>NC_068276.1:15783966-16476466 GCF_025860055.1 Xyrauchen texanus
TATATATAGATAGATAGATAGATATGATTATATTTGTTTAGTTTATTTTAATATATACACAAAGGTAACAGCTAATGGTACCTTTTCTAAGGTGTCTTCATGAAGCTCATTTAAGTTAAGAATGTAGACACCCTCCTCTGCCCCTAGAATTAGATACTGATCTAGAGAGAAATGATTGAAGAATCAAATATTACATTTAAATGCTCTCTGGTTCTGTTCATACTGGTGCATTTCAGTTATTACTAGCTACATTACAGGTTTTTCCAATCCATATTTATACTGTATTAGATTTTAATTTAATAAAAATGAAAGTAAATCTGTACCTCTAGTTTTAGGGAAAACCCATGTCTCAGCACAGTGAATTTTCAGCGGGCATCCATTAAAGACTTTGGTAAAACAGGCTCCCATCTACGCAAGATGAAATATTAAGATGTGTTCATAAATACAGTGAATTTGAGAGAAATTGCAAAATAGGTAGCTACTGCTTTAATTTTTCAAGATAAATTCTTAAATTCTATAAATATGAATAATGGAGCTAGAAGTACATTAATAACAAATACTGTAAGTCATTAATTAATTATTTTTTATTTGTATTATTGTGTTCTATTGCACTCTCATTTAGCATTAACTTTGTTTACAACACTCAATGCACTGGTCACTAACAGGATGGACTCATTGAGCAACATGTGATTAGGTGGTTAAACTTACATAGACTTGGGGAGTGGGAGGAAGTCCATGAGAATCAGCTCTCTATGAATTAAAGGTTAAAAATACAGTTTCTGTATAATGTCTTTTAGTCCAAAAAACTTGTCAGTAATACTTTTAGTGGCTTAGAATATAAATAAAATGATTAATGTATTTTAAAAGCTTTATTAAAAACGTTCTAGTCCCAGGCTCTGGCCATGGTCCTGAATCGTCTAGCATTACTGTAACACAATTCCATTTTTGACAGTAATGACATCCAGTTAATCCACCCATTCAAGTAATATTTGAAACAATTAAACTTGTAAAACTAACTTAATTAGGGGAAAGATTACAAAGAATTTCTAAAATCCAAGAAATGTGTTAACTTATAAATATAAAAAATGTAAAAATACATAAATCAATAAAAAAATCTGTCATCATTATGGCAGACACAATGACACAATGAAAAATATATATTTTTTTAACTTTTTTTTCATAACACAAAGTTTATGTATGGCTTCAGGAGTCTTATATACAGTATAAATTGTATATATATATATATATTAGGGCTGTCAATCGCAAAAAAAGATTTATCAAATTAATTACACGATGTCCTGATTAATCGCATTTAATCGCATATACAAATATATGCTGAGAAAGCCCTCATATAACAATAATTCAATATATAATGATTAAATAATTATACAAAGTTATCTTTAAATATTTAAAAAGTATATATATATATATATATATATATATATATATATATATATATATATATATATATATATATATATATATATATATATATATATAAAATAACAAATATTCAGATAATTACAATGCATTATTTTCTTGTGGCAGAAGAGTTAATAATTGATCAAACAATACAAAAGCTGCTTTAGAATACAATGTATTGTTTACTACCATATTATTGATCATAAGCCAATCATTGGCACACAGTTCACAGCAATCCATTTCACAAGTGAATTTGTCAATCAGTTGGAGATTTATTATGAGGGCTTGTTTAAGGACCCGTCAATTTACACCTACGTCAGACATGCTTGTGTAGCGTCTCGGGTGCGTTGCGTCATAAACATAAAATGTTTAGGTCACCGTGTCAAGTTAAATATAGTTTAATACTTAGAACACATCTTGAGATCTCTTAGTTCGAATTTGCGCTCCATCGAGTGTTTTGAACGCAAGAACGTAACGTATGTCTGTCTGCTGGATGGTTGTTTTCTTCACTGTATAAACTGCGTGTTGCCACACAGCTGAAATTTCAATTACTGCCCTCTGCAGTAAACATGTGGTACTACAAGCTGGCATTTCTCAGGAATCTTCCTTATTACGGTCCGGGGGCAGTGCGATTAATTGCGTAAATCTTTTTCATGCGTTATTTTTAATAAAATGAATCGCACTGAATTAACGTGATAAATCGACAGCCCTAATATATATATATATATATATATATATATATATATATATATATATATATATATAAATATAATGTGAAAATTGTTTGAACCAGTACCATATCATCACTTTTCATGTTATTTTTCTGTCATTTTTATAGTTTGAAAGCAACCATAAAAGCCATATGGGTTTGGAACAACAAACGGGTGAGTAAATCATGTCAGGATTTTCATTTATAGGTGATCAACCCATTAAAATATTTGAAATGATTGACAGTCCTAATAAGAACATTCATTAAGCTGAGGTGTGTTACAGTGTGTGGGATATCAGCATGTAATTTTGAGTATAAATGTGTTATTACATATATGCAACATTGTGTAACTCACAGAGTCTTCAGTTTTCTTCCTCATGGTGCTCCACTCCGGGGAGAGAGGTGTTTCTCTGCTGAGAGTTCTTGTAAGAGTCTTCTGTTGATCCTGCGTATCTTTCCCATCAGGAACACAGGGGCCACTGCACCACTGCCGCACATCCTGACTGCCTGAACACCTCAACAGCACTATAGAAGGAATGATGTAGTTATAATGAAAAGGTTTTGGCATTTGTAGTGTGGTGAATAGCCCATGTATTGTGGGAATGTGCAGGTTGTAATACCTGATTTTGGTACTGTATCAGGGCACATAGTAGCACTTGGTCGAAGCGTCAGGTCTTTGTCCTCCAGATCGGAGTCTAAAGATCTCATGTGAGGAAGTGATGCTGTAGCAGAGGCGGGTGGTGGGCTGAACAGTCCACTTTTCCTCTCACTCCACTGTAACATCACAAATAATTTACATCCTTACATAAATTCTCATCTGATCACACATTTCATTTGCTCATTGATTTTGTTTTTTCTAAATTTCGTATTCAGTACCTCAAAAGAAGACAGCCTTTTAACTGTCAAACTCCTGAAAGAGATCAAGCTGAATGAATGTCATGACGAGACAATCTAATTGTTTATGTATAAACATTCCTCATTGTGTCTGATATATTATGTTATAGGATATTTTGCCATATATGACAGAAATGGCACATTTGGATTTTCTGTATATAGGCTACAACTCCACAAGATGGCGACACAGAGCATGTCCCACCTCTGCTGCAACTCCTCCTCCACACTCTCCAACAGACCCCTGCATCAGTGAAAACCATCCAAATAAATAGTTATTCACAGTGACTGCAATGAAATTCTATTTAAGTCTATTTAAATGTATCAGTTCTTACGGTGACTCTGGTTCATCTCCAGATATGGTCCAATCATCGCATGACCCCTAAGAACATAAATATACATCAGCCTTTTTCTCAGAGATATAACTATCAATTAATGGAACAGACAGAATACAGTATGAAATGTCATAAGATGTGGTTTGTGTTTAGTTACTCTTTTTGACTAAGTACTGAGAATCTAATGAGAATCACTATTAAGAATATCAATTAAATAAATGAAATTACAAAAATGTATTAGTAAATCATCTGGACACATTACGGTAATGAGAACATGGGATAAAATGTGCTTAATGTTTCATGATAACATGTCAAGCAAAAATGTAAAAAATGTTAAAGGAATAGTTCACCCAAACATTATTTAACCACCCTTGTGTTGTCTCAAATATGACTTTCTTACTTACAGTATGCGGAACACAAAAGAAGATGTTACAATACAATGGCAGTGGAAAGTGCCTCACTTTGAAGCTTAAAAAGGGTTGTTTCTCACAAAACCTAATGTAGGGGAGAGCGTGGCACAATCATTTTCAGGAGACATTATATTTTAATTTTCTTGGGCTAAGAAAATGTATTAATGAAGAACATAGCGCCGACGTATTTTGATGATGCGCTGCGTGGAGGCGGAGTCACATGCATCTGTTCAGCCACCTCGAGGGCAGATAGAAGAGCTGCACGTGTGGCTGTCATTAACATAGTCCATTTATGCAGTTGTTTAGTTGAATATATGTCTGAAAACACTTTTATTGTGTTAGATGTGCCGCTCGGACTAGATGGAATATTTCAGCTGTGTTTGGTGATGTTCGGGCATGAGAGAGAGAGCAACGCTGGATGTTCCGAAATGAAGGACAACCATCATCTAAAGGCCAGCCATATGGAAATGAGGTTTCTTCATTGCTGTAAAATTCTTGGTCTTACAGATATTTGGAGACATTTGAACCCATCAGGTAGGGACTATACATTTTTTTCATCAGTCCATAAGATTTACTCTAGAATAGATATATATTAGGGTTGTCGATTTAAAAAAAAAAAAATTGCGCAAATAATCGCACTTCCCCCAGACCGTAATAAGGAAGAGTCCTGAGAAATACAAGCTTGTAGTACCACCTGTTTACTCCAGAGGGCAGTAAGTGAAACTTCAGCTGTGTGGCAACATGCAGTTTATACGGTGAAAAAAACAACCTTCAGCAGCAACAACTCAAAGATGTGTTACGTTCTTGCGTTCAAAACACTTGAAGGCGCGCAAATGCGAACTAAGGGATCTGAAGATGTGTTTAATGATTGAGTATTAAACTATATTTAACTTGAAACAGTGACCTAAACATTTTATGTTTATGATGCAATGCACCCGAGACGCTACACAAGCATGTCTGACGCAGGGTGTGGCTGGATTGAGATGGTGCAAAATTTGGAAGTTACCCATAAATATATTGAAATATGTAAATAATTTGATATTTTTATTAAACTGTTTATTTATTTATTTTCCTTTTTGTCGTTTTTTTTTTTAAATACCTCTTGGCTCTAGATGTAAAAGTTTTGTAAGCATTAAAAAAAAATTGTCTGACGTAGGTGTAAATTGACGGGTCCTTAAACAAGCCCTCATAATAAATCTCCAACTGATTGACAAATTCACTTGTGAAATGGATTACTGTGAACTGTGTGCCAATGATTGAATTATGATCAATAATATGGTAGTAAACAATACATTGTATTCTAAAGCCGCTTTTTGTATCGTCTTATCAATGATTAATTCTTCTGCCACAAGAATGTAAAGCATTTTAATTATCTGAATATTTTTTATTTATATATATATATGTGTGTATACAATTTTTTAATATTTAAAGATAACTATGTATAATTATATATTGATATAAATATGTATAATCATTATATATTGAATTATTGTTATATGAGGGGCTTTCTCATCAAATAATTGTATATGCGATTAATGGTGATTAATTAATCGGGACACCATGTCATTAATTCGATTAAAATGTTTAATTGATTGACAGCCCTAATATATATATATATATATATATATATATATATATATATATATATATATATATATATATATATATATATATAACCCCTCATTTCATCTGTTGTTGATTGCTCAATTGGAAACATTTTAGTCTCAGATCACACCCTGGTGTGTTTAGAGGTGTTGCCAGAAGAAAACATATTGTTGGTGCTTTAATGTATCCCTTTTGCAAAATCCTGAATTCCAACAAATGATAAAGGCTGAAATCAGTGTCTATATGGAGACTAACTAGTCCTCAGTATACTCTGTGGGTGAGGCTTGGGAGGCACTTAAGGCAGTTCTTATGGGTCAGATCATACAGTATGCCTCATTCATCAAAAAATCCAAAGCACAACAACTTGTGGAATTTGAAGGGAATATTAAAAGTGCATGCAGAGCTGAAGCACCGAATGTCATATAATGGCCTCAGGGAATTGACCCAATTGAAATACACATATAATACTATTTTGTCATGGAAGGTGGAGTTTTGGCTATTCAGGGCAAGAAAGTCATACTTTGAGTCGGGGGACAAGGCAGGGAAACCTCTGGCTATATATATAAAACAGAGAGAGTCTTTTTCTTCCATTATTATGCATTCGGTCTCAGACATTTGGCTCATTGGTCACTTACACCTGAGCGAGCCCCACCCTGGTTTTGTATTGAACAGGAATTTATTGCCCCTATTTCACCATTGCAAACCCTTTCTATCAAACTAAACGGAGAAGATAATTTACACCCTGTTATCTCGCATTTGCACTCGGTATGGACAAAAGTGTGAAGATTGTTTAGTTCTTTAATTGTTTAATTTATTTAAATGTTGCTTTGAGCATAATGCTGAACCCAAAATGATGTATTAATAAGTCCCCTTTTTGCTGGTCAGAGTGAATTGTGAGGGAGGTTAAAACACTTGGTGACCTATATGAGAGTGGAGTGTTAAGATCCTTTGAAAATTTAGTTCAACATTTTGGGATTCCCAGGTCTCAATTCTTTAGGTATTTACAACTGCACCACCTGCTCTGTAATATTTTTGGGAGTAGCTTACACCCCTAAAGCGGCAGATACTCTGGGAGTGGTGATTACTGCTTTTGGAAAAGGTCATGAGGCATCAGTGTATTACTCCCTGCTAATTCAGAGTCTGGGGTACAGAGATTCAACTTCTCTCAAGAGATTATGGGAGAAAGATTTAAACTTACATTGGAGGAGGGAGTGTGGGCTAGGATTCTTAAAAAAGTCTAGTCTACATCTAGTGATGCAAGGGTGCATCTTATGCAATTTAAGGTTTTACATCGATTTTATTTGACCCAATAGATTGTATAGGCTTGGTCTTAAAGACACACCCACCTACTGGCAATGCCAATCAGAAGATGGGGACACAACCCATGTTTTTTTGGTGGTGTGTTAAGATCCAAGAATTTTGGTTGAGGGTTCAGAGTTTTATGTGATGTATTGGGCACTCAAATTTCATTTTGCCCCAGACTCTGTATTTTAGACTATGGGGTGGTCATTGATATAGGAGATAAATGCATAAAAAAATCGGGTCCTTGCCAGTGTTATGATTGGCAGACAGATCATTCTTAGGGGATGGAAGTCAGCTGGAGCACCCACATTTCAAGAGTGGTCCACAGTGATGGACATGGTAGTGGCATTTGAGGAAATGTCATGCAGAAGGATAGGCAACTTAATTAAAGGATTAATTTAATTAAAAATGGAGCAGCTATTTGGTCTTTTTTTTAGGGCTCTCGGGGAGGGGCAGTGGAGTGAGAAGTGTAGGTTTAAATGTGTGTATTATTATATATATATATATATATATATATATATATATATATATATATATATATATATATATATATATATTGGGAGGGAGAAAGGCACTAATGAGGGTTAAATGTTGATTCTGTGAATATATGATTTGCTTTTCTGTGTCAATTGTGTGAATCAATAAAAAGTGTTAATAGGAAAAAAAATTATTATTTATGAACTGGCCAAATAATGTAATATTACATTTCAATTTTAAATTCACTATTGTTTTATGTAGAATTGTTAATTTAAATAAAAAATTAAGAGTAATCCCTTACTTTACTTTTTTCAATGAAAGATTAATTTAATTACATTAATTAATTACTTAGTAATGCATTAGAACCAACACTGGTAACACACATGGTTTAAACGTTTGCACGCATGCTGGTAAGATGAAACTTGTTGCCATTTCAATAAGGTGTAGAGGAAAGTTCCTTTTCATCTCTGTTTTTAGTGTTTATTTAATGATAAATGAGGCAAACTTGGTATCATTTTAATCTCCAATCAGTCTTTTAATTTTAGCTAGCCAGCAGAAGTGACAAGCTAGGTTAAATCCCAGTTGCGCTGACTGGGCATGTTGTTATGCTGTGTTACAATGTGCCCCAATTAGAACAAACTATGTGCAATTCTATGCAGTCAGATATGTAAATTAATTATGTTTGTGTTATGTGTGAGTTTTGTGCGCGCGCGTGCGTGCGTGCGTGCGTGTGTGTGTGTGTGTGTGTGTGTGTGTCTTGAGTGCATTATTTCGGCCAATGCTGTCGCAAAATTATTGATATAATATATATGAAAAGTTAATAAATGGCTTATATTGACATAATATTTTAGTTAATCTTCTATTTATTTTAAATAGATCAGATACAATTGTGAGGTTGATTTTAAGCTGTCGTTACAATGTGCCCCTTGGCTGTAACAACATGCCCCCCCACCTATGGCTATGTTGTAACATTTCACTTCCATTTTTACCAGGTAGATGGCGACAAATGTATACGTTGTATTCATGAAACAAGTACAATTAATGTGAAAAAAGAAAAATACTTTGTACCCCAAGTGCATTTAAACAAACTTAAGAAAACCAAAAAGTGCCCCACTCTCCTCTATGTCTTCAGAAGACTTGAAATATGACACACAAGTCACATGGACTACTTTTATGATCCTTTTGGGTCCTTTTTAAGCTTAATAGTGAGGCACTATCCACTGCCATTGTATTGAAAAGACAGACTGCCATATTCATTAAAACATCTCCTTTTGTGTTCCAAGAAAGTCATATGGGTTTGGAGCTACATGAGAGTGAGTCAATTATGAATTTTTTTGGGGGGGTGGTGGGGGGTAGGTTACTATTCCTTTAATGGTCCAACAAATAAGCTTAATTTACTTTATGGAAAACATAATTTTCTTGTTTTTTCTTTTGATTTTGGGATGTCACCCAGAACGTGTATTCACCCGAAATGAAAAATAAAACAGCTACTGACCAGGTCAGGGTAGGGTTCAGTCTCTTTCCTCCTTGGAGGGGTAAACTTCACCTGGTCAACTGAAAAAACAAGAAGCAAATCTATTACTCATTTATATTCTTTATCTGCATCCTTTTTTTTAATAAAAATATATATAAATCCAGACAATATTAGTCTATGTTCAGTGATCCTGTTTTTTGGGGAGGGGTTTTTTGGGGGGTGATAATGAACAGCACACCTTATATTAAATGTAACCCTGCATATGCGTGTGTGAATGTGTATATATGTGCAAGACCTACAAAAACATCATGTTTCTGCCTTGCTGCACGGTTGATGTGATTCTGTATGCCACTTCCTTTCCACCCCAGAGAAGCTTCATTGTCTGTCTGGTTTGTCTGCATAAGCCTGTAAATGCTGTAATCTTCCAGACAAGTCGTGAGACAATGGCTTCTTAGTAACTGTGCCACTGACTTGCCACTCGATAGCACATATCACACTCTCTGCTTGGCCTTGAATGTGATCACTGGCCTCAGTTCATGCGAGTGAATGTCTGTGGGGGGTGGAGAAGGGCACATGCCATAGTCGTGTGCTAAACAGTACCAGCTCTATGAGTAGTGTGTCCATTGACATCATTGTAGTTATGCTCAATAACCGCCTTGTTATCCTGGAGTCTCTTCCACTACACATCCATACATTAAACTTGCTAATCATGAATACGTTGTAATGAAGATGGACTTGGCACTGACTTTGGTGTGACACAACAAAGAAATGTAAGAATGAAAAGTTAAAAATGCATGAAATAATTTGAGAATATGAGTAGAAATAAGTTTCTAAAGAAAATTATATTGAAATCTTAACAGTACATTAAATATTCTAATTTTCTCATACCACACCATACCATCCTGTACCATTCCATTTCAACATCCTATCCTATTCTACCTTTTCCTTTCCTATCCCATCTCATAGTCCTATCCTATCCAATCCCATCCCACACCACACCATACCATACTATAATATAATACACTACACTACCCTATCCTAACCTATTTCATACTCATATCCTATCCCATCCATCCCATCCTATCCAATCCTATCCTATCCTATCCTATCCTATCCTATCTTATCCTTGTTATGTCCAGGTAAGATCATTCGGCGCTTTCTTTGTGTCTACGTCTTATTGTTTAGTTTTTCTTGTGTGTTCACTCTGCCTTGTGGGCGACACGGTTTGTGTTTCCTTGGAAACGCTCATTCCCGCCGCTCACATCTGATTGTCTTCACGTGTGTCTCATTATCCATGCCTATATAATCCCTCTCATTTCTCATGTTCATTTTCAGATTGTTCATTTAGTTGGTGTTGTAGTCTTGTCTGGCTTGTTTTATTCTCTCCTAGTTTCACCAGTCTGGACACTCCTGTGCATTTCTCCACTCTGGAATTATTTCCTATGTGGATATATATTGGACTGGACCCTGTTGCTATTACCTACCTATACGCCATTTCCCACCACTGTTGGCCAGGGTGTCCTTCGCCATTCTACTTCTGGACAGATCTCCAGTTCTAGCTCTCATATATTCTCAATTTTCTCTTTTGCCATCTGTGTGTGCATCAATAAACTCATCACTTATCTTCGCATCTTGGGTCCTCCCTTTAATTCCTGTGACTATCCTATCCTAACTTAAAATATCCTATCTTTTTCCATACCATCTCATTCTATACTATCCTATCCTAAATTATCCTATCTTTTTCCATGCCATCTCATCCTATCCTAACCTAACCTATCCTATCTTTTTCCATACCATCTCATCCTATCCTAACCTAACCTAACCTAACCTAACCTAACCTAACCTATCCTATCTTTTTCCATACCATCTCATCCTATCCTAACCTAACCTAACCTATCCTATCTTTTTCCATTCCATACCATCTCATCCTATCCTATCCTACACTATCCTACCCTATCCTAACCTAACCTATAATTTCTTTTTACATACCATCTCATCCTATCCTAACCTAACCTATCCTATCTTTTTCCATACCACCACATCCTATCCTAACCTAACCTATCCTATCTTTTTCCATACCATCTCATCCTATCCTAACCTAACCTAACCTATCCTATCTTTTACCATACCATCTCATCCTATCCTATCCTATGCTATCCTACCCTATCCTAACCTAACCTATCCTATCTTTTTCCATACCATCTCATCCTATCCTAACCTAACCTATCCTATCTTATTCCATACCATCTCGATCATATCCTATCCTATCCTAACCTAACCTAACCTATCCTATCTTTTACCATACCATCTCATCCTATCCTATCCTATGCTATCCTACCCTATCCTAACCTAACCTATCCTTTCTTTTTCCATACCATCTCATCTCATCCTATCCTAACCTATCCTATCTTTTCCATACCATCTCATCCTATCCTATCCTATGCTATCCTATCCTAACCTAACCTATCTCTTTCCATACCATCTCATCCTATCCTATCCTATGCTATCCTATCCTATCCTAATCTAACCTAACCTATCTTTTTCCATACCATCTCATCATATCCTATCTTATCCTAACCTAACCTAACCTATCCTAACTTATACCATACCATCTCATCCTATCATATCCTATGCTATCCTACCCTATCCTAACCTAACCTATCCTTTCTTTTTCCATACCATCTAATCCTATCCTAACCTAACCTAACCTATCCTATCTTTTACCATACCATCTCATCCTATCCTATCCTATGCTATCCTACCCTATCCTAACCTAACCTATCCTTTCTTTTTCCATACCATCTCATCTCATCCTATCCTAACCTATCCTATCTTTTCCATACCATCTCATCCTATCCTATCCTAACCTAACCTATCTTTTTCCATACCATCTCATCCTATCCTATCCTATGCTATCCTATCCTATCCTATCATAATCTAACCTAACCTATCTTTTTCCATACCATCTCATCATATCCTATCTTATCCTAACCTAACCTAACCTATCCTATCTTATACCATACCATCTCATCCTATCCTATGCTATCCTACCCTATCCTAAACTAACCTATCCTTTCTTTTTCCATACCATCTCATCCTATCCTAACCTAACCTATCCTATCTTTTCCATATCATCTCATCCTATCCTATCCTATGCTATCCTATCCTATCCTAATCTAACCTAACCTATCTTTTTCCATACCATCTCATCCTATCCTACGCTATCCTATCCTAACCTATCCTATCTTTTTCAATACCATCTCATCCTATCCTATCCTGTCCTATCCTATGCTATCCTATCCTAATCTAACCTAACCTATCTTTTTCAATACCATCTCATCCTATCTCATCCTATCCTATCTCATCCTATCTCATCCTATCCTATCCTGTCCTATCCTATCCTATCCTATCCTAACCTATATTTTTCAATACCATCTCATCCTATCCTTTCCTATTTCATAGTCATATCCTAAAAGCAGTAAAACTTATAATATCTCTTATTTTCTCTCTTTTTTACTTTTTTGAGTGACAACAATGAAATAAAAAATAAATGGTGCATGATAATCAGAACATATTTGTGTTTTGTGTAAACTTAAAAAAAACAAATCAATGCAAAATGACAATAATAACAAGCACTCACATTGTTCTTCGGATAAACTTCTCTCCACTGGCATATGTTTTCCTTTAGACTGTATTTTATCTGGGGCTGAATCATTTGTCTATACAAATGAAACACACACAAAAACAAATATTGCACCTAAAAACCTTTTTGCACAAACTGAACTCATACTTTGACATAGTGTATATAAACATATGGAAAAGGCATTGAACATTTTGCTGAGTTCATTAAAAGGGAGAAGTTTCCCCACAACTCTATTGCATTTTTACCAACATGATTTTCCAATGCAATTGTCTAACATATAACTTACATTTGAAAGTAAGATTCTTTATGAATGTCACATATGTTTCTTCAAAGACCTGTGAAAAAATAAATAGACCAGCGTTCAGGGCTTTACTGACCTCTTCATTCTCATCAAAGCTGGGAGACTGGTGGAGGTCTGGGTTATTTACCATGTCCAGCAGCTCAATCATTAATTTTCTAGTCAACAACTGTGTTACAAATGGGTGCTGAAAAGAAAGAAAGAAATATGTATTTATTTGTAAGTATTAATATCATAGGTTTTCTTGAATCCTATTATTTCAGTTTTGAAGTATGGAATAGATCTGAGCAGATAATTTTACATAATGTGAGAAGTAAACAAGTGATTACATGTTTTTTTGGGGGGAGGGGGTATAAGTACACTTTAATTGGCTTGATCTGTTACAGATATCTGCTAAGCTTTAAAGGAACAAAATAAAACATCTTGTAATTGATCTGATCATGGCTGTAAAATGTATATTTAAATTTAAATATTCACCATATTACACGCTCAATTTAAGGGTTAAGGGAGGTGATTTCTTTTGCCATGTTTTATTTTCTGTTGAAACACATCTCTAATGACAGTAAATACATACCTAACAATATTGAGTATTTATAAGGACGTGCCTGTCATGCATTCTCAGTAATTATAATTAATATTTGGGGGGATGATTATAATAAAAAAACTGATGAAATCTCATGACCCTTATACAAGTATGTTTTCTAAAGGGGAATACAGTAGGTAAAGGGAGTACAGTGCTATTCAGCAGCAACACTCAAAGATGTCACTTTGGATGAAAGCAATCAACCAGGTTACATTTCATTCTAAGCAACCACAAAATCCAGATCTGCATGCAGACCACATTAAAGCAAATATCGACATTGATTATTGACTTCGGCTTTAAATATTCTAGCACTGTCACCTGGAGTAATGTTTCTGCCGTCGGCCTCTTGCGAGGACTTTTGATCAAACACATCTTCACAAAGCTATGAAAACCTGCAGACCTGCAAAGAATGAAGACACAAATGTCTTGTCATCTAAGCACAGGAAAGTTCACTCATTTTTAAGCCCACTGCACAGAGAAATAACATATCTTTATGGGGTTTTGAATTTTTCAATCTAATGTTCCACACCTCCTTGCAATCTCACCATTTGCTTTTGTCTTTGAGTTTGGGAGGCTGAAAGCTGCTCTTAGACATCAACATCAGCGCTCTAAAATAATAATAATAATAATAATTTGAACAAATTGAAACATTGAAACCTAAATATTAACAGTGTTTTATTCTGTCCTCATAAATTAATCTAATGTATCATTCTGACCGCATGGGATGAAGGTCAAACATGGGTGGCTGTAGTTCTGCCAGCTCGATGCCGGTGATGCCCACTGCCCAGATATCACACAGATGGTTATAGCCACCCTTCTTTTCCACTGCTGCCACCTCAGGGGCCATCCTGACACAATAAATAAACATTGGATTTATTACCCTTCAAAGCACTGTAAAAAGTGGTAACCTGTACCAGCAACTTAAGGAGCTTATTCTACCTTATGGGACCCTTAAAAATAGTTCAGCACACTGAAAAAAGGTAACCTAAAAATGTGCTGCATGTACTAACATCTATAATAGCCATTCAAAAATATTATTTAACATGACTGAATAAACCTGAATACATTTGGTTACAAAACGTATTTTTAGGAGTGGATCAGGAAAAGGTTAGAAATAGCAGATTTCTACTTTTTACAGCACACTGTACAATTAAAAATGTGCTTTATGTGTTAACATCAAAATGATATTATTTAACATAGCTAAATCAACCTGAATATATTAGGTCACCAGCAAAAGTCATTTTTAAGGGTTAGCTCAAGTAGAAATAGATCTTTAAGTAACAATTGCATGTTACCCCTTTTTACTGTTTATATCTAATTTGTTATTCCTATATTATTAGAGATTTATATATAGTTTCTTTCTGTAAGTGGTTACAGAAATGTGGTTAAGGCAATTATTTTCATGCACTGCTTAAATTTTAGATTGTACTATATATGTGAAATCTGCTAATAACAATAATAACAAAGATATTATTAATAATATCATCGTTATTATTATTTTTATTGTTGCTAAAATAGGTAGAGGTAATAGTAGTAGTTTTATAATAAGTGAATAGTACAAGTATCTATTCTAACAACAGCAACAGCATTTATACAAAACTGCTAAGGAATAAAATCCAATCTAATTCTGGGGTAAATCTCTGTGCAGACGGCTCACCAGTAAGGAGTTCCAATGAAGGACTTCCTCTTGGCAACAGAGGCACTGATCTCAGCTGCAACCCCAAAATCAGCTATAGAAAATGACAGAGAATATCTTTAATAATGCATAAGTAATATATAATGCTGTGTGTAAGACCGAGTGTGTGTTTATAGAAGTGTTCACACACACACGCACAGACGCATATTATCACTCACCCAATTTGACGTCTCCACGTTCAGTAAGGAGAATATTAGCACCCTGTATTAGGAGAGATATTTACAATTGACTTATCCAATTAAAACCTACTGTAACTAAACCACAGGCCATTGCACACCCACAATAAATCCTCACCAGCAGACATTACTTAATAAACTACTCTCACCTACCTTAATGTCTCTGTGTATTTTGCCTGCTTCATGGAGATGGTTCAAACCCTGGGTAAGACAAGAACAGCAGTCTATTCAAAAAGAAGTGGTAATATAACATTTAAGAAATATGCCACTGAAGATGCTTTGGCTAATTAATGAACCCCACCTGGAGTGTTTCCCTGCAGATGTAAGCTATCTGTTTTTCCTTCAAAGGGCCAGTTACTGTGGAGGACATATTTCATTAATGATCAGTTGGTATTTCAGCAATACAACCTATATGATTCTGGGTAAATAACATCTTAAGACTGATAAGACTGTACCCTATTTAATATCATGATTTTAGTTTTGTTTTATGATATGAATCATACTATTTTATTTTCATATAAATTACCCAGAGGTCTACTGAAAATGTGAGTCAAGATTTATTACATCATTTAGTTTCACATGACCATTTAACACTAGTAACCTCTTAAAACCTGTTTTATTTTACATGAAGAGAGCCCCCTCATGGGGGCAGCCATGTTGAATTTACACGACCAGCCGAATACTACTTGCTTAATCTCAGGAACAACCCTGTTATTGGAAACTTTCACTCATTAATTAAATGAACCATGGCTGACAGTGAATTGGGAATTTCTACAATGGAATCAATAACTGAAATCTATTGTGTTTAAAAGATAGTGCATCCACAACACTAGGTGTCAGTGTAAGTCCAAGACGACATAAACAAAAAAATACTGAGGGCACCTTTAACACTCGGACCAGAAATAACCCAAAGTTTGATGAACTTTCCCCATATCCTACTCATATCACTCTTATTAGTATTAATATCCCAACTTAAATAATAGCATATTCTTCTGGTGTGTATAAATAATAGTGTCTATCATACGTTCACATTACTTCACCGTGACTGGGCAGGCCAAGTTGCTGAAGAGGCATCAGGGCATGTGACATGGTGACATGTATTTCTATGCGGTTAATTTACTTTAGTATCTAATTTGAGAAATCAATGATTTCAGAACAAGCACGATTTTTATCATTTGTTTTTGGGAGATGAAGTATGCTACAGTGAACCAAAAAGTATTTTTACATAGTACATGCATTTAAATGTGTAATGTCTTCTCTGCTATCATCACCATAAAACAGGTTTTTTTTAAAACACTATCCCCATCAGCCCCTCCCCCCAGACTCACCTAATTGGTTGAGCCAGTGTTTTGAAAGCACCACAGAGCCACAGTGTTTACTATTTTCAGGAAAAATCAGCCCACGATTGGCTTAATGGCAAAAATGACATCACCTTCAAATATAGTAGCATAGAATGCTAATGTTGGTCAGTGTATACCTTGGTAGATATCCTGCAGTGATCCTCCCCCACAGTATTCTATGCATATCCACAGCTTAGTGTTCCTAAAAAGCAGAGCAGAGTAAGAGCAAAACACACACACATTAGTTACGGACATTACAATAACGTCATAAATATTATAAAAGCTTGTGAGTGGGAATGCATGCCTTTGAAATTATATTCAGGGAGCACCAGTCATTTTTAGCATGTGCTGACATGTTGATAACCACTGAATTTACAAAACCTATCAAATGTGTCTGAGGGTGATTTGTGCTGATCAAATTATGCAACTCTGGCTGTGGGGTGTAAAACACAATGTGGAAAGCTTAGACAACTTCTGGCCAATACCAGGAAAGGCAGGAATTGTACATTACTGTACCTGTGGTAGGTGCCATAATAGGCCACAATGTTTTTATGTTTACACTCTTTCATCATTGTGATTTCCTGTTGGATGGTAGTGATGTCATCACCTAAAAAGAAGGAAAGCAAGAAAGAAAGAAAGAAAGTGTACTAACAAGCCAACTATTATGCAAAAAAATGTCCATCACAAAACAAGGAGTATCAGGGTGAAATATTGTATTCAACAGCTTAGAAATGTTGGCCATTAAAGCTGCGCTACCTCTAGTGTACGTCATTCTCTACTATTTCATGTGTTATAATGCAAGACAATCATATCTTTAAAAGTACTTGTAATGTATGTGTAAAGTTTCATAACAGAGAGGCTGTTAAAGGTATAGTTCACCCCAAAATGAAAATTCTCTCATCATTTACTCACCATCAATCCATACCAGATGTGTATGACTTTCTTTCTTTAGCAGAACACAAATGACTGAAGAATATCTCTGCTCTGTAGATCCTCAAAGTGCAAGTGAATGGTGACCAGAAGTCAGGAGGTCCAAAAAGTACATTCAGGCAGCATAAAAGTAATCCATAAGACTCATGTTGTTAAATCCATGTCTTCTGAAGCGATATGATAAGTGTGGGTGAGAAACAGATACATATTTAGGTCCTTTTTACTATCAATCCCCACCTTTGACCAGCCCTGACCAGTAGGTGGCTGAATGTGAAAGTGAAAGTCACTTCCACACCAGAATGTGTAAGTGAAAGTGTAGATTTACAGTAAAAAAAGGACTTAAATATTGATCTGTTTCTCTCCCACACTTATCATATCACTTCAGAAGACATGGATTTAACAACAGAAGTCTTATGGATTACTTTTATGCTGCCTTTATGTCTTCCGGCATGGGAGGCGGGCATGCTAACGAGCAGGCTAAAGGCTACAGCCTCTAGCGTCAGTCAGTAGTGTGCCTCTTGAGGCCAGGGGAGTGAGGTTTATACACACAGAACAGCATGTACCAGCTGGCTTCTGTTAAACTCACCCCCCTAAATCTCACTACCATCCAGGTCATGACACCACTATAACCAGTCCTGCTCGAACCACTCCGGACAAGATTCGAACCAGCATCTCCAGCATGGGAGGCGGGCACGCTAACGAGGAGGCTAAAGGTTACAGCCTCTCGCGTCATTCGCAAGTGCACCTCTTGAGGCCAGGGGAGTGAGGTTTACACACACTGCACAGCACTTCCCAGCTGGCTACCATTACACTTGCATTGTGAGGACCAACAGAGCTGAAATATTCTTCTAATAAACTTCATTTGTGTTCTGCAGAACACAATTGAAGAAAGAAAGACATAAACATCTTGGATGGCATGAGGGTGAGTAAATGATGAGAGAATGTTCATTTTGGGGTGAACTATTCCTTTAAGACTCACAGAACTATTATTATGAGTAAATGAAGTGTTCATTGTAGTGTACAGCCATACAAGCAATTGACTGGTGCAAAAAAAAAAAAAATCCTCTATAATTTTTAGGCATATTTTATATTCTTGACACCACTGCTAACTGTTTGCCTTAACTGCCCAAAACCTTTTTACCAATAAAACTACTCACACACCTGGATCCAGTTTAACCATTTTGATAGCAGCCATTTCTGAGCTCCTGATGTTTCTAGCCTGAAAATACATAATATTACATGATTTACTGATTGAAAAGTCAGGTTAGACTTTTTCTTTCATAGCATATTATAACTTTGAACATTGCAATTAAAAGGGATAGTTCAGACAGTGAAATCTGATTGGATAAGCCATACTCAAAGTATGAGTATGTAAAATAGCTGATAGACGTACACCTGTGACAGCACATCAGTTGAACTGTTTATAAATGTACCAAAGCTACATATTGGAAAATACCACCTACAGTTACCCTTATGTATTAATTGGTGCAAGAATTCACTGAGATCTGAATCTTGTTGCACTGTAAAATATTGCTATTGCCATTGTTTAATGAACGTAATTAGCCACGAGAAACACGTGACAGTGATTTTAGGCATTTAGCTTTATGTTGTGCATAAGGACCATATTAAAATCACAGTTATGCAGTGTTTCTCACTGCTTTTATAGTATACTTGTATGCTTATTTTTGGTTTTCAAACTAACATTTTATGTTGATTAGGAAATGTGTATAGAACTGAGCAAATGTGACTCGAAAGCCATATTTATTTTGGTAAAATATCTTGGTCCTGCTGTAAAAAATGCAGGACAAAAGCCAGCTCTCCTGGCAAGCATTTTAATGATAAATATCCTAGTGTCAGTAGCAGCCCGCTGTGTCCTTCACTGTAACCTTGTTCTGTAGCTACCAGGAGCTGATATTCTTACTTCATTGGTCTAAAATGTACAATACTGCACAATAATCAGTTGATCATAGTTGAGGATGGATTCGATCAAGCTACTTTAATACCATAAATCCCATTTGCCAAGAATAAAAAGAATACAAATGAAACCTGATCTCAGTTGTGTCCGATTTTCATGAACATTTGAGTAGTAATTATATTAATATACTCCTAACTTTAATCCAAACCAGAAACCTACCCTAACCTTAACAGCACTGAGACCAAAACAGTTTTTATTTCACTTTCTTTTCTGAAAATAGAAACCCACACAGAAAAGTAAAACGTACGTCCTTAACCTAAAAATGTTACCCTAAACCTAACCAACAGTGTCTTAAAATGCAAATTAAAACAAAGCAGACATCCTTATCCTTAACCAAAACATAATCCTAACTAATAGTGTTTTAAAATGCAAATTAGAAAAAAAGAAAACAGACATTAACTGAAGCATCCATGTCATTTTGTGGCGCTGACATGACATTTTCGTGCATCTTTGGCTGCACTCAAACTGTGGTGAGCTACCAAGTAAGCTAATGACATAATGAATAAGTGTGTATATGTAGGTGGGTCTGTAATAAAAGTGTTAATATGTTTCATTTTTTTCAAATCATGCATTAAAGTAAATGTATTTTGATATAATAACATAGTGGGGGCGGGGGAGTAATAGAGTGAAAAATATGTATCAAAATCAGTAATTGTGTTCGTGATTTGTGTGACAATGATTAAATCACAGTTGTTGCAGCAAAATGTAGAAAGCGGCACGTACAAGTCAGTTTGCAAAAATGTACTGTATACAGAGTAGCATTCATTCTATGAGACCAGGTTGTTACCTTCCCTTGTGATGTGACCAGAAATGCGTTGTGTTGGCAGCATGGGAGACCCGGGTTCGGAGCCCCCGTGAAAACCAGGAAGTAATCGTGTTCGTAAAATCAGTGACAAGTGCGATTCAGAAGTTGCTATAATTCCACTAATATTACATTTTTACACAACTGATGGTTAGGTTTAGGTTTGGGTTTTGGGTTGGGGGTCATTCATCTTCACTGTACTACAGCCCGTTCAGCTGAAAACAACTTGCTTCACAGCTCGCATTTGCGCCTCTCCATGGACATTTTACACTAAAAATGTAGCTCATGTATGCCCAAAAGTCCAACAACACTTTCCACTTTGGCCACTGGAAGCTGTGTTTACAATTTTAGTAATCATAGACTGATTTCTAGAAAAGAAAAGTCAAACTACTGTTTCCATTTTCACTGTGGTCAGTCTGGTTTGTAATGGTATTTGAAGTTGAAACCATAAGAATTTCTATTGTTGTTTTAGCAGGTATGTGATGTGAAAGGCACAGCACGTCCAATTTTCAGAAACATTTCAGTAGTAATTACAAGAACAAACTCCTAGTCCTACAACAAATTCTAAACCTACCCCTAACCATAACAGTAATGAGACCAAAACTGCTACTACTGACAAACACACCAAAAGTGATAATGTTGACAAATTAGCACTAAATTTAGGAGAGCCCTAAATGTATTAACCATATAATTCATATTAAATGAATAGTATGCATACAGGCTGATTTACTTATTGATACATCAGATCAGGCCAATGGCTTAGAAAAACCATCTGCCAAAAATGTTAATCAGAAAAGTGGTCTTCCGTTTTTGCTTTCAGCTACTCATAAACATAACAAATCAAGAATTTCTGGACAAAACCTGGAACTTTGCTGTGCTGCTTTCCTGTTGTTTATCCTGGCATGCCAGAGGGCTTCCGGTCATGACTAAAGAAAGCAACAGTGCAACATTCTCTTTATGGTTTTGCTGTGCAACCTGAAATAAAGTAGCTACAAACCAAGGACAATGGCTGGATAACTTTGGCCAGAAATCCAAATCATGTCATTATTTTGCCTGTTGGCGTAGCCAGACACGAGAAGTCTGTCAAATGGAAAAACAGACTTTCTAAACTGTTTTGTTCCAAATGCAGCTGGGAATCCTTCCCCTGAAATATTTTTAGATCTTGAGAACTATCTTACTCGAAGTTGAGAGAGTTAGAGTACTGTCGCAGAAAGGATTCTTTGTGCATTGTATGATGGAAAACAAAGAGTTGTTGGCTCACCCACTGAGTTATGATAGAGTCAACTGTGTAAGGGATTGCTAAGAGTAACACATCTTCCCATTACTTTAGAAACATTAAAGACAGAACAGACAAGAAAACCAATAAAACCTTTACCTTGCCAGTGCCACAAACATCTTGCAGAATAAGTGTCACTCCTGAGATGTTTTAAAGGTCCATATTCATAATATTCCACCAATATCATGCTTGTGCTTCTTCATTGGAAACAAATTTATCAGCCAACCACATGCCATTCAATTGAAATCACAAACTATTTTGTATCACAACAATCTATTGCCATTTTTTTCCAATTTCCAATTACATAAATCTTTGTTGGATGTAAACGTTGAGTACAGAGTTGTCAGAAGTTACAGACTATTATTTTGTTGTTACATCTGAGGAAAATACCTAGAAATTAAGGTTGAATAGTTCAACCAAAAATGAAAATACTCTCATCATTTACACACCCTCATGCCACTCCAGAGCTGTATAACTTTCAATTTTAAAAGAATATCTCAGCTCTGTAGATCCATGCAATGATGTGAATGGTGACCAAAACTTTGAGGCTTCAAAACGCATATAAAGGCAGAAAAAGTAATCCATACGACTTCTGAAGTCATCTAATAGATTTTGGGTGGCTGTGGCTCAGTTGATAGAGCGGGTCGGCCACTAATTGCAGGGTTGGTGGTTCAAATCCTGGCCCACACGACTCCACATGCCGAAGTGTCCTTGGGGAAGACACTGAACCCCAAGTTGCTCCCAATGGCAGGCTAGCACCTTGCATGGCAGCTCTGTCACCATTGGTGTATGAATGTGTGTGTGAAGGAGTCACATTCGCCATTTTGGGAAAATAGAACTCCTTTTTCACTGTAAATCTTGACATCAGCACTCTCCATAGTGATAATGATTTCAAGCACCAACTAGTGCTCTGTGCATGCGTCTAGCACTAGGAAATGCACTTAGTAATCAAGCTTAAAATCATGATCGTGCCAATAGACTGCAATGGCATGATGTGCCAAAAAGTTTTACATTTTGGTCTGTTCTTCTCACCCATAATTAATTAGATAGTTTGAGAAGACATACATTAAACCACTGGAGTCATATGGGTTACTTTTATGATGACTTTATATCCTTTTTGGAGCTTCAAAATTTTGGTCACCATTCATTTGCATTGTCTGGACCTACAGAGCTGAGATGGTCTTCTAAGAACCTTCATTTGTGTTCTGCCAAAGAAAGTCATACACATCTGGGATGGCATGAGGGTGAGTAAATGATGAGAATTTTCATTTTTGGGTCGATTATCCAGTCTGTCAAGTAACATGAGTCTGAATTCTTGTTCAAATATCCAGCCGAACTAACAGAATACACAACAACTGAGTTTTGATTAGTTTAGTTTGGTCTCAAATATAGCATTAAAAACATGGTAATACCATGGTACTGTTTTGGTAGAGTCCTAATTCCTAAAAGAAAGGGTGCTTTCTCAGATCTTGACAGTATAACTTGTGTTTAAGCTTGAGACATTCATGTAGTGCATTCAGATATTTTTAATTCATGTTCAGGCTTGAAGATCTGCGTTAAGAGATGCAAAAGAAAAGCTATTTCTTTCAACATTCCTACCTTAAAGACATCTCCGTAAGTGCCACTCCCGATCCGATGAATAATCTCATAGTCATCCAGGGGATCCAAAAATGAGACTCCTATAGTATTCATGCCCCCAGCTCTCTACGCGATTCACTTACTCATCACAGCTGTCAATTGCGTCTCTGATTTGCGGCTAAGTCATCTCTTTTATCGGTGCGCTTTTATCAGAATTGAGACAAAAATTATTTAACTACAAATTTCAAAGCAAAAACAGTTCATGTGTGCACATCCAGGCCAACAGTCTTTGCCCCATCAGCTTTTTTAATGTCCTTCTCAGACTCGCGCACCCCTACACTCGCAATATGGATTTTGAGACGCGAGACACTATTTTCCGCGTCTGCGCATGCGCAAAACCTCACTCTTTCAATGGGCTGTGGTTGCAACATTTTCATTTCATAAGCCTTCACAACAAATTGGGTGCACAGTAAATAAATGACAGAAAACACTAACTAGTCTTTTTCTAAGTTGTTTATTTGATGTAAAATATACTTTTAACACTGAAAAAATAATTATGTTTAAACGGCATCACTGGACTGCATCCCTAAATGGGATACTTGACACTACTATAATCTTGAAGCCACCAATGAAAGCTGGCAGTTATGAACAAATGCAAACAAATACAAAAATGATCAATGTATGTTGAGAGCACAGACATATTTTGAATACATCTGACATGTACATAAAGCAATTAAATCATACATCCTACTATTGACATGGTTAGTAGAAAGAATTGCGTCTTTTCTAAAAACTTGATAACTTTGGCCTGTTTGATGAGGAATTCGGACTTTAAAAAAGATCAAGTTTGTAATTAATGACCCATTCAGATTTAAAGCAACTGAATTAAATAAACTCAGGGTCTAGTTTAACAAAACATTTAATGATATTCACCATTTTTGCAGATAAACTAATTAACATCCCTCTAGGTGAAACTGTAAATGGGGGGGAAACCTCAATGGGGTATATTAAAGAGTTTTGCGTGGTCGTTTCATAAAGGACAAGGTGTAGTCTCCAGAAGGTGTAGGTTTCTGTCTCTTCATCTGGACCTGGGATTGGGCGGTGAGCTGCAGTTTAATGGCACTAGAGTTGATCTTGGCCGCAGAAAGCAGCTCCTTCATACCCTTCATCTTCTCACTGTGAAATATCACCACCGGCCCTCCTGACACTGCAGTTTGCTGAGGTGAAGGTGTGGGACTTGGGGATGATGGCTCATTTTTGCCATCTGCCTCTTTCCCTCGAGCTCCAGCCGAAGAACGTCGGCGCCCTCCTTCTCCACCCACCTTTTTAGGCATGGGATTTTGGGTGGGCAAGGCGGCACCTGGAGGAGATGGACCTGCTTGTTCATCTAATTTGGATTCTCGCCTCGGGACCCGTCTACGTCCCTCACGCAGGTCTTCACTAGATTGGTCATCGTCATCCAGTGGTTCAGCATCTTTGGTGATGATTGACACTTTTTGCCTAATCTAAGGCAGAATGAATAAATAAAGTGCGATTAAATGACCATCAATAATCATAAAAGCAATAACAAGATATGCATTTTCAGAAGGAAATACTAGTGCTTGCAAAGCCGGAAAAGAACTTGGTGTTTTAGGCTTTAGTTCTGTGTAGACAAAATGCCGCATGAGAGCCGCTTTGCCTTTGTCATGACACGCAGCTTGTGCCTTGTGAAGAATGTGGTACATTGTGGAGAAGAGGGTTGTTGCAACACCAAAATTTCAGTAGTGTAAAAACAGCAAAAATATGCTAATATGGTAATGTGCTATTGATCACATTCCTTTAGCCCATTAAAAAAGTTACATTTCAATGTAAATAATAATAATACAAACCAAATACATGTTTCCTACAAGTGTTTCTCAATTACGCATGCATTGCTTAAAGGGATAGTACACCCAAAAATGATCTAATTTACTACTTTCTTCAGCAGAACACAAAGATTTTTAGAAGAATATCTAAGCTCTGTAGGTCCATACAATGCAAATGAATGGTGGCCAGAAATCTGAAGGTCCAAATATCATTTAAAGACATCATACAAGTAATCCAAATGACTCCAATGGTTTAATCTTTGTTTTCTGAAGCGATCCAATCAGTTGTGTGTTAGAACAGACCAAAATATAACTTTCTTTTTTTTTCTATAAATCTTGAGCAGTTTCCTTGGCAATCATGATTTCAAGCTCGATTACACTTCATATAGTGTCATCGATATGACACTCTGTGCATGCGTCAAGCACTAAAAAGTGTAAATTGAGAGATTGAAATGGCAAGATGTACTGTGAAACATTTTGGTTTGTCCTCACCCAAAACCTTTTGGATCGCTTAAGACAAAAGATTACATCACTGGAGTCATATGGATGACTTTTATGCTGCCTTTGTGCTATTTGGACCTTTAGAGTATTGGGCAGCATTCACTTGCATTATGAAGACCAACAGCTGAAATGTTCTAAAAATCTTAATTTGTGTTCTGCAGAAGAAAAAAGTCATTCACATCTGGTATGGCATGAGGGTGAGTAAATGATAAGAGGATTGTAATTTTGGGGTGAACTATCCCTATAAGTGTTTTTAAGAGTGCAAATTTTTTCCCCATTAAAAGAGTTTTACTCCTAAAGAAATTAATTGTAATTTTGAAACGTATGTATAAATACATGATAGCTCACATGAGATGTGGACTCTAGTCATACCAGTACACAAAAGCTGTTTAATTCTACATGGGGCAGGGACGCCCTCATGGGGGCTGCCATTTTAGAATCGGATGACCAGCTGAATACTGCTCACTTAATCTCAGTAATCGCCTTATTATTGGACACTTTCACCCTTGGATTAAAATAATCATGGCCAATTGTGAACAGTGAATTTCTACAATGGCATCTGCAACTATTGAAAACTATTGATTTTGAACGATGCTGCATCCACACCACTAGGTGTCACTGTAAGTCCAAGATGATACGAATAAAAAGTTAACGTTACTTAGTGCACCTTTAAGTAGGGCCCTACTGCATTTTTTATTTTTTTCCATAAATCCTGTCTCTTCCTTTTTTTTCCAGAATTACATATTTTAAAGATTAATTTCATCATCAAAATAGTCTCTAATTAATTCCTAAAACTTTTAACAAATTAATATAGAAAATAAAATTTCAACATGCTATTTCACTTTTACTAAATGTTAAATGGTCTGCACTTATATAGTGCTTTTTTAACCTTAGTGGTTTTCGAAGCACTTTACACTGTAACTCATTCACCCATTCATTTATTCTCACACACACTCACACACACACACACACACACACACACATGTTGTGTTTCCATGTTTTATGGGGACTTTCCATAGACATAATGGTTTTTATACTGTACAAACTTTATATTCTATCCCCTAAACCTAACCCTCACAGAAAACTTTCTGCATTTTTACATTCTCAAAAAACATAATTTAGTATGATTTATAAGCTGTTTTCCTTATGGGGACCGACAAAATGTCCCCACAAGGTCAAAAATTTTGGGTTTTACTATCCTTATGGGGACATTTGGTCCCCACAAAGTGTGTAAATACACACTTTGTGTATACACGCTCAAAAATACACGCACACACACACACACACACACACACACACACACACACACACACACACACACACACACACACACACACACCAATGATGGCAGATCTGCCATGCAAGGTAATAGCCTGCTATTGGAAACAACTAGGGGTTCATTGTCTTGCCTAAGGACACTCTGGCATGTGGAGTTGTGTGGGCCAGGAATCGAACTGCCAACTCTGTGATTAGTGGCCAACCCGCACTACCACCTGAGCCACAGTCGCCCTTTTATTCAGTACATTTTTTATTTGCATTATTATTATATATTAATTATTATTTGTATTATTATTATTACTACTAAAATTAATATTGCATTTGTCTATACATTTTTTATATATTTTGTGTCGCAATGTCTTCAATTTCAGGCGATCTTTTATTTTGAAACAAGCTTTTATTTTGAAGCTTAAGTGTGATCATTAAAGCACAAATGCTGTGATTTAATAATATAAATAATTAGTCTAAATGTGCTGCATGCTTTAAAGTGGATGAGTTCTCTGCTCTGTCATCTTATACAACAAGAAAGCTTCTCAATGTCAGTTAAGTGGTAGGCGTCATACATTCACTTTAAAGCATGCAGCTTTAAATTATATCATTAAATCACAGCATGTAGTGAACTGCTTATCCAGAGGAGTTAAGCTTCCATCAAAAACACACATCAAAATAAAAGCTTGTCGCCTGAAAATGAAGACATAGCGACACAAAATATAAAAAAAAATGTATAGACAAATGCAATGTTAATTGTAACATTGCAGCCTTTTGCAGTTTAATAATCATACAAGGGCATATCATTGTGCATTACCCCCCCTCCCCGTGTCTACTTTGTGTGTGAGCATTTGGAAACACTTGCCCAAACACAATTTTACCAGTATTGCTGGTAAAACTAAAATACATTTTGATTTTTAAAGCCTTGCAAGTTCTTTGATTATAAATATAGAAGTTAAACAGTTATTACCTGTGTGTCAAAGCGACTAAGGGATTGGACCAAGTAGGTGGCCCAACCAACATGAAGCACTGGTGTGAGACTTCCTTCTTCCCATTTACAAATCCCATCATAGAACCGTAATAAGTGAGCAAAGCACTCAGGGTCCTGAAGGGCAGATAAGGCAGCTACCACTCTGGGCTGGTCCTTTGTTATAAAAGCATGAGGAAACACAAGTAAAAAGAAAAGATTCATTCCAAACTTCGTTTCAAAATACATAATACTACAAAATACATAAAAGGGATAGTTGACCAAAAAATCATGGCAGGTTTGATATCAATTATCCCATTTACATACAAACCAATACACAGATAACTCCCAAAAATCAGCTTATTTAAAAAAAATCAGTCAAAGAAGAAAACCACATTTATTTATTTTTTAAAAGTGAAGAGGTTCAACACCGGTTAAGGTGTTTACATGCAATATGAAATAAGGGTAATGGGCAAAATCTACAAGTGGCGAACGGTTTATTCATATGTGGTTTTTGACCTTTAACATGTTTACATGACCACACATGTTTTATTTAGATTTATAAAGCATAATTAGTGTATGAGAATGCATGTAAATGGCCCAAGTGATACTGACCATCACTGGTTCAGTTGTGTCTTCAAACTGCGCATAACATACCAAATTTAAATATGCAGAAGCACAAATAAGATTTGAGAGCAATGGGAAAGGGCAATGACTACCAACATACATGTCGGTCTGTTCATCATACAATTATATTATACTTTTATAGTGCATGTTTTGTCATGTTCACAGTCTCCATCCACTAGCTTTGTGAATAATAAGCAACTTAACCCTTCTGTGCAGCATCTATTTTGTGTTCCACAGAAGTACTATATGTTTGGAACAACATAAGGGTGAGTAAATTATGACAAATGAAAACAAATTAGTACTTTAAAATGTTAACATTTCTTAAATGAAAAACACTACCTTTTCTGCCCCTTCGGCCCCTTCACCACTTTCAGCAGCAGCCGCTGTCTCTTTAAGGAGGGTTGGAATTACATCATTAGCGATGTCAAAAAACTCTTTATAGATCTCCTCATCTTCTCGGCAGTAGTTGTAACTGTAGACCAACAAAAGATTAAATATTAGATTTTGTCCGTGGCTTACTGAAGCAATGTGCAGATTTTCTTCAGTATGTGATTTATACACACACACACAGTATGTGATATATACACACACACACACTTATATATACATACAGTGCATCTGGAAAGTATTCACAGCACTTCACTTTAACCACATTTTGTTATGTTACAGTCTTATTCCAAAATGGATTGAATTCCTTATTTTCCTCAAAATCCTACAAACAATACCCCATAATGACAATGTGAAAAAAGTTGGTTTGAAATCTTTGCAAATTTATTAAAAATAAAAAAAGATTAAAAGCACAGGTGCATCCTGTTTCCACTGATCATCCTTGAGATGTTTCTACAACTTTATTAGAGTCCACCTGTGGTAAATTCAGTTGATTGGACATGATTTGGAAAGGCACACACCTGTCTATATAAGGTCCCACAGTTAACAGTGCATGTCAGAGCACAAACAATGCCATGAAGTCCTCTGAGACAGGATTGTATTGAGGCACAGATTTGGGGAAGGGTACAGAAAACGGTTTGCAACATTGAAGGTCCCAATGAGCACAGTGGCCTCCATCATCCATAAATGGAAGAAGTTTGGAACCACCAGGACTCTTCCTACAGCTGGCCAAACTGAGCGATCGGGGGAGAAGGGCCTTAGTCAGGGAGGTGAACCCGATGGTCACTCTGACAGAGATCCTGCATTTCTCTGTGGAGAGAGGAGAACCTTCCAGAACCACCATCTCTGCAGCACTCCACCAATCAGGCCTGTAGAGTGACCAGACGACCCCAAGCACACAGCCAAGATAACAAAGGAGTGGCTACGGGACAACTCTGTGAATGTCCTTGAGTGGCCCAGCCAGACCCCAGACTTGAACCTGATTGAACATCTGTGGAGAGATCTGAAAATGGCTGTGCACCGACGCTCCCCATCCAACCTTCTGGAGCTTGAGAGGTCCTGCAAAGAAGAATGGGAGAAACTACCCAAAAATAGGTGTGCCAAGCTTGTAGCATCATACTCAAAAAGACTTGAGGCTGTAATTGGTGCCAAAGGTGCTTCAACAAAGTATCGAGCCAGGCTGTGATACTTATGTACATGTGATTTTCTTTTTTATTTGTATTTTATAAATTTGCAAAGATTTCAAACAAATTTCTTTCACATTGTCATTATGGGGTATTGTTTGTAGAATTGAGGAAACTAATGAATTGAATCTATTTTGGAATAAGTCTGTAACATAACAAAATGTGGAAAAAGTGAAGCGCTGTGAATACTATCCGGATGCACTGTATATATACACACACACACACACACACTTGACATCAGATGTTCACATATACCTTAGCCAAATCCATTTAATCCCAGTTTTTCACAATACCTGACGTTTTATCGTAAAGCTTTCCCTTTCTTAGGTAAATTAGGATCACTATTTTAAGAATGTGAAATGCCAGAATAATAAAAGAGAGAATTATTTATCTCAGCTTTCCCAGTAGGTCAGAAGTTTACATACAATTTGTTAGTATTTGGTAGCATTGCCTTTAAATTGTTTAACTTGGGTCAAATGTGTTGGGTAGCCTTCCACAAGCTTCTCACAATAAGTTGCTGGAATTTTGGCCTATTTCTCCAGACAGAACTGGTGTAACTGAGTCAGATTTGTAGGCATCCTTGCTTGCACATGCTTTTTCAGCTCTACCCACAAATGTTTTATCGGACTGAGGTCAGGACTTTGTGATGGCCACTCCAATACCTTGACTTTGTTGTCCTTAAGCCATTTTGACACAACTTTCGAGGTATGTGTGGGGACATTGTCCATTTGGAAGACCCATTTGCGACCGCACTTTAACTTCCTGTATTTTACTTCAATATATCCACATAATTTTCCTTCCTCATGATGCCATCTATTTTGTGAAGTGCACCAGTCCCTCCTGCAGCAGAGCACCCCCACAACATGATGCTGCCACCCCCATGCTTCACATTTGGGATGGTGTTCTTCAGCTTGCAAGTATCACCTTTTTTCCTCCAAACCTAAGGATGGTCATTATGGCCAAACATTTACATTTTTGTTTCATCAGACCAGAGACATTTTTCCAAAAAGTAAGATATTTGTCCCTTGCAAACTTTAGTCTGGCTTTTTTATGGTGGTTTTGGAGCAGTGGCTTCTTCCTTGCTGAGCAGCCTTTCAGTTTATGTCGATATAGGGCTAATTTTACTGTGGATATAGATACTTCTCTAGCTGTTTCCTCCAGCATCTTCACAAGGTCCTTTGCTGTTGTTTTAGGATTGATTTGCACTTTTCTCACCAAACTAAGTTTATCTCTAGGAGACAAAATGTGTCTCCATCCTGAGCAGTATGATGGCTGAGTGGTCCTATGGTGTTTATACTTGCATACTATTGTTTGTACAGATGAACATGGTACCTTCAGGCATTTGGAAATTGCTCCCAAGGATGAACCAGATATGTGGAAATCCACAACTGTTTTTCTGAGGTCTTGGCTGATTTATTTTGATTTTCCCATAATGTCAAGCAAAGAGGCACAGAGTTTGAAGGTAGGCCTTAAAATACATCCACAGACACACCTCCAATTGACTCCAATTAGCCAGAGCTAATTATCAGAAGCAAATTAGCGAATTCTCAAAAGGCTCAACATAATTTTCTGGAATTTTTCATGCTTCTTAAAAGCACAGTTAATAGTGTATGTAAACTTCTGCCCCACTGGAATTGTTATATAGTCAATTAAATATAATAATTGTTGGAAAAATTACTCGTGTCATGCACAAGGTAAATGTCCTAGACGTCTTGCCAAAACTATAGTTTGCTAATATTAAATCTGTGGAGTGGTTAAAAAAAATTTGTTAAATTACTTAAACTGTGTGTATAATATATATATATATATATATACACACACACATATACACATATACAGGTTCACTCTTAAATGGATAATCATAGTTTATGCTTGCTGTCATAGTTCAAAGCGACACCAATAAACACAAAAACACGTCAGAGGAACAGAGGGTAGGAGAGATAGCTAATTTTTTCCTGAAGGAAGAGGAAACAGGAAGACCATGAAAAGGAAGTGGATGGGAGTGAGCAGTAGATCTTTGTGTGCTTTGTGCAGACATCCTTCAGGACACAGGGATATTAGAATAAAGTATTTTTAGCACTCCATCCACTGCAATGTGTATTTAGTGGGAGGAATGTACAGATTGTCTCTCGACAGGGACCACTGCCAAGGCCAAGGCAGGAATGAGTCTCCTAATGACTTTGTAAAGACAAACAGCATGAGGCAACACAGAAAATGCTGGCAACCACCAAATTTCCCATTTAGTTTTAACATTCAAAATGCTTGAAGAGAGAATGTATGACATTAAATGAGTTTGCTGCAGTAACAAAGATGTTTTAATTTAGAAATGATAATAAAAAAGACTAAATCAATTTAAATCTTTAATTAGTAGGGCATTACAGGCATCACAAGCATTACAGAGATTAACCAAAGCAGATTAGGTCTACAAAATAATAAGAACTATAAGCACTAGTTACAGACAAACACTGCCACCTGCTGTTAAATAAAGTGATACACAGAGAACGATGTAGCTGCAGGCCAAACTCCAAAAAGGGGCGGGAGCTCCAAACCACCTGCAAAGATATGCAGACCCCTAACCCTTTCTCTAAACCGTGAGTGGAAGTGTTGCCCCCTTTTAGAGCTGGCCCAAGCCCCTTCTGGAGTAACCCAGCCCTTTTTTGGAGATTCCACCCCCATTTGGAGATCTCCGGGCTGCAGCTATACCTACTTGGATATACGAGGTGAAAGAACAGTAGAAGCAATTCCCTGCCTTTTCAAAAAAAGGTCATTGTTACTTTAAAACCGAGAGCTCAGCATTAGGTAATGAGCAGATTTATGTATTGATACACTTACTCTTGCATTACTGATGCAGCCTCAGACCAGGCACGCAAAGCCTCCTGGACATTTCTGTGTCTGTAATGGTACCCAGCCAGATACATGAATGGGTAGATGTGCTCATTGTTGTAATATTTCTTAGCTGAGTCGACTGCCTGATAAAGAAACAAATAGATTAGTCCACAAAAACCTGACTAAAGAATAAAGCAAACCATTATTTCAAGTAATTGGCTGTACCCTTTATTTTTTCAAATATAAACATTTGAAAATTCTATAATGTAATCCCTAATATGAGAATGACTCAAACAAACTTTGTCTTCTATAATAATTTGCTTTATTGCACAGGTAATAACCGTTTACATCTGTATTTACGCTATAATAATTATAGATCACAAGTTGTTAATTCATCATTGAACAGCTTCCACAGGGTTTACTGGACGTTAAAATGCTTAAAGATTTTATGTCTGCAAATGTAGGTGTAATAATAAACCTTAAGGTGAATGGACAGAGGGTTTTCCTTGCCAGTCATGGGCTCCTGGTCTTCAAGGTCAGCCAAAGTTCCCATTGCCATAGGATACCTTCAAGTTCAATCAGTAAAAGAGAACAAATATTCAGCAAGAGCGAGTTCTATACAATTATCAGGTTAAACTACTCTGATTTTTTTGTCTGATCCTTGTTTTGTGTTTAAGAGACATGCAACAAACCTCTCCAAATCTCCTCGATCATACAGTAGCCACAACAACCTCTGAGAAACAGAAGGACAGCATTCTTAACATGTCAATCTTCCAATGAGAATATAAACATATGTACAAAAGATACAAGATTGTACAAAGTACCAGTACAAAGTTTGACAGTGCAAGAATGACAAAAAAACAAAGTAAAAGAATAATACATAGAACACAGAATAAACATGGGTGGTTTGAAGGCATACTTGCTGGAGCTGCAGCAACTCAGTGCTGTCTGTATGCAGATCTAGAGATGGATTGATGGCACAAACCATGAACGCTACCTCCATATTCCTGTTACACTTCATGTAGGAGCCTTTAAGATACAACCAGCTCTAAGGATAGAGAAAAAAATAGATGCAACACAAATTTACAACATGACATTTCTTATCAAATTGATGTGTGTGTGTGTGTGTGTGTGTTTATGTAGATTAATGTTTATCACATTCATAAACACTAACATAATGCCTTTTACCCTCTCTGTGACTCCAGCACTGACAGTCTGGCCTCTCCTGTCTTCGTTGCCCTTCCCATGCCATGTGACCTCTGCTGTCTCTTCCCCACTCTTGCCGAATATCACCCAGGCATGATCCTCAGAAAGGGAGAGATGAACATCCTTCAGGCCCAAAACCTGACATGCAGCTACCACTGCAAATGCTACTCCTGAGCTGTCCAGCTTTGTGCCTTTAAAAAAGAGAGACAGATTTTTATAGCAAGTGGTTTGGGAGCATGCCACATCTTGGGGCATGAATTCATTGAAGACTAAATCTTGCTGAGATTTCAAGAACTTTGTGAAGTTTTACCTGTGATGAGACTGAACAGGGACTGAATGTGTGCTCTGTCTTTGAAATATGACCGGCTAAGACTATTCCAGATCACATCCGAGACCTTCTTCACCAGCTCACGGCTGGAACCCCCAGCAGGTTTGCGGTACTGTGACAGGTCCAAGGCACCACGAATCTGGGCCGTGAAGCGCTCATACAGGGCAGATATGAGATTCAGCTCTACTGAAGGGAAGCAGGTGTTAAGGCAGTCAGGTGTGAGTGGCTCAAAGCGAACTCCTGGGACGTTGACCGGCACAACTCTGTTGACAGCCAGGAAGTGCTCCACAAAACCCAGCACTAGTGACAGCAGGGCCAGATCTGGCTCTGGGTTACTAAGCTCGGACTGGAAAAGCTGCACAACTGCATCGATGCCCCGAAGAGGGAAATGCTTCTTCTGAGCCGACCGAAGTCCCATTGTCAGCGGAAGAGTCGTAAAAAGGGTCCCAGTCTGACGTTATCTTCAAATCATGGATAAGATATAATCAAAACTTAATTTAACAAAAGTGAGTCCCTTAGTAATTTTTCAGCAATGTGTTTACAGTCTAAATTTATTTTTCTGAATAGAATTCAATACTTTATCACTTCATTCCAAAATGCTAATATATTACTGTACTGTATATTACTGTTAATAAATCATTGTTTGCTTTCAAAAGTACCACGAATATGGCTGAATTATTATCATATTCATTTGTCATGCTATTTACTCAAGGAGTTGCAAGGAATATCATGGTATTGTTTTTAAGCTTGTGTAGAAAAGATACTCACTAACAACAATGTTTCAGGTAAGGGAGTTCCCAGAGACACGTGTTAGAATGTAGCAAGATGTCCCAAATTTAAATTCAAACATTCTAATTTCAAAACGTAGCTTCTGACCAGACTGAAAATGACCTGAAGTGGCTGAAATGAAAAATATATAGACTCTAACCTACTAACTAGTGCTTAAATGTAGTATACTTTATTGATCCCGAAGGGGGGACGTATGTACGGCGTATTAATTATCATCCTTCAGCAACAAAACATTGAAATGTGTTTGAAATGTGAGCCAACAATCCAAAGCAAATGCTCAAGTCCTCTGGAAACTCATGTGCTTTATGGGCGGACATCTGCGTGATGCTGCTGCAGCTAGGCTAGCTTTTACATAATTGGACGTTTCTGGTGTTTTTTCTGAACCTAAAGAATGTTTTGTAACGGATACATTGCTCTCACCGTACTTTCCAAACAAAGAAACGTTACATTGTTTCAAGCTCACATCATACCTTTGTTGAAATTATATCCACATGCTTTTGTTTTGCCGCGCAGTCAAGCGACAGACGTTCAGACGAAGACCACAGACATAAATAATCAGTTCGCACGTCAACGAACTGTAAGGACTGAATTATGCTTATTCATATTATACTGAGATCAGACACACAAAAAAACACTTCCTGTTTTTCTAAGCTTTTTGGGGAAATGTAGTCTTTTTGGGATGTCGTCCTTCTCCGTCTCAGCCGTAGACTTATGTGTAAAACAAAAACTACGCAAAAGAGGGCGCTACAGTGCACTAAATGTAATCGTGGCCCATCGCTCAGCGACCGACCACTTTTTCAGCCGTCTGTATTCCGGAAGTATTTTTACCCATTCATTTCTTCCATAGACTTTTTATAAAATCCTTCATAAAAGAGTTGTGAGCCATGAACCAAACCAGCCAGCTCCGAGGTGAATCACAACAGCACAAACTTTGCTTTGAGGCAAAATTATTTGAAAATCAGACATAAAGACAAAATGTACAAGGCTGTGTACTTACCGTCTATACTGAGGGCACGGACTACAATCCCATGAAGCATTGCGAATCAGAACGCGCTTTATTGCCAAGTGTGCTTTTTCAGTTAACATAAATATATTGACATTTTATTTTTTTAATTGGCTGAAGGACGATTGTCAAGTCATTTCTATTTGTATAGCGCCTTTCACGACACACATCGTTTCAAAGCAGCTTTACAGAAGTTCAGGCATTAACAGACGATAAAACTGTAATATAATGTCTTAAGAGTCATTAAAGGGTAACTAAACACCTGCTCAGAGTCTGACTCCACCCACTAGAAATATTTGAAAATGCTGGAAAAGTGGGCAGACCCCGGCGGGGATAGAGGGAACGAACCGAGTGCGGGGCTGGGGGGGGGGGCACCTGAGACTCGTAGTGACGGATTAATTGACAGCTGCTGTCAGACTCTATGTTAATATTATTCCTCACACGGTCGCAAGACGACATGTAGGCCCTACATGAATCTGGCGTGGTGAGCTGGAACCTGCTTACGTCAGCTTTCACCGCTTACGTCACGAAGTACCGCAACAGCCAATAGGAAAATTCAACTGCAGTAGCCACCGTTAAACCTGAAGAGGGCAGCACTCAGACGTTTTTACACCATATATTGTAGAATTAAAACACTTTATACACAAATGTCAAAAAAATTACTTGAATCAATGACCAGTACTAATAAAGCCCCATGCTTACAGATCATTAACTAAAAAAAGTTGGTTTAGGGTTTAGTTACCCTTTAATGTGTAGTTTGATAAACTACGATTGTGAATTGTGTTTAAAAATAAGTTATTAAATAACAATTGTATTTATAACCCCAGTGAGCAAGCCGAAGGCAACTGTGACAAGGAACACAAAACTCTGTAAGTTGTTGGTTCATGGAGAAAAATAACCTTGGGATAAACCAGACTCACTGTGGGGGCCAGACTAGGATGTCACCCACTGATCTATATATTTAACATACCAAGTGTGTGACATCATTTCATAGCATAGATCTTAAACTAAAGTTCACAGCATCATAATAACAGTGGACAATACGGGACACCCAAACAACCTCCACTATCAGTATTAAAATGTTAGTAATGTATGAAAAAAAAGGGGAAAAATTATGATTTTGTGTTTATTTTTGTAGATGTTAAGTGTGCAGCTTTGGGGACATAAAGAAATGACACTAGTTCAATAAATAAAAATGACTTTTTGGCTGTATTGTTGGTATTTATAATTAATTTCCTGTAAATAAAATAATTTATATTTTGGTGCAATTAAAAGAAATAGTTAACCCCAAAAAAATATTATTCTCATAATTTGCTCACCCTTATGTCATCTCAAACTCGTATTATTATTTTTTTCTACTCTGGAACACAAACGAAGCTATTTAAATTAGAGTTATGATGTATGTTTTTCCATTAGGCACGATCATAATTTCAAGCTCGATTACACTTCCTTGCACATGACATGCACGGAGCGCTAGATGGCGCTAGGTCAAACCACCTCCTCTCTCTCTCTCTCTCTCTCTCTCTCTCTCTCCTCGTGTACCCGCCCTATTTCTCCTGCACTGCCCCCATCCACTGCAACATTCAGGCAGGTTCACCTTATGAGCATATGCACAGCTTCTCAGCCTCGGTGACGTCGCTGCTTTGTTGGGACATCCTCGGTGAATCGGGGAAATTCAGAGTATTTAATCAGCAGCCATAACTTCAGACAACGCCTCTACACATCAAACGCTTTAGAATAACACTGCAAAATGGCAGATCCAATATCCCAGTCAGCTCAGATTTCATCGTCACATGGCCTAAACGATGGACACCCAACGTCCAAAGACTCGAAGTTATCCGGTAAGAGAAGCTGAATCAGCATGCAACAGTGTCGATAAGGGTTTGTCCTTCTGTTTGGATGCTAAGTCATACGTGTTAATTTATTACCAGAATAAATTTGAATGCCAATATGGTGCATTTAAGGACAATGCAAACTGGTAGTTTAATTCAAATCAATGTGCATTAATGCACACGTTTAAAATGCATTAAGGGATACCATAAGGGCTTTCCTGCGTTATGTACTGTTTATTCCTCACGTACACCTTCCATACCGCCTCCCTTTCATAAGCATAATACGAAGATCTGTAGGGCAAACTGGCATGGCGGATGTGGGGCTCGGAATGAATGTGTTCTCGTTCTCAACCATGACCTAACGTTTATTTTTAGGTATAGGCAACGGAGAAACATGGGGACATTTAAAACCTCTATGAACCCAAGCTGAAATGGGCACATGTTGCGGCTCAGCTGATGATCTGCAGTGCAGATACATCCGAAACTGGAATACGATGTAAATGAAGGGGAAACCCTCACACCTCAACTGCATGACGCGTCGCGACAAGCTTGAACGCGTCCATAATAATAAACGAAGTTGTTTTGCAGTAGTTCGCTGACTTTGCTCCGTTAATTATAAACAGAGCATTCTAGCTAGTCACGTCGCTTGCCGTGTAAACAACGTCTTAAAGGCACCACATCTTTTTTCGTAACGTTTTAGACATTGTAAACAAACCCCCACGCCTTTGTAAGGACATACAATGGTTAATTTATCAATATTAACGCGTTCCCAGTTGCCCCGTGAAAAGACATGCTCTCTTTTGTTCTGTTCATGTGTATTTTTCCGTTGTGAAAACAATAGAGCAAGGTTGTTGTTGACAGGGGCTGGCGGTTCAATGCTATTTAGGTCGTCAGCAGATATCGAGCGATTTTGGCCTCCTCGATTTGGCTCCATTAAGGCGTCTGGGAATTTAATAGAATTAGAACGTGAAGTTAAGACGCCAAGGTTTATGACGTCACGCAGTTCCGAATTTTCAGCACCTTTTAAATTCGTTTTACGTCTGCAGGTGCTGCTTTAGGCTCTTTAGCCCTTGGGTGTAGGACATTTGGGTTCAAATTGAGATCAGATCTGAATTTTACTTCTAGGATATAGACAAGGCTGTTTTACTGTCACACACACTATCTGTAAAGATGACATATTGGACTAGATGGACGAATTTAGCTGCAAAGGCCTTCTGGAATGGCCCTATTTCGCCAAAACACAATCTGAGATGTCTGCATCTGTTTTTATCACAATTTATTAGGCTATGATATTCAATTTCTTGTTACATAATAAAGATGATATGAATATAAAGGTACTAGATGAGCCCATTCTTGGCTCAATTGTTTTATTGGAATGTAGGCCTTGTCTAGTCGACTCTTATAAATCAGTGGTCATACAACCCCTAGTGTACACACATTTATTTTAGTTTTTACTAACGGATAAACAAGTTGAAATTATTTTCTGTGGTAATCGACAACATATCACAGATGATTTCACATTATGTGGGACCAAAGAGCAGATACTTTTGGTCATCTAAACAAATTTTACTTCAGACAGGGCAATACTGTCGTCTTGCTTTGTCTTCAGAAAATTGTCTTTCTCTCTGTCTATCTCTCTCTCTCCCTCTTTTGACTGGGTGAGATCCCTAAGGTCAGTACAGCTGGCTGAGGCAACACTCTTATAGCCCTTTTCCACCAACATGGTTCTGGTGCAGGTTCCTGGGCCGGTGGAAATTCTCAAAATGTTCAACACATTTCCAATGCCAAAAAGGCCATTTTGGGGCCGAAACCCTGGTTTTGCACTGGCCCCAAAAGCTTGCTGATTACATCAGGGGATTGGGGGTGGGATAATGTTTTGTCACTATGGTAAAGTTTTCCCAAACAACAACACTAGCTACCATCTGCAGCAAGGATAACTTCTTTGCTCTATAACAACAATAAAAACCCACAATTTTCAGACATCAAAAGTGTTCAGGTAACACGACGAAACAAGTGTTCTACTTGCGATATGGTATTTACGAAGATCCGAGAAAAACTAGAGAGAAATACTCTTATGAGAATAAAAATACAGCACAAAATGATGCACACCACCTTCAATCAGACAATTGACCTAATCATAAACGAATTGAAAACACTTAAGGGAGTACAGGGACCATAAGAAGGGCAAAAGTGACAGTGAACAGAGCAACAATGTTTTGGACTTGGACACTGACCAGCCTGCTAACTAACTGCGGCATTGAATTCAGCCAGTAATGCTTGTGATAAACAGTCAATCGCCAGTGTCCTCTGCAGCTGATCTCAGCAAGTTGTTATGTTTGCCAACTTTGTTAGCTTTTCTTACACTGTTGTCATCTTTTGAATTTTTTTTTTGTTCTGTAAGGGGAATTTTGACTAGCTACTCACTAAGTTTGAAAACTTTACTCAATCAATAATATTATATGCGATGGCTAAAATACAAATACTACCATCTGTTACACTAATGCTAATGATAATTCCACCGTAACAGTTTACAGAACTTATCAAGTTAAGCTATAGTTCATACTATGTACCGTAATTTCCGGACTATAAGCCGCAACTTTTTTCCCACGCTTTGAACCTCGCGGCTTATACAATGACGTGGCTAATGTATGGATTTTTCCCGCTTTCAAATTTTATAAAATAAAAAAAACATTCTGTGACGTGCTCAGTTTTTTGGCGGCATGAAGCTTTCATTAGACCAATGAAATTGCCGAACGGGTTAAGGTCAAAACAACTTTTTTGTTTACTGTTTAGATTAAATCGAAGCGCTCAAACTTCCCATCATTCTGATTACGGTAGTAATTTTGTCACCCTCACCATGGCAAAGACATGGAGAAACGCATATGATGCTGCTTTCAAGTTGAAGGCGATTGATCTGGCTGTTGCACGGGAGCTTGGTCTTAATGAGTCGATGATAAGACGTTGGAAACAGCAGCGTGATGAATTGACTCAGTGCAAAAAGACAACTAAATCTGAGGCTATTCAACTCCGACACCGAAGGAGATGACTTCAGTGGTTTCAGTGCACAGGACGAGGAAGATAGTGACCAATGACTTTCTTGGTAGGCTACTGTTTACTGCAAATGTTTTATTACAAGCCGTGTGTGGCAGCGGGGGTGTGGTCAAGCGCCCGTCCGGGAGAGAAAAGCTGTAAAGGCGCTTACACCTGCGCTAAATTATGTCTAACACCGGTGTCTAATTTCAAGTGCCCTGCTTCACGTGTCCTTCTTGGGAAAACTGTCACACGGGCACCAGTGACAGTGTTGGAGATTCCTTAACCTTATTTCCTTATTGTTCATTTGCCAGCTATTCATACAACTGTTGTAAGATGTTAAATTGTAATGCCTTTTAATTAATGGCGTCACCCAATTCTTGCTGTCACAGATAGTGAAACTGTCTATATAACTGACTCCTTGTTTTACTCATCAGGATGTCAGAGGGTGTGTACAGGGTGTCAGAGTCAGTGGTGCAGGGTGTGTCAAGTAGTGAAGAGAGTTAGGTGTGGTTTGGGCAAAGAATGCTGTGCAGCAGGGGTACACTCCTCCTTTGTGACCAGTAGAGCTTGTCCTGTTGAAGACTGCTGTTTCTAGATCAGCCTGTTCTCTTTCTCACCACTTGCACTGTTGGCACTCCCTGTTCTTGTTGAGATGCCAATACAAGATCAATCAAATTGTGGTGACCTAATGTTGCCTCCAGTTTGATACTTGACCTGTTGAAAGGTTTTTTGGATGAATGTTTACTTTGTTTCTAAATTACATTAATGTTTGAAGTGTGGCTGAAAATGGCTTCCCTGAACAGGTTACATAACACATGGTACTTGTGTAACATATGGGTGCTTGTTGGGGGTTAGATGTCAAAGTATGGGAGGGGTCATTGAAAAATCCATGAGAAAATTCCACAGTGGATATTAAGTATACTATGCAGCCACAGTATCAAGAAAGTCGCTGTATTTGATTATTTCTGTACAGTAAAAAGTGTCTACGGGTATTTAATGTGTCCATGATCATTTCTTTTTTTTTAAATGACCATCAGGATTTTAGGTTAAAAGTTATGGATGTATAATGCTACGTTCACACCGGACGCGAATAGCGCGTCAAATTCGCGCCTACCGCGTCTAGTTATATGCTTGACCACTTTGAATCCATTCGCGCGTCAAGAGCGAAATTGACGTGCGTAAAAAACAAAAGTTTGAAGCGAAATTTACGCGCGTGATGCGTGTCGGAGGCGAAATCCGATGAAACTCCGGAGGCGAAATCTGTTGACAGCCATCTTTTTACAAGATGGCTGATGTTGATCGAGCATTCGTGGAGAGAGTCACCACTCTGTATTTGCTCTGGAGAGCAGAACAGTATGGCATTATATATGTGCCTCATTCCTGAGCGAGTAATTGTAAGTTTTGAGCACAGAGAACTATATTTTGCAAGCACATTGCATTATATTTTGAACAGAAATTAACAATCGCAAATAAAAAAATCGTTTGAGCAAAGAAAAAACGATTCCGTGCTCAATAAATGTATTTGCTATTATCCATATTAACGTGCAATAATAACCCTCTCACGCAGTTTACTCAGGTGCTCTCACAAATTTATTCTCTGCGCTCTGTCAAGTCCCTCTCTCTCTCTCTCGCTCAACCTCTTAATTCTGTGCTCAACTCTTGACAGCTCAACTCTTGACACGCGCTCAACTCTTGACACGCGCTCAACTCTTGACACACGCTCAACTCTTTACACACCGCCGCTCAACTTGCAACAGCGTTACAAGTGTGCCACAAAATCAACCAATTGGAAAAGTAAAGGTCAATTGTGATTGGCTGTTGGTCTCCAATCACCACGCAGCACAAAGATGACGAAAAATTTATTTTATGGATAGATGTCTTCTCTAGCCACCATCAAACATGACAGAGTCAAATGGTGAAAACTGCAACAATATGCCACAACGTCAGGTGAGTTAGTAATTTCTAGTTTTATGATGTTATGGTTTTCTATGCCTTTGATGAAACCCTGCTATTATCTACGGAAGCGTATTGCATTCACTTGAGAAAAAAAATCTACTCTGTTTTTCTGAATTAACGACTTAATTATCTCAGAATTACGAGATCATTTTTCATGGAAAAAAGTTTTTGCTCTGTTTTTCTGAATTAATGAGATCCCTCAAAATCCTGCCAGGAGCTCTATTTTAGCTGGATGCGCATGAATTTATAGAGATATATTTTAAACTTGGCCTTCAATACAAAGACATTACTGTCTATGACATTTGTAATACTGTCATGGCTGAGACACGCTTTGATCTTCCAAAGGACACTAATTACACGAGAACTACCGGAATTCTGTAACTACTAGAATGGCCATAGTGGTCATTCTGACCGTTCATACTAGACTGTACCAAATGTCATGTCATATTTACATTCGAAACTTCTATTGAGGTTTTAGAATGAAGCTTCTAATGTCTGTCGTCATATTTTATGGCGTCATCACCCTAAAAATGTATTGAATAAAATAGAATAATATGGATCAAATGGAGCGCCAAGCGAACGCAGATAGTCCTACATTATACGATCTTTCTTTGTAATATATAATAGTGCTAGACTATATAAATACATAGGCCTATATATTATATATTAGCTGCTAGACTGCCCCGGAAGGTGCGTGCCTCGCTTTGTGTACAGCAAGTTTTTCACCACAGTGAAAATGTTTTCGAAAGTCTAAACGCCAACAAACTTGGATTGAGGCGGAATATTTCGTTAGATAAAAACATGTTGTGAATTTTGGAAATTATTACATCTATCCTTTTTCAAAACATGTTGACTTTTGGACTTTACAACGCTCTGGAGTTATTGGAAATTGGAAACAATCCTATGCAGCCACTACTGGAATCAAAATCCATGAATAAATGAATCTGTTATATTAATAATAAACACCAGGACACGAAATTTTAATTCTAATGAATGTGAAAATGTATTAGTTCATCGACAACCACAGAACTTGCTATTGTAGCTAATTACAGATACAAATTTGATTATTTATATTAAATTATTCTCTTTGTAACATAAAAACAAATCAATACAATAGCTTATAAAAACATCACCAAAGTGTATTTCAATGCATAGTAAAAACCTTAGACATGTATGAAACACATATAGGCCTAACCCAAAATGGCCAAAGCGGTTAATAAAGAATATGAACATTCGCTAAACTGTGGGAAAACTGATTTAGAAAGCAATATTTGTTTTACAGTGAGCAAAAATATCATGCTGTAAAACTATAATGAAAATAGTATGCTGTAAATATAAATAATCAAATTTGTATCTGTAATTAGCTACAATATAGCTATATATATATACAATATATATAGATGTAATAATTTCCAAAATTCACAACATGTTTTTATCTAACGAAATATTCCGCCTCAATCCAAGTTTGTTGGCGTTTAGACTTTCGAAAACTTTTTCACTGTGGTGAAAAACTTGCTGTACACAAAGCGAGGCACGCACCTTCCGGGGCAGTCTAGCGGCTAATATATAATATATATAGGCCTATGTATTTATATAGTCTAGCACTATTATATATTACAAAAAAGATCGTATAATGTAGGACCTATCTGCGTTCGCTTGGTGCTCCATTTGATCCATATTATTCTATTTTATTCAATACATTTTTAGGGTGATGACGCCATAAAATATGACGACAGACATTAGAAGCTTCATTCTAAAACCTCAATAGAAGTTTCGAATGTAAATATGACATGACATTTGGTACAGTCTAGTATGAACGGTCAGAATGACCACTATGGCCATTCTAGTAGTTATAGACTTCCGGTAGTTCTCGTGTAATTAGTGTCCTTTGGAAGATCAAAGCGTGTCTCAGCCATGACAGTATTACAAATGTCATAGACAGTAATGTCTTTGTATTGAAGGCCAAGTTTAAAATATATCTCTATAAATTCATGCGCATCCAGCTAAAATAGAGCTCCTGGCAGGATTTTGAGGGATCTCATTAATTCAGAAAAACAGAGCAAAAACTTTTTTTTCCATGAAAAATTATCTCGTAATTCTGAGATAATTAAGTCGTTAATTCAGAAAAACAGAGTAGATTTTTTTTTCTCAAGTGAATGCAATACGCTTCCGTAGATAATAGCAGGGTTTCATCAAAGGCATAGAAAACCATAACATCATAAAACTAGAAATTACTAACTCACCTGACGTTGTGGCATATTGTTGCAGTTTTCACCATTTGACTCTGTCATGTTTGATGGTGGCTAGAGAAGACATCTATCCATAAAATAAATTTTTCGTCATCTTTGTGCTGCGTGGTGATTGGAGACCAACAGCCAATCACAATTGACCTTTACTTTTCCGATTGGTTGATTTTGTGGCACACTTGTAACGCTGTTGGAAGTTGAGCGCGCTCGTGTGTCAAGAGTTGAGCGCGCTCGTGTGTCAAGAGTTGAGCGCGCGCGTGTGTCAAGAGTTGAGCGCGCACAGAATTAAGAGGTTGAGCGAGAGAGAGAGAGGGACTTGACAGAGCGCAGAGAATAAATTTGTGAGAGCACCTGAGTAAACTGCGTGAGAGGGTTATTATTGCACGTTAATATGGATAATAGCAAATACATTTATTGAGCACGGAATCGTTTTTTCTTTGCTCAAACGATTTTTTATTTGCGATTGTTAATTTCTGTTCAAAATATAATGCAATGTGCTTGCAAAATATAGTTCTCTGTGCTCAAAACTTACAATTACTCGCTCAGGAATGAGGCACATATATAACGCCATAGAACAGCGGCGTATGGGTCGTCGTCGCCGTACTTGGGTCCACCAGCGAGGGGCGCGGGACATGCTGTAGAGGAGCCACTGCCAGGTCTGGGTCGGGTTGCGGCCAACAACTCCTCCAGAGAGGCACTCCGAGTGAGGGATGTCTTCATGGCACACTTCTCGGCGGAGGGAGCAGTACCATGGCAGCCGACGGAGTAGCGTTTGAAGTCCTCCTCATGACTTCCCCACAACGGCTCTTTTAAGAGCCACCCACAAACCTATAAAGAGCTAAACTATCTAAAAATAGTCCATTATTATTATATTTTGTATTTTTTTTTTCCCAGGTTGTCAGCCCCAGTTCCAGGATGTCAGGTCCACAACATGCACATTTATTAAGTTGAGACTTTTTAAAAATGTCAGGTTTTCCATGGTAGTATATCAGGTTAAATTATTTATTTATGTGTTTTTTAACTTATTCAACACTGTCCAGACACTAATGTTGGTTGTCTTTACATTACAATAATAATGAAAGATTCCGAGCCGGAGTTTACGTCACTTTACCTCCTGAGTGACAGCAGGCAGCTTGGCTCCTGATTGGTTAACGCGGCGCGAATTGACGCCAAAGTTCAGATTTTTCAACTCGGGCCGCAGACGCGAATTTGCATCAAACGCGTGAATGCACAAAATGCACCATTCGCGCGTAGCGCGCCAGACGCTCAATTCGCGCGAACTTGACGCGCGAATGAGGCGTATTCGCGTCTACCGCGCCGCGCTCTACGCCTCATTCGCGCCGCAGGAATTTTTTACACGCGTAACGCGTCTTTGCATTGACTTAACATTGAAATCACTCGCGCCTGACGCGCTATTCGCGTCCGGTGTGAACGCAGCATAAGGGAACAAGCATATTTTAGGTGCTGTGATTGGTCACCATTTCTTTTAAGATTTCACAGTTTGTAATAACCTTTTTGTCCTTATAGTTCATGAATGGTCCGGTGGTGTATATATAAATACAGTACAGTAAAAAGCTGCATGCGTATTTATTAAATAAAATTGGCAAACTGCTCTTTAAAATGATTTTAGAAGCAGGGCATGTCAACTGCCCAAATGTATTTTATGTCAGCTACCCCATGATGATCGATTACTTGTAGTAAAATTATCTTAAATTACAGACTGAGTCAAATATGCTGTTATCTTTAAAAACTATTTTGGGGAAAGCACTGGTTACTGACTGAGTGTTCAGCTCTCTCTCTCTCTCTCTCTCTCTCTCTCTCTCCCTTTACTCTTGATGCAAAAGGTGTTTTGCTGGGCATTACACTAACATTTTTCATTTTTTAAAGGTAGAGTATAAGAACGTTACTAAGACTTCTCATCTGTCCTATTTTATTTTTTCAGATTCCTTTTTTTCCTCACCTGTATCTCTCATTCAGTCTCCTCAAGGCAAGTGTTTAGTTCTCTTATGATGCTCGCCTGCTTCTCTACCTTTTGTCTTTCTCACCATGCTCCTCTGTCATCTCAGTTCTATTAAGTATGCTATATCCCGCTGGGCTGCTGCTATGATGCTCTCCATCCCTCTCGCCAGTGACCCTCTCCTCTATACCAGACTAGATGCTCTTAGTTTTTTTTGAAGTTCCGCCTTTTAGGCGTAGGAAATGAAGCAGAGGACACAGAAGTTACAAACAAAGCTACCAATTGTTTCAAGGAAGCCAAAATAATTTTAAAATGGTCTGAAATGTTATCCCTTAATTTAGAAGCCCACCCATTTTTTTGGAATATCAGAATGTCCTCTTCTTCAGACTTTGATCTGTATAACTTTTCTCACTTAAAAATGAACAGATAATCAGTTTTACATCTGCACGCAACCTGTCTGTGTGCTAGGGCTGGGTGATAAAACGATATTGATATTTATCGGAAAAATTATAATTTTCTATATTGATGATGAACTTTTGAGTAATTTTCAATATTTAGCTGATGTTCTACATCTAGATGATCGGATCAGGAACATGTTATACACAGCTAGCTGAATCGCAGTCATAAAATCAGCCTGTTTGGAAGCATTAGCTGACTAGCGGCTACCTCGCCATGCTCCCCGGCAATGAGACTCGGTAGCCCCTAGCTAAATGGCCAATATGATATCGTTGTATACCAAACAAGACCTCACTGAAAATGTTGAATGAACACATCAGCAACTCTGACATCAACAACATTACTGTTTATTTATGTACTATATAGTTAAAAGATTTTTCATGATCAACAGCACTATCACAGGCAAGAAAGTGTTTCTTCTTGTGATTTTTATTGCCAGTTGGCATTTCAGCTTATGGTGCATTACTGCCACCTACTGAGCTGGTGTGTGGAGCATCACAAAGTATTTCAGTGGTGTTAAATGTCCACTGAAGATGATGAAATTGTCAAAATTTAATTGAAAAGATGTCACACACCTTATGTAGGATTAAATCTTAAACAGAGTATACTTTAAAGGTAGCTTACCTGCTGGAGTTTACTTGTAAACAAGTCTAACATTCATATGGAATGCATTTCCTCCCCCATTAATGGCATGAAATGTATATCGTGATAAATATCGATATCGAACATTATGAAAAACAATATTGTGATAATATTATTGGCCATATCGCCCAGCTCTATCGTGTATTCTTCAATCTGACCACCCTCCCTGACAACCCCAAACAGTCTCGTAACATGAACCTTGCTGTTCCTTACAGTCATACACGTTGGAATCCTTAACATCAGCCAAGTTTCACCTGTTTTCAAGAGTTTCAGATGACTGAAATCATCAACCTTTGCTTAAGCACACCCATCAACTGAGGTCATACATATTTCTTCTGATCTTCAGATGCCTTATTTGATCTAACATGGTCTGTTCTTGACCAGAATCTTTCATGTGTTCTCCTCTTAAAAATACTAAATCTGGTCTAACATAACAAACTCTAAACCAGGCATATATCAATCATATAATAACCCAATCAGCTACAAGTATGAATGGGCACCAAAGAGACCCTGCAAGCAATTTGCGGCTTTCTTTTTAGTATCCCCTTTCATTTTGTCTGCACCCCATATGTGACATGGTTCACAGATTAAAAATGGGAAAGCTAAGTCCCCACGGATGCTAGAAATTCCATCATCTCAAGTTTATACCTAACTGCAAATATGATTTAGGTCAACCTTACTGTGGGTCCGGCTTAATCCCAAGATTGCCACCTTATTTTAAGATAGCAGAAAGGTTCAAGTTCACTTTGTGCGAGCAGAATCCTAAAAATGGATCAGGTTGGTGTCCCTGAGGATTCTTGTCCTTGATGTCCCCTCCCCCACAACAAGCCATGTTTGGAGCTGCAACCCATACATTGCACTGGTCCTGAAGGTAGAGTGACACTGGGGAGGGATCTAGCCACAAGATGCCTGTTTGGGGTTATATCCTCATGTCTGCTGTGGCCGCTGACTCTTCACCTGCTTTCTGAGACATTTTGCATGTTGTCTCTTACCACAGAGTAAGAGGAAATACTCTGTTTTAGTCTTTGTTTGTGTTTGTTTGTTCTTTTTGTCTGTTTAGTTTCAGGATTTTGATCATTTTAGCATTTAAAATTAGGAATCATTAGCACTAGTAAGTCACATATCCCACAAAATAGGCTACAAGAGACCACATAGTAGCATGTCATTATTACCCACAAGACCATTTGCCTAAGATTATTTTTTTTTTTAGAATGTTATTGTCTAACATTCAGTTAACAATGTCTGCTATGTCAGAACTGCAGTTGTTGGAACTTGGATCAAATACAAAGATGTTAGAAGTAGAAATTGCATGAGTAGGAACATGCAAGTTGAAGGGCCCTCAATGCACATGATTACATTTTTACATTTACCACTATATATTAATCTACATTTATTTTTCAGAAAGCTGTAGTCCTTATTGGTTAGCCCTGTTATCAAAATGTGAAAAATACCAGTTTCTGTCAGTTAGTGTCTTCTCCCTGTTCATGACTTGCCTTTAGTAATGTAGCCTGCAGCATGCAAATTCAGAGATTATATCTTAAAACAAAACCAGGAAATGGCAGGTTTGGAAAGGATTGTGTATTCATGAGTGCTCGCTTCTATTTTGAACCGTGTTTGTGGTTGTCATATTTTTATGACAGTGCAAGTGGTCCCTCTGAACATGTTTAAATGTCACCCTTCTAGTCAGGAGAAATGGCTATTGCTAATTAACTAATGCTTTTAGCTTATGTTCACTATTCTGTTCATTAAGGTATCAACTTTATTATAGTTCCATGTAATAATGTTGATGATGTAGTTTAAGAGTTCAAGATTTTTCTCGCATTTTAATTAAGGGCTAAATTAAGATTTCATAGTTTACCTGTTGTAAATTTAGTTGCCACCTTTCAGCCAAGAATGAAATGCTGCTATGCTAATGAGGGAAGTCATACAGTGTAACATACTGTGATGCATGTTAAATGGTCTTGATTTCCATTTTTATCATGTGTCCAAAATACTACTGCATTCCCTAGACCCTTGTAATTATGTCCTCATTATACCATCTGCACCATAATTTGGTTTCTTAAGCTTCAAATGTCAAATCTTTAAAAAAAGAGAGAAGATAAAGGCATATCCCTTAACAGTTTTCTTAAAAGATTAGCCAGTAATAGTATTTTTAATCACTAACTAAATAGCCCTTTCTTGATAGTTTTACTGGTATTTCAGGGTATTGAGTTCTTTTGAAGTTTCTGTTCTTTTTTTGATTGTCCATTTTGTTTTTTTTGGGGAAATGGGTGTTGTTTATCTGCAGGAATTATGCATTAATACATTACATATTTTTCTTGTGTCTCATTGAGATTTCTCAATGGTATAAGAAAATTGTCAAGCTGGCATGCAGGCATTAAACTCCATCCATTAATATGTTACACCATGCAGCGCATGCATGACCGCTTTAGCTTCAATGAAATTGATGCAAGCAACTGAGCATCTTGGGAATGCTCCATAGAGTTCAAGTGTAGCTGTTGATTGCTAAAGTTTTGGGGACCTTGGCTCTGAAATTTGACTTATCTAGCCTAAATTAATACATGAAAAGCAGAGCCTATGAAAAGCAGAGCCTATGGTCTCCAGCTTTAGCATATCTGAGTTATTATGCTAAGTAGCTAAGTAGATTATGCTTTAAACTTTATTTCCAACCCTTCCTCTCTTTCCTGCTGCATGATGGATGCAGACAAAAGAGTGGTACTGGGCTCTGACAAGCCCTTAGAGAATATGGCCACCTCTCTTCACTTTTCTTCTCATTCAAGTTCCTTATCTCAAGTTCCTTATGGAGTTGAATCTTCAGAACCACCTGAAGATTACGTAGAGCGTTCTTTCAAAGAGAAAAGGGAGCTTTTTGACTCCCCCGTTGGAACTCAAAAGCAGGACTCGCCTATTAAGACGTCACCAGTGTCTGAGAGAATCAAAGCATTGGAAGCTCTAGCAGCAAAGAATGATTTTGATAGGAATGACAGTGGGATTCCACAATTTAAAGAGCGACACTATGAGAAGTCCCCCACTGAAACGCATGGAATTTCCTCCCGTTTGTCCTTCCAAAAAACGACATTGTCAAATGAGCAGGAATCTCCGGAATCACCCTTTGAAGTGCTTGGTGAGGCAATGCGTGGAGGTGACTTGGAGGACACCACTGACTGGATGAGAGCTCACTTACCTCCAGCACCAGATTTCAACATTGAAGATCCTGATCTTGACGAGGGGAAAGAGTTGCCCATGATGCAGGAGATCCTGGTCAAAGGAAACAGTGTTGATGCACCAGAAGTTGCACCTGAAACTTTTACTGGAGTTCCTGATCAGTTCATGGACAGTCCGATCAAAGTACCAGAAATAATGGACAATAAGCAATCAAAACAAGAAAGTGTTGAGGAATATTCTAAATTCGACCTGAGCTTTTTACCTACAGCCTATATGTGGGACAAAGAAGAGAAAACTGAAGTGGACACTCAAGGCTATCAAGTAGTCCCTGACAATCAAGAGCTTCCTTCCTCCCCTGCACCTCCAGCAGAGTTTGAGTCTCAGTCACCCCCTGCAACCCAACAGATGGACCAAAATTCTACGCAACATTACAGCACTTTAAAGGGAAACTTAGAGCCTGCTGTAATCCTAGAGGTAGACAGTTCTGGGGAGTCAGATGATACAGTGATTGAGGAAGCTGGCAGCATCCCAGCAGAAGGAAATAATGACCTTGACATTGAACCTCAAAAAGAGGAGAACATACCAGATAATAAAAAGCAGCTCATTCAGGTGCCTATTATTAATGTAATTGAGACAGAGGAACAGGTTCTAAGTGATGAGGAAGAAGAACAGCTTGAGGTGGAAGGAGTGGAGGATGACAATGAAAAGTGTCAGATTGTGCAAGGTGAAGGCAAAGAGTCACCAGAGCAGTGTGATCAGTCAGAGGTTCCAGAAAATGTATTTGTGAAATCTTTAAATGAAGAACATAAAACTGACCATGAAATTTCCTCTCAGACAAATCAAATGGACTCTGATGCTGAATACCCTCCTAATCACATGATGATCGAAGATGATCATGAAAGTGGCATTTTCCTCATGTCCTCCCCAGACTCGGGTGGTTTGAATTCCGAGGACTCTCAAGTGCATTCACCTATGTCTCAGAGTGTATTGTCCTTCAAACCCCTTGAAGAGTCAACCCTTGATAAAGAGCTTGGAGAAATACTTTTTGACCTTCCCCCTCACAAAAATGACCACTCAAATGAGCCTAGTGATGTAGAGACTTACCTGGATCATTATGCCACTGAGGAGCTTGCTTTAAAAGACCAGCTGAATTCAGATTATTTTAAGGAGAATAAAAGAGATAAACCCAAGCTCTCAAATCCCAGTGCTCTTCCAGACAATCAAAATATCAGTACTTTTGTTGAAGAATCCTTTGAAGAAAATATTACAAAACATTTTGACGAGTCCGCCAACAATTGCATGCTGGACAATGAAGCGGTACCGGAGCACCTCATATCTGACCCTTTAGTTGATATCCATGATGACACTGAGACAATTATCTCTCTAAACAAGATGCCAACTGATGATTCAGAAGATCAGAGGTCAGCAGTGGAAACTTTGGATTTTAAACCGCAAGAACAAGAGTTATCAATCCATTCTATCAGTAGACAGTCCCCAATTCAAGAGATCCCACCTGCACCTTTCCACTATTCTTACAATGAACAGTCTGGCAAAATCAGTGAAGATTCTGGCCTTATGAAAAATGTTGCTGAAAGACCAGTGATAACTAACTCTGAACCTGGAGTATTGGCCTCCAGAGATGTTTTAGATCGACCGGATTCACCAGAGACCATAAGCGATACCGAAAATGTAGAGCCGGAATGTTCAGTAAATGCAGCGACCGATAGCTTTGTGGACTTTATGAGGGAATGTCTGAAATCACGGCAGGATGAGGAGCCTGAGTGCTTCAGTCCAGGTGAGGTAACCATAGACCAGAATCCCAAATCTGATGGTCCTACTTATACTCAATCCTCCCCTGCAATAATCAAGGACTTGGAGCAGGAGCACCTAACAATCTTTGCTGTGAAAGTCGGGAGCAGCCAAGAGGAAGACGAGAAACCTCCCATAGTGAAGACCGTCTTAAAGCCTGATAAAGCTACACCAAATCTTGAAGCTTCAATCACCTCATCTTCCGCACCTCAAAATATTCCAAATGAGCCTGATGCCTTAATTGCCAAAGAGGTAGAAGCAATCGACATTTGGGTGGCAGAGGCCTACCACCTTGCAGAGCATGTCTTGACCGCAATACTAACCCACCTGTCAGGTAACTTGTCTTCTGGCCAAGCAGCCTGTTATCCCAGCTTATTTTTACTTGATTGAACTTTAACCTATTTAGCAGTGTGTGTTCGAAAGGACTGGTGGTATTTACTAAGCATTTTATGGTTCTAAAAATATGCTTTTGCAGTAAATACATTTCCTGATTGATGTGTTTGAATCTTTTACTTCAAAATGTTGATGTAATTTTTTTATGTAGCTACAAATTAGCTTTAAGGATATTAACATACTAAATTGTTTTTTTTTTTTTTCTCAAGCAATATCTCCCACACAGGCCCACACAGAATCTGCACAAAGCTCTTCAGATTTCCATAGAATTGAAAGTCACAAAATTCTGTATATCCCACTCGTGTATTTTTATACTAAATTTTTTATGCTTTCAGCTACATTTTAGGGCAGCGGTCACCATTTAGCAAGACATTATGACAATGAGAGGCCCCTCCTTATGTGTCTACACTGGAAGCCAGCAGCAAGGCTAAAGAAAATAACGTAGTTGTATACACTCTACAACTTGAGCATTAAAAACACTGCAAAAAACGAGAATAAAGCAAAGTAAAACTATCTGCACGAGTCTGACTGCCAGTCTTACTGATGGTTAAGCTGAGCCAGACATACTAGGTTTGTGATAGTTAAAGTAATTAACATGGTGCCAGAGTGTCTTTAGCCTAAAACAGTAACCTATTTTTTTTCTTCTAAGTTTTGCTTTAAGCAACATGTTATCATATCGTAATAAACAAATAGAGCTCTGAAATATGAGGATATTAATTCATTTTATGGCATCATATCTGGTATGAATGGCATAAAAAGACAACGAAAAGACATCCCATTTATAGGCTACTTAACTAAAGCGAGCAGTATTTTTAAGCTGCACTGTTGTGGTGTAAACTTAGTTTTTTTTTTGTTTGTTAGTAGATAAAAATGGTCCATTCAGAATTTCAGGGTGCTTCACAATTAGTTTGATTGCTTGGAGTTAACCTAATTTTGTTTCCTCCACCTGCCCCGCTGGTCTCTGTTCACATCATATTATTTGGGCCCAAACTGAGGTCCGATTGCATCATCAACGTGAGTACAAGCAGCAGCTGTTTACCACTGTAGCTAGGGAATAACTCACAAAGATGCCCGCTTGGCTGTATTAATAAAGTATTCATCTATTTGGATGCACCACCAAAACAGCACGACAATTGTGTTTGTTTGCCACAGATGTATTGAATGTGCAATGATGTGTTAAATGTTAGCGTTAGTCTGCTGCGAGCCTGCTCTTTGAAGGGGATTTATTTGGACACAAGCAGGTATGAGAAATGCATAATACCACAATAACTGTGATCGGAAGCCTGCATCGAAATACATAAACAGCGGTTCACTTTTGCGATTTGATATGTTGCGTTCATATCAGCAGCAAACCGTACCACAGACCACCATTTCAAGTGGTCTCGGGTGCAGTTCACGGGTGCACACCAGAGTTCGGAAAACATCCTTCACATCACCAAAACAAACTGAACTTTGATGTAATTCGAACCCATGTGCGCACCAAAATTGCTAGCATGAAATCACCCTTAAACTTGGAAATGTTTGGATACCATACAGTATCTTTTTTTAACCTCAAATTTCTCCTATGCCCCATGCATATGGGATCTGAATGTAAAAATATTCCTGAACAATATCTTTAAATGCACTCGAACACAAATACTGTACTTCCCATTGAGCTTCAAAACCTACAGTTGAACTTTATTTGTAGTATTCATGTCCACTTTAATCGATTTGTAATATTCTGGTAAAAGATCCCTTTAGACCCAACTACAAGGATTATGTAGTAATCCTTGCCACTTGTAAAAAGCAGCAATTTTGAATGTTAACTGTGTTTTAATATTTAGGATTTATCATGTCTTTTACAAAGTACTGTTGATGCTAACCTGGTAATGTATAATAGCTATTCCAAAAAAATGCTCATTTTGTATGTTATTTCATAGACACACAAGCCAAATTGGCTACTTAAACCTTTTTAGTTATGATTGTCCAGACCTTTTCTGGTGTGGAAATGTAGAGCCAGGACCTCTTGGACTTTAAAGAAATAGTTCACCCAAAAATCTAAATTCTCTCATCATTTACTCGTGCTCATGTCATCCCTGATGTGTATGACTTTTTTCAGGAGTGTATGACAGAAGATTTTTAGAAGAATTTCTCAACTCGTTTGGTCCCCAAGCGAATGGGTGCCAAAATTTTGCATAATAGTTATCCATAAAACTCCAGTGGTTAAATAACTTCAGAAGCAATATAATAGTCGTGGGTGCTGCTTAAACAACATTTTGGTGTGGTCATCACACAAAGCGATTGAATGGCTTCAAAAGACTTGATAGAAGAATATAGTGCATGATTCATATTGACTACTTATACTGTGGATTTGTTTTGCACCTTTTTGATGCTTGACAGCCTGGAGTCATTTTGATTTTGATTGTATAAGAAAAAGTGTATTTATTTTTTTGACGAAAAAAAGTTTTCCAGTTCTGAAGCGATATTAAGGTGAGCAAATAATCACAAAATAATTTTTGGGTGTTAATTATTTTGCATCATTGTTTCTTTAAAACACTCTGAAGTAGTTTTATTTATAACTCCAAATACAAATAGTTTAGATTTAAACATTAAGATGTATGAACCGTATATGCCTGTTCACGCAAAGCAATCTTTACTGAGCTTGTTACACTTTTGAGAACTATCTGCCCTTGTGGTCTTGCTGACATGAAATGGTTCAGTAGGACTCACAGTTCTTTTACAAATATTCAGAAAAGGGGAAGGTTGAACTCCTGACTCATGAATTGCATACATTTTCTTCATGCCTTATTTACCCTCTTAGCCTTGCCTAGGGTAGTTACTAAGGTTACCAGAAACTATTGCAGTGTTCACATAGTGTTGGAAATATTGTAATTGCATGATGGCAACTCCAAGATGCGGTTCAGAGCTGTTCTTGTCCTCTGACTCAAATTATTTGTCTCTATGGCAATGTTCATAATGCCAAAATGGTTCTTGTGAATGACAGCTAAATACATAATCACTACCATATTTGAAGAAAGTGCATATCAATATGCAATATGTTTAGAGATTGCTACCTTTGTTGAAGCTGATGTAATTTTGATTGGATGTACATAACATCAGAATGACCAAGTGAGAGAAGTCGGAGCATTTAATATAATATATTCAAGTTTTCAAACTTAGAATAACAAGTTCGACAAAGATATGAATGCTTTCCATTAGTCAGAAATTTGTACAGTAATTCTAACATTTATTTAAGAAATAACATTTATTTTTTAAGTATAAAAGGATCGTATAGTGCTTTGTGTGAGCGCATGTGATCCAAATTATGACACATAAAAGTAACAATATAACCGAATAGTTAAAATGATCATATATCAATGTCCATTTGTTTGATCCATTCTAACGCAGCTGGTACTGCCTCCATAAAATCAACCCAATTTCCTTGATATGATCGGAGGTGATATTCTGTGACGATCTGTTGGATTCTTTGGTTTAATGCGCCACAGTCGCACTGTGGGGTAGATGTTTTTCCACACTTATGCAACGAATCTGCACATTTACCATGACCGCTACGGATTCTGTTAAGGGATACCAATAGCAGTAAAGCCTCAGTTCTTCGATACATTCTGACATAATGTAGGGCAATGAAAATTTCTTGAATGATAAAGCAGATTTCAATTCAGCTTGCATATACATTTAGTCAGACAATTTTTTTTTAACACCAATATCTTTTACTAGGCATATTTGTAATAGAATAAGTGGTTTATTCATATTTAGGTCTTCTGTCTTTTCTCCATCACCCTTATTTGCTCTGGATTAAATTTTTTGACAATGACTGTAACCTTTGTCAATCGCCTAATTATAGATCACTCCCCAAGAGCTTTCCAATGGTGTTAAAAGTTTATTTTAATGGGTGTGCCAGTTTCTGTTGCTTTTTCAGAGGCTCGAAGCTGTAGATAAGATCACAGGGTTGTTTAAACTAGCATAGAATTAGCTATTTACTGTCTTTTATGTATGCATAAATTGCCACGCATGTACAAATCAATATAGGCCTACTCTCATTTAGGCATTTAAAATGTTTCAATATGTCAGTTGAAAAAGGAAGTGCCAGCATATGAGTCACACTGAATCTGACTGCAGTGTATAGAAATGGCCAATAGCCTTTAAATAACTGACCTCATTAGGTTTTCATTGCATATAATAGGCTTACACACTATACACTGCTGAACACCATGACAATGAAGTAACAACTGGAATTTTTGTTGCTGAAATCCTTGTATATGGGTGGAATGGGTGAATTCATGCATGAATTTGAAATGATTCAGACATGTGGACTCTTGCACAGACTCACATTAATGCATTAGATGCATGTGTCTTTAAGAGCTGAGCTGTGAGTACTAAAAAGAGGCCACTGCGGCTCAGCAGCCACTGTGAAATGCTGTTGTATCTGGGTCCGTTAACGGCAGGGTGGGAGGGAGGGAATGATAACGAACAAGTGCTCTCAGCCGAGGCTGACTCCCTATGGACACTAGCAAAGCATGCTGGGAGGGACTCAGGCCCCTGCATTGAGCAGGGAGGAAACCCCTCATCGTTGGCCCCGAGCAGCCGGAGGGATAAAAACAATGGCGCTTTCTCAGGCTCTGAATCATTTGTCACATTCCATTGTGGGGTAGTTGACTGTTTTTGTAAACAATTTTTTTTTCATAGGCTGCATAACTGCCTGACTGTATAACTGCAGTGTATTATATTACATAAAGATTATTTTTAAGATTTAACACATTTTATAACGAAATTCCATAAAATTGAATTGTTATCTTTAACTAAAGTAATTGTAATGCATTTATTTAATTTAAAGATTATACTATAAAATTGTATTATTATTTTCACTAAATTATTTTCACTAAATGAACAAGGAAACATGATATTTAATCGGTTTAATTTACCTGTTTGAACCAAAATGACAAATACATTTTTATAACAAGCAACCGTAATAAAAAAATTAAAAATAACTGAGATTTAAATGCATGAAAAATGCTACATGGGGACTTAAGTTAACTTTTTTTTTTTTTTTTTTTATTCTTGTGAAAAGAAAAAACCCTATTTACAAACAACTTTTAAACCCCACAACCAGCCCTCCTAACCCCACCCCCAAACAAACATCTTTGTGGTAACATATGAGTAGATATACTAATAATATATATATATCTCATACTCAACCAAAACTACACTACTCTCTCCACGCCCCACTACGAGAGCCCTCCAAAAACTTAATTATCAAAAAATAATTGCCCCATTTCCAGACAAACAAATCTAAATTACCCCGTCTTCCCAATGACACCTCTTCAAAAGCACACCGGAAATGGAGGTGCACCAGCTGACCTCCAACCCCTCAAAATAATCTGCATGGCGTTCATCACACAGGTCAGAACCCAATTCTCTGTGACTATTCCCCACATCAATGACTGCCCCATGGCCCAAAATACAAAGTCTGGGGCAAAACGAAACCCAAGTGCCCACCACGTCACACAAAATTCTGAACCTTCAACCAGATTTTCTGGATTATTTTGGATTACCCAGCAGGTGGGTGTGTTTTAAGACCAAGCCTATATAATATAGAGGGGGTCCAATAAAATCAATGTAAAATCTTGAATTGCATAAGACGTGCCCTTGCATCTCTAGATGCAGACTTGATAATTTTAAGAATCCTAGCCCACACTCCCTTATCCAATACCAAAATAATTTAAAATCTTTCTCCCATAATCTCTTGAGAGAAGTTGAATCTCTGTACCCCAGACTCTGAATTAGCAGGGAGTAATACACTGATGCCTCATGACCTTTTCCAAAAGCAGTAATCACCACTCCCAGAGTATCTGCTGCTTTAGGGGTGGATGCTACTCCCAAAAATAGTACAGAGCAGGAGGCACAGTTGTAAATACCTATTGAACTGAGATCTGGGGATCCCAAAATGTTGAACAAAATTTTCAAAAGATCTCAACACCACATTCCCTTATAGGTCACTGAGTGAATTAACCTCCCTCACAATCTACTCTGACCAACAGAAAGGGGACTTAGTAATGCATCATTTTGGGTTCAGCCATATGCTCGAGGCAACATTTAAATAAATGTTAAATTAAACACTCTGGACACTTTTTTGTCCATACCGAGTTCAAATGCAAAATAACAGGGTGTAACTTATCCGATTAGTTTGATAGAAAGGCTTTGCAATGGCGAAATAGGGGCAGTAATTTCATGTTCAATACCAAACCAGGTACGGGCGTGTAAGTGACCAGTGAGCCAAATGTCTGAGACTGAATGCACAATAATAAAACAACCTTGGGTAGGCCTACCCCACCTTTGTCAATCAGCCTATTTAACTTTATTGAAATGTAATCTGGGACATTTACCATTCCAAATTAAGGACTTTGCTATGCTATCAGATTGCTTAAAATAAGAGAGTGGGACATCTACAGGGAGAGATTGCAGCAGGTAGTTACATTTTGGAATACAATTCATTTTAATAACATTAACCTTCCCAATCATAGAAAAATGTAATGAAGCACACCTGCACACATTGCTCAAACCTTTTTATTTGGGTATCAATATTAACTCTAAATAAATCAGGCAAATTTGCTGGGAATAAAATGCCCAATTACTGGAAGGTGCCCAGCTGGAAAGCCATTACAGGGCTTCAGATTTAGATTTAGACCAATTAACTCTGTATCCTGAGAACTTAGAAAAGGAATTAATAATTCTGTGGAGGAACAGCATAGATCTAGTGGGGTCCGAGATGAATAATAAAATATCATCTGCGTAAAGCAAAAGCTTATGCGCCATACCTCCCACCACCACCCCTGGAAAATCATCTTCCTTTCTTATTGTAGCTGCTGATGGCTTCAGGGCAAGAAGCTTTCCATTCTTTAATGATTCTGTATAAACTTCTAACAAAAGTGGAGCCAGTTCTGTAGCATAAAATCTAAAAAATTCAGAGGCAAAGCCATCTGGCCCCAGAGCCTTGCCTCTAGGCAGGGCCTTAATTACCTCGTCAAGCACCTCGACGGTCATCTCAAAATCAAGAGAATTCTTTTGCTCAATCGTCCGTTTAGGGGGATCTAATGGTTCCACAATGTTTATAATATCTTCATCAATAGTCTAAGACATGCAACTATAAAGATCAAGATATAATTCTTTAAAAGCATTATTAGTATCAATGGCCGAGGTAAATATTTCACCACCAGCAGATTTCACTGAGGTAATGGTAGAAAAAGCTTTATATATCTAGCCAAAAGCTTCCCTGCTTTGTCCCCCTACTCAATTTGACTGTTTTGCCCTGAATAACCAAAACTCCACCTTCCTCGACAAAATATTATAAAATCTTTATTTCAATCGTGTCTATTCTCTGATGCCAACAGACGACATTCTGCGCTTCAGTTCTGTCTCATTACTTGTAATATTCTCTTCCAACTCCATGAGTTCTCATGCTTTGGATTTTTTGGTGAATGAGGCATACTGTATGATCTGACCCCTAAGAACTGCCTTAAGTGCCTCCCAAGCCTACAGACAATTCTGAGGACCCAGTTGGTTTCCATATAAATATTGATTTCACCCATCAACATTTGTTGGAAATCATGATTTCACAAAAGGGAAACATTAAAGCAACAAAGAAATTATTTATTTTTCTCCACATGTGGCAACAACTCTAAACTCACCAGGGCGAGATCTGAGACTAAGATGTTTCCAATTGAGCAATCAACAACAGGTGTGTGTGTGTGTGTGTGTGTGTGTGTGTGTGTGTGTGTGTGTGTGTGTGTGTGTGTGTGTGTGTGTGTGAGCCTGTATTTATCACTTTGTGGGGACCAAATGTCCCCATAAGGATAGTAAAACCCGAAATTTTTGACCTTGTGGGGACATTTTGTCGGTCCCCATGAGGAAAACAGCTTATAAATCATACTAAATTATGTTTTTTGAAAATGTAAAAATGCAGAAAGTTTTCAGTGAGGGTTAGGTTTAGGGGTAGGGTTAGGTTTAGGGGATAGAATATAAAGTTTGTACAGTATAAAAACCATTATGTCTATGGAAAGTCCCCATAAAACATGGAAACACAACATGTGTGTGTGTGTGTGTGTGTGTGTGTGTGTGTGTGTGTGTGTGAGAAAACAAATTATATTCTAGAATAAATCTTACAAACTGATTGGAAAAAAATTAATAGTCCCTAACAGATGGGTTCAAATTCTTGAAATATCAGTAAGATTGAGATTTTATTTCATATCATGTGAAGTGCCACTGTTGCTCTAGGGGGCTTAAATACTTTTGCTTTACCATGACCAAAGACTGAATCCATCAAAAGATTAAAGTCTCCTCCCAATAGTATATCATGAGGGGTGCCAGCGGCTTGCAACAGCCCTTCAAGATCTATAACAAAGCCCTGATCATCAGTGTTAGGTGCGTAAATATTAGCCAAAATCAACCTTGGCCCTTTCATTTCTGCTAAAACAATAATGACTCTTCCTAATTTATCTTTAATCTGTTTGGAACATTTGAATTGTAGATGTTTACTTATCAGTGTAATGACACCCTTGCTCTTACTTGAGCCAGCACTAAAGAAACATGCCCACCCCATATCTTCCCAAATTTTTCAGCTTCCTGCGGGGAAAGATGTATTCCTTGAAGAAACACAATATTATATTTCTTGCATTTAAGAAAAGTTTCATGAGTGCAGGAGATAACCTGCAAAAAATGCTCCACAAAACAAACTCCATCCAATAGGAGCCATAAGCACAAAGAATGAGCAGATTCATCCACAACTGTCCCGAAGGAGTGTTATTCCACAAAAAAAACTCCAGCCGCTTGGCCACTCAAACTGTCACTGCATTACATAACCGCAGCAGAATGGAAAATATGTGTTCTTTATAATTAATGATGGAACACTAAAGATTTTACAGTTCAGTTAACTACAAAAAGAGACCAATTAAAATAATTTGTTACTGCCTTTTACAGCTGCAAGCTTGAAATTTAGATTGTGATTGTCTAGGGTTGGGAACTGAGAACCGGTTCCATTCTTTAAAAAAATACCGGAATCGTATGATCTTCATGACTATAAGTTCCGTTAATGGTTCTCAATCGCGCAGTTTTCCGCCAATGCGGTTGGAACACCATCCTGAAATTCTCTGACAGTGTTTCCAGGAGCACATCTCTTGCAGCAGCGCTGTCCTCCACTGACTCTACAGTGAAAAACACACAGCTCTACCAGTGTCTGCTCTTTTGAATCTACAGCGCGAAACATACACGCTTCCGGTATAGTCCGATCTTGATGAGCCGGTTCTTTTGAATACAGCGTGAAACATACAACTCCCCCATTTATAGTCTGGCATACAAGTAATCTTATACTGATGTGCAAGTTTGAATGTTCAACTTAAAATTAAATAAGAACTGTTGAAGTCTCACAAGCCTGAAGTACGAAATCAGGCTACAAAACACAGTCTAAACTGTCTCTGGAACTGTTACTGTTTATTTAATGATGACATGTGAGACTTGCATCAAGCAGTCCAGTTACTGACTGGTTGTTCATATGACATTGTATAATTAAAGATGCATGAGAGTTGTTGTAATAAGTGGGATTTTATAAAAGAATAAACTAATTAATGAAATATGGCATCACATTTCTTGTTGGTTTAGATTTGTTTATTTAAAATAGATTTAGGATCTATTATTGGATTGTAATTATGTCTCAAATCTGCAAACACACCTTTTACAAGAACAGAATTAAATTTATTTAAATAATAAAATAAATTTAATCTGGTTTTATCTGCTCTGTAGAAATCTTAAATGGTCTCATCAATTGGTAACATACAGCAGAGAGTATTAAATGCAATAAGAATTGCATTCCTCATTTCCAAATAATTATTTTAAAAAAGGTACTAAAATAATTATTTTAATCATTACTGGAATGGTTAAGGATCCAGAATTGTTAAGAGTAATCGGAACCAGAATCGTAAAATTCCTTACGATTTCCAACCCTATCCACAAATTCAAAACAATTATATAATTTTGTCATAGGCTACTGTTTCTCTTTCCTCTATACTTTCATTAAAACCCCACACACACATGGTTTTCACATACTCTCTCTGTCATGCAGTGAATGATCTGGTGCATTGGCGGGACCCTAAGAAGTCTGGTGTGGTGTTTGGTGTGTCGATGCTAGTACTCCTCTCTCTGGCAGCATTCAGTGTGATCAGCGTGGTCTCCTACCTGCTTCTGGCTCTGCTCTGCGTCACCATCTCTTTCCGCATCTACAAGTCTGTCGTCCAGGCTGTGCAGAAGTCCAATGATGGACACCCCTTCAAGTAAGAGTCTCCTCTTTAGGCTTGGCTGTGTGTGGTTTGTCAATAAACTCTGTGTCACATAAAAACATGTGAAAATTGTTTTGTCGTCTTTAAGCTTGGGAATTGAGGAAGAGCCAGTTCCATTTAAAATTATGTTCATGACCAAGTTCCAAGAACAGTCCTTGAATGTGCATTACACCGGTGTGGGCACAACATCATGTTAAAATACTCCAGCAGTGTTTCCTGCTACCATTCTCGGCACCACTGCATATCCACTATGGAATCAGCAGCATGACCAATTCTTGAACGCATTCTTTTGAATCTACACTGCAAACATACAGCGTTTCTAGAAAAAGAATGACTCTTATTTAAAAATTTGCTGCAAATCCTACAAGTTCAACTCCAAACGAACCCATAATTATTTTGTATGTTTACTTATGCTGCAATCAAGTACACCTGGGAGTAAAACGATGTGTGTTGACTGTAAAGATTCTGTTTTAAAGCCAGACTACATTATTTCTGTCTGACCCGCCAATGGAAATAGATTTACTGAGTAAATTTATGAATTTAAATATTTGGGTGAACTATCCCTTTAATGGATCTGATTACACATTTTTGTGGATTGTCCAGAATCATTCAAGACAATCGTGGCGCATCTGTAAATCAGTTTTCCCCTCCATAGTATATCCATAGAATATGTCTAGAAAACCATGGTATTAACAAGGTACCTGTCCATAGTAAAAGCGTGGTGGTACTTGTTTTGTTTTTATAGTCTGATTTCGTCTCGTCTTCCTGGAGACATTTCTATGGTACGCCACAAATAATAAAAAAGATATTTTAATTTAACATTTTGGTTCATGTCATGCTCAGTTCAAGTACGATGTAGTTTAGAGGACTGTGGAGTTGAATGGGTATGCAGTGGCAAGGCTAATTGGGTTGACCCATGTGCCTTTGACAGGACTCTGATGGAGAAAGATGTTACCGTGCCACCCGAGACCTTCCGCAAGCACGTAGACCTTTGTCTGAACCACATCAACCGTGTGCTCAAAAAGATGAGCCGCCTCTTTCTGGTCGAGGATTTGGTGGATTCTCTCAAGGTCAGTGCTGGTTTAGCAATTATAAGTGCAAAGATTTAACACCATATATATAGCCCTTAAGATGTTTGAGAGAGGCAGCCTGTTCGCTATTTGATTTTCTCTGTCTCTTCTTTCTCCCCCTATTATGACTCTTATATTAGAAGTAAGATTAGTATAAAATAGGTCTATAAGGGGGGTGTTCATTCACAGTATAAATCATAAAAAAAGAAAAATAATAATAATAATAATTCAAACACACTTTTTATTGTTATTAATATAAATTATTATTTATTTTTTGAAAATTGTGTTCTCGAGCTTTGTGGTATTTCATAAGAATACAAAGAATTTCCCAGTCACTGTTCTTTTGACACAGTATGTATCACCCTCTGATTTCAGCTGGCAGTGTTTATGTGGCTGCTGACATATGTTGGAGCGGTCTTCAATGGCATCACCATCCTCATCCTCGGTAGGACAAACGTGCCAATTTCAGCACCACTCTTTGTGTTTTTAGTGCAAAATTAGTAAAGGTTTGGTTTATATTTGGGCCAATTTAGAATTCTTTGAGTATCACATCATAAAAATGATAGTAATCACCTCATACTGTGTGTTTTGTTTTGCAGCGGATATTCTTCTCTTCAGCGTACCACTTATCTATGAGAAGAACAAGGTTAGACCTCAATCCATATTTCTGCACTGCAAAAATGGCCATTGTGTGGTCCCAAAATGTAGATATGAATCTTGCATAATAATAACAAAATATCAAACCAAGTGCCATTTATTTGAAAGAATCATATGCCAGATTCTAACCATTATTCAAGCATTACGCAAAACAAATTCGCCAGGTTTCCAAATATAAAACAGTAGATATTTTGTTTAAATGGGACAAAGGTATTTTGACACTTCATGGTTGTCAGTTTGTAGAACATCTATAGTGTATTGTGCTAGGGAACCTGTGTAAACTTGAGGGGAACTTTTAGAATTCTTACACTAAATTATTATTTACCAATTTTTGTAAAATAATTTGTGTGTGAGAGACTCTTTGGAACCAATAGAAGAGGAAAAAAAATTTAAAAACTATTATAGAAAATCTGAACATACATTTATAAATCCATATATGTTATACTGTAAATCTAAATATGTATACTATAAGTGTAAATGCTGAATATACAGTTGAATATGTATAAAATATATATTAAATATACTGTATAGTTTTATATCTAAATGCAGTGCATTCATTAAATTATTATTATTTTTTCAACATCAATTGCAAAGTTATCAAAAATATTTTTTTTGCTTTGTCATTATGGGGTATACTCCATACCCCCATAATGACAAAGCAAAAAAAATATTTTTGATAACTTTGCAATTTTATTAAAAAGAAAAAAACTGAAATATCACATTGACAAGTAATCAGACCCTTTGCTATGCCATTTAGCTCAGGTATTAACAAATTAATAAATGGTAATATATTTCATGGTAAATAATTTTCCCAATGGGGGTTAAGGGGCATAGTATTAATCTATTGTTTGCAACTCATTTTTCAGTTGCATCATGCATCCCTGAATGTAGCAATTAATACAAGTTAACTAGTTACAGGTTGGTACTAGTGATCTCTAATGAGACTGAAGAAGCCTTTGCAAAGTAAATGGTTGTACTGCATGCCTAACAACTGCAAGATTTTCAAATGCACTCACAGATTTCCTTTTGTAAAGCCTTAGTAATCTTGCTTTTTATGAGAGGTGATGTGCATTTAGCATTTCAGAACAGTCGGCCCACACAGAGTGAACAGTAATCAGTGATCACTATGTTTATTACACCAGAGGAGTCTTATGTAAGCCCTTTCCAAAGACGTTGTCATAATCGTTTCCTTAAGCATTTGTCAAGTATTAACAATAGTTATTTTATAGGAATTAAACGAATGTCTGTTGCAAGTTCCTATTCTTTCTCCCAAATTAAATACAGCACTAATGATGATCATTAATGGCCATACTGATGCATCCATAATGGTGCCACAAAACTCTAAACTGTCTCTTTAATTCCCATTGCGCAGAGTGCTAGGCAGTGACCTCAAAACTGCAGTATAACCCAGTTTTAAAGATCTTCACAGGGAGAAAATAGTCACAGCACTCCAAAAATGACCTTTCATTGATCGTTAAATATGATTCGTAACTATTCAGACTATTAAGTTTCACTTTCAGGAATGTTTGTAAAAAGTGACTATTAAGACCTAAATAATTATTCTGTATATTAATTAGCATTGCTTACTACTGTTTATGCTTAAAGGGATAGTTCAGCCAAAAATGCAAATTCTCTTATCATTTACTCACACTCATGTCATCTCAGATGTGTATGACCTTCTTCAGCAGAACACAAAGTTTTTTAGAAGAATATCTCAGCTCTGAGATGTCACAAAAAAATAAGATAAAAGTATGCGAGTACACTTGTGAAATTGTTTCTATTTTGCATTTTTCTAATTTAATCATTTGTTTTTCTGTACAAATGATATTATCAGCATAACCGTTTGAGTGATATAATCATGATCCTACATATGAATTTTCACAGAGCATCTTAAGTGCTTTAATAAAAGAAAACCTGTCCCTTTGTACAAAATGAGTTAACACTGTTAATGTCAAAAATTTGCTTATTTGATTACTGATCACGAAAATGCGTGGAATCTTAAATATTTTTTATATTATGTCATTGTAATCAAGTAATCACTAGCAGGCAATCAACAGCGAGAGTGGAGAAGGCTATTTTTTTCTGACGTTTTTCGCACCTGCATTCCAATCGACATCTTGATGGAATCCTTCCTCGTGATCACGCAGCATTATTTCATTAGCTGAATGGGAGACTAAACACTTTTAAAGTGTGACGAGACTCGCGTTGCACGTGCAAGCCATTCGCGCATCACAAGCCGATCAACTATTTGGCACTTTTTGGTGAATCGCACCTGCGAAATCCTAACTTTATTTCCAGGTTTCATTTATATTTTGAATAGACTTGAAATGTAATTTTGAGTGTGAATGGTTAAAGGAGGGTGTACCTGTTTGCTAGGTTGGAAATCTCAAGGATTCATAGTGGTGTTTTCCCTATTACATCACGTGTTGTTCTGAAAGCATTAAGAAACACGGAATGTAGGCTGTCATCCACTCCCGTGATTAATCGAATGTGAAGTGCTGCGTGATGTACTAATGGCTTGCACGCTTCATGAGTCTGTTGGATATATTGGAGTCTCATCACATTTTTACATTTTGATTAGCCTCCCATTCAACTCATGAAAACACGCTGCATGATCATGAAGAAGGATTACATCAAGATGTAGCTTGGAATGCAGATGCGGAATTTATATAAAAAAAATGGTCTACTCTCTCGCCGTTGCTGGCATGCCAGTGATTACCCCTCTGCGTGCCATTCAATGCAAGTTAATGGTGATCAGAAATTTGTAGCACCAAAAAGTGCATAAAGGAATCATAAAGGTTATCCATATCACTCCAGTGTTTAATCCATATCTTCAGAAGCAATAGAAAAGGTGTGGGTCAGAAACAGAACAATATTTAACTCTAAATCTCCACTTTAACTTTCACTTTCAGGTGTAAAAGTGAAAGTGGAGATTTAGAGTAAAAAAAAAAAGACTAAAATTTGTATCTGTTTCTCACCCACACCTATTATATCGCTTCTGAAGATATGGATTAAACCACTGGAGTCCTATGTATTACTTCTATGCTTCCTTTATGCACTTTTTGGTGCTACAAAGTTCTGATCACCATTTACTTGCATTGTATGGACCTTCAGAGATGAGATATTTTTCTAAAAATCTATGTGTTCTTCTGAAGAAAGAAAGTCATACACATTTGCGTAAATGATGAGAATTTAACTTTTTGGCTGAAATGTCCCTTTAAGGTTAGGGTTTTGTTGAAGTTCCCAAACCTAAGTATTACACTTTGGCACATCATTTATCCGGCACTGTTTGTAATACAGACATGAATGAATGATACCTCAAATTGTGCTGCTTGTTAAGGAGAGGTGTACTCCGACTTTTCTAAGCAATCAGACTCATGTTTTTTACCTGGCAGATGATAAAACGGATATTAATTTAAGAAGTATGGACCAAAATCATCATCATCGAGACTTTTGCCTTTCATTCCACTCGCATTTTCTTTAGAAATTGTAAAAATCAAGTGTTACAGTTATTGTAACTTCATTTTCTTCTCTCCATAGACCCAGATTGATCATTACATTGATATTGCACGCACTCAATTCAACAATACAGTTGCCAAGTAAGTGCTTTGAGTGGAGAAACAATTCAAAGTAGTAATGCATAATTTGTGTACATGTGAGTTTTGGAAATGGCTGCCAATTAATAAGACCTTGATTTGCATGTAGTAATATTGCCACCTAATGGGCACTTGTCTCATTCTGCCTGTCCTTAACTCTCTCCATCAGGCTACAAGAGAAACTCCCAGGAACGCTGAAACGCAGTAAAACGGAATGATCCTCCTCTACAAATCCCTCATTACCATGTTTACCATCCTTCTATCTTTAGCTGCCTCCCCTCCCTCCCACTTTGCACCACCCCTTTCCCTTTTTTCCTCCAATCCCCTGTTTAACCTCACCCCTTAAAACCACCATCTGCACTGAACCAGCTAGTATGTAAAATCTAAGAAGCTTCTTGATATTCAATGTTAGCTCTGCAGCTTAATAACGAGCATTAAGTAAAGGAGCTTGGGGCTCCAGAAGCTGGTGTTTCCAACACCGGAAGTGATGTAATGCTGCAACTGGATGTCCATGTTAATGGCCATTATGGGGAAGGATTTGTGAACTAGACTGAACCTATCACCTGGTTTTGTTGGGTGGGTGGAAATAAAAACAGGTGTTTGACTTTAAAGCAAATGTCTGTACTTTAAAAAAATATAAAAATGAACATTTCACTGAAAATCAAAAATGACACAAAAAGAACACAAACGCTCAGAAACGTTCTGCAACACATACTTGTTCCTCCTTTCCTTAGTTATTTGACAAACGTGTATTATGTGTGTCTGGTCTCGCTCATAGCGATCGGTCCGGCTACCAGCGGTGATAAGTTGGTCTAGTTCACTATCCTACCTGTTATTGGCGCAATTTTTTTATTTTGTGAATGTATATATAGTAAGGTTACAACAGGCTCTTTGCTGTGAAGTAGTTAGTGTTGCTTTTTATATTTAAAAAAACAAATATACAGCTCTTCTATTTGTCTCTTTCGCACCTCTTTTGCTATGTTATTGTTATTACTATTCAGATAAGAGTTATTATTATATTAAATCTCAATTAGGATGGCTGCTTTAAGTCCTATGTCTGACATTTGGCTTTGTAACAATAAATATTAATATCCTTAAGGTTGAGTTTTATGCGTAGGATCGTCAGAGCATCAGGATATAGGAGAGGAAGGCAAAATCTGTTCGATATGAAGTGTCCATGTTGGGTTCCATAAGTCATCTATCATTGTTGAAACAATTTTAAAGGTAAAACTGTTCTTGAGTTAGCATTTTGGGCCATCAATTTCCACCTTGGACACAGAAGATGTTTGAATATTTATTGGATGTTTTAAGTTTTTTTTTTTTTGTCATCTTAATTGTATATTGTGACCACTGTTTGAGAAATTGAGACCTCACTACAAACACAGTTGGCTTAAAAATATAACTATAATGGGAATGTTATTGCTGAAAGGGAAGATGCTGCAGTAAAATGGCAGCAGTTTAGCTTCAGGTGGGCCATTTGAGTTTTTAATGCGGTGCCAGCCTGCCCAAAGACTACTCGAATGCATTTGTGCGCACAGTTTTACATTATGACGTTAAATGGAATATCTACACTACCGTGTATCAATAGTTGCGTTCATATTACATAAAACAATTGCTTTTATTACTATATGGTCTTTCGGCTCTTGAACGTTTCATCGCAGCAGTCATATAACATTCCAGCTGACACGTTTGAAAGCATGTCATCAAACTTTTGTGTCCAAATCTACCACTGAGAAACCCTCTTGCAGACAATTTAAAACATTTAACACAAGCATAATGACAGTTTAAAAGATACTTTCGTGCACGTCATGTATTATTTGCTCTCTCGTGCCCTTTTTGTGTTTTGTGCACGTTTTACACACGTGATCGCATTCAGACAAGTCTTCTGTCATCGTGTTGCTCGGCGAGCATGTTTTACAAGTGGGATCACAGGTGCGGTGTTGCGTTCGGAGAACAGGTCAAGCTCTGACCATTTGTATTGCCACAATGTCTTGTTTTCTTTCATTTTAAGGGTAAATTATGACTATATAACTACATTTTTAATAGATGCAGAACTTTCTGTTTAGATTCCATGTCAGAGTATCTGCTTTTGAGGTTGTTTCGATTTAATATTTTTTTAACTTATTCCTGTAGATCATTAGCATGTTTGCTGTTCTTTCCTGTGTTTCAGTCTCTCTTTGAGAGTGGGTGACGGAAGTCAGGTTCTTTTATTCTTTCGACTCTTTCTCTGAAAAAAATAATAAATAAACTAGATGTGATGACTAACATCTACATTCAGTTTGTTAGTTTTGAATTAAGATAATATGTGGGAGCTTTTGGTGGGGTAAAGATGCAAACAGGAAAACTTGTGGTCCCTGTAATGATGTCAAAGTGAACTTAATAAAAATGCCAAAAGCAGATGAAGTGCTTGAGCTTGCTTTTTTTTTTCCTGAAAATAATATTTCATATTATTGTTATCATTAAAAGTTAGCATGTTTGAATATGTCTGAATCCAGTATTTGTACCATATAATGCAGAAGTACTCCCTTCGACTTATTTCAATATACTGTACACAGATAGAATGGATGCTTTTGCTTATTGTTTATTGAAGTTGCAGTTAATTATATTTCAGAATGGTATGGGAATCCAACCGACTGTTAGCTCCATACAAAAAAGGGTATGTACATGTGAGCACAAATACATAACTTAATCTAACTGATGTTACTACTAGACATAATTCGATACCTCTCCCCATAATCTAACATCCAAGGTAAAGCATACGTGTCTGGATATTAAACCAACAGATTCACTGTAAGTGCTTTGAGACAGCCATTCAAAAATATCTACTAATAACTGATTCAGTATCAAAGTGAAAAACACTTTGTGTTGATTTTGTGGTTAAAAGATGATACAAAATCACATATTCAGTGACAAAGAAGCATGTGTAGCTAGCATGACCCCCTCCTGGAATCTCCTGGGTTGAGGGAATGTGAGTGTTTGAAATGCCGCAAATGCTTCCACAGTCCAAATACTTCCAGAACGCATATGGGAATGAAAACAAGCTCTCTCAACCAAACAGGTAAGGTCTGCCAAAGCTGTAATGTGATAGCACAAGTTTCATTCTCCTTTGATTATTTGGTTCAAAAGTGATTTGTTCTTTGAAACAAAGAGCAGAATGTCCACTGAAGACTGACCAATAGGGGTTTCACGCCCCTATTGACATTATATTTTTGAATGGATTTTCACACCATCATTTAAAGGGAACATTCTGGGCTCAAGGGATCTAAAGGGCTCAAAACAAATTAAGATCAGTTAAGTGCTTTTATAAAATTATAAGCTTCATATTTCTGCCTTTAAAGGGGTAGGTCACACAAAAATGAAAATTCTCTCATGATTTACTCCTGGCAGCCCAGATGTGTGTGTTTTTTCTAATGCAGAAAAGAAATTAAGATCTGTATGTCCATACAATGCAAGTGAGTGGGTGCCAATATTTTGAAACTCCAAAATCCACATTAAGTGAGCAGAAAAGTAATAAACATGACTCCAGTGGATAAATCCATATCTTCATACACAATATGATAGGTGTGGGTGAGAAACGGATACATTTTGAAGTCATTTTTTATCATATATTATCCTCCCTGCCCAGTGGGGTGGGGGTGGGGGTGGGGGTGGGGTGTATGCATGAAGAACGTGAATCACCAAAAACAGGAGAAGAATGTGAAGGTTAAAATGGAGATTGACTGAGCAGGGAGAATTTATAGTAAAAACTTAAATATTCACTTATATCTCACCCACACAATCATATTGTGTCTGAAGATATGAAGTCAACTGGAGTACTTTTATGTTGCCCTTATGTGGATTTTGGAGCTTCAAAATGTTGGCACCCATTTACTTGCATTGCATGGACCTAAAGAGCTGAGCTATTCCTCTAAAAATCATTGTTTGTGTTCAGCAGATAAAAGAATGTCATACACATCAGGGAGGGCATGAGGGTGAGTAAATTATGAGATTCTTAATTTTTTTTGGTGAACTATCCCTTTAAGCCTTGGAAAGAAAAATGGCACCATTCACTTCCATTGTAAGTGCCTTGCTGTAACCAACATTTTGGCTTTTTTTTAAAGAAAAGTAGGAGCAAGTCGAAATTTTTTGTGGTAATCAACATTAAATGCTGCCGATTGAGCTTAACTTGTATTGAACCAGGAATATACTGTACCTTTTAAAAGCATCAGCTTTGGCAGGCTCGAAACCTGCAGGGCCATTAAAAGAAGAGGTGAAACAACATTTGCTGTCCTCATGTGATTTCAAACCCACAGAGTTGCTGACACGTGAATATCAGTTCACTGTGCCAGGCGACACAACAGTTTGCTAGAGACATGCGGATGTCCAAAGCTATAATGGTGAGTACTTAGCATATCAGCACAAAGGGAATTTGTTAATGATCCATTTCGCTTTCATACCTTATCTCTCTAGATACTGTAAATGTAACAAGGACGTGTTAATGATTAAAGAGAGAACATCCACTATATTGCCAAAAGTACTAATTAACAGGTTTGGATATTCCATGAATTCCAATGAAAACAAATCTTAATTCTACTCCAAATAACAATATTCTAGACAACCGTGAGATTCCAACTTTGTTGCAACAGTTTGGAGAGGACGGATCATGGTCAGAGTTTCAATTGATCTCAAAGGTGTTCAGTGAGGTTCTGGTCTGGGCACCTTAAAGTTCTTCCACACTAGACTCAGTAAACCATGTCTACAGTAGATAGATCTTGTTTTGTGCTCAGGTGCAGATGAATATCATATGCTGTAATAGAAAATGCTATGCTTTAATGCTATGCCATACAATGTCATTATATATATAATGACATTGTATGGCATAGCATTAAAGGGATAGTTCAAACAAAAATGAAAATTGTCTCATCATTTACTCACCCTCATGCACCATCCTAGATGTGTGTGACTTTCTTCTGATTAACAAGCAAACATTTTCAGAAACAAATCTCAGCTCTGTAGTTCCATACAATGCAAGTGAATGGGTACCAAGATTTTGAAGCTCCAAAAATCACATAAAGGCAGCGTTAAAGTAATACATAAGACTCCAGAGATTAAATCTATGGTGTGGGTGAGAAACGGATCAATATTCAAGTCCTTTTTTACAATTAATTCTCCTCACTGCCCAAAAGGTAGTGCTATGCACGAAGAAGGCAAATTGCCCAAAACAAAAGAAGGATGTGAAAGTGGAGATTGATAGTAAAAAGGACTTAAAATATTTATCTGTTTCTCACCTACACCTATCAAATAGCTTTTTTTAACCACTGGAGTTGTATAGGTAACTTTTATGCTGCTTTCCTGCACTTTTGGAGCGTAAAAAATATGGTTACCATTCACTTGCATTGTATGGACCTTCAGTGCTTCTAAATTCTTCTAAAAATCTTTGCTTGTGATCTGCAGATGAAAGTGCACATCTCTTGTCTGTTGACTCAGTAAAGACTCATTTTGAATATAACTGTTGATGCAAAACAAATTGTCATAAATGCAAAATATTATTATATTAAGTTACCAATGATGAGACATGCTCCCTGAGACATGGACCTTTACATATGGCTCAATAGAAATTACACTTTGCCTAAACAGGAATTCCGCATACAGTAAATAAAGATTTTTATTTCAATATTACCTTTCGGTGAACTGAACCATTTTGGGTTATATATTATTTAACTTTACTATTAGAAATTATATTTCTCAATATTTTTGCTCATTTTTCTTTCAGATTGGTAAAATGAGATACAAGACATGGTAAGTGAAATCATTGGACATTTTCTGCCCTTGCAAAATGTATGCCTGCTTGATAACAGTGCCAAAACACCTGTACCCAGTACAATTTTCGGTACATTAAGAAAATAATGTTGTCCACTGTAAAGTGTGACTTCATGCAAAATATCACGTGTGCAGCATCAATAACAGTATTGTCAGTCCATGTTGTACAAAAAGAGATGCATATAAGAGCGTTTGTCCACAGAAATAACATAAGTTCAGCTAAATTAGCTATTAGGAACATTTCAGATTCTGCCTCATGTTAAACATAAATAAACCTTTTAAACTTACTGAACATGTTTGAACTTACTTTGTAAGAGACAGAAAGTGCAATTATTGTCAAACTATGTCATTTCCTGAGTGAAGGAAACAAAAAAACGGGATGTCAAAAACTCATCCCGACCTCTTCTCTTTCATTTGTGCTCTGGCTCGAAGTGTGTCCAGTACTTAAATTTGCATTATCATACTCATTAGCATTCTCTTTATGGATGAGGTTTGAGCCTGAAAAACAGTCATCAGAATGAAAGTGCAGGGAGATCTGGTTGTAGCTAAGGAGGACCAGCTGCTTCTCATCTGGGCCGTAGTCCAGGGAGTGAGGGTGCACCTGTAGGATGTGTCTTTTGATTGTGCTGACCTTAAGGGTAGCGAGTGAAGCGCCACACACCATGCAGATCAATCCATGCTTCCTGCAGTTGTAGTCCATCAGGAAGTCCATCCGCCAGCGTGCCTGGTAATTACGCCGCTGGTCCTTACCCGGGTAGTGTCTGTTCCGCCCAACCGTAGGTGCTGATGGTGTGATGTTTGTGTTGTTTTTGTCTTCTGTTTCATTGCTTCCTTGCTCTGTGATTTTCACAGGTGCCACCTGCGCATCAGCAATGACTTTCTCGGTGACAGTGACACTCTGTAGGTCTTTATTAGCGAAAATAAACCAAAAAAAGAGAAATATGAGTTAAATGGAATTTAAAATATGAGTTAAATGGAATTTCTTTACAAAGTCCTTTAAAAAATTATTTTGTGAGATATGTGTCACATTTAACCTTCACTTCTTCATTTGCATGCACTATTTGTTTTTTTATTTTTATTTTATTTGATGAATTATGTATGGGTGGCAGGGGGAAATTAACACACACAAAAAGAGCAAAAGTAATAAATAATGGTTACTATTGAAAAGAATGTAAATGGAAAGTACAATGTAATGAGAAATGTATATATAACGGATAGACACAAAGTATAAACAATTAAATATGATCAGTCATATAACACCACACACACACACACAGCAAAAAATCTTAATCAGTATCTTTGTCTTGTTTTCTAGTACTTGTTTCCGATAATTAATTAATTTCTATATTTTTTTTAAGGATGCTATTTTTTTACTGGAAAATTAGTCAAAGATACTCATTGAAGCTGAGTAATTTATGCGCCACTAGTGCCAACAAACGGAATGGCAAAAATAAACATTGTTTTCAAAAAGCTTTCCATGTTTATTCAAGTAATGTAATACAAATATTTCTATACGAATATGTCCATAGAAGTCAGTGGTTGCATGGCCCATAGAGCGCTTTTGCCATATAAAAGCCAGAAAACAGTTTGCAAGTGCACATAGGGAAAAATATCATACTTTTTGAAGAAATATCCTCTAGTCTAATGAAACAAAATTTTACTGTTTGGTCATAATGACCATCGTTATGTTTGGAGGAAAAAGGGTGAGGCTTGCAAGCCGAAGATCAGCATCCCAACCGTGAAGCCAGGAAGTTAAAGCTCGGTCGCAAATGGGTCTTCAAAATCGACAATGACCCCAAGCATCCATCCAAAGTTGTGGCAAAATGGCTTAAGGACAACAAAGTCAAGGAATTGGAGTGGCCATCATAAAGCCCTGTGACATAGCGCATGTGGAGGCGTCACGCTATTCTCCGCCGCATCCATGCACAACTCACCATGCGCCCAAACAAGAGTGAGAACAACATTATAGCGAACACGAGGAGCCAATGTGGCTCTACCCACCCTAGTAACTTGGCCAAATGGTTGCTTAGGAAGCTATACTGGATTCACTCAGCATTTCCTGGATTTGAACTTGTGACTCCAGTTGTGGTCTGTCAGCATCTTTACTTGCTGAACTACCCAGGCCCCTGACATTTCACATTCTTAAAATAAAGTACAGATCCCAACTGACCTAAGACAGGGAATGTTTTCTACGATGTCAGGAATTGTGAAAAACTGAGTTTAAATTATTTGGCTAAGATATATGTAAACTTCTGATTTCAACTATACCTGTACCATTCAAATCAATGCTGGAAAAGATTGATATTGATTGGATAAAAAACTCCAAACACATATGTTTGGGTCCTGTCCAGATGCCATACTTCTCTGGGAGTCTGTGGAAGCTTCATGAGCACTATTTGCTGTAGAAAAATATAATGATTGGACAAACTCTCAAATAGACGAGACTTTACAACAGAATAACTAAAATGAGATATGTGATTGACAGAGTTTAAAATGTAAAAGCTCTGGGCTATTAAGAAGGTTTGGAGAATCCAGATGCAGATATTTATGGTTGTAGCAAATGTATTTTAGCTTTCATATTTCTTTCTTTTGCCTATTTACATTTTTAATCATTACAAAAACAGTTCTGAAATTGGTAAATTATTTAAATTAAGTATTTTTATTGTTGCTGTTTGTTAGGTTTTTTTTTTACAGTTGAGTAATAGTTTGATAAACAGCTTTTGGGAGCAACTTTGCAGACACAATAATAATCATTATTATTATAGATTAGTATTATTTATGAATTATCTGTTCTTCCCTTCCAGTTCTAACAAGTGTTTCTTAAATTACGATTTTCTTTTAGTGCAAAATGATTAATATGACATTCTGTTTCTGGTCCACTTCTCTCTATATTTGATGTGCATGGTATATTAGTGTTATTTCTATGGTTGTCTGTATTTGTACTTACCATCCTCCATCGGTGGAGCAGAGTCAGTATTTTCCTCTTTCGTCCAGGCACTGATCACAGCATCTCTCTCAATTCGGCTGAGTTCACTTGTTTGAGGATGGCACGCCTGGATGTGCTTACGGAAGTTGCTGACTCTTGGCACAGGCAGATGCTCAGAACACACCATACAGTAGCAGAGTGGATTATCCGGAGGGCCATACGCCACTAAATAATCAAGGCGGAGACGCCAGGGGGTGCCGTATTTCAGTCTCCTCTTTCTGGGGAATGGTTCAGACTGGGGCCTCTGGCCAGTGTTTGGTGGATTGTCAGCTCCTAATGTGTAACTCTCCAAGTTTCCCTCGATGGGATTTGTGTCCAGATGGAAAAACGGGGCTGAACCAGCTATCTTTACCTCTTTGGTATCTTGCTCCGATTTGACAATTTGTAACGCATCAGGTTCTGTGTGACAAATAGTAAAGACAAATAGGAAACACATGTAGAAAAAACAAACCTGCATTTAAACACAAGTTTCACAGAACTATTCAGAACAACCATGATATTTAGGGCTAAATCAATCTCATATCTATCATCCATTCCATCCATCCATACATCAATCCATCATCTATTCCATCCATATATCCATCTATCATCCATTCCATCCATCCATCCATCTATCATCCATTCAATCCATCCATATGTCCATCTATCATCCATTCCATCCATCCATCCATCTATTACATCCATCCATATATCCATCTATCATCCATTCCATCAATCCATATATCCATCTATCATCCATTCCATCATCTATTCATCCATCCATTCAATCCATATATCCATCTATCATCCATCCATCATCAATTCCATCCATCCATATGTCCATCTATCATCCATTCCATCATCTATTCCATCCATCCATCCATCCATCCATCATCAATTCCATCCATCCATATGTCCATCTATCATACATTCCATCCATCCATCCATATGTCCATCTATCATCTATTCCATCATCCATTCCATCCATCCATCCATCATTTATTCCATTCCATCCATATGTCCATCTATCATCCATTCCATCCATCATTTATTCCATTCCATCCATAAATCTATCATCCACCCATATGCCCATCTTTCATCCATTATATCCATCCATATGTCCATCTATCATCCATTCCATCATCTATTCATCCATCCATTCAATCCATATGTCCATCTATCATCCATTCCATCATCCATCATCTATTCCATCCATCCATATGTCCATCTATCATCCATTCCATCATCCATTCCATCCATTCCATCCATCATCAATTCCATCTATCCATATGTCCATCTATCATCCATTCCATCTTATCCATCCATCATTTATTCCATTCCATCCATATGTCCATCTATCATCCATTCCATCCATCCATCCATCCATCATTTATTCCATTCCATCCATATGTCCATCTATCATCCATTCCATCCACCCATATTTCATCCATTATATCCATCCACATGTCCATCTATCATCCATTCCATCCATCCATGTTTTCTACTTTCCTATGTATCTATATGTCTGTGTGGCAGGGCGAAGGGCGGGGCCGGGTCGTGATTCCACACACTTGGCCCCTAATTAGGCTAATTATACCTTGAGAGGGATAAGGACCAACCGAAGACGGCAGTGCGATAGAGAGAGAGAGATTTAAGGGGCGGCTGTCCAACACCTGTGTGTGTGTTTGTCATTTTGGTTGAGTTTTATATTAAACTATTATTTCGGCACCAATGTAAAGGGATTAATGGAAAGGAGGAGGCAAGAACCACCTTAACAATATAAATAATAGTTTAATATAAAACTCAACCAAAAAGACAAACACACACACACACACACACAAGTGTCGTAATTATTAGCCTGATTAGGGGCCGGATGTGCAGAATCATGACCCATCCCCGCCCTGACACAATATGTCTGTCTATCTATTCCCCTTTTCCCCTTTCACAAATCCTTTCTGTGTACAGTCTTCTCTAACAAACTCCCTTTTTCTGTCTGTTCTGTTTCATCATTGCCCTCACCGTTAGCCTTGGCCCAGGTCTGCAGGATGGAGTGCTTTTCCTCAGCACTGCACAGCAGAGAGTTCGGGTGCAGATCCAGAACGTGGCTCTTGATGTGATCCAGGTGCAGCGAAGGCAACGGACAGCTGCATACCATGCATACTAGACGGCCCGCTTCTACCTGGTATTCCATCAGGAACTCCTGACGGAACCAGGCGTGCAATGAGTCATTCAGGTAGCGCTCCATCACTTGAGCATTAGGGGCTGGTAGCTCCTGGACTGAGGGTGCAGGAGGGGAAGGTGTGACCCTGTTAGACCCATACTGGGTGCTGACTGGGAGTTCAGGTGCTGGACTGACAGCATCCCCAGGTTTGCCTATATGACATGGAGAATAGATATCTTAACCTTTTTTAAATTAGATAATTATATTCCCACCTAATAGACACCATTCCAATGTGGGAATATATTTAATTATCTATTTGAGCTGTGATGTGCTGACTTTTTTCTTTTAAAACCGTAAAACAAATACTACCAAGGTATATAATTAAAATAGTGTAAAAAATAAAATGGTGTATTACAGTGATGAGAATAAGATTTTTTTGTGTGTGTATGTGAAAATAATGTCACAAAATTAAAAATCTTAACAGTACTATACATAGGCTTACATTTCTTAATGCAAAATATAATTTTTTTGTCTTAATTTCTAGGTTAAATATGTCCCAGATGGGTTTTCACAGGCTTCGTAAGAGTCACCCATAGACTTCTCAAACACAGGCACAATCAAGTATACACACAGACCTGCAGGGGGCTGATCAGAGTCCAGCATTTTCTCTGACTCTGAAGCGATGGCTGGATCAGTGCATATTGGCCTCTGTCCATTCACCAGACTCAAGTGACTGTCCCAGCCCAACCTGATCACCTCCTTATCTGACTCGCTCCAAAGCAGGGAGTATGGGTGCTTCTGTCTGATATGCCTCTTGATGGTGCTCAACTTCAAGGTTGCCAGTGAACTGCCACACACCATGCATAACATCCCCTGTCTCTGTAGGTCAAAGTCCATGAGGTACTCGCTGCGCCAGTAATCATGGTAATAGCGCCGGTGGTCTCGTCCAGGTGTGGGTTTTACTGGAGGGGGTTCCTGCGTAGACGGCCCTGGGACAGGAGACAGAAGGAAGGGAGAGTCTGGGCTCTCAGACACGCACCAGTAGCTGGTGCCTGGGGAGTGCACAGGGCTAAGAGGACCTTCTTTGCTAGCATGAGGTCTGAAACCATTGGTCACTTCACCTGAGGAGGACATAAATATGAAAGGGGCACTAGCTTTATAAGACTAATAAATTATTGCATATTTAAACATTTCATCTGTGCTTTGTTATACAGGGTAAAAAATAAGGGAGGAAAACTTTGTCAAATGGACATATTTGTCATATTACTGATAAACTGTTGATAAACTGCTGGTAAAGGAGTCATTCTAAGAGGTTTTAATTGTAAGGCAATTTTCATATTTGGTAATGGGGAAAAAAATATTACAATACATTTTCTATTAAAGGGAAATAATCAAACCAAACATGATAGAGATGAATATTCATTTTAAAATGTATTTAACAGTTTATTTAAAGCTGCATAAAGACTTTAGAAATTATATACATATATAATTATTTAGTAATATTTATAGTATTAAGGTATGACAGTATTATATACTGTGTGTGTGTGTGTGTGTATATATATATATATATATATATATATAATTATTATTTAAAAATATTAGGATTGTTAATGATAGTCTACAGCTCATTCTCAAATGTTGCAACAGTATGGCAACAGTCCATTTGTTTATTTAGTATTGTAAATTTGTAAAGTAATTATAATTTGAAAATGTTTAGATTAATATTTGGGTGGAAATGTAGTATTGTTTTACTAAATGTAAATGTAGGCCATTTTTTACCAATGAAATAAGGTTTATGCATTTTAATTTCCTAACAAATCAAATTGAATAAATAAATGGATGTCATTTTGTTATGAAATTAAGATGCATAGATCTTAGAAATAGGCCTGTGTGTGTGTGTGTGTGTGTGTGTGTGTGTACACATCACAACAATTATCACATCATAAATGTTGCTTACAAACAAAAAGTCATTTTCAGATGTTGTAATCATAAGGCCACTGCGAATTTAATAACCTGAAAATAGTAATATTATTTTTATTTCAGAAAAAATATTAACACATAATAATTAATCATCATTTAAATGAATATTTAACTATTAACATAGTATTTCAAAGCCTATTTGTGCACAAGGGGGAGGCGGTATAGTGTGACCCCGATGAATATCCGCTAGAGGGCGCCAACGCATCACGTCTACAGATCCAGCATGGTTATTTTGCCTTTGTTTATAGTGGAGCCCATAAAACCAGGGGCCATGCCGCAGCTTGCTATTGTTCGTAACGGGGTTTAACGCTGCAAACAGAGAGCCATCGATAAAATGGCCGAACTCCAATGCTTAACAGAACACTTACCTTCTGATAGGTCATCCATGTGTCCTCGTGTAGGTGTCGCTTCCCCACGTTCCGTTTTTATTATTAATGAGCCCGTTTCTGTCTGCTCAGCTTTGAGCACGCACTCTTTGGTCTCGTTTCCCTCCATACCCGCGTTTCGGTATTTTAACGCACAGGAATCGCGCCTCTTGTACGTAGCAGTGTCACAACCGTAGGCTTTTGTAGATGCATTCGTCGGCTGGTTGGATAAATATCTGAAACGCGCACTCACCCATTTCAGTGTGTGCAGTGTCTGTGTCTGCACTGAAGCCCACACCGCTGTTGTGTTTCTGGTTTAAGTAAACTTAACTTTTACGTGTCGATTTAAGTCGTAGCCTGGTCGAAGCTGTTCTAAAATCCTGTCAAATGGTCGTTAAGTTTAGATGTTCTGCTCGTCTTTAGGGTGGAGAGCCGAGCTAGGGGCCCCTGGGGCTCCTTTAGGGGCTCCTGGGTAAATTTAAAGAGACAGTAGCTGCTGTCGTGTAGCAACGGGTGCATCATGGGGTCCATCTGTTCTATTTTAATAGCTACATAACATAAATGGGTAATTCTTGTGATTTGGTCATATTTCGACTCTGAATTACAACTGTTCTTTTGTTTGTTTAACTACTTTTGATTAATTGTCTGAATACTCCACAACATTGGGTACACGTTAAACCCTCCTACAAATCATATTTTCCCACCTCAGGCATCCAAGCCCTTTTTTATTATTTTGTCTGATTTGGACACTGTTTGTTCTCACCCCATCGCTGACATAATGAAAATGGTTTGCAAATTATTCTACACAATACTGGTTATAAAAATAAACTTCTACCTACTGCTCATGTGTCCTTCATACCAATTTAATGACAACAAATAACATTTATGACAGTATTCTCGTGTTTTTGTAATGAAGCTACGAATAGGCAAATTCTGTGTGGTCTCATTATTTTTGTTAAAAATGTTTTAAATTAAGATTTTTAAGTAAAATCACAACTTGTTTTGTGTGTGCTCGCCCTCAACATGCTCAGCAAAAATGACATTGACTTTTAATTGTGTTCTCATTTTAATGATCCAATACCATCACTATCATCTCAACCACGTCACAACTCTCCCATCACTAGGCTGCTTGCACCCGCATTGATCACAATGGATATTCAGGACATTAATAACATGAAAACTTGAAATTAGAACTTGAAAAAACTACTTCAAAGAGTTCTCATCCAAAAAAATCCTCCACGTACATCAATGACAGCTTTGCAGATCCTTGACATTCTAGCTGTCAGTTTTCCAGATACTCAGATGACATTTCACCCCACACTTCCTGTAGCACTTGCCATAGATGTTGCTGTCTTGTCTGGCACTTCTCACACACCTTACAGTCTATCTGATCCCACAAAAGCTCAATTGGGTTAAGATCCATAACACTCTTTTCCAATTATCTGTTGTCCAATGTCTGTTTCTTTGCCCACTCTAACCTTTTCTTTTTGTTTTTCTGTTTCAAAAGTGGCTTTTGCTTTGCAATTCTTCCCATAAGTCCTGCACCCCTGAGTCTTCTCTTTACTGTTGTATGTGAAACTGGTGTTGAGCGGGTAGAATTCAATGAAGCTGTCAGCTGAGGACATGTGAGGTGTCTATTTCTCAAACTAGAGACTCTGATGAACTTATCCTCTTGTTTAGTTGTACATCTGGTCTTCCACATCTCTTTCTGTCCTTGTTAGAGCCAGTTGCCCTTTGTCTTTGAAGACTTTAGTGTACACCTTTGTGTGAAATCTTCAGTTTTTTGGCAATTTCAAGCATTGTAAAGCCTTCATTCCTCAAAACAATGATTGACTGATGTGTTTCTAGAGAAAGCTGTTTTTTTTTTTTGTGTGTGCAGTTTTTGACCTAATATTGACCTTAAGACATGCCAGTCTATTGCACACTGTGGCAACTCAAAAACAAACACAAATGCAATGTTAAGCTTCATTTTATGAACCAAATAGCTTTCAGCTGTGTTTGATATAATGGCAAGTGATTTTCTAGAACCAAATTAGTAGTTTATCATGATTACTCAAGGAAAAGGATAATGTTGGAGTGATGGCTGCTGGAAATGGGGCCTTTCTAGATTTGATCAAGAATAACTTTTCAAATAATAATGGTGCTGTTTTACATCAGTAATGTCCTGACTATACTTTGTGATCAGCTGAATGCCACTTTGGTGAATTAAAATAATAATTTCCTTCCAAAACAGCAAAATCTGTGCCAGTGCATGTATTAAAATTGCCATATGGAAAAGTACTGATTTAATATCTTAATTTTGATGTGACGGGTTGAGTTGTTAAGCTTAACGATACTCATCTGTCCATAATACACTTCAAACAATGAATACAAATGATGATATTTCTAACCTGTTTCTGCACCACGCTTTTGAAGAAACATCTGGTTAATAATTTCACATATTACTTTTTTTGGTAGAATATCTTTCTCAGCAAAGTAACACAAATAAATGTTTACATTAATGACAAAAAAATTATAGAGAGTGTCAAGGGTGTAGATTTGGGGGGTGTTTGTACTTGCCTGTTTTGATTATTGGGGGATAGACAGTGTGTTCATTTTATTAATTATTTTCTAGGTACAAATTCAGTGAATTTTCTCAGGGACATGACAAAATGCTTTGTATAAGATCGAAAGAAGATATTCTTTTATGATAAAATGAAATGCTTTCATTTTCACCACCACTTTAAAAAGTCAGACAAAGCAAGAAATCTGCATTTATATGAGATTTAAAACAATTGTGTTATTCTCTGCTTCTGACGTCAAAGCAGAGAATAACACTGCATGACAACAATAATCTGAGAAATGGAAAAAATCTACCCATGTCAATCGGTTTGTTCTTACGCCGTTTATGGCCTAACACCGATAAAGGAACGCCATATAATGGGTTTACATGACCACACACGCTGTCGGCTTATGGCACATTCAATGAGCACGTTTACATGCACTTCTTACACTGATTATGCTTAACAAACTGACAATTGATTTGTTGTCCTGTAAATGCATTAAATGGCTTTCCTTTATTAATGTATGTGATAAAGATCATAAACGGCATCCGAATAAACCGATCAACACGGGTAAATTTAAAAATTTCACATTGCATGTAAACACCTTAACCGGCGTGCTTACCGGCTTATCCAATGAGTGCAGTTGTTGTGTGCATGACGGTTTACATTTTGATGTCAAAAGCAGAGAATAACCAGATGACTTCAAGTGTCATGTAATTGTGGTTTTCTTGCATTGCTGATTCATAGGTTTGCATGTAAACCTGTAAAATTGCTTGTTTAAATTAGCTGATTTTTGGAAGTTATCTGCATTTTGGTGTGCATGTAAACAGGCTCACTTTTTGTCATAGATTTGAGTGGTAAGTCTATTGTTTTATGACCCATTTCACAGCTCTAGCCTACCTCATCATTCACAGTCAGGGCTGTAGCAAGGTATTCTGTGCCCCCTGACTATATGTTGCCCTGGGCCTCTGACCTATTAAAATAATACAGTTTTGAAATTTGTTGTGGGCCCCCTGGACCTTTGGGCCCCTAGAATTGTTACTGGATTTCACCCCACTAGCTATGGCCCTGTTCACAGTGGATGGCCTTTAAAATGGAAACAATCCTGCCTTTATTATGCACATGGACTGATAATTTAGCTTTAAATATAATAGACCGATAATTAGTCATCTTTGCACCTGCCTTTATGTCTGTTCCTTAAATTAATAACATAATCGTTTTTAGTGAGTGCAGACGCTACTGCTTTATCTGTCACACACAAACACACGCACGCGCGCGCGCAGTAGATTCCTACATCCTGGTACTTTTACCGTTGTCAAGAAAAATACGGATGCATGGGGAAGCTATTGCAGTGTGAGGTGATCTAAAAGTCCAAGCGCTCTCAAACTGTCCCGGAAAGTAACGGGTGACTACCAGGTAAAAACCCAAATGCATACTTTGCGCATTGTGTATTGATATGTGGCAGCGTGCTTTTACTACAAAGCTACGACAGTTCAGCGCAGACACACAGCAGTAGCTCATGAGGACAGGTTAGGAAGAGGACATTGTGAATTGTCTCTGTCTTGCACTAGAGACAGCGGCAGTGAATATGTAAAATCACTCCCAAAATGTGCCTTTGTAGGATGCGTTTACATTAATAATTTGATATACTTCGTTTGGACTTTGCGACACCATCAATTCAATTCAAATCGTCAGGTTAAGACAGACACAATAGAAATGGTATCTTCAGCTTTTGGTTGTGAGACATGGCTTAAAGTGACAGTAACGTGTTTGTTCCTCATTTTGCACGTCCTTCGCTTAGGATTATTTAAAATTACTTTACTATTAAGTTTATCTAATCACATTCTCCGTTTACATAACGTTTTAAAACAAGAAATACTTTTTACTAGCAATGAGCACAACACCGGTGTAGCCTAATTAACCCTTAAAGGCATACCTCCTGTTTTTTACTGTGCCATAGGTTGCTGACCCCTGCCGTAGGTTAGTTAGTTTGTTTGTTAGTTCAAACCAATCTGACCATTCTCTGTTGACCTCTCTCATCAACCAGGTGTTTTTATTCTTCTGCAGAACTGCGGCTCACTGGATGTTTTTTGTTTTTGGCACCATTCTGAGTAAATACTAGAGACTGTTGTGGGTGGAAATCCCAGGAGATCAGCAGTTACAGAAATACTCAAACCAGCCCATGTAGCACCAACAATCATCCATGCGATTATCTAATCAGCCAATCATGTGGCAGCAGTGCAGGGCATAAATCATGCAGATATGGGTCAGGAGCTTCAATTAATGTTCACATCATCCATCAGAATGGGGAACATTTTTGATCTCAGTGATTTGGAACGTGGATGCTTGTTGGTGCCAGACGGGCTGGTTTGAGTATTTCTGTAACTGCTGATCTCTCATAATTTTCTCACCCCCATGCCATCCCAGATGTGTTTCACTTTTTCTTCTTCAGCACTCAAATGAAGATTTTAAGTACAATATCTCAGCTCTGTAGGTCCATAAAATGCAAGTGAATGGGTGCCAACATTTTTGAAGCTCCAAAGAGCACATATAGCATCATAAAATTAATCCATACAACTCCAGTGGATTCATTAATGTCTTCTGAAGTGAAGCGCTAGGTGTATGTGTAAGAAAAGCTCAATATTGAACTTTTTTACAAAAAATTAATGAGGGTCGAGGTCACACGGCCTCTCGTGTGACATAAGCACATTGGCACCATAAAAGTACTCCATTCAACTCATGCACTGTAAGTATTTTGATGCTACTACATACATGGCTTTGGAACAGGCCGAAATCGCTGAATTTTCCCCTCTGCTGTAGTTTTCTAATCTCATCTACACTTCTGTTTATTCAAACTTGGTGCTTAAAGATGCATCACTTAGATGCATGTAATAATTTTAAGCTCTCAGAATGAAGTGGGATAAATAGATTAATAAGATCAATATGTAATATTCTTGCCTGTTGTACATGCTACTTTCATCCCATGAACTCATATTTACATATATTTTGCAGATGTTTTATACAAAGGAACCTGCAAATGAGGAATGCTGCTACAGGCAGTAGTATCATAAGAAGTGCTGCAAAATGGCCAAAACTGGCTTGAAAAGAACGAGCTAGTACAAAGAAAGGTGTAACAAAGCATGAGAGAATTAGTAAAGAGTAGATTTATTAATTATAATAGAAAGTGTTGTAAGTGCAAAAAAGGTTGTAGATCAAGTGCTCCAAGAGTTCTGTCCAAAGACTTTTCTTGAAAATTGATCCGTTAAACCTAAAGTAGGCTAGATGCTTCGGTCAGATGCGGAAGCCTGTACAGGGCGTGTGATACAAATTTTGTCATCGGCATTGTGCTCGACTCAAGCATTTAACATGTGCAGTTTGATTTTTCTAGCTTATGTACTCTAAATGCACAGAATGCGCGTTCGTCTGGATTTATTTGCACTAATTAGTGGGTCCACAGGGTGGCAGCACTCACAGTTGCGCCATTGCTGTCACAAAGAAGTGCTAGAAAATTGCCACTAAACATATGGAGATGAAGGTGGAAACAACAACCGTGGATATGCACATCAAGAACACGAATCTGAAGAGTTCATGTATTTGAATAGCTTGAGTCTGGAGGAATATAAATAAATCTTTATGGGTCTAAACTCCTGAAGAGTTATAATCCATATCTCATAGCTGTCGTAGCGTCCATATGCCAACAGTCTGTTTATGCATGCACAGTCAAAAGAAGTATACTTTGAAAGGCTAGCGTTCAACTGTACGTAGATTCTTAGCACTCGCTTCAAAAACCATTTGCAAGTTGATGTTTTCTAAATTTGTGACAAGAATGACTAAATACAGTCTTTTGTGATTTTAAAATGTTTTATTTTATTTTTATAAAGAATTCAAAGCTTTCTGTGCTGTAGCCTAGATCTAAATTTAATCAAATAATCATTGTCAACTCTTACTGCAGTGCCTGCAAGGTAGCTGGCAGGATTGCCGACAACGCATGTGGGGCACATGCCCTGGGGCCCCAGACCCACATAGAGGGCCCCATCCCCCAGTACCAATCACTTCTTTGAAACAACACATGAGCCCTTATTTTTTTCATGTATTTACATATTCTGTAGCCCAAAATTTAATGGAGGGCCCCTTCTCAGAGTCCCAACCATGCCTCTGAAGGAGCACAGGCCCCCAGAATTGCCACTGTTGTTACAAGATTATGTACTCAAACAGATTTCCCCATCTGAAAAACAAACTCAATGGAAGAGCCCATCCTTTCCCTACCCCCAACAAAATGCTATGGAGGACTCATCCTCTAGCACAGTCTGGAACAGGTTTACTAATCAAATTTCAATACCAACTAGAAAATTAAAGTTTGTTAAGATGAACTTTGAATGTTGGCTTGACAAAACATTGCATGAACAATTTAATAAACTTGAGTTACATTTCAAGTTTACTTAGGCCTTTTGTTGACATTGGCAGGATGCTCTGATTTCTTGATAAATGGATGCTTTGGTGTTCTAGTTGATTTCTAGGCAGTTGCTATGTTCTTGCTAGGGTGCTCTGGATAGTTTCTAGGGCATTGCTAGAATGTTCTGAGTGTTTGCCATGGCATTGCTAGGTAAGTTTTAAACTATAGATGTTTTTATTAGTGTAGAATCTTATCTTCACTTTGCTGAACTGTAACACCGAGCTTAGGCTGTGTTACAGAACATACTAAACTTGACATGCAGCTTCAACACTTCCAATGACCACCTCAAGCCATTATGGTGTACCATGCGTGCATTGACTTAAATGATCTGCGTCAGCTACGCTCTCAACTTCCTGTTTCCTATTTGTAGTCTAGCCTGTTAATGTGCAATATGATTGACAGGCAGAAATGGCCTCAAAGTCCTCAAAGAGTCAAACCATGGCCTGCTGTCACTTTGTAGTTTGCCTTTTACAGAGATTAATGCCATCACAGAGAAAGGTGTGGTATTTCGGGATACATATGTGTCAGGTAACGGGGACATGTTCTGCATGCCATTCAACTAAAAAAAATAGCACCTTTTATGGTGGCTCTGATATTATTTACAATCTAAATCAGCATAAAAGATGCCTCCGATACTAGGGTGTGAGATGGGTCAGAGCTGGCAGCTTTTGACAAAGCATTGCATCTTTACAAAGAATTTGAAGGGGACACAGAGCTGCCCCTGCATTATTAAGATGTCTTTAGCACATTTTGCTCCCTCCAAAACTGGAACAAAACTGCGTAATTTGTACGAATTACCAGCGAGGCTCAAAAAGGTAGAGTGGCGAGAACGCAGAGCAGATGTGTTTACTTATGGAACGGTCTCGGCCATGCACCGCTGACCATTAGAAATGCGCTTGTGAACCAGTGAGAAGCGTGGAGCTGATCGCTAAACGCCTTTAAATGTGGCACAAAATTCTCTGTTGCAAAACTCCAAATGTTTCGGTGATTCAAGTAGTTTAAAACTAAATTGAACAGCCTTTACAAATTAAACATTCTAAACAGGACTGACAAAGATAACAAGAGAAAAAACTGTGCCATGCACCAACATAAATTATACGGCTTTTCAGTCCACTGCAAACCTTACAAAAATAACCAAATATTTACTAAAGTAACACTAACTGTATTATAGTATTTTGGCAGACATAGTTTTTAAATGTTTTAAGACTACTTTTTTTTTATTATAAAAATTGCCTTGTTTTTATATAGAAACCATAGTTACTAACTGTGGTAGTGAGGAGTCATGCTTGGTATTACCTGTGGTTACCATGGTCTTACTACAAAAACCATTGTTAGAACTATGGATACTATGGAAGAATTATGGCAAATATTCATAATTATTGTAGACCAAACTATCAGTTTTCCTTGTGTGTAAAAACTGTTCTCTTTTAATGCTCTCTGTTTGTGGGAAAATGTAACTGGTTTTGTTTGCCTCAAAGAAATTCCAAGAGATTAATGTACTTTAATCAGTTGGAGCCTGATGAAAGGAATCTGTGAAGGAGACCCAGCTTAGTTGCACTGTCATAATATTTTAATTTATTTAACTTTTTTTAGATGTTGTTGTTGTTAAAATCATAATTCACATCTGAATCTCATCCTCAAAATCGATGCTTTACTGTCAAATATACACTCACCTAAAGGATTATTAGGAACACCATACTAATACTGTGTTTGACCCCCTTTCGCCTTCAGAACTGCCTTAATTCTACGTGGCATTGATTCAACAAGGTGCTGAAAGCATTCTTTAGAAATGTTGGCCCATATTGATAGGATAGCATCTTGCAGTTGATGGAGATTTGTGGGATGCACATCCAGGGCACGAAGCTCCCATTCCACCACATCCCAAAGATGCTCTATTGGGTTGAGATCTGGTGACTGTGGGGGGCCATTTTAGTACAGTGAACTCATTGTCATGTTCAAGAAACCAATTTGAAATGATTCGAGCTTTGTGACATGGTGCATTATCCTGCTGGAAGTAGCCATCAGAGGATGGGTACATGGTGGCCATAAAGGGATGGACATGGTCAGAAACAATGCTCAGGTAGGCCGTTGCATTTAAACGATGCCCAATTGGCACTAAGGGGCCTAAAGTGTGCCAAGAAAACATCCCCCACACCATTACACCACCACCACCAGCCTGCACAGTGGTAACAAGGCATGATGGATCCATGTTCTCATTCTGTTTACGCCAAATTCTGACTCTACCATCTGAATGTCTCAACAGAAATCGAGACTCATCAGACCAGGCAACATTTTTCCAGTCTTCAACTGTCCAATTTTGGTGAGCTCTTGCAAATTGTAGCCTCTTTTTCCTATTTGTAGTGGAGATGAGTGGTACCCGGTGGGGTCTTCTGCTGTTGTAGCCCATCCGCCTCAAGGTTGTGTGTGTTGTGGCTCCACAAATGCTTTGCTGCATACCTCGGTTGTAACGAGTGGTTATTTCAGGCAAAGTTGCTCTTCTATCAGCTTGAATCAGTCGGCCCATTCTCCTCTGACCTCTAGCATCAACAAGGCATTTTCGCCCACAGGACTGCCGCATACTGGATGTTTTTCCCTTTTCACACCATTCTTTGTAAACCCTAGAAATGTTTGTGCGTGAAAATCCCAGTAACTGAGCAGATTGTGAAATATTCAGACCGGCCCGTCTGGCACCAACAACCATGCCATGCTCAAAATTGCTTAAATCACAGGTGTTCCTAATAATCCTTTAGGTGAGTGTATATTTCAATTCACAAAATATCCAGTATTATTGGTTATCGCAAGGGTGCTACCAGATCAGATGCCGGTGCCACATTTTCAGATGGCTTTTTGAGGGCCCACAATCCGCTGATGTTGCCCATGGCTGAAATTTGAGTTTGACACCACTGCTTTACTACATGTGTTTATCCATCCACATTGTATAGTAATATTAATCACTCTATATTTGGGCTTTTCAAACTATAATTTTACCTAAAGCTTTAACACTATTGCTTAAAATGCATGAAAGGAATAGTGTTAAAAGTTTAGGTAAAATGATAGTTTGCGCTGGTATTTCCTTTCAAGAAATTCAAATCTAGTTTAAGATTAATATTTGTGATACTTTTTCATTAAAATTACTTCTATATGCTTTGTTTTATCTACAGGTCACCTGCTCTTGTTTCCCCCCCCATAAAAATGTCAAGTGGGGAATCGACCATCCCATGCAAAAGCAATCTAAATAGCAAGACCATGAGAGAGATTTGCATTTAAATTAAAATGTGACCTCACTGAAATCCTGTGCAAGGCAGGTTGTGCCATGTCTAATAACACTGCGTCCAGCAGCTGATTTTATTCAACCATTAAAGATGGTGTAATCAAACAGCAACCATGTCTAATAAAGCTTCTACTAAACTGCATTATCAGCCTGCAGCAGAGATTGATGAAGTCACTCTTGCCAAAAAAAGGGAGTACTGGAGGACCAAGAAAAGAGAGCAAAGAGCGAGAAAGTCATTGGCCAAGAAGAGGATCAGAAATGGAAATCTGGGGACATGTAAACATGCAGTTGGCATGTCCACTGTTTGTGATGAACACTCCTCACTGATACCTAAAGTGGCAAGTGATCGTCCAGTGAATAATAGTGAAGTTTCATGCAAACTGGAAGATGTTGATACTCCTATAAACTCCTCCAGCTTAGGTCTATTAGTATCTGAGAGTAATGTTAATACATTGCCATGCCAAAAAGAAAGATGGTTGCAGAAGTCTAAACTCAGCAATGTCTTACCTCAGTTCCCAGAAACAAGCACAAAGTCCCAGAAGGGTGTAACGGGCAATAATAAAGTAGTAAGGTCTTCAGTTACGGGGTCATCAAACACAGATGCTACAACGGTCAAACACAGTGAGTCTCTCTGCCAAACAGGCTGTTCAGGGCTTAATGCATGTGTTGAGTTACATCCAAAATGCACATTTACTCAAAAAACAAGAATGTCTCCCCTTAATGGCAACCATTTAGAAATGTCTCGGCAAAGCCTTGTATCCATGGTGTTACCTGTACACAACAATCAAAATAAGTCTCCGATTAAAAAATGTTTACCATTCAGACTCTTGACCAATGCGGATTATACAGTTTACAAAAACCAGAGTTACCTTGGCAGCAAAAGTCCTATCACAAAGAAAAACAGCTGTGCCTTTGTGTCAGAGCAGAACACCGTTGGAGCTAGAACCATTGGAATGCCAAAGACTGAAGAAGAGATGGCTTCTAAGCGTAGAGAAAAATGGCGCATTAAAAAGCGAGAGCAGAGAGCAAAGCATGCTGTAATTCTGGCCATGGACAGAGAAAGGAGACTTGGACAACCATCCTGTGTTGGGACATTACAGGCTTTATCTCTTGTTAACAGTAAGGCCTTGAGAAGAATCAACCACAACTCTGCAAAACCTGTATCCATCAATCAGCAGTCATTGGGATTAAAAGTTCTGGGATCTCGGACATCATTTGCAATGAACTCAAAACGCTATAATGTTCAGGGCACCAAACCATCTTTATCCACCTTTTCACAGAAGTCTTCAAGTGCTATCCATACTATTAACAAATCCAGTGTGCATAAACATACTCCAAGGAGACACCGTCAAATGCAAACCTCTCTTCTTAGTGCTTCCATAGGTGAGAATCCGGAGGATGGGCATGCCAAGCAGAAAGAGTACTGGCGAATCAAAAAGCGTGAACAGAGAGCAAGGCTCTCTGCAGAGATGAAAGTCCAATTTAAGGATCAAGATGCACGCAAGCAACACGTTAAACTATTCCAAAATAATGAAATGTGCGGGGATCAAGCATGCTGCCAGAAAGCTGACCGATCAACAGAAAAAGCATTGACAAGTGCCTCTGAGATCATTGGTGGTTTTATCAAAGATGATGATTCGGTAACCGTCTCCATTTCAAAGACTACTCCCAAAGCTTCTCTAGCTGCAAGTCATGGTGATTCAAATGAGAAATGCATTGGAGAGTTAAAAGTTCAGGTTCAGGTTAGTTCGCCCCTATATCCATCTCCATCAGTCACAAAGTCACCGAAGTTAGTTGATGTTTGGAAAAGGGCTGCTTCATGCAGCATTCCTAGTAATTTCATAAATGCTCACAAAAAGTCTATTAAGCACAAATTTTCAAGCACCTCTCAGGGTAAGTCTAAGTTAGCCAAAGGTGCATTGATGGGCAGTATGACAGTGACCATCCAGTCTGACAGCCTAACAGAAGAGGAGCGGGTAGCCCGAATGAGGGAGTACTGGAGAATAAGGAAACGAGAGCAGAGAGCTAGTCGGGTTACTCGGCTCACGAATGGTCTGCTTAAGTCAAAGGTTTCAGTGTTAAAACAGAGAAGGCCAAACCAGATGTCAACCAAAGGTTACCATTTAATTTTGCCTCCACACAGTATTTCTTCATCTGTTGATGCAACAAATTGTGACTCCTCAGCCAGTGCCCCATTTCTTACTGCCACAAGAAAACAAGAACACATCTATCCCTCTATACAGACTGTATTTTCTATCCCAGAAATTACTCCATGTATTATTGCTACAAACAACAAACCTTCATCCTGTTCACCCTCAGAGTCACGCATTGAGCCTCCAGCAGTTGCCGACCAAAATGCTTTCACTCTTCAGGCTGTGTCCTCCATTAAAAAGCTTGTGGAGGAATCTATTAGCAACGTGGAAGACAGTAATGCCACAATTGTGCATGTTAAGTGTGAAAATGAACCACTTCCTTGTAAAACTGAAGATGACCTTAGTTCTGAATATACTGAGACAGAAGTACAATCAAATGTACAACCGAATGTCTTATTAGAATGTGACATCTCAACGAATACAATCCTTGAAAAAGACATCAAATTGAGTCCATCGATTTACCACTCGCCCTCAAAGGCATTAGGGTTATCTTCTGAAGACATCAGCCAGTATAACTCTCATAACTTAAGTCAAGAGGCTGTAGATCAAACTCATGCCCTTTCTCAAGTGGAAATGCAACATATGTGCAGAGACGCCCAGAAACATTGTGATGATAGAAGAGGTCCTGATCAGTGCTGCACTTTACAGTCCATGGAAGAGCAACAGCTCGATAAAAACAAAGAGCTTCAACGAAAGCGGGAATATTGGCGTTTAATGAAGAGACAACAGAGGGCCAGAAATGCCAATAGAAGACAGGGCAGCAAAGATGCGGTTCTTCACAGTCTGACTTCACAGGTTAGTGTCATATTGCTAGGGCATTAATCAAAGGGCAGAGTCTTGAGTCAAGTGGGACAAATGCTGGTTGATTGGCAGTGGGGTAAATAATGAGAGGGTTTCAGGTTAGTCTTTTGTTGATTTAAAGCTTTAACATAACTTGTTCAGAATTGTTAGGAAGCAGGTTATCAATAGATTGGGGGTGCTAGCTGAAAACTATTGTCTTCAAAAACTTGCTGAAATATAGGATTGCCAAACAAAGTAGTTTTTTGACTAGCTCTCCTCAACACGTGTCCTCATTAATATAAAATAATTTCTATGACAATCGAGGCAATAGGGATCTTGCTTTGCGCCACCCTGAGCTTTGTAAGTTGAGTGGCCTTTTTTAGATCCAGAACAAATCTTTGCTTTTAAGATCAGAGTGCAATTTTTACAATGATGAAAACAATAATTGTTGGAAAAAAAATTATAACTGCATTTTAAATTCTTTAGCCAGAACAGGTTAAAGGTGGCAGAAGTCGAATTCACTATTCACCTTCTGCTGCATCACAAAGCTCCACACGCCACACTGTCATCTCCAATAATCATTATGTTAATGCTGCTGTCACTGCACCTCTTACTCCTATCCTGGTGAGTCCTATCATCTCTAACCAACATCCTTCAAAGGAACAAAGGCTACTGCCAGTAAAAGAACCACAAGATCAGGCATCACAGGCTCATCAGGAAAAACCATGGCAGACCCAGTTTTCACACACTTCGAGCCAAACTGTCATGCAAGACATGTCCCAGGACACTGCAACATTCAGGCAGATTCTCATGCAGAAGAAAACCAAAAGATGCACAAAAACTGCAGGTCCAAAAACACAGCTAATAGATCCATTCTTTGGTGAATCAAAAACTAAGAGAAGCCACATCACAGCAACCCCAAATGCAGAAGAAGAGTCAGAGGAAGTTATACGTAGAAGGCGCATGCGCTGGAGGATAAAAAAACAAGAGCAGAGAGCAAGAAATGCAGGACATGATAGAAAGTTTCACCAGACAGTGTTCAACGACTTGGGTCCCATTCATCCACAGGTGAGGAAAATTAGAGCATGTGTAGATGTGCAGTCCAGTGGTTCCCAACCAGGGGACCTCAAAATTATTTAAGATGGGCCATATTGAAATATTCAGACTTCCATCCCACTCTAGTCAGTGGCAAGAGGTGTCCAGGAGTCAAAAAGGTTGAGAACCACATAACCGCCACAACATTTTAGATTTTGCTGATTTTTGTAAAAACCAAATTTAACATGTGTAGCTGTGTGTGGCGGCTGTGGCTCAGGTGGTAGAGTGGGTCGGCTGGTAATCGCAGGGTTGGCGGTTCGATTCCCAGCCCACACGACTCCACATGCAGAAGTGTCCTTGGGCAAGACACTGAACCCCAAGTTGGTGTATGAATGTGTGTGCGAATGGGTGAATGAGGCACAGTGTAAAGTGCTTTGGTAAACTTTAAGGTTAAAAAAAGTGCTATATAAGTGCAGACCTTTTACCATTTTTACTAATATATATATATATATATATATATATATATATATATATATATATATATACACACATACACACACATATTCATTAGGGCTGAAACAATTATTCAACGTTAAATTGCTGCCAAAAAAAAAGTTGTTTGATCTCATTTAACGCAACATGAGAGCAGCACTGCAGTTTGCGCAAGACTGAGGAGAGGAAGAAAACGCAGCTCACAGTCCAGATGCACTCTAAACCTTCCAAACAGCTTCAGGTGATGTACATCACAAAGTATGGGGGAATTATAATGCTAAAATACCAAATAAGTAAATACAGAAACACTCATTGTGGAATAAGTAGAGCTAGAGCTGCTGGTCCACTGAAGCAAAACTTTCGTTTCAAGCGTCTTTAAAGGAAACACCCCGACATTACATCATAAATGCAGTAATATTTAATGAATTATAGCTTTATTAAAGTTCAAATAATACGGAAGCAGATCATGTAATTAACTACAAACTCCGAAAGTGGCATTTCTCTGTGCGGTCAGCGCCTTTTGTGAGTTGTGCAAATGTCCCGATTTAAGGGGGAGAGGTTGAAACTGCATATGCTTGCTGCATATAGATTATAATGTTATGGCTCATGACTTATTGAATCATAATATGAAGAAAATTGTCAATGTCAATTATTAATAAGAGAGAGTTTTTTTTATTTTTTTATGAGTTAAAGATGGATTGAAGTGAACAAAGTAAGAGAGGGTAGACTTCACCCCATTATACACTGCAACAAAATACATTTATGATTTGATTTGGCTTGTTTTCCAATATAAATCTCTAAAACTCCTTTTAAAACAACGTACATTTTCATTAGCAGCTTTGTTTTCTGAGAATGTTGAATATAATATAAAAAAAATATGTTTTTTAATCCTTTAAAAAAAAAAAGATGCATTCATCTGAGTAGCAGCATATAAGATATTTATACTTGCTTTTAGAGAATAAATCTTGAATATAAGTATATTTTGTCTTTGCTGCACTCGCAGAAGTATAAACCAAGTGAAAAAATACTTATTTACAAAAAACATCCTCTTAAAGCAAGTCTGAATAGCTTATGTTGCTTCTCAAGTAAATGTATCTCGTTTTAAGGATTTTTAGACCATTTTAAATGGAAAACAAGAAAAAAACTTGATAACAATAGGATTTATTTTATTGCAGTGCATTTCTTTACTGAATTAAACTTAATAAAAAAAATTCCCTTTAATTCAGTGAATGTCATTTAGAGGTATTTTTAAAAGATGATTTTGCGATTTGCGATTCATAAAAGCATTACCCCTACCAAACAACATACTGTATCCAATTCCAAGCATTATAGCAAGTAAACAACTTTGCCAAATGGATAACCGATAAACATCCATCCAGATTGAAGTGATGGCATCCTGAACTGTGTGACTGACTGAAATGGACAGCGTCCTCAGCCGGAACATGTGACAGCCGACACTTCTTACCACCTGTGTACTCGAGGCCGTATTAAGGTACCGCAAGGTCCTGGGAGCTCACCATTCCGTCACTTCTCATTTTTGTCCACCAGGTTCTGGCTTAGAAAAGTAAAACCATACATGTCCTTAATAAGCTTAATTATTTGAGGTATCACATCTGCAGCTAAAATGGCATGGGATGAGTAAAGGCGGTTGCACACTGGAGAAGACGCACAAGAATAAGCGAAATTACAATAAGAAATTATAATAATTGCACAAGCAAGCTCACAGTAAGAACCGTATGTAACATTATAGAATAACCCTGTAATAATTGCACAGGACATTCTTTGTTTCCTAGGGGGCCCCAGCCATATGCTGGCACCAGAATATCATGGAAACAGACCGGTGGGCTCTTTAGCCTTGGGGCAGTGTACAGAGCTATCATGTGGGGCCCCAGGGATATCTAGGCATCAGAATAGCACAGAGATGTGGGGGAGGTCTCTTTTAACTTGGGCCCCAACCATACCTAAGCACCAGATTTTGTTTTGTTATTAACAATTTTATTGATTCCATATAACAAATAATAATAATAAAAAAACATAACAGAATATTTGGAGTCACATTATATATATTTACAACCCTTCCCGCTGAACATTAACCCCCCATCCAACACAAACAGACACCCCAGTGGTCAAATGCCAATTGACAATGACATAAAAACAGACAATAAAATAGTAGAAAATATGTAAATGTATGTATATAAATCATAAGTATACATTCAAAAACAAAAAGTTTACAACACTCATATAAAACAGCATGTCTACCTCCATTGCCCCTAACAGAGAGCCTTCTAAAAAGGCTAAATAGCTGTCCCATTTCTTGCTGAACAGATCTATGTTGCCTAGCCTTCTATGTGACAAATCTTCAAATGTCGCTACCCTGCCCATCTCCACTTACCACTCACAAAACGAAGGTGCTCCAGCCAATTTAAATCCCATAAGGATGACCTGTCTATCATTACACCGGCCAGGACCCAATTATTCTTGTACATATCCCCTACATCAATGACCGCCCCATCGCCTAATATACAGTGGCTGTATATTTCACACATAAAACTCTGAACCCTCAACCAAAATTCTTGTATCTTATCACACCACCAAAAAACATTGGTTGTGTGCCCATCTTCTGATTGACATCTCAAGCAGGTGGGTGTGTCTTTAAGACCCAGCCTATACAATCTAGAGGGGGTCCAATAGAATCGATGCAAAATCTTAAATACACTTATACACTGATACCTCATGGCCTTTTTCAAATGCAGTAATTGACACTTTCAGAGTATCTGCCACTTTAGGGGCGTGTATGCTACTCCCAAGAATAATAAAAAGCAGGTGGCACAGCTGTAAATACATAAAAATTGAGACCTGGGAATTCCAAAATGTTGAACCATATTTTCAAAAGGATCTCAACACTCAAATAGGTCACAGAGCGTATTAACCTCCCTCTCAGTTCACTCTGTCTTGCAGAAAGGGGACTTATTAATACATAATTTTGGGTTCAGCCATATGCTCGAGGCAACATTTAAATAAATGTCCGAATTAAACACTCTGGATACTTTTGTCCATACCGAGTGCAAATGCGAGGTAACTTATCTTCTCTGGTTAGTTTGATAGAAAGGCTTTACAAGGGCGAAATAGGGGCAAGAACAAGTGCATACAAAACCAGGAAGGGGCTAACTCAGGTGGAAGTGACCTATTAGCCAAATGTCTGAGACCGAATGCATAATAAAACAAAATCTTGGGTAGGCCTAGCCCACCTTTGTCAATCGTTTGCTATTTTATCAAATTGCTTGAAATAAGAGAGGGGTACATCTACAGGGAGAGATTATAGCAGGTAGCTGAATTTTGGAAGACAATAATAACATTATTATATACATATATATGCATCCGGAAAGTATTCACAGTCTTCACTTTTTCCACATTTTGTTATGTTACAGGCCTTATTCCAAAATTGATTAAATTCATTATTTTCCTCAATTCTACAAACAATAACCCATAATGACGATGTGAAAGAAGTTTGTTTGAAATATTTGCAAATTTATTACTGTGGAGCGGAGGGGGGGCGGGGCGGGGCCGGTCGGAATATCGCGCGCCCGGTCCCCAATCAGCCTGATGAGGCGCGCGAGGGATAAAGGCGGCCGGTGACGATTGTTCGAGAGAGAGAGAATTACGGACATGTCCGTCATGTGTGTTTGTTTATGTGTTTTTGAGTTTCTCATTAAAATATAATTTATGTTGACAAGCCGGTTCTCGCCTCCTCCTTGCCCATCCTTCAACTGTGTTACAATTACAAATAAAAAATGAAAAATGTATGTACTTGCTGTATAGTATTTACAGCCTTTGCTCAATACTTTGTTGAAGCAACTTTGGCACCAGTTACAGCCTCAAGTCTTTTTGAGTATGATGCTACAAGCTTGGCACACCTATTTTTGGGCAGTTTCTCCCATTCGTCTTTGCAGGACCTCTCAAAATCCATCAGTTGGATGGGGAGCGTCGGTGCACAGCCATTTTCAGATCTCTCCAGAGATGTTCAGTCTGGGCAACTCAAGGAAATATGCAGTTGTCCCGTAGCCACTCCTTTGTTATCTTGGCTGTGTGCTTAGGGTCGTTGTCCTGTTGGAAGATGAACCTTCACCCATGTCTGAGGTCCAGAACGCTCTGGAGCATGTTTTCATCAAGGATGTCTCTGTACATTGCTGCATTCATGTTTCCCTTGTTCCTGACCAGTCTCCCAGTTCCTGCCACTGAAAAACATCCCCACAGCATGATGCTGCCACCACCATGCTTCACTGTAGGGATGGTATTGGCCAGGTGATTAGCGGTGCCTGGTTTCCTCTAGACATGACGCTTGCCGTTCAGGCCAAAGAGTTCAATCTATGTTTCTCATAGTCTGAGAGTCCTTCAGGTGCCTTTTGGCAAACTAGACCAATTGACACTGTATCCTGAGAATTTAGAAAAGGAATTATTAATTCTGAGGCAAGGCACAGATCTAGTGGGGTCGGAGACAAATAATAAAATATAATCTCCGTAAAGCAAAAGCTTATGCGCCATACCTCCCACCACCACCCCTGGAAAATCAACTTCCTTTCTTATCACGGCTGCTAATGGTTCTAGGGCAAGTTAGAACAATAATGGAGAGAGAGAGAGGGCAACCCTGCTGGGTGCCCCTGTCCAGAGTAAAATAATCTGAACTTAATCTATTTGTTTGTACCGCTGCTACCAGGTGTCTATAAAGTAACTTAATCCATACAATAAATGTATTCCCGAAACCATATATTTCCAAAATCTTAAAAAAATAATCCCAATCTAGCTGTATCAGGGAAATTGGATGGAAAACAAAGTCATCTGGCCCCGGAGCCTTGCCTATAGGCAAGGCCTTAATTACCTCGCCAAGCTCCTCCAAGGTTATCTCATCTTATTTTTTTGCTGAGTCATCAGTTTAGGGAGATCTAATGGTTCCACAATGTTTCTAATATCTTCATCAGTAGTTAATATCAATGGCTGAGGTAAATATTTCCTCAAACAGTCAAGTGAATGTTTATTGAGTCAAGCTCACTTGGCTGTTACATGAGTGCAACAAATGCCCTAATCACTCCAATGTTTTGCAATAAATATTTCACAGAACAAACTCCAACCAATAGGAGGCATAACACAAAGAACGTGCAGAGCTATCCACAAACCGTCCCGAAGGAGTGTTATCCCACAAAACAAACTCCAGCCACTAGGCGGAAGCAGCAAAAAAATAAAAAAATAAAGGTGCTCTGTTTAAGGAATTTCACCATATATTTGCCTTCGTCCTCAACAATTCCAACAATTCGGATGTTGTTTTGCCGGTTACGATCCTCAAGGTCTTCCAACTTTTCCCATACATGCTCCAAGTCTCTCTTGGTTGCAAGAGGGTTATCAGCTAATTCCCTCTCTCCGATGACTCCAATTAATTGATCTCAACATCTGCCATTCTTGTTACCATCTCAGTGAATTTCATCTCCATGGCAGTGATCAAAAGACATATTACAGCAAGATCCTCCAAGACAGTAACGACCTTGTTCAAAAGTTTAATCTCTTTCACCTCACTGGCCAAAACTGAGTCCTGGGTTTTCTGCCTGCTGCTCAGGGGCTTCAGCTTGAGCATGAAAATGTCTTTTAATGTCTCCAGAGCCAGAGGATTTTAAATTATTTGACATATTGTCTTCCTAGAACATTTAAGAATCCGAGTGTATCGAATCTCACTGGTTTATGACATAAAACGTATTAAAACTAGCAAAGTGTGCAGAGCTCGCCGTTCACATGTCCGACCCTCGCATGGTGCCACTCAGCCAAAATGGCACCAGATTAACATAGAAACATTGGTGTGGGGTCTTTTGAATTGGGGCAGTGTGCAGAGGCCCCTTGAGGGGCTCCAGGGATATTTAGACACCATAATATCGTAGAAACATTATGGGGAAGGGCTCTTTTGACATATAGGGCCCCAGCCATACCTCAGCACTAGAGTATCATAGAAACATTGAAATGGATTCTTTTGAATTGGGACAGAGTACAGGCCCCATGTGGGCCCCAGGCATATATTAGCACCAGAATATCAAATTAAAAGGGGAGGTCTCTTTGACTTGGAACACTGTTCACAGGCCCCAAAGGTAGCCCCAGGGATATCTAGGCACCAGAATATTATACAGATGTGGGGGAGTGGTTTTTTAACTTGGGGCCCCAACCATACCTCAGCACCAGAGTAACATAGAAACATGGGTGTGGGTCTGTGTTCACAGGCTCCATTGGGAGCCCCAGACCTAGTCTCTATAGCAGCTTCAGTTGGTAAAGAACTGCCTAGTTTGACAGGAAGAGTCTCTCTTTCTGACATGTAAAGTGACCAATCATGGTTTTTGTCACAGGAAGGGGCAGGTAAATCTAACAATGATTCAGCTTCAATAACAGTGCAACCATATATTTGGCCTTCAAGTTCATTAAATATTGGCTTGAGAGATCATTCAAAAACCCTTTCATTAAAAAATAGAAAAGTCATTTTCTTTTCATTGAGCTATCCATGATGCAAACAACTTGTCCACTTAGCAAATTTGGGATTAAATTGTTCAATGAAAAGAAAGCTTTGAAGACAACCACCCCGGTTATTGAACTATGAAAATTATATCTTACCATTGGTCAATGCTGTGCACTTTGTCAACTGAAATTCCTATACATCGCTCATGGTAGACATCTGTTTGGAGCATGTCTCTCCACTTTTTTTGGGTGATCCGAATGCAGGCTGAATAGTCCGCCGGCTGCAATGTTATTGTTGGTATCATTATCTTTATGTCCGTTGGCTGCAGATATTCCCTTGTCTGTAAAGTACTTAACCTGATTTTCCCTTATTGATATGAGAGGACACACAACTAACAAAATAGGATTACTCTGGAACCCAACCATGTTTTGGAAAATGGTAGACTAAGCTTGGAACATAATACTTTTCCCATATCCCATTGGTAAACATGCGAAAATATCCCATTTACGTTCCACTAAGTGCCTCAAACAAAACAAAAAAATGTCTTAAAGTTTGATGTTGTGAATTTGGCAAACTTTGAATAATGCAGTATCTAGTTGCTTCTCTGAAGCAGTCATTGTTGCAGTGTTGGAACTTGTAAACATGCTTTGTTTCTTGGTGGACCGATAAAGACCAACGCACACTAGTTTTGTGGAAATCCTGAGTTGATATAGAAAGCGGTTTTCAATTCTGTGTACTATGTGCATTGTGGGCATGCCACCTGAGGCGGAGAATGCCCCAGACCTATCTCTGCATCATGGGGGTGGGTACTTTTAAATTAGGGCAGTGGCCCCTTTGGCCCCTGGGAACCTCAGCCATATTTATACACTAGAATATGATGGAGACATGGGAAATCATGAAGAATTTGTTAGGTCAACTTCAGAAGTAGCTTAGTGATCAGCCAATGTGATGGATTGTTGCAGCTAGATTCTTGGATTTCACAACTTCTGACTGCATAATAGAGTTAAAGATTTGTTGTGCGCTGGCTACACTTGCTGTTAGGTCATTGAGGTATGTAACTTATGTAATGCTTATACTGTAATTTCTTAATCTCCATAGGGTCACAACAACACCAGCTTTTGCTCAGAAGTACTGAGGTAAGTACTAGAATATTAAAAATAAACTAGGATAGTGAATGTTTATATTAAGAAATTGGCTTAAATGTCCCATGTCTTATTAAAGTGTCAAAATAAATGTTACTAGTTCATTTTCCAAACAGCATAAAATCAGAGGACCACCTAGGCTATATAGCTGAGCCATGTCAAACTGGACTCAAAGGTACAGTAGATCTATTCATTTTCAAGACATACCATTTTAGTTTGCCATACAATTTACAGTTTATTTATTCCAGATTAAATCAAGTCATTGAGCGAGTTTACATGCATGTTCTGACAACATTTATGCTCAATAGGCTGACAACGTGTGGTTGTGGAAACGCCTTAATCATCATTCCATGTCGGGAGAAGGCCATAAACGGTTTAATTGTAAACTGTAGATTTTTGCCCATTCCCCATTTTCACTTTGCATCTAAACCCCTTTACCAAAATTTTTAACAGTTAGTCCAATGTGCACAAGTGCTGTCTGCATGGGTGTTTATATTTTAATGTCAAAAGCAGAAAAAAGTAAAAAAGTTAAATTTGATATTTAAAGTAAACAATTTTCTTGCATCGTCGGATTTCTTGCTGATATTTGGTAGAAGTGTATTGCCGTTTATGTAAACATACTCACTGATTTATCTGTTTACTGACATTACTAACATCTATTTGAAGAGGAATCAAGCTTTGCACCTGGTGATGATGCCACTGAGGGACCGTTATCACAGGCAGAGTGGAGAAATGTCTACCTCATGGACTTTGACCCTGTCAACCCACTGTTGGTGTGTATGGTTTGCGGAGAGCAGCAGTACTCCCTCAGCGTGCATGGAGTGAAGACTCACATCGAAGAGGGACATCCCAATACACTCTCATTGGGAGAGCAAGAACATCAGGGTATTCTTGATGCCTGGGATAGACAGGTGGCTGTCCGAGAGCACTTCATCTCCAATCAGCTTTGGCAACAAAGCAGGCTTCCACAGGTAATTGAGAGCTCTGACATATTCTTGCCAATTGGAGAAAGGTGCCCAGCAGCCTGTTGGGCAATATGTGGGGCACTTTTGTGCCATATACTCCCACTTGATGAGTTCAGCCTACTTCTAAAAAAATATATATTTTTTTTTTTTTCCAGATCAGAGTGCCAAATGCCCTAGCAAGATTGAAGTGAAGGTTGAGAGTACAGACTAAGTGCTTGGACAAAAAGTGGCAGGCTTCACAGACCAATGTCACGTCCAGTGACGTATTGTTGTATATACAGATTGCTGTGCTGTCCTTTTTTTGTTTCTTTTCTCTCCCAGTGTTCTCTCTCTCTCTCTCTCTCTCTCTCTCTCTCCAGTCTCCACCTTTCACAGGATTGGACCAGCCAGAATTGATCTCCACCTGTGATTGGTGTGGCCCAAGAGGCAGGAGTGTGAAAGAGCACCACACCTACAAAAACCACGAACTCCCCGTGTTGAGTGTTTGTCGAAGTGTGCTGTTGTTTGATTGCTTGCTGTGTTCTGACTGTTGAAAATAACATTGTTTTGCTTGTGTTGATATTGTTTGTCTACCTAATTTCTTTTGTATAAATTTGTGTAAATATTGTAAATAGCCAGTTTACCTTTGGAAAGCTGTAGGGGATGGGTGCCCTTTTCTTTTGTATATATCCTTTTCCTCCTGTTTTGGGTTACTCAGACAGTAAGGGTGTTTATTGTATTTTTTATCTTTTCTTTGTTAGTTGTTAGGCGTTAGTGTGTGAATTTGGTTTGTTTTTTTGGCTTATGCTCACCCCTTTAGTTGTTGCTTTCACTGTGGTGATTGTAAATACATTTTTAAAAAGACAATTATGTTGTGTTCCAGTTTTATGTTGCAGCCTCACCCTAGACGGGGTCGTAACACTAAAGACTTTGGAAGTGCTGATACCAGCCCAAGACTGATTTTGTATGAGACAATCCCATTTATTCTACTCTATTAACTGCCATCATAGACAAGAGTCGAACTATGGACTACAATAAAAAAATTTTTGGGTGGTCTTGTTTAGTTAACACTAAGGCAAATGTAGCAGTAGAACAGTTTTATTATTTGTTTTCCACAGAAGCATGCTTTGATATAAAAAATACAAATGGAGAAATGTTTCACATTCATCTTTCATTTTTATTTTTTACTTGAGTTTCAGGGGTTCTGATATAGGCATGTATAACATATTAATATTTTCCTTAGTGATAGGACAATATTGAAAAGCTGATTCCTCTCATTTCTTGCAGATGCAATACCGAGTGTTAACTGTTAAACTGTTAATATCCAAAACATTTTAGTAGTTGTAAATGGGGTATGGAGCAATGTAAAAGCAGTCTATAAAACATATAAAATCAGTCTCTGTAATCTGAGAATCTTACATTTTTTTTTCTTTTCAGGAATGTTGTTATATGAATTGTTTTCTTATGATAAACTTTTGTTGCACTGCCTATTATTTTAAGATCTTTTTGTACTTTATTTGTGTTTCATTATTGATTTACTGAATTATAATTTTCCATAATCTTTAATTATATTGATCGTAAAGGATTCACACAAAAATTACATTCTCATCATTTATTCAACCTCATATTGTTCCAAACACATATGAGTATCTTTCTTCCATGGAACACAAAAGGAGGCGTTACTCTCAGTCACCATTCACTTTTATTGTATGGAATAAAGATGCAATTATACTGTATATGAATAGCATTCTGCCTTACATATACTTTTATGTTCCGCGAAAGAAAGGAAGTCAAATGGATTTGAAACATGAGGGTGAGTAAACAAAAGTTTTATTTTTCGGTGAACTATTCTTTTAAAATTGTCTTGAATGTGCCCAATTGCCTTAAAAGTGATTTGATTGCCCTTTTCCCTGAAACCGTTTATATCAAATGTATGTTGGACAACTGTATCTAGTTTGAAATCAGCAGATTTTAGTTGATTACTGGTTATAAGCCACATTTACCAATCACCTCAGAGTGGCTATAAGAAATGTATAACATTTTGGTATTTTTTATTTCTACAAGTCTGAAAAAAAGCACGAGGATGACTTGGAATCATGAAAGATCATCTTAATTTTGGCATACATGTTGTAATGGGTGCTTCCCTCTTCAGTCAACCTGGTGTGTTTTCTCAAAGCTTATACGTCCATGTGATACTATGTTAATAACAAATTGCTCAGCATGTCACCTTTTAGCCACTGCTGCCACACAGGTAATTCATTTACATGCATCTCGAGGTCCTGAGGAACATTTATGGCCATCTTAGCTTAAACCTTAAGATGGGAGTTAAGATGTGGCAGATGATTTTGTCAATATGAAACCACTCCCGGACCAATGAGAAGACCCTTCCAATTTGGAGATGGATGTGGGGACTTCCTGCCCCATAAGGGGTGTCTGGCAGTATCTAAGCAGCTTTATCTAATGGCTGGCAGATTTGTTTGTAAGTCGACCATGATCCAATCAAAATATTGGCACTTCATGGCACTCGGAGAGGGTCCCTTGTATGCCATCTAGTTCGTTGTTCACTACCCCCACCCCAATCACTAGTGCTTTATTATCTCAAAAGTACTAAGGGACTGAAAACATTTTTGATTTTACAAAACAGCCCACAAAAACTAAATCATGGAGAAATGCATATTTTATTTAACTGTTGGATCAGTTTATGACATATCGGAGCATGCCAAATGCAGTGGTGTGATTTTCTTAGAGCAACTTCACAATGTATAACAATCTCTAATCACAGGTCATCTCATCACAAATTTAATTTCCTGTACAACTGAAAAACCCTCACAATGCTCTACTACTATGAACTTTTTACTTGAAAGTTTGTGTCAAATCGATAAGATCCCTTTCTTGAAGACATCTGTCAGACCTTCAATACAAATACGCTTTGTCAGATTGGTAAAACATGGCAAAATATGCTTACTAAACTAAATATAAGCTTCCTCAGATCTGATTGTAGTGGAGTAGATCTTCTTTGAGGTCCTGATAAAACACAAGCATCCATTGGCATTGTGAAATATTAAACTCACTGTTTCACTCCTTGTGAGTGCAGTGGTTCCTCCTCGATAATATGATCAGTTTCAAGCCCCAGCTCAGGCTCCTCAGAGGTTTGCTGAGCATCTGATGAGGTTTGTAATTCTCTAGGTCCAGATTCCAGACGGAAGAGTGTAGGTATCTGGCCCAACATGGGACATGTTTCCTGAAGACCAGAAATCCATTGTGCCAGAGTAGCTTGGTCACCCTGACCTGCCATACACATGGCATAAACCAGCCCCTCTTCCACTGCACAAGAATTAATGACAGATTATTTATAAGGGTCTAAGCATTACCATTGTCTACAATTTGTGATATCCAATTAATTTCATTCAAATCAAGTTAAATCCAAGCTGATGTTATTTAATGCAATGCAACACACATTGTTAAAGGAGCAATATGTGACATTGACATCAGCCGTTTAAAATGGGTACTGCAGTCCAAATTCAAAATATTGGAGAGAGTTGTCTCCCCCGCCCCCTTGAAGACTGGAAGCTCACACGGGTTGCCAAGTTGAGGACACAACAGGAACGAGCAAGCGACAAGTCTTACAAGTTGATTGATCAGCTAATGTATACTTTTGCAATGTTTTTACTGTTTGCAAATTATAAACCAGCTCATGTGGATTTTTTATAACTCAATGTATAAATTTGTATAACTCAAATGTTAGCTAGATGTATTGATGGCTTCCATGGCTGCAGTGATCTGGCAACATGCTAAGTTGTCGAAATACAGGTGAAACTCGAAAAATTAGAATATCGTGCAAAAGTTCATTAATTTCAGTAATTCAACTTAAAAGGTGAAACTAATATATTATATAGACTCATTACAAGCAAAGTAAGATATTTCAAGCCTTTATTTTATATAATTTTGATGATTATGGCTTACAGCTTATGAAAACCCCAAATTCAGAATCTCAGAAAATTAGAATATTACATGAAATCAATAAAAAAAAAAGAATTTTAAATACAGAAATGTCGGCCCTCTGAAAAGTATAATCATGCATATGTACTCAGTATTTGGTTTGGGCCCCTTTTGCATTAATTACTGCCTCAATGCAGCGTGGCATGGATGCTATCAGCCTGTGGCACTGCTGAGGTGTTATGGAAGACCAAGATGCTTCAATAGCGGCCTTCAGCTCTTCTGCATTGTTTGGTCTCATGTCTCTCATCTTTCTCTTGGTAATGCCCCATAGATTCTCTATGGGGTTCAGGTAAGCGAGTTTGCTGGCCAATCAAGCACAGTAATACCATGGTCATTGAACCAGGTTTTGGTACTTTTGGCAGTGTGGGCAGGTGCCAAGTCCTGCTGGAAAATGAAGTCAGCATCTCCATAAAGCTTGTCTGCTGAAGGAAGCATGAAGTGATCTAAAATGTCCCGGTAGACGGCTGCGTTGACTCTGGACTTAATAAAGCACAGTGGACCAACACCAGCCGATGACATGGCTCCCCAAACCAACACAGACTGTGGAAACTTCACACTGGACTTCAAACATCTTGGATTGTGTGCCTCTCCATTCTTCCTCCAGACTCTGGGACCTTGGTTTCCAAATGAGATGCTAAATTTGCTCTCATCAGAAAAGACGACTTTGGACCACTGAGCAACAGACCAGTTCTTTTTTTCTTTAGCCCAGGTAAGACGTTTGACATTTGAAGCCCATGTCCAGGACCCGTCTGTGTGTGGTGGCTCTTGATGCAGTAACTCCAGCCTCAGTCCACTCCTTGTGAAGCTCCCCCACACATTTGAATGGCCTTTTCCTGACAATCCTCTCCAGGCTACGGTCATCCCTGCTGCTTGTGCACCTTTTTCTTCCACACTTTTCCCTTCCACTTAACTTTCTATTAATGTGCTTTGATACAGCACTTTGAGAACATCCAACTTCTTTTGCAATTACCTTTTGAGGCTTTCCCTCCTTGTGGAGGGTGTCAATGATGGTTTTCTGCACAACTGTCAGGTCAGCAGTCTTCCCCATGATTGTGAATTCAACTGAACCAGACTGAGAGACCATTTAAAGGCTCAGGAACCCTTTGCAGGTGTTTAGCTGATTAGAGTGTGACACTTTGAGCCTACAATACTGAACCTTTTCACAATATTCTAATTTTCTGAGATTCTGAATTTGGGGTTTTCATAAGCTGTAAGCCATAATCATCAAAATTATATCAAATAAAGGCTTGAAATATCTTACTTTGCTTGTAATGAGTCTATATAATATATTAGTTTCACCTTTTAAGTTGAATTACTGAAATTAATGAACTTTTGCACGATATTCTAATTTTTCGAGTTTCACCTGTACATGCTAAGGTGTCAAAATACAATTGGGAAATGGGTAGTGGGAGGGATCACACAGGCCAAAACACAAACAGAAATTCCGGGCCAGAATGTACATTTGAAAGTAGAATATACTGGCTGTAACATTGTTTTCAGAGAAGCCAGTATTTCAACTAAGCATTTTTTTACAGTAAACATTTTACATATTGCTCCTTTAAGTGAGGCTGAAGTGCATACATGTGCACAACTGATTCATGAGTCTCACCATCATCCACATCGAAGCTGTCATCATCACCCATGTCTCTTTCTAGGTTGAGTTCCACATGCTGAGGGAAGAAGAAACTCTGCTCGGGGCCCATAAGCTCTGGGTCAAATTCTTCCTTCACCTACAGGAATTTCAAATCCATCAGATGATGCCAATACATAATCTGATACACAGATTCCTCAAATAGAGGTGCTAGTTTATAAGAAGTGAAATCATGAGTTCAGTGATGGTACCTTTTCTTCAGGTGGTATAGGGTCAGCCCGTAGCAGGTAATAATGAACACAAGTCTTCCTGAGCCACAGTGAGAATGGGCCTTCTACAAACACGGGCCTGCAGGGATTATGTTTGGCCAGAAGAGAGCGCTGGTCTGGACTTTGGATACCTGTTTAACAGGCAAGATGAGTTATGTTTCCTTTTTTAATTTTTTTTATAAAATGGATAGTTATGGATAGTTTTAAAACTAATTGAATGTGTCAAATTAGATTTTAAAATAAAATAAAAATCATTTTACACAGCAAACAAAAATGTGTCCACATTGACACTTTGCACCTGTGAATCATTTTGCTCGTTCTCATTTGAAGCATATCACTGAGGCTTCATAATGTTTGTAAGCAGAGGGCAGTATTATGCCATTGTTGAATTTGACAGCCACAGGAACAAACAATGCTGCTCTTTTACTTGGTTTTGTTCTCAAAATTATATTTAAGTTTTGGAATTAGGGGGCATGGCTAATTAAACGGCAAGTCACGTGAAAGCTTCAAAATGCTAAAATCGCTTACAGCACCTTTAAGGCCCATTAGGCGATGTGAACGTGGACGTGGACAAGCGACGTCTGTGGAGAGCGAGGCTGGGAGAGGAAGAACATTAAGGACTGACACCTGTGGGAAATTATCTCTAACAGCTGTTCTGTGTTACAGTGTGAGCTGAAGAGGGATAAAAAGGGAGTCCAGACCGCCAGAGGGGGAGAGAGACGCACGCAGCAGTGACTTTGTGTGCCATTATTTATGATATGATATGATGAAAAGCAAAGTTGGATGCTACACTAAAAAGTGGAAAAAAAAAAATCTCATGTTGGATCTTTTATCTGGCTCCCCCTTCCTCCTTTAAATAAAGTAGCAAGAGATCTGTCACACCCATATATACAGTATGTTGTTTTACTGCGTTCCAGATTGGATTGCGCCCAGCTGACTGTGTTGCCTTTCTGAATGTACATTTTAAGCTGGCATCTTTCCAACTGTAATCATGTATAAATAAAATGATATTATTGCTCATGTACTGACAATAATAGAAAAATAATAGAAAATAGAACAATAATAGAAAAATGCACTGGCTTTGCATTTTACAAACACACCCCAAAGCGGCAGCTCTCTGGCGTGGTGATTTTTGTGCATGCACTGATGATGCGCACAGAAGAGGGTTGGGAAAATCTGGGCCCCACACTGTCAGACCGTGCAGACTGTGCTGATGACGAAATCTGCATCACACATTATGTGCGCAACACGGAAATTGAAGTATACTCAGGCCTTTAGACTTTAGGCTGCTTGGCAATTAATTTTTTGCTGGCTTCACCCACCCAAGCCTTCTTTGCCCGAGGAATTTAGGCATGCCAATTTAAATGTTACCTCGCCTTTCAGGGGGTTTTATGCACTCGCATCTTGCCTAATCATCATAGGACACATGGCCTCAGGCAAAATATTACTGTAGTATAACTTAACAATCAAATGTAAAACACATCGTATAAGGATCACTTGTCACAGACAATGTATGCCAATATAGTTTTAAAATCTATTTTACTTTTGATTTGTATTGTGATTAAACTACAGTTAATGAAGCATCAATATGAACATAAATTATTACTACTAGAGCAACATACCTACAATATGGGGCCTAGTGACACCTTCTCCTGTCTTTGTGATGTCTGTTGATGGATACTGAAAAGAGTGAAATAAAGCACTATTTATTATGCCAAAAATCTTTTCTTTTCACGATACAGAAATTTTTTTTGTTCATTGTACATTAAATTCAGATTTTGTGAAGAGCTAGTAACTGATGATGTCTCAATGACTGGAGCTGGTTAGGGTAGTTGAGAGAGTCACCTGATAGATTGTTATTTTGGCATCTGGGTCATCAGCGATGCGAGTAAGACTGAATCGAGCAAGGTCCACTGGGTCACTGGGGAGTACATGTGGGATGGGGTAGGGGTTTGCGTGCTTGAACTTGGGAAACCAGTACATGATACGCTGGTATTTCCTCATGGGATGGCTCTTCTCCCCAAATATCTGTGCCAGCAAAACCTTGGTCTCTACATTCGGCATGATACCTGGCAAATTTAAGATAAACAAATGAATTTGAATCGGCGTTAATCGGTCAATCTGCAAAACTGATATATTGGTCTACCTCTATGACATACACAAGTATAACACATACCATGACTCTCCATCTGCTCCAGCAGCTGCACACCACACTCCTGTTGTCTTGGGTAGTGGTTGAACATCCTCTGTATAAAGTTTCGTGGTACGAACACCTCTTTAGGAAACACATCCAGGAGTTTGTTATAAACAGTAATGTCTCGTTCTACTCCAAATTCTGCCATTTTCTTTAGGGCAGCATAAATAAACTCCACATGTCCCCGTCGCCGAATGTCCTTCTTGTTGAAAACATCCACCACCCTGTTGAAATCAGCCTTGGTCTTTACATTTTTAGCAGCTCGCTCGAATAAATCATCATGAGTGACCAAAGTTTTGTCTTTATTCTGGGTCTCAAACTCGAATGCCTTATTGAGTTCTGTTCGATCTGGTCGATTCATGGAGCATAATGAACTGCAATGGATAGCCCTCTGCACCTTTACAATGATTGAAAAGAACAACAGAGCATTGAACACCAGTGATGATCACTAATATGTAAAACCATAGAGCAGCATTTTTCCTAAGCAGATACCTGACCATAGCTTTGCGGTGATCCAGAGGTCTGCAAGCGCATTCCACCTGATAGGAATATTCTATGGACAGGCGTCCCAAAGAAACGTGCAACACACCCAACACACTGAGTGCGTAACAGATGATAAGAGCTGTTCATGGTTAACCACACTGCAGGAATTACAGTGAGCGCCATTGTAAACCTTGAATCGAAACATCAATAAAAATATTATTTAAAAAAATCATCAGTGTCAGCCAGTTTGACTGCATTTTATGTAGTGAAAAATAATTAATTTACTTTATTTAACTCTTACTAAATGTATGTCATGACATAATATACAGTAACACCTGTTCTCTTAACAGTACATTCTGCACATTTCTGCTGTCTATTCTATCATTCATTCCTTTCATCCATCTATCAGTGTATCTATCTGTTTCCTATCTATCTATGTATCTATCTGTTTCCTATCTATCTATCTATGTATCTATCTGTTTCCTATCTATCTATCTATGTATCTATCTGTTTCCTATCTATCTATGTATCTATCTGTTTCCTATCTATCTATGTATCTATCTGTTTCCTATCTATCTATCTATCTATCTATCTATCTATGTATCTATCTGTTTCCTATCTATCTATGTATCTATGTCTGTTTCCTATCTATCTATCTATCTATGTATCTGTTTCCTATCTATCTATCTATCTATGTATCTGTTTCCTATCTATCTATCTATCTATGTATGTATCTATGTATCTATCTGTTTCCTATCTATCTATCTATCTATGTATCTATCTGTTTCTATCTATCTATCTATCTATGTATCTATCTGTTTCCTATCTATCTGTTTCCTATCTATCTATCTATGTATCTATCTGTTTCCTATCTATCTGTTTCCTATATATCTATCTATGTATCTATCTGTTTCCTATCTATCTATCTATGTATCTATCTGTTTCATATCTATCTATCTATGTATCTATCTGTTTCATATCTATCTATCTATCTATCTATCTATCTGTTTCATATCTATTTATCTATCTATCTATCTATCTATGTATCTATCTATCTATGTTTCATATCTATCTATGTATGTATGTGTGTGTATGTATGTGTGTATCTATCTATCTATCTATCTATCCCTTTCATCCATCCATCCATCATCCATTCCTTTCATCCATTCCTTTCATCCATTCCTTTCATCCATCCATCCATCCATCTAAATAGTAATAACATATTTGTGGCATCTATAAATGGGACTTTCTAATAGCAACTAATAGGGCCTACTTATGTAATGAAATGGTAACTATATATTTGAGACCGTTATAAAATAAAAATTAACATAAATGCATGTATCTTATATAATAAAAATAATTTCAAGTTGCAAAGAGACACCAAGTAATAATTAAATCAACACTCACGATCACTGAATGCACTCAAATCCCATTCTGCTGTCAAGTCTCCTTCAAACAGGCACCGGCATGATTTCCTGCTCCTTCGCCTTTCGTCTTCCCTCCTGAAACAATACGAATAACTTCAGACTCTCGTTGGTTCCGCCCTCACTTTCCTCACTATCACCACTAGATGGCAGAGAGGTATTGGGTGAAAAGTTCTGCCATCGCTGTCAAAGTTAAATGTTTTGCTTCGTCCTGAGTTAGGGTTTGGGAGTGGAAATTGTACAGCATCAGCACACTACTTTACGTGTTTCTGTTTCCGCAAATACAAGGATGAAATAGAAATCTCACGCGATCAACCGACTTTACATGGACGCGGTTCAAATCCATCCCGTGTGCTCGTGCAAATGCCCCGCGCGAAACACTCACCGCTCATTTCCTGGATTCGTGATTTCACAGTATAACAACTTCTGCAAACCTCTGTGCCTCCTCCACTGACTGCACACTGCCATGTGTGTGTGAGTGTCCCTGCAGCTCTTGGCAATGCTGTGGAGAAATGCCGTTCGTTTCTACCAAAGGGATTTATTCGTGTAATCAAATATTTTAGAGATCTATAAGAAAGAGTATTTGACTCGGACATGGATGGATCTACGAATAGTCTTGGTGAGTTGACAAATCAAAAGGCTTGGACGTGTCATACAAAACGTACAATGTATCCCGAAACTGCTCTAGTACTGCATATTACTATTGATGTTAAAGTTACAGAGTTACAGACTTGTTGATGTTGGTGTAGGGTCATGGCCAAAATGCTGGCAACAAAACTCTAAGTATGCAACTGTAACTAAGTAATACGTAGGCTATAACAGTAAAACGGCCAGTTGCACATAGATACGTCTTGTTTTCATTTGACATATTTTATTGTGCATTTTTTACCGTCAAAAATGTATTCGAGGAAAAAAAATGACGTATAATTACTGATTCGTTTTCGCCGAAATACCATAAATACAGTTAATGTCACTAACTGTAGCCTACGTAGCCACTTCTGGCATAAAAAAAGAAGCTTGAAAGAGATTCGATATTAATTTATTAATGGTTTCAATCTAGAAATAATAATTGAAGTAACGGTGTTATTGTGGTGGAAGTTTACGGTTACCACGGTAAGTTTGTGCAATTTAACACACTGAAGTTGCTTTTTCAGTTACTCGTGAGTGGATATTTATGCACAGCCAGTTTATTTACTACTATATATTACATTATTCAATAATATATTCCATACATTTTGTCAGCATGTTTTTTTTTTTTATGCCAATCGGCCTAGAACGACACACATACAACAACAGTTTATTGCGCCATCTTTAAAAAGAAAATCAAGCAAAGCTTCGTTTCCTTCGCAGGAGGCCTGCCCTTCATTGTAGTTTTGCACTTTTTCTCAATGACTCTGATATTTCACGTGCACTACAAGAGACGTGCTAGAACTAGAACCCATTCATAATAATCAACGAAGTCGCGTGCAAGTCTGGCCATCTTAGTTGATTATAATGGGCGCGTTCTTGTTTGTTGTCTCGAGTCTTGCAGTGTGGATGTTACAGATTATCATTGTTGAATGGATTCATTTTGGGGTGTCTGTAGTGGTGTCTCGGCATGTGCTTATGGTTACTGCCGTGTAACCCGCTGGGCCAGTGGAGGGCAGTTCATGTCATGTGGAGGAAGCCCTCTGACATCTGCTGGCATGCACACCATGCTTTTACCAAACATGTTAAATTTCTCCCAGCTTGTCTTGTTGTGATGGACTCATTTCTCTCTTGAGTGCCCCAAAGTCTGGATCATGTCAGAAGAGATGACTGTCAAAATTCTTTAAGTCAGGTAATTGTGCAGTCACAATGATTGACAAGTTGACAGCTGAAGCGTTTGGCCTCCTAAAGGAATAAACATTTATTTTTAATGTCTTTATCTGGCTGTCTGCACATTCTAGACCCTTTGATAGCATATTTGATTAGATGAATCGCGAGCAAAGACCTTGGATCAGTCTTTTTTTATGTGTTTTTTTTGTTTTTGTTTACATTTACATAATACATTTAAATATAAAACATTTGGCCCATTTAAAGTGATAGTTCACCCAAAAATGAAAAATCTCTCATCATTTACTCACCATCATGCCATCCCAGATGTATATGACTTTCTTCTGCAGAACACAAATAAAGATTTTTAGAAGAATATATCAGCTCTGTTGGCTGTACATATATATATTTACCTCACAATACATGTAAATGGGTGCCACAATTCTGAAGCCATACACAAAGTCATACACATCTGGGATGGCATAAGGGTGAGTAAATGATGAATGTTCATGAATATTCCTTTAAGGTGGATTACCCTTGCAGACTGTGCAGTATGCTTATAATGAGATAGTAGATGTGAGACAAGTTACAGTTCAAATGACCTTTTAAGGTCCTCACAATGCAAGTGAATGGATGCCAACATTTTGTCATGTTGCATTTATGTGCATTTTGCAGCTTAAAGGTTTTGGTACCCGTTCACTTGCATTGCATGGACCTACAGAGTTGAGATATTCTTCTTAAAATCTTTGTTTTCTGCAGAAGACAGAAGGTTTTACACATCTGAGATTGCATGTGGGAGAGTAAATTATGAGAAAATGTTCATTTTTGGATTTTAAATATCCCTTTAAGACTTAATGACATCTGCATGGAAATAGTAATTGCATTGTTCTCATTATCTGTGTAGAGATCACATTTCTTTGATTTCTGAATCATCTACATAGGATTACATATGTCAAAAGTTGGTCAAACTGTTTTATAAATAATTATTTCAGCCTGGCAGATGTCAAATTCATACACGCATGAGTTAGACTCTCTCTCTTTGTAGTCTTTATGGGTGTTAAGCAGTCAAGTGTTTGCTGTGCATTCAGAGACACGATAATGTGTTTTTCTTAACTCGCTTGAGTCCTTAAGAAAAACAAATCTGAATAGTCTTATAAGAAACAATTTCATAGAGCAAATATGGATCAAATTCAAATCAGTCACATTTGTTTCTTTTTATCTTGTAAAATCAAATGATCATAACTCAGATTAAATTTTTTGGAGAATACGATATCAGAAACATAACTAAACCTCCAAGCTAGTTAATTTTGCTCTCTTTTTCAAATAACCTGAGAACACTGAAAGAAATATGTGTTGGATTTACTGAAAATATATACGGTATGAAGCATTTTTGCATCACACTTTTCAAGTTGTTTCTTCTTAATTTACATGGCTCTAAAGAAAATAATGACTGAGGTCACACTTACCAAAGAAGTGCACATTAAGCTGCACTTTAGCTGTACATATTCACATGTGCAAGGAACAATTACTGAACAGGATCCAAGATGACCACTAATGAAGACTATTCACCATGATGGTGACTTTACATGAAATGGCTATTTACAGTAAAACAACATCAATAGTACTAAAAATAGCTAAAATCTCTACAAATTCTTGATCAAAAATAATTAAATGCCCACAAAAGTAAATTTTAACCAAACAAACATGTTTAAATTCATCAAGCGCAAGGGCTTATGGGTGTTCCCCTCAACCTCAGATCTGAACATAATTGTTTGAGTTAATATTACTTAAAACCTTAATTTTATGGATTTGTAAGCTAAAGAAGTTCAAGGAACTCACGATTATTAATTTTCCTTATGCAACTCTCAAACTTCACCTTAAAATTGATATTTAGTGTTGTACACATGCACATTAAGTAAAGCCAAATAAGTTATACAAATTTACATTTCTGGCTATTTATTTTTATATGCTTACACCATGGTTTTTGTGACAACAAATAGCTTATTTTTTTAAGGATGGTTCCGTTGACAAGTTGCGTCATCAAGATGCACTTTTAGGTTTCACCTCTCATCGTGGGAGGTGTGAAATTGTGTTTGTGAGTAAGAATGAACATGCAGGGGCGGACAGGTGGAACTTCCGCTGTAGAAATGAGAGATGCAACGCAAAGCTGACAGGAAAGAGAGCAACAAGAGGTGGGCGAACCAAAGCGGAATAGTACCACATACGGCTTATGATATTTTCATTTAATAAATGATACTTTCATCTATGTCGTGGTTCAAAGTGAAAACAGAAATGAACTATATAGTTATACTAATATAGCTATAATATTCAGAACTGATTTCTGAACTGATTTTGTTTAAGGTATTAAGGCCAGATATTTCACAAGGTTTGTTGAAATTGTTGCTTAATCAGTGATTGGAGCTTGCCAAGTGAATCACAGGTTCTTTTCACCTAAACATTTTTGCATTTAGCATATGGTTTTGTGAATCACAGTTGAAGTGCAGTCATTTCAGGGATTGTTTATTTTATGTGGATGATGCATTCACTGTTGCTTTGGCCAGACTGATGTCCTGGGAAATCGGTGATATGAGGTAAAGTTTTGTCAGCTAAAATCGGTCACACTTCACCTTCACCTGGAGCTTTAATTTTGTTACTTCATCTTTACCTGGAACTTTTATTTTGATACTTCATCTTTACCTGGAGCTTTTATTTTGATACTTCATCTTCACCTGGAGCTTTTATTTTGATACTTCATCTTTTTTTTAATTTTTTTTTTGAGTTTATTTCTTTATTTGATCAGGGACAACGCACAAAAAAACATTAGTCTAAAAAAGAAGAGATGTCATGTGCCAGGTTATAGCAAAAAATGCTAATTTCCACCTGCTGTCCCTGGACAGGTTGATGTTATACTTACAAAAGTTATAATAAAATAATATACAGAATAATACATTAAAATCACTCACATCATAAAAAACACTCTCTACTTCAGGAAACTATCACTCGCTCATTTACAGTTTACATCATTCATATCACAGTCATTCAGTGCGTACAGATTTGCTTTGATAATAACCACTGTTTGGTCAGGCTTATAAAAGTACTAAAGTTTGTATATGAAATAATATCGTTTGGAAGAGTGTTCCAAAGGCTCGCTGCTTTATAAGAGAACGATTGTTGACCGTATGTGGTTCTACGTCTCGGAAAGCTGCACTCTCCTCTGACTGTCGACCGTGTGGCTCTTGAAATTCTCTCCGAATTTAGTGTGACAAATTTTCTCAAAGGGGGAGCAGCGATGTTATGGATAATTTTAAATAAAGCAGAAATTTGATTATATTTAATGAGGTTTTCAAAACTCAAAATGTTATATTTACTTTGTACTTTACAATGATGGTACTGGCGAGGCTTTTTATCATGAATTTTCATAGCCCTTTTATATAATGATTCAAGTAATTTTAACGATGTTTTACACGCCTGAGACCAACTAGACATGCAAAACAGTAGATTTGGAACAATCATAGTGTTGAGATATATATTTGAGGCTTCCGTAGTTAATGAGTTTCTAATATGTTTATAGTTCATCAAATTAAATTTTAATTTATTACCAATTTTTTTAATATGACTTTTAAAACCGAGATTCGAATCAATTACTAGACCTAAATATTTTGTTTCATTTACATTTTAAATTTTTTGTCCATTTACTTGAATTTCTTGAGTTTGTTGCAGTTTACGTTTATTTGAGAAAAACATTGAGACCGTTTTATCAACGTTTAAGGTCAAACAAGACGTCTGCAACCATTCTGTAACTTTTTGCATCTCTTTTGATAATTTGTCATTAACCTCCAGCTCGTTTTCCCCAAAATTGAAGATCACCGTATCATCAGCGTACATGATTACGTCAACGTCCGAACACACTCTAGGGAGGTCATTTATATAGATGCTAAAAAGCAAGGGTCCCAAAATAGACCCTTGCGGCACTCCCATCGAGGTAGCTCTAAACGCCAATTTGATGTTATTAATTTGATAACACACTATGTTTTGGGTCACATAATATCTGAGGCAAAAACTTAAGAAAAAATTAGGATTCTATTTTAGAAACAAATCATGTTTCTCATTTAACGTGAGAAAGAAACTAGTGTCTGCTACCTTCTTACCAGTTTTTGATTATGGGGATGTAGTATATCAGCACGCCCCCTCTTACCTTCTTGTTTCTCTGGATGCTCTGTACCATGGTGTTTTGAGATTTATAACTGACTGCAGATTTTCAACACACCATTGTGACCTATATAAAATGGTTGGCTGGTCGTCGCTGAGTATTAGAAGGAAAAAGCACTGGTACCAATTGATTTACAAAGCTATATTGGGTTATTTACCCCTTATCTTTGTTGTCTTATTAAACAGAAGTCACCTGGTAATTACTCATTACGTTCTAAATCGACCTACAATTTGTGTGTGCCTTTTGCCAGAACTAAGATGGGTAAAACCTCTTTTAAATATGCCGTAGCATCGGATTGGAATCTTCTCCAGACTGAGATGAAGTTAAAAGATGTAGTATCTTGTAGTCAATTTAACTATTTATTAGATAATCATCTGAGTAAATTAAGTGTGTGTAAATGTTTTTAACCAGATGTATTTTTTATTTTTTTTACGTAATGAGATCTGATTATGTTTGTGTGTTGTAACTTTGATGTAAAATGTAAACTAAGCTGCTTATCTTGGCCAGGACACTCCCGAAAAAGAGATTTTAATCTCAGTGAGTCTTCTTTCCTGGTAAAATAAAGGTTATTATTATTATTATTGTACACACTGGTGTCGGTCGCTCAAAAAAGATCTTATCCAATTTTGAGTCTGCTCAGAGAGACTATATTGATTTAGTTTACTGTAGAGTATCTGATGATTGACAGTATCAAAATCTTTACGCAGATCAAGGAAGACTGCTCCCACCACCCTTCCCTGATCCACATATGCCCTGATTATTTCCAAGAAGTAGCAACAGGCAAAGTCTGTTGAATATTTCCGTCTAAAACCAAATTGCATTGCATTTAAAAGAGATCTTCACCTGGAGCTTTTATTTTGATACTTCAACTTTACTTGGAGCTTTTATTTTGATACTTCATCTTCACCTGGAACTTTTATTTTGATACTTCATCTTCACCTGGAACTTTTATTTTGATACTTCATCTTTACCTGGAGCTTTTATTTTGATACTTCATCTTTACTTGGAGCTTTTATTTTGATACTTCATCTTCACCTGGAGCTTTTAATTTGATACTTCATCTTTACCTGGAGCTTTTATTTTGATACTTCATCTTCACCTGGAGCTTTTATTTAGACACTGAAATTGCAGTTTGTTGTTAATAATGTTCCGGATTTGGTGAAAGACTGTCATTACTTTTTCTGTTATACTGTGCCTTTGTAATTACCTTTGTAGATAAATATAATAACATGTTTCCATAAGAAACACTGCAATGTACTTTCATGGAAAATTAACAAGTCTCTGTGACACCACGTCAGGGTTCGTGTGCAGAAAATAGTATACGGAGAGCAGTGATGCGCTGCATGTAAGGCTTTTATTTTCTTTACCTTTGTATGCAGCACATGCACTCTTTTCAATGTCTTCACTCAGTTCACTCAAACTTCTTAACAAACACTCAATAGCTTCAACGCTCAGTGTAAACAGATGGCAATGCTGCACACTGGTTCTCTCTTTCTTCTCTGGTGATTTCAGCTGTTTTAAGGGGTCTCTCTTGCCTTGTCAACACTAACACTTTTTTGTTAAACGCCGTTTTCAAATGTATCCGGATTAGCATAGACAGAGAGACTGCCTCTGTTATCACTGTAATGAGAAACAGCTGTTAGAAATCATGTCATCCAGCTTGATGAGCCACACCATTCCCTCTCTTCTGCAGACAGACATACGGCCAGTCCCCCATCATCACAGTCTCTAAAGCATGAAGAATTCAGAGTACAGTAGGCTAACTTCTAAAAGTAGCTAATACTTCAGTCTTTTAATCATTATTATTTTAGGAGTTCAGTTTTTTTCACAACAAGGCCAGTAGGCTATGTATAGTTATATGTTTGATACTTTTTTAAATTAGAAAATGTTTATAAATTTGTTCCCTAAATGTTTGAATATTTGATTAATGTTTGGTCTGTTACAGTTTGACACAAATCTTTTGTCCATTTTGCACATTGTCGTCAACTAAAATATTTTATTTACATTGACTAAAATTATGATATTTTCGTCAGACTAAAACTGACTAAAACTAATGAATATGAGATGACAAAATATTCACTAATTTTAAAGGACATTTATGTCAAAAGACAAAAACTATGATAAAGCATTAAACAAATCCAGATTTGTTTAATTAAATCTTTTGTGCTATTCCTGCAGTTCCTTTTCCCTGTCACACTCTCTTCTATCATTGCCTCATAATACACTTACTATCACCAAACCTTCTGGTAAAATAAGTTCACTTTGTTCATAAAGTTTTCAGACTGAACAGGGGTTTTCCTGGGTTAAAATGGTCTTCGGTGGTGGCATACACAGTCATTCAAACACACAAAGTTGGTTAATTACATAAAGCAATTGATTAATATTTAATTTAGAGTAATTATGTTGTTGTCCATCATGTATACATTGGATGTTCAATTTGTTTTTGATCATCTAAGCATCGGGAATATTTTTTACTTCAAGGTGTCATGGAAAATCAAACTAAACTTAATATAATTAATACCTTGTTTCTGTAGGGCTACTAGTAATATTCTGACTACACAAGAATGAGGTACTGTACTGAGGTGAGTTTGTGCTTTAAGTGAAAATGTTTGTTTGTACTTCTTAACATATTTTTCATCAGGCTCTTGATATTTTAAGCAGTGACATAACTTGGATCTTACAGGCCCCAGTGCAAAGCACCTTTTTGTCTCCCCTTGTTTTTGCCTTTTAAGTGTCATAGATTCTCCCTGACTGTGATCAATTTTAGTAAGGGTGAAGATTTGTAGTTTAAAAACCCTTTATTTTGGTGCATGGCACAGTGTTGAGGCCATTTCCCTCGACAGTGGTGGTTTGAATGTTGGGGTTGTCTAGCCGTTTGAGATGTTTGACATCTGTTTCTTCTAAAGTGCCGTAAAGTTAAAATCTTCTCAGTAGAATTCAAATGGGTCCCATATGAATCATATAAGTGACACATTCTGTGGCATATCGTCTCGTCGAGGGAAGACTGAAGCCTGTGTCCATGCGTGCTTCAGAGACAGCGCAGAGCAGATCATTGGGCCGAGTGATTCTGCGATGACTTGCGGGTTGCTCACGTGAAACCAGCACAGATGTACATTTCAAATGATAAGCATATTTCCCGGAGTGCCAAAAGTCAGATGAAAATCTTTGAATTTGCTTCGGCAGTCCAAAATCTTGCTTGGGTGGCCAACGAAAACCTTTCAGTGCATGAAAAACCCTGCTCTGTCCTTATTTGACCCTGCAAACCTCACTAGACTCACTGAATTGGTTTTAGGCTCCACCTATTAGCAACTTTTCTGCTAAGAAATGGGATATGTTGTGTTCAGAATGGAATACTACGCCTAGTGTATACTGCCTAGTGTATACTGTATATACTGTACTGTATTCAGAAAGATTTGTTATCTCGAAAATTAATATGGTTATTTTGCATTTTGAATCCAAGTTTGTGTGAAAATATCTTTTTATTTGGTTGTCAGATTAAATATTGTATCAAGAAAAAGATGATATTACTCCTTATTCATTCGTCATACAGGAATGGAAGGTCAAGCCGAGCATGTTGCATTGTTGGATTCAGTATCCAGCGCAGTGTGTGCTCTCCACAACAAATGAAATAGCTCACCCAGGTATCACATGCAAAAAGAAAATGTGGATAATATGTACAATATACATCCTGCATAAATGGTAAGAGTAGTATGGTGGTATATTGTTCTGAACATAGCTTTAGAAGCTCATGTCACACACAAACAACTCTCAATACTTTTAACACCTCCAATTTTGCAAGAATAATAAAGGTTTGCGAATCCAGGGCATGCTAAGTGACTCCAGCCAGGTCTCCTAAGCAACCAAATTGGCCCGGTTGCTAGGGAGGGTAGAGTCACATGGGGTAACCTCCTCGTGTCCCTATATTGTGGTTCTCGCTCTCGGTGGGGCGTGTGGTGAGTTTTGCGTGGATGCCGCGGAGAAGAGCGTGAAGCCTCCACGCTGTCTCAGCGGTAACGCACTCAAGTCGCGTGATAAGATACACGGATTGACGGTCTCAGACGTGGAGGCAAATGAGATTTGTCCTACTCCACCAGGATTGAGGCGATTCACTACGCCACAAGGACTTAGAGCGCATTGGGAATTGGCCATTCTAAATTGGGGGAGAATGACATCTGAAAAAGTTTAGCATAGTGTAAATGTGAGTGAAAATTATCTCAGACATTCATCCTCATCTACAAAGTTTGTTTTCCCATCTCTCATATGCAAAGAGAAAGAAAAAAACTGTAGGGAAAGAAACCCCAGATGAACACAAACCACTAATTGGTTCCTCATGTGCACAGGAGTGCAATTGGCCAACTCACAGCGCCCCATGATAGATGTGGCTTAGAGCAACCAACAATCAACTGACTTTCTGAAACTCTTGGACAGAAACTCTACACACAAAATCTTGACTTTGTGTTAATGAAACCAAACGTTCTTTGACCACTCCGTTAAGATGCTTTGACCTCTATCCTTTAAATTAAATGTTCTTATGCTTCATGGTTTCTAAAGTTGCAGCAGTTTAAATTCATGGAGACCAATTCAAGTTTTCTCAGTCTTTCTTGCCCACTTTTTCTCAGATGCAGACGGACTGTGCAACATAATCGTGGCCTTGTTAGTTCTAGCCATGCCAGGTCACTGGCATTTTTTGCATTTCTGTGTTCTAGCTGCCCTGATTTTATTTAAATAGGTGTAATCAAAACACAAACCCTTAATTTATTTTACAAGTGCTTCCTGACCACCATAGCAGCAAGGCTGTAGCCTACTTTAAGGATACTTGGAGGACTTGAAATTTCTTGAGCCTTTTACATGTATGGCTACCAAGTTGAACTGTAAATGCTGTTGAAACAAGGCAATTGATGATTAACCAAACCACTAAGCAGTTTACTATGGACATGATTGATTTACCCCATTTATAATACAACCCCAATTCTGAAAGAGTTGTATGAAAAATGCTAATTAAAACAAATAATATTGAAAGCACTACAGTTACACATTACACTGTGAATTTCATATTTTTTTTGTTTTTTATGTACAGTAATTTCAAATCAGATGATTGCAACACGCTCCTAAAAAGTTGGAACATTCGAGCATTTTCCTCTGTAAAACATCATCATTTGATCTAAAAACAATTATTAATTAATATAATTTGGGCACTGAAAACTAGAGGTCTGCATGGGTCTTAAAATGAAACCTGTACGTGAGACCGTGTGGCCCAAACAATACTATCAGATTTTAAGCCCAGACCCGAACCCAAAATCGCTTAATATCTAATTTCTTCTCCTAGCAAGTACTATTGCAATAGGCTATATTTTATGAAAGCATAAAGGCAACATTCATAACAGTACTGAAACTGTAAACATACAGTTTTAACAAGGCACAGCAGCCCCTTAGTACACTAGAGCAGAAGGTGAAAAAAGCATTGACTTACTGTTTATTTGCTGAAGCTTCAGTTGGTGCAGAACAATCTGGAATAAAATGAAACAAATTGGTGCAGAACAATCTGGAATAATATGAAACAATGCAACAGTCCCCTATATGCAGCCTGAACTTATTTAGAATGTTGAATCTTTGTGACAACTGCGCAAAAATCTATCTAGATGCAGCATAAAGAATGAAACATAGTGCAGGTGTCTCAACATGCGCTTTTGAAAATTTGAAACTTTTTAAATTGGCATGGTGTTTAAAATGTGCCGGTCCTGCGTGAGGTGCTGAAGAAAAAACGAGACGTGGTGGAAACATCAAAGACATTCGTCCTGCTTGTGTTCACACAGGAAAATAATGGGGAAACAGAACAAATGCACGCAAAAACACGTTCAGCGTGAACAACCTCAACTCCGTTCGCGCGTCTATGAGAGAGAGCGCGCGTATGCGAAACAAGTTCAGTAAGCCTGTTTAGTTTTTCATTAATTTCAAACCCAAACCCGAAGTCCTATTTACAAAACTGAATTTTCATCCATTTTATAGGTCTTAAGCTGCACAATTGTACTGGGTCTTCATTGCTGTATGGTGAGCTTCATAATGCTCACCATACAGTGCCACACATTCTCAATTGGAGACAGGTCAGAACGGCAGGCAGGCCAATCTAGCACCCACACTCTCTGCTTACACAGCCATGCACTTGAAATCTAGTTATAAGGTGTCCTGCTGGAAAATGCAGGGACATCCCTGGAAAAGACGATGCTGGATGGCAGTATATGTTGCTCCAAATTTTTTACATATCTGTCTGTGTTAATGGTGTCCTGACAGATGTGCGAGTTACCCATGCCATGGGCACTGACACACCCTTGGCATAAACAGACACTGGCTTTCTTGACCTGATGCTAATAACAGCTTGGATGGTCTTCTTTGGCCCGGATAATAGCTGTGTTTTTCCAAAAACATTTTGAAATCTGTACTCTTTGGACCAAGGTAAAATTCACAAGGTAAAACATCATATAATGTTTCTTATTAAAATAAAGCTATATCTTTAATCTAATCCTAGCTAATCCTAAAGCATTAGCAATAATCTAATCCTGGACATCAGCCAAACCATACGACACAATATCAAGATATTTACACCAGAAGAGCATTAAATAAGAGTATGTGGGAGCTACACAGGATAAATAAGATATTGGATTAAGTAAATGCAGAAAGCTCAGATTCCTAAGACATCTGTCTCTTATTATTAGCTCTTTAGTTTTACTCACTTAAACAGGTGTTTAGACAATATGGTGAGTTATAACTTTGGATCTGTGTATGGGGATGGTATGCGTGCATTCTTATTCTAGGAAGAGGCTCTGTTTTATACCATACTTTGACTACAAATTCTCTAATACAGTACTATTGCATTCATGCACGCACACAAACTCAAAGAGAAATAAAGAACCTACCATGCAAAAATAGGCAATTTCTTTGTTCTTTTCTTTTGATTACTGTCCAAACCGGTGGAGCTGTATTGTATTACACCACAATATTAGTACTGACATGCCATGCTCTTGGCAACTCAGATCTTTTGTTTTGTAACCACATTGAATCTACCACAGAGAGACAACGTGACACACAATGTGGTCTTAACTTTGGTTCCTATTAAATGTAGATGACAATAATTCCTTTAGTTTAAAACTAAAATTATTCTATTGGTTTAAGGTGAAAATAGGATGATATATTGTAGATCTTTAAGGTCTTCTTATTCTTTCTTGAGCATGTATGTGCCTGCCTTCAATCTGTTCAGAAAATGTTGGGGGACAGGGAGTTCAGCCAGAGGCTAGATGGTTTTGTGTTAATGTACCATAGATCTGTTGTCAAATCATAGTTTATTTGCATTTGATCTGCTTGAAATTTGTTGAAAAGGCAGACTAAACCGCCTGTGCAGCCCAGCTATTTCTTTGCATACGTATTTTTGACATCACTCACTTTGGACCCTTTTGTTAACAAAAAATTTTTCTTGGCCCACAAATGCAAATCATCACCAAATCTCTTTGTGAATGCCTGCCATTCACAAAGTTCTACATATCCCTCACCCTTTGTATGTTCATTTGTTTAATATTTTGGCCAATCTGATAATGCTTTCAGGAACCCATTAAAAGTTTAGTTCTCATTTTAACACATGTTACCATGTGATGCAGTGAGATCCAGCAGATGACTTCAATAAATCAGATGATTTGTATAAGGAATAACAACTATTAATTTGTAAAAAATTATAAATGAATAAAAATCAATATATGAATATGATTATATAGCTTCTGATTATAGTTGATTTCAAGCATAATATCAATACGCAAAAAGTATAAATTATGGTAAAGACTCTAGCCACTTGCATCAGTTCCCCAATTGATTATTTCTTTACTACTCACATCAATGTTATCTTACTCATATTAAACTATCCCTTCTTGGCCATCAGGAATTCTATTTCCAGGAAGTCCATATATACCACACCTTTTTATGAACATCTTAGCGCATAGATACATACCAAAGGGAGCACCGGCATACAGGAGAAATCTAAAATCTAAAATTAAAGTAATTGCTGACCCAGTTTGTTTTAAAGTATTACAGGCAGCATTTCAACATCTTACCCACCCAGGAAAAGAAATCAAGGTCATTATCACTAGAGGAACCCTTCATGTGGGGGTCAATTTCATTTCTGAGGGCAATCATGTGTTGTAGATCATCAGTCATATTATAAGTATAGTCAGGAACAAATTGTACAGCACTGTTCTCCAACTATAACACAAACTCCTGCTTCTTTAGCTAAGAGGTTATCACGAGCAGCTCTGTTCTGCAGAGCAACTAGCCTAAGGTTTTACATTTCATCTGTCATCAAATAAAATCCTTCAAACCACTCACACTTCTATAAGCCATAACAGCCTGACCTGTCACTTAGGGTCATTAAATCATTGTGCAGAACTTTCTGCACCTAGAAAGGAAATTACTGCTGGCACAGTCCCAAGAGGGTATAAAGACCTTAACAATTATCTGGGTGTTAGAATAACATTTCAACACTATAGCTCTTCGTATCTGATCTCCCAACTTTGAGGCCTCATCTTGACTCTCTGTACTTAACTTTTTTTTTCTGTTTTACTTACTTAGTTCATTAGAAGTCTTTGTGTTATTAAGTTTATTCCCGGTCTTGGTCCTTGTAGATTAAGGATGTTAAAAAACAGTGGAAATATGCCACCGTACTTTGTGGTATGTGGATAGAACATTCTAAGGGAGTTTTTAAGTTCGTTCTGCAGATTGTCCCTCAAAATAAGCACAGAAATTTTGAGAAAAGTCTGCAGATACCATCTGGACCTTCCTATCACCTTCTGCAACCATAACCGACTGATCACAAGTAACAGGAGGTTGAATGTTTTGTCAGCTTACATTGTTCTATGTGACTGAAGCTGGAACTACATACACTTCACTGACCACTTTATTATGTACACCTGTACAACTACTTATTCATGCGATTGTATTATCAGCCAATCGTGTGGCAGCAGTGTGTAAGGAAATACAGTTATACCCTTGAGAGAGACCAGTATGTTACAATGATGACCTGGAGTCAAAGTTGAAATTTCAATCAATTGAGAGAGAGTTTTTACTGAAGACAAAGTTCTCCATATTTCCATTGGCAGAAAACAGAAAGAGAAAATAAGTTGAGGATCTAAACTCAAACTAACTTAAATGACAGAAACAACCATAATTATAGGCATGTGCAAATTAATTAAAATCATCTCTTATGAGTACAGAATGGTGCCAAAATCAAAACAAATCCAGTGAGCGGCAGTTCTGCAGAAATTGAGATGCATCAAACCCGGCTACTTTATCCAGTCTTCAGTTGTCTTGTTTTGGTGAGCCTGTGCCCACTGCAGCCTCGGCTTTCTCTTTTTGTCCGACAGAAGTGGGACCCGACATGGGCTTCTGCTGTTGTAGCCCATCTGCCTCAAGGTTTGACATGTTGTGCATTCTGAGATGCTGTTCTGCTCACTACAATTGTATAGGCCATTCTCCATTGACCTTTCTCATCAACAACACATTTCCATCTGCAGATCTGCGCTCACTGGATGTTTTTGGTTTTTGGCAGCATTCTGAGTAAATTCTAGAGACTGTTGTGCGTGAAAATCCCAGGAGTTCAGCAGTTATATAAATACTCAAACCGGTTTAAAACAGTTATTCCACTAACGTAACACAGAATTTTGCTCTAAATGTCATGTTTGTGCTAAGACTAAATGCAAATATAATTGCCAAAAATGGTGAGCTGATTTTTTCACTCTTTCTTTTTGTTCCTTTTTTGCTTTATGATTATGTAATAACACACTGTGGTCAAAAAAATTGTCAAAAGAGACAATCAATTTTACGATCAAGTGTAAATGAAGATGGCGCCTGTCCTCTTGTGATCGGATTGCCCTAAACACATGTTATTACCAAGCAATGAACAGGGCATATACACTTAGACCATTTCAAGGATGTAAACAGTAACAAAAGGAACGCTACTGTTGTAAAAAAAAAAAGGCAAATGACGGAAAATGTTCGGGTAACGCAACCCCTGCATATATGCGCATGCACATCCATGCAACTGTTTTCTTTAACTTACTTCTTGGAATGGATGTGACGTGAAAGGCACAGGCACAGCTCTTCTAATTTTTGGAAACATTTGAGTAGTAACTACATTAATCTACACCTAACCCACACCCTAAACCCTAACAGCACTCAGACCAAAACATTGTTCTTTAACTTACTCGCTAGGTGGATATCAAAAGGGATGTGATGTCAAAGGCACAGCACATGGGATTTTCAGAGCTTAAACATTCTCCACATAGTGCTGCTTGTCCAAAATTGAGAGTAATGAAATAAAACAAAATGAAAGCATGTAACAAACTGTACCTTTATGTTTATGTTATGATTGGAGTGGTGGTGGCGTAGTGGGCTAAAGCACATAACTGTTAATCAGAAGGTCGCTGGTTCGATCCCCACAGCCACCACCATTGTGTCCTTGAGCAAGGCACTTAACACCATGTTGCTCCGGGCGGATTGTCCCTGTAATAAGTGCACTGTTAGCCGCTTTGGTTAAAAGCGTCTGCCAAATGCATAAATATAAATATATGATTCAGTGGAGCTATAGATTCACTATTGGCCCATAGTTGTGGGCTCTGTGCATTCATAACACTTTAACCCTGTTTAAGTGTATTTAGTCTGATTGTGGTTTTGGACACTGGTTTGCGCTTGTGAAACAGAAAAACATGCTAGTTCGCTGAGAGCAGACTGAGCAGCGTCCCACATCTTCAATGAACCCATTGTGGGAAGACAGCAGAGGAGTTGTGGTTCTGGTCCAGAGGCAGTAAATAGTCCTGTTTATGAGTCTATGTGTGTGTTTGTGAGAGAGAAAGACTGAGAAAGAGAAAGTAGAGAGACACAAAAAGAAGGAAAGCGTTAGTATGCATGCAATTTTAGAAATGTCCTTATTTTTTCGAACATCATTAAACCATTTACTGTGTCTAAACTGAACTTTTAGTCCATGCTGTAGCTCACTTCTGTCCCTAAAGCAGTTTTGTGTACCTTGGTCAATAAAGTGTTATCATTAGAGGAAGTGTTTCAGGGTTGAAACTTCACCAGAAATGGATTGGTCAATAATTTCAGGTGATCAAAGCACTAAGAGAATACAACGGGTGTGTAGGGGAGAGTCCAGTGTGGGAGCGGATATCTGGAATTCTGGAGTATTAACTACATTATTTTGTTTCAATTTGTGAGCCCTGCAGCACCAGTATGAAATTTGCCTTGACTTTGTTAAAATGGTTGAAAGTGTAGTGTGCCATTATCTTTCTATATTTTATTCTCATTTAAAAAAAAAAATGATCCCAGATTTTGTTTTAAATGGCTGATGCCCATGATTGTACAGTAAATTCAGCAATAGTAGGTCAAAAGTTTTGCTGCTGAAATCGAGCTGTGCTCAAAGAAATTTGAATCACTGCCCCCCACTGGTCGAAGCTAGAAGTGCTGAAGGGCACGTGTGAGTTCCAGTTTCTGGATGAAATGTCCACAGAGTGGCGCCAAAAGTGAGTTGTAATGTTAGTTGTAAATGGTTTACTACACTCAACAGGAATGCATATTTTATTTACTGAACTCCCTAATGCAAACCCTAAACCTAACCATCAGTGGAGTAAAAACGTAATTTGAGGGAAAATTCAAGTCAAGATTATGATGGGAAAAAAAAGATAAATTGCCAACACAAACAAGTATCTGTTGTAAATATTTAGCTCTAACTGACATCAAAGCAAAAATGTCTCAACAAAAGTCTTAGCATAAACATAACCTTACTTGCTAATGAGTGTGGGAGTTCATGAACCTACATGGAATTCTGTTCATGGTGGATTGATACGTTTTGAGGTGTATTATGATAATTTTCCTTTAAATTAAAGCTGCTTTGTGTATTATTTTGATGTTAAAATACATTCTAATATCTCTGTGTCACAGGACTAATGGAAAGGAGGAGGCGAGAACCGGCTTGACAATATAAATTATATTTAATTAAGAACTTAAACCAAAAGACACAAACACACACATATGATGGACAGCTGCCCGTAAACGCTCTCTCTCTGTCACACCACCTTCCGCAGTCAGCCTTTATCCCTCTCGAAGGCTTGATTAGCCTGATAAGGGGTGGGTGTGTAGAATCATGACCTGGCCCCGCCCTCCGCACTGTCACACTCTGTTTATTATGCAGAGAGTTTGATTTCGGGAAAAAGTGTAATCCCTTCTGAAAAGACCTGCTTACTAATGCAATGCTGGTTAATCAAGCAAGTATTGCTGGTTAAGCTGGTCAAAACGCCCAAAAGCCAGCACACAAGCATCCTGTGTTGTGAACCAGCATTCACGACACAGTCTTTGCTTTTTTCTTCTTTTTTTCAGTAGGGAACACTGTTGGGCTTTTAGAATTCCACCGTTTTGTGTCGCTAGTGCCACAGAAATTAAACGCTTCATCTTTAAATTGTCTGTCATAAATCATAATTGTTATCTTCTATGCTCAAGTGCAACATGTAGTCAATTGAGTAATCTTTAAAGATGTGTGTGTGCGTGCGTGCGTGCGTGTGTGTGTGTGTGGTGAGGTCTATTTCCACCTAGAGAAGTGTCCTCAACTGACCTATATCACTGTACAAATTAAACAAACAACCCATTTGTTAAACATATTTAAGCCTAAAGGGCAAAACTTGAGTACTCATTCTGTAAAGAGCAAGAACCTTTGCTAGGCCTCTTAAATCTAATGAATGTTATGTTGTCCTGTTTTCACTCCTGCAGTTTCCATTACGTTCCAAGACTTAAGAAGCTGCATACCATTGGCATTGCACATTTATTATTATTATTATTATTATATAAAAAATTGTAATGCAACAAATGCTACCATAATTTACCCATACTGTACTGTTTAAATAATAAATACTTAATTTTGGCATTATAATAATGAGAATTTTTGGGGGGTATTGTGCTAATTTTTATGAAAATAATCTCACAATGCAAAAACATTCTTAAGAGTAAAAAAAATAGCTGTTCTTTGTATAAGGAAATATGTTTTCTTGTTTTGTTTTTCTATGGATTTTGAGGTTATATTTGACCTGGACATGGTCTTTGGTACTTATGCATTTCTCTGATCAGTGATTATATCACAATGGTGTTCAGTTCTGATTTACTCTCTTTGTGTAGATGATGTGTCGGCAGAAAGCAGCACAGAGTTTCCTGACAAGCTGTCTTTAATGGAGGTACGCCTCCAAGCACAGGAAGATGAAATAACTCTACTGAAGTCCTCATTGGCCGATGCCTTACGCAAGCTCCGCCTTCATGACCAACAGATACCCTTGCTTAAACAGCAGCTGATTGCTGGTGAGAGGTTAATGATTTTAGAGTGCTGCTGTAAAGATATTGTAAAATATTTAATTACATGTTTTATTGTTTTTTGGCTAACATTGAGTAGTGTAACATAACTTTGATCTCACACTGTGAAAAATAAAAACATGAAATACCTTAAAGAGATATTTCTACTTGATATGATCCTTAAAAATGACTTGATGCAGTCAGGTTGATTCAAACATAATACGTTTTTTTACTATACCATTTATTTTTTTTACCAATTAATTTAGATGTTACCACATGAAGCACATTCAACAATGCAGTTTAATGTAATTTTTTTTACATCTGTTTCATCTTGTGTTTGAAAATGATCTTCGGTCAGCCTTTTCATGGATATTATATACTCAAACGTGTGCTTGTGTGTACAACATCAGTGAACCCCGCTGCTGCTCGAGTGTTAAATCAGCCCTATTATGTGGATGGATTCTTTAAACCTTGCAGAATGTCTACAAGCTCTCTTGATGGACTTCACCACCCACCCAACAGGTACATATGGTCCTGGGTAGTTTTGTCTAATTGTTAAGAATTTGCTTAAAGCATAATACTGCAATTTCCTGTTAAAAAAAGTACAGTATGTAGAGTTGTAATGCATGTTTAAAGGCTGATGAACAACATAAAAATGTTTTGTGCCCACACATGTTTAAAACAATGAGGCAGTGCAGCATTCCTTGGCAGACTGCAAGTTTGGAACATTCTGAACAGCATCCAGGGAAAAGGGGAACAGAGAGAGAAAACTGTGATATGTGCAGGGATGGATTGGTAATCTGGCATACCAGGCATTTTCCCAGTGGGCCGACGCACTTTGGGGCCGATCAGGGGTGGACTGGGCATCGGGAGAACCGGGCCGGCCTCGGAACGTGCCGAATGGGCCGCGATAAGCTGACATGAGCAGTGTGTTATTCAAAACGGGCCACAAACCGGGCCGCGATATGCAGAAAGGGACAGCGACTACAACTTTTTGGCCAGTTTCTATGTAAAATCCCGGGCCAATTTCTCTTCCCAGTCCACCCCTAGATATGTGTGTTCATCATTATGTTACCCCAATCTGACTTTCTTATTATTATGTTGCTAAATTAGTGATGCTGTCTATATTATTATTGGTCAAAAGGTTTTGGATTTGAACAAGCCATTATTACCCTTATGTTGATACCTCAAATCATGCATCTTAATGTGAAGAGGGTTTTTTAAGCAATCAGGCTTAACAATTACAGTATAGCATGACATACAATAAAACAGCCGTAAATAAAAACCCATAGAGTAGATGTTGTATATTGAAGGAGGGAGACAAGCCACATCTAGGGCCCAGAATATCATATAGCATGGGGGTGGGCAATGCACTCAAAAACACTTATACAGATATGTATTTATACAGTATTTATTCAAATTTCGATTCACAAGCTCTTGATGCGAATCGATCTCGATTCAGTTTGATTTGATATTCATATAGGTATATTTAATTTATACCGTCCCATTTGCTTACATATGAAAGGCATTCTTTCCCAGCTAATGCTGTTAATTATACAGGGGACCTTCTAACTAGGTACAGTACATTATGAAAATATTCATTTGAATATTGTATTCATTTTTTGTTTATATTTTGGTGAAAAAAATGTACAAGTCAATGTATACCATTTATATATGGTATTATATTGAACATACACTACCATTCAAATGTTTGGTATCACTTGCCTGAAATGTTTCTCATGGTCGTAAAAAACATTTCACCAATATAATAATTTATTTAATTACAAAACTAAAATGTTATTTAAAAAAATTGCTTTTGAAATGGATGACTTGGACCGAATAATAAAGAAAAGCAGCTAATAAGTGCCCAACATAGATAGGAACTCCTTCAATACTGTTTAAAAAGCATCCCAGGGTGATACCTCAAGAAGTTGGTTGAGAAAATGTCATGAGTACATGTCTGCAAAATCTAGGCAAAGGGTGACTACATTGAAGATGCTCAAATATAAAACAGTTTTGATGTATTTTGGATTTTTAGTCACAAAATAATTCCCATATTTCCATTTATGTTATTCCATAGTGGTGATGACTTTACTATTATTCTAAAATGTGGAAAAAATTAAATAAAGAATGAGTAAGTGACCCAAAGTTTTGAACGGTAGTCTACAGTATATATATATATATTTTTACATGTTTATTGTTTAATGTATAATTTATACTATTTTAAAGTACTTAAATTGATTTGTAGAACACATGCTAAAAATCAGTACTGTCTCGCATTTTAACGAGAGATGTCTCGAATGGCTTCTTCTTGAGATTTAAGAATCGATATTTAGATTGTTTGTATTAAGAAATTTGCCCTTCTCAGAGCACCTTAGCAATTTATTAATTTTGCACAGGTACCACTCACTTTTTCTTTTGAAAATGACAAAAATCTTGTTAAAATTACAAATCCTCTTTGAAGTTTACTACAGGTCTGTGTCTTTGAACCGAGTTGGTGTAACTTAAATATCTGGGCTGGTAGCCCAAATTTTTTAGGTTCAAACGCCATAAGGGCTTTTTACTATTTAACCATAAACCACTACTATTGTGCCCTTGAGACAGGCACCTAATCACAGGTTTCTCCAGGAGGATTGTCCCTTTAATAATGAACTTTATGTCACTTTGAATAAAAGCATGAGCGAAATGTCAAAGTACTAATGAATTAGTAACTGTCAATATAAATTACATTAAGAAATTAGTATTAGCGTTAAGAAATCCTTTATCTCAGATGGTCTGTTTTGTTTGTGTGCTTTTAGCCATATCTCAAACACAGCTGAAAATGGGGAGGGCGGGGCTAATACAATTCCCAGCCACAAATCAAGCGCTAGTGACAGGTGTACACAGACAGATCCGTGGATCCCAAATTACGAGACTGTCCCGCTGGACTTGACGCAGGGTGTCCATAGTCTGTCCCTGGAGGATGCTTTACCTGAAGGCGTCCCCTTCACGGAAGACACCTTGACCAAATTCCATGGAGAGGACGAAGACATTGATGAGAGATACAAGGACCACACCTGGAGCTCTGTAGTAGAAGACATCATCCAGCCCACCACTATCAGGACACTCCAGCAGCAACAGAGCAAAGGCAGTGAGGACAGCCAGGGATCATGCCCTCAAACCCCAACGTCCTCCTCCCCAGCACCCACGAAAGAGCCAGCCTCCAGCCTGCATGGAGGACCCCTCTCGTCCATCCAGGAGGGAGAGAAAGCACTGTGCGTTGACCTCAACAAGTATATTCAAGCATTGGCTGGCTGCTTGAATTCTCTGCCTCTGGTCTTAGTGCTAATCCTAACACTAATGCTTGCAATTGCTGCTAAAACCAAAGTTACAACTTGTTCTTGACACCAATTTATAGATTTATATAAAAAATATTAAATTTTATTTAAAGTGGAATGTCAAGGAATCGTTTAGAAAGTGCAGATTTCACTCGGGGTCCTAGAGACTAGATTGTTAGTTTCAGAATGGAGCATGTTATTCTTTTTTATATTAGACTAGAAAGGACTAGCTGGGAAGTGGATAAAAAATGTAAATTGCTATTTAAATCGGTAGTTCTTTTTTGTTGTTGAATGACCCCATGAAATGGCTTGAGAGTGCAATTTGTCGTTGAGGCAGATGCCAGTGTTGTGGAAAAAAGTTTTGAGTTTCTAGTGTTTGCACAGTTGCTGTGTTGGCTGAGCTTGGTATGCACGGCCATTGTTACGGTTGCGAGAAATATGGTGCATCATTCTGCAGTAAATAAAGGCAGCAATAATAATGTGTCAACAGGACCCGTTGAATGCCCTTCAGGTGAATTCGGAAAAATAGATTACTGCTAAAGCCGAAAAGCTTTTAGTGTGAGAGGAAAGTCAGGCATTCTAAATTTCAGCACACAGCGTCTACGACAAAATACTTCTTGGAATCTTGTCTGTAACTTGGTTTGGCAGAAATGTAAAAGCTTATCCTGGGACTTGAAATCATACTCACCCAATCAAATAATCTCAATTTACATAAACAAATAAATCTGTTTTGATTAATTTACTGGTTTATCTGCATGCATGCTTTGGGTGGTCTTCTTGCAGGAACAGATATCTTCGTAACTTCTTTAACTTTTTATTGCATGTAACTCATATTGCCTCTGGCGACTTGTTTTACGTACGATGGGTGAATGGATGTATGGATGGATGGGCGGGTGGGTGGGTGTATGGATGGATGGGTGGATGGATTGGTAGGTAGGTAGGTAGGTAGTTATGTAGATTGCAAATAAGACACCACTGGTGATATAAAATTAACATATACACAATACTTACTGAAAACTACCATTTTATCGGCCAAGCAGGCACAAATGCTGATAATATCTAAATGGTCAAATATTAGCATTTTATTAACCTGGCCCATATATGAGATTATATCACAAAATTTGACAGCTGTAAATAATGTACTATAAGTGTGACAGGGTGAGGGTTCAGCTGAAATTGTGATGGACTTCCCCCATCATCTGAGTTTCGCTTCTCGGTCTGTCACTACAAATATCATCACTGATCACATGACCACAGTTATTTCCTGTTTCATGTAGCTTTTATTGGATGCCTCTAAGAGTGTTCAGTAGAACAGGAAATAGGCCATGTTTCGGAGGAAACAGTCCTTCGCTGAGCACAGACTTATACTCCCACACACAATAGAAGCATTTTAGGGCAGATTAATTGTAGCTCATATGTCACAATAATGCTCATAACCCTCCACTGATTCAGGGTAACCACATAATGGGATTAAATTATTATCTTTGTTTTATATTGCACTCACAAAAAAGCTATTTTTATTAAATATTTTTTAGCTGAGCATAACAAGAAAAATGTATACTTATATTCTTTTGTGTATGTGTCTGCATGTTTGTGTGATTGTGGGTGTTGGGTTTGATAATGTGGGTGCATTTGCATGCTGCACTAGTCCAGACATGATGGTGCACTTAACTAAATCAAAACACGCTAAATATATTTGGTCAGTTCTGTGACAGCATGTTACTGTAGCGTGCACCTATCTGCAATAATAGCTGTTTGCAAATACCCTGTAAATCTGACCACACGCCTCATGCAGTGACAAACTGTTGTCTATGTGTCTTTTTGATATCAGGGTCAGGAGGAACAGTGAGAAACTAAGTAGAGACCCCCAAGACAAGACCAAACAGCGGCTTTCTAAGAAAGCAGCCTCCTCTACAAACTTACTTTCTCGATCTCCAAGTCTTGAGAAGTGAGTCCAGCCTCTCTCAGTTTAAGCTGTTCATTCATCATCTTAATTTAAAGGAATATTCTGGGTTAAATTCTGGGTCTGAATTGCTTGATTTTGGCCTAAGTGCCTCCTTTAAACTTTATCAACTTTAAACCACGTATTGCCTTCTGTTATGATGGGCTAACATTGTGCAACCCCTCAAATACAGACATATTTGAAACACAATCTGAAGAGAATGAATAAGTTCCACAACATTAGAAAAACTACATTTCAGGGTTTACACATAACACACATCCAACACTTTGCATCTGAATATATTAAACTGTTACTCAAGCACATCAGCAACATAAACTATCAGGCATTCAAGACATATAAACATTCATGAATGAAACCATTTACTCACGGTTTTGCGATTGGGTCCAAGTGTTTTTAACTGCCCCATCCTTCAATAACAGTTGCTTGAATCGAGTTATGACTGATTATCCACTCTGATGTGAGCCGAAAAATAGTCCAAAGCACACTGAAAGAAAACACGCAAACATATAGTATCATCCTGCAATGATGCGAACATCGCTGGAAATGCATCAAAACCATCAAAGATGTCCATCTAGTGCATGTTTTCATACACCAACAATTAAAAAAGCACAGATGGGCATAAGAACTAGTCCAGGATGCATTTGTGGTCAAAACAACAAGAAGCAGCTCAGCTGAATGAAACAGAATGGGGCTTCCTTTTCAGAGTTGTAACTTGACACAGTGTTTTAAAAGTGGTGCGAGAAACATGACATGTCTAGTGCATGTTTATATACAAAAGTAATTAATGGAAGTCATGGAAGTAGAGATTGAGGTGTTTTTGCAGCTTGGTTTCAATAAATATTGGTATTGCATTGGGGATTAAGGTTTGAGTTCTGAAATTCACAGTATGTTTTTATAGTACAATGACCTCCTATATTTCAAAATATCTAATATGTTTCCTCGTGACATGACCCCTTTAAAGCAGAAATGTAAAGCTTGTATTTTTTTTTTTAAGTATTTACATTAACTCTTCAGTAAAAACGTGTGATATTTCAGCTGTAAAGTTTTCATTTTTCACAAAAAATGTTTTTAAATGGGACTATTTATATAGGTACATAAACTTTTTAAAAACTGCAAAAACATATTTTTCTGGAACTGTTTCACAAATATAATGCAAATGTTTACTGGTAGAATCAGGTCCAGTCTGATTACGTTGTATTTTAACACTGAATATTCCTTTTTAGACTTTGAGTGCATTTCATTTCAGTTAATTTTTGAGTGTTTTAATATTGTTTGATTTGGCATTTACACTTATATTTGTTCGTTCGTTCATTCGTTTGTTCATTCATTCATTCATTCATTCATTCATTCATTTGTTGGTGTGTTTGTCTCCATAGCCGGGCAAAGGACCTTATTTCCAGTACAGGTAATATGACATCATGTCTGTCTGTCTCGCTATCATCTTCAAACTTAGGATGTGGTAACATCTAAATTAACTGTAAAATATTATTTGATATTTATAATATGAACTAAATCTTATTTATATAAGGCTACTCCAGCTAAAGTAATTTTAAGTGTACAATTTGAAATAGATAATACAGAAATAGATCCTTAATGTTATAACCTTTTACAGTGTAAATTGTTGTGTATTTAATTACTACAAAATTGTATGTTGAAAGATTTACACCAACGCATCATTTAATTATTGCTTGATCTTCAGTTGAATGGCATAGCAGCAAAAATAATGTCTAAAACAAATGTCCAAGAATGTTGAGATATATTGATGAAACACTTAACATTGTATTTTTCACCTGCTAAATAGCCTTTTGTTCTTCTAAAGATTTAAAGTCCCATAAATTAGAGAACACCGTTCAAAATGCACTGTGAAAAGTAAACATGTGAGTCATCTGACTCATAAAAAATACTTTCATTGGTGAAGTTGGGTAGATTCAGTCAAATGACATAATTATTTTTTATTTTAAATCTAATAATATTTAGATTAGGCATAATATTGCCGTGCATGAAAGCATTCATGAACTGCATAATTATGCATGGGTTAATCATAATTACAGCAACAAGCTTTTAGTGGCCTCATGTTTAGTTCTTATTTTTTTTTTTATTATTATTATTATTTAATAATTATACATGTATAGATGCCTTACTTGCTCCAGCAGGAGACACAGCAGAGCTTGTGCTTATGCTGGAAAGTTGCTCTCTGTGGTTTTGCCACCCCTGAGCTACCAGGGTAGAGTTTTCTGACCAGAATGATGGATGTCTGTTTCCCTTTCTCTGAGTGCCAGAAATTCACAGCTAAAAGTACTTTTTTACAGAACTGCCTTGGCCCTGGTTTGTGTGTGTTTGTGTGTGTGTGTGTGTGTGTGTGTGTGTGTGTGTGTGTGTGTGTGTGTGTGTGTGTGCGATTTTAATCAACTGTACACTTTAATGGTTGGGAAAAGTAAATGAGGCTTTTTATTTTAAATATTATGACAGCACTCAGCATCAAACATATGTCTTTTCCCTTGGGGATAAAACTGACACATTTATGGAATATTGTTTTGGCGTCACCTGGGCAACATCTGTCCGATAACATTGACATAAGAGTCCAGCTGGAGGCGTGTGTAGATTAAACACAAAAGCTTATGATGCTTCCGAGGAATACAATGTATTCCCATTTCCTCTTGTATCAAAGCAACCCTTTTATATAACAGGTTTCATAGGTCAGCACAGTTGTGACACAAACTCACAAGCTTGCTTGTGAGTTTCTGGCTTTTGCTTATTTGTCATTTATATGTTTTCCTGCCTTACAAAAGCCCTGTTAAAAACCTAATTTACCACTTCATTGCAAACCAGAACCATAACCAAGCAATAACAGCGATGAGTCAGAAAGGTGTTCTCATGTGATCTCCCTTTAGAGGCAGTTGGAGCACAGATAGGCTGCATAAATAATGTTTTTTTGTGTTTTATCCATTAACAGGTTCTCAGGGGGCCAGGAGAGGAACTCAAAGTAGGTTTTTGAATACAGTAGATTCAACTTATCTATAGTAACTGTTGCCTAAAACAATTCTTGTGTAAAAAATGTTGTATTATTTACTTTATATTTATGGGGAACTATGAGCAAGAGTTATTTCTTTTTAAAAATCAAATTCAGATCCTTTTAGTGGAGCAAAATATGAATAATGCAAAAAAATGTGCACCATTATCTTTTCATTTATACTGTGCCTGGCCCAAAATATGAGCTCAGATCTCATTTGGGTCCATTTAAATTTTGTGACTGTGGAACTCGTTAGCGTGCTTTAAAAAAGTGACAAGTCCCAGACTGGGACAATAGCGGGACGAGAGGGCCTGAGCCATCTCGCACCTCGCAAGAATCATATGCAAAGGATGATTTCCTAGCAACAAACCATCCAAAGTAATGTGTTCCACCAGTATGGCAGCCACATACACATTAAGCTTGGAGGGAGTCAGACCTGCGTCTAAACTCTCTTGTAAAAAGTGCAGCTTTGCTGTAAAAAGGGCAGCATTGGAAAACCAATCAGAGGGAAGGCACAACTTTAAGGTACACAGCCGCTTCGTAGAGGGGGTTCTAGCCTGTAACATGGTGCCAAGCACTGGCTGTGACAACCCAGCTACATCTGACGGGCCTCATTCAGGGGCCATACAGGTAGCCTTGACAGTTCTAGAAATGGGTGTCAAATCATGCCCTGCGCTTATGATAGCAATGTCATACTCAGTAGAATATTCCAGGGTAGGGTTGGTTCGGGGCATCCAACTGCACCACCAGCTGTGGAAACCACGGGTGGTTGGGCAATCCAGCGCAACCAGCACCAATGTTTATTGTCCTCCCAAACTTTTAACAACACCTGGTGCAGCAAATAAACAGGAGAGAACACATAATTGCATTGGTGTCCAAGCCCAGCGAAGCCTGAGTCATGGAGTACCTGTGGTGACAATGCATGGACTTCATGGTGGACCTCACAAATTCTCAGAACAGTCTGAGGATGCACTCTCCATTCCCCTTGTCTGATGTCCTGCCGTGAGAGCAAATCCCTGCAGTTCAGGTGACCAGGGATGTACACATGGACATATGCATGGATTGTCAGGAGAGGCTTCTGACATGAAAATGAAGCCAGTGCGCCAAGTTCAACATTGGATGCAACCTTACTCCTCCCCTTGTGGTTCATGTACACCATAACTGCCGTATTGTCTGTTCAAATCAGCATGTGAAAAACCTGCATGGCTGAACGAAAAAACTTGAGAGCCAGAAAGACTGCTAGCAGCTCTAGGCATTATATGTGCCTTGTCGACTGTGCACCTTTCCAAGTGCCAAAGGCTGGATGACCGTCACAATGGGCTCCCCAGCCCATACCAGATGAATTCGTGGTCACAACTTTGTGTCTGGTCACCTGACCTAGTGCAGTACCCGCCTGATAAAATGCAGATGTTTTCCAAATATCTAGCATGGCCAAGCAGTGGTATGTCACCATGAGAGACTGGTGACCATGTCACCAACGTGATTAGGCATTCTCACCTTGACCCAGAATTAGATAGGAATTAGATCAGACCCATCGGAGTGACTGTGGCAACCACAGCCATCCACCCCAGAGCCCAGCTCTCCCCAGCTTGAAACCTGTCAAGCAATGGAGAATAGAGTGATTGTGCTCATCGGACAGAGGCGCCAACATTGCCATCAAGTCTCATGGTCAAGAAGGAGACCTGTCGACTGGCCACCAAAACACTCTTGGTCTAATTGACATTGAGTCACAACTCCAAGTGAGCAAGTAACAGATCCCTGTGCTCACAGGCCAGTTGCTTGCTCAGCCTCAGTGTTGCACCACATCGAGACATTTTGTGAATGTGCAAGGAGTTAGGGACTAGCCGACGGGTAGGACTTTGAACTGGTTAAGCAGTGTCCTCGAAGGTGAATCTCAAGAATGGCCCATGATGAGGGCTGTCTGCACATGACTGTACACATCTTACAGGTTGATTATAACAAACCAGTCCAGAGGAGAGACATGAGACAAAATTAGTCTCTGAGGATCCATCCTGAATACAGACTAGTCTGTATCTGATTCAAGCGTCTCAAGTCCAAAATGGGCTGATGCCCACCGTCCTTATTAGCGACCAGAAAATGCTGGCTGTAGAAACCATCCTGAATGATGCACAGTGGAGCAGACTCTATTGCATCTTTGGCAAGGAGACTTTGGACCTCTGAACGCAAAACTGGCACAGCTACGGTGGTGGACAGAACTCCATTGAAGCGAGCCCTTCGCCTCATAAACTGAAGAACAGCTGTGTTCGACTGTGTTCATCACCTAAACGCACAACGAGCCTGGTCGCACAAGGGTTTGCTTGTGCCACTAGGGGCTGTGTGCCGCTCACCATTTTATAAAGACCTCGTTAAGCAAACGGCTCTTGTAGTGCTTCTATACACAGTAATAATATTTATTACAACAACACAATATAGTATGAAAAGGATACATTGATGTCTGCCAGAGCACAGGTAAGTGGAAAGTTATTTGCTTACTGGTGAAGTGCCATATCAACGGCAAAGTCTTTTGACGCACAACACAGTAAGTGATCCACTCGCTGAGATGTGAAAACTTAATAGCAAAGCGCAGTGTAGCTCTATTGTCGGAGATTATATTTTAACTTGAAAGAGCTTTGACATGGTTTGAAGCTTTCTTGACAAACCAAGTGTTAAAAAAACATTGTAACCAGCTTTAAGCAGCATATCATAATCATTCAGTCATTGTTCACACACTCTGATGTGAATGTTATGCATACTCAAAACTATCTTATGTCCCTTAAATCTTGTTTGTATAAATCTCATTTCACTTGCTTATAGGTCAGTCAATCAAGATGTTTATTCGCGGGCGACCAATCACCATGTACATTCCCTCAAACATTGTAAACTATGAGGAGCTGAAAATGGATCTTCCCTCACAGAGACTGGATTTGGACTGGGTGTATCCTAAATCAAAAGACTATTACCACAGTTATGACAATACAGTTAAGTTAATATAAATGATAAGATTCATTAGCACGTTCCTTGACCCTTTATTTCAGCTATGGTTACCGGGGGCGAGATTGTCGTGCTAATCTTTACCTCTTGCCATCTGGGGAGGCTGTGTATTTTATTGCGTGTGTGGTGGTTTTGTACCACATAGGCAAACGAACGCAACGACATTATCGCAAACACACAGACTGCGTACGTTGGTGAGTACTCAAATGGGAACCTTTTTTTTATAATATTATTATGTGCTTATGATATATTTTGTTCTTGGCTTTTAGTCTTGCCATTCATCCAGACAAGGTGCGCATAGCATCGGGACAGACAGCTGGAGTAGACAAAGATGGCAAGGTGAGATACTGTAAATATATGAGTAGACGCCATTCCACTGATTAGCAAGTTAAGATATGATTTTTAGTTGTAAATGAACTGATTAGTGCATGTTTTAACTGAAATGTGTGTATGTATATGCATGTATCAGCCCCTTCAGCCATTTGTGCACATTTGGGACTCCAAAACGCTAGTGACACTGCAGCAGATTGGCCTTGGCACATTCGAGCGAGGTGTTGGAGCTGTAGCATTTTCCAATTCAGTAAGTTTTGTCTACTGGTTTTGATTCTTACCATGTGGAACGTGATGGACTATAGATGCCATGTGAAAAAACTCATTAATATTTAACAAATCCATAATCAAAATGCAACATTTGACAGATTACTTTTCATATGCAGCAGTCTTTCAGAAATGTTAAGTTTTCATGAATGATTCAAAAAGTACATATACTACCAGTCAAAAGTGTTGAAACACTTCTCATGATCTTAATCTTTTGATCTGAAGGCGTATGCTTAAATGTTTGAAATGAGTTTTGTAGACAAAAATATAATTGTGCCACCATATTAATTTATTTAAGTATAAAACTAAAATTTTATTTAAAAAAAGTTTTTGAAATTGATGACATGGACCAAATAATACAGAAAAGCAGCCAATAAGTGCCCAACATAGATGGGAACTCCTTCAATACTTTTTAAAAATCATTCCAGGGTGATTCCTCAAGAGTGCATTTCTAGGCAAAGGATTTGATTTATTTTGGTTGTTGTTTATTTGAAACATAATTCCAATTTTTGTCCCGTAAAATTGTATTGATCTTGGAACTTGTACTTAAAGCATCATGTTTCTTTAAATTTCTAATTTGACATTGGGTCTGCAAAATCCATTTTGCATTTGAGTTTTTTGATTTACACAGAAGTTCATTCTGCTCGTGTTTCATGAATGAGGTCATTGATTGGAGTCAATTTGTTTTTATCTTGCCATAGGATGCAGGCACATTTCTATGTGTGATTGATGATTCCCAGGAACACATGTTTTCTGTGTGGGACTGGAATAAGAACACAAAGCATACTGAGGTCAAGGTATGTTCACATGCATGCTCAATTTACATTGGATTCCATTAAAATATCCCATTATAAAGTAACGACAGCATAGATCTAGTCTGAATTCTCTTGATATAATGGCCTAGCAATATTTCCAATTTGCATTTCTTAACAAGAACTCCCAGTTCCTTCCATCATGTCAAACTCGCCAAGAGTCGTAAATTGTTGCCCAATGGTTTTTGTATTTTAAGAAATAATATCCAGTGATTATTTCAGCAGTTCTTGAATAAAAATACAGCCCTGTCTACTGTGAAAATATCAGTTTTATTGTGGATCTCAGAGGGAAACGCTTTGTCTAGCTCTGCATGACTGTTTGTCCCAAATAATTCTTCCAACTTCTCCGTGAACGGTTTGAGCGGGCGTTGCTATGGGAGCAGCTAAATATTTTACAGTAGATTTATGTGATTGATAGTGAGATTTTTATGGAGTGGGCATTTGTACAAGGTAGTTTTTCTTCCTCTTGTTTTATTTTTGGGTTGTGCGAGTAGTAATGGGTTTAGGAAGTAGTTGGACTTAGAGCATCATAGCAATTTGTCAAGGGACTTCTGTTTGCTGAGTGAGTTAATCTAGAGAGCCAGAAATTAATGAGCTGGTTTATTTTTTAAAGTCAATTTGTGCTGTCAATTTATACAAGAAATATTTAGACCCTGAGTCATCTGTAAATCATAGGAAATGAAGTGATCTTCTGCATAACTTTGAAGATTCTTTATTTACAGTTTCTATATGACACCTTTAATAATACATTTTGTCATGAAACTGACATAAGCTGTTATTGCAGTTGAAGATTGACTGGATGTTTGAAGTTGAATTACAGCTTGTTGTCCAGTAATAATATGGAGGCAGTGGCACATGGTCATACAGTATACACTGTGCCAGCCCATACGTGTCTTCTTCATGACTTGTATGTGTGTTGGTTTCAGAGCACTAATGAGGCAGTTTTGGCAGTGGACTTCAGCCCTACAGACACCAACAACATCATCACTTGTGGCAAGTCCCATGTGTACTTCTGGACCATGAGTGCTGGGACTTTGACCAAGAAACAGGGCATCTTTGGAGTGAGTCCTTATTTGGCCCCCAAGTTATATGTGTTCCCCTGTAAATTCAGTACCATGTGTTTTCCGTGCTAGAAAACTAGAAAGAAATGACTGGGATACTTAACTGGGATATTTAATTAAGAAAAAAGTACCACAATATTACCAAGTATGCATGGTAAGCATTCAGTACCATTGTACAGTATGTGACGAAGTTCTATGGTCCATCTGATATCATCGCTGTACTATGCTACTGCCACTGTACTTCTTTTGGATACATGTTGAGTGCTAATTTACGATTCATTTGTACGATTTAAATGCTCGGAGAAAAATAAGGAATTCTCACATGTGTTGTATAGTATTTGTGATATGGTAATTGCTTTATTCATAGAAATACAAAAAGCCCAAGTTCATCCTGTGCTTCGTGTTCAGTCTCACGGGTGATGTGTTGACGGGAGACTCCGAGGGAAACATTCTCACTTGGGGAAAATCAGCCGCTGATATCAAAACATTGGGAAAAGGAGCAAAGGGTATGCAGCATAATTTCCTTTTATTGATATTTGTCATTACGGTGAGTATCATCAACGTCTTTCTAGCAAGTCAGTCCACTGTCGGCCATCTTTGGAACGCTCCCAGGACACTATTTCCTGCCATGACTGTGCAGCTCCTGTCTACTTGAATGGGGAAAGACCAAATCTCAAAAACGGTTGGTCTAGATTACAATCAAAGAACAAATTTCAAATCAGCAGTAAAATCTGACAACACATAAATTGTGCTTTACCTCAGATTACGCAAAAAAAACTAAATTTTCCCGGCTTGTATAGCTAATGCGCATGCACGTTCTCGAGATGATTGACAGTCAATGTCTGTATCATTAGCTCATTGATTAGCTCATTTACCATTAAAGCAGGACTTCATTGAATGTTGGGCGCTAGAGCTTCTTGGTTGGGCGTTCCAATTTTGGTATTAAATCTTTCAAAAATGCTAAGATTGTTCTAGAATCTTTTTCTAGTTTTTTGTTTTTGTTTTTCACAAGAACACTAAATGTGGCATGGTCAAATGGGATAATCTGTGTCAATCTTTATTTATTTGTATAATTAAAGGTACACTCAGTATTTTTTTTAATGGGTCATCTTGAATTTACACTGTGGATGCAGCATCATTCAAATGCAATAGTTTTCAGTTACCGATATCATTGTAGATATTCACTATTTAAAGTCAGCCATGATTCATTTAATCCTTGAGTGAAAGTGTCCAGTAACAGGGCGGTGACTGAGATTAAGCGAGTAGTATTCCGCTGTCATATGATCTCAACATGGCAGCTTCCATGAGGGCGCCCCCCCCCCGTGTAGAATAAAACAGCTTTTATAATGTTACTGATATGACTGAAGTCTCCATCTCATGAGTGCTCATGATTTTATACATATGCTCCAAAATTACAATTCATTTCTTTAGGAGTAAATATTTTTTAATGGGGAAAAAATTACTGAGTGCACCTTTTAAGAGTTAACCATATTTATGTCAATAACAATTCTCACTCTTTGTTAAGAACTGATGCAGTTAAAATTTCAATATGCGTTAATCCACTGGTACAACATACGTATATCAGTAAAACCTTACAATATGGTTGTATGGAATGTGTTTATTTATCTTGGTTAATGTTAATTTCCACATATACTAATTAATTTTTACCATAAATTGCATACATTAACATTAAATGCATTATGAACTAACAATGTAATTTATTCATAAATTCTCGTTAACCAAGATTAATACTATACTGTAGAAAATATTGTTCTTTGTGAGTTCATGATTCCTAATGCATTAACTAATATGATCAAAATAGAACGTTTTTGTAAGGTGATACCCATTTATTACTAACAAAACAGGACCATGGTACTACCTTGTTGTTTTGACTTATTCCATGATAATAGGCCTGCCATGTTTATACCATTGTACATGAACATAGTAATTATTCAGAATCATGGAATATACTGTATTTCAAAGCACCATGGTATTATCATCTGATACCATCACTTTAACATTGGTATGATAAAGTACTTCTTTGTCTCGTTAAATTCACTTTCCTGCTTTTTCTTCCCTCTCTTCCTGGCAGAAACATTTCAGATCATGAAGCAGACGCGCGCTCACGAGGGCAGTGTTTTTACTATGTGTGTCCTGCAGGGCGGCGCTATACTGAGCGGTGGCGGTAAGGACCGCAAGATTATCCGCTGGAGCGCAGATCTGGCGCCTGAAAGAGAGTGTGAGGTGAAACATGAGTCTCGATGAGATATTAGACCTGTGTGTTTACAGCTGGATAAGAAATGTATGAAAGCATTGTGTTGTGCTTCTTGAATGTCTGGTTTTCTAGATTCCAGAGAAATTTGGGGCAGTTCGCACCATTGCTGATGTAGATGGTGAGGAATTGCTTGTTGGTACAACACGAAACGCAATCTTGAGAGGAACTTTTTCAGACGGATTTGTGGCCATTGTACAGGTAGATTGTTTGGGATTCAAATGCGAATATACATATGAATATTTTTTCACTTACATTGAGTTGCCATTAGTTGTCATTGATTTAAATGTAGAGGTTGACAATTAACACTAAAATGATAAATTATTTATAAAGTGTTTTACACTTTAGTAAAGAAGTCATGATTAAATCTTACAGTGAACTGTAAAAGTGAATCTAACTTTACGAGCATTTTTGATCCAATTGTCAGGGACATGTGGATGAAATGTGGGGTCTGGCCACTCACCCATCTCAGAACATCTTTCTCACCTGTGGAAACGATCGTCAAGTATATGTGTGGAATGCAGAGGACCACAAACTGGACTGGTGCACCACACTAGAGGTCAGAGAGGTTACAAAAAACTTGAAACTGTATTTAAATGTGCACAACTTTTTTCTGCTGGCTGCTGCAACAGTGGTTTTGGATAGGGGTGGAAAAATGCATCGATACATCACGGTGCAGTAATATTTGGCTGGTCATTTGATCTCAACATGGCAGCCACGATAAAGGATCACCACTCTAAAGGCCCCTGCATACTTCATACGAAATCAGTATAATATGGAACAACATTTAGGCCAAAACAAAGGTGTTTTTGAGTTTGTACTGGTGATTCGTAGCAGCTCTCCTTACTCTCGCTAAATACCTTCTTACTGCCATTGGTCCATGTCATCGGTAAGTGGCTCAATTAAGTGAACAGTCAGCAAAAACACAAATTATTAGCAAGACATTTCCCAAGAATATGTTATTTTTTTTGTTTAATTAGTCTACAAAATGTTGATATGCTGCTTCACTTATGTGCTGTCTGCAGCTGAAAGCCATTCACATATCTGCCCAAAGATATGCCTATCATCATTCTTTTGTCTGTATTCTACCCATTAACTCTCTTTTATTCCCCCTGTCTTAGTAGTAGTATTAGTGTCTAAATAACAATAACAAAGTATAATCGGTGCATAGTATGGCCACATGTAGCGTCATAGTGCCATGAATACAGAATATAAACATAACAAATGACACATTATCTACTGATTTTATATTCATTTAAATCACCAACAAGTAGTTAAAACAGCTTCTTTAAGTGCTGTGGCCGATGTCTGATTGTTTGTAAACAGTATATTGTTGCTCAGCTGTTTCAAACTTCTTTTTAGCTCTGAGCGAAGAACGAAGAAGAACTTCTCATTGAGTGTGCCAGGGCCTTTATCTAGAATAAAATAGGTTTTTCTATGCCACTGACATTAAAGTAATATTATCCTATATACTGTATATTGCAACAGGAAGATGCATTTGACTTAAATCTTTTTATATTTTAGGAGTCTGGTCTGTGTGCTGATTTCTGTCCCAATGGTGCTGTTGTCTCTGTTGGACTAAGTACTGGAAGGTAAAACTTTCATTTACAGCACAGCCGAGAACAATTACCTCTTCAGTTTTACAGTAGGCTTGTGAAAGTTTACCTTTTTTAAAGGATTTATTATGGTTTTTATCCCCTCATCTATATAGATGGGTTGTACTGGATCTACAAACCAAAGAAGTGGTATCAGACATGACTGATGGCAATGAGCAGTTATCCGTAATGAGATACTCTCCAGGTCAGAGGTCAACAAATTAATTGTAGAATAATAACGGTACAGTATTAAAAACAACTGAAATAGTATTGAAAAAGTTATATTATTTGGTAGAAATGTTTCCATTTACTCATGGTGAGTTTCATAAAATGGCTCTTTTTTTAAAATATAATAAAATGTACTACTTTAAAAACAAACTATGGCCTCACTCGTTCTGATGTTCATTATTGGGCATTTAGAAGGTTTTCAATATGGCACCATTTACTGCATGTATCTATTTTTAATGCCTACAGTGCTCGTAAGCCTTTTTACAATCAGCACCTTATATTTTACTACTTCCTTTAACACAGATGGCTGCTTTTTGGCAGTTGGTTCCCATGACAACTTCATCTACATTTACAACGTCACAGAAGGAGGCCGGCGCTACATGCGATTTGGAAAGTGCACAGTAAGCAAAGCATGCTGGGTCTGATGCGGGTCAAGTATCCAAAATTATGTAAAACTTTGATGGTGGTTTGAGGTGGCATTTTGATGTGCTTTTTTGTGGTATTAATAGCTTTGTGTAGTTTAAGGCAGTCTATTTGTGTTAAGGAGCATGTTACATTGTGTGGATATAACTGTTCACTGTGTGTAACATTACAGGGACACTCCAGTTTCATTACTCACCTTGACTGGTCCAAAGATGGGAAATATATCATGTCCAACTCTGGCGATTATGAAATTCTCTACTGTAAGCCAGTATGCATGTGTATGGTCCCACTAATGCATAGGAGTCAATGAGTGGAATAAATGAAGCATTTAAACTGTTATGTTTTTTGGGGAAAGGGGATATCGCAGGCGGCTGCAAGCTGTTGAGGAACCGGTTTGAGAGTAAAGATCGAGAGTGGGCATCCTATACCTGTGTGCTTGGCTTCCATGTCATGGGTAAGAAACTGTTTTTAGTTATTAATGGTATTGCTGATACTTAAGGTTAGGGATTTGAACACCTGCATGCTAACTATTTCACTTTTGCCGTGTCCTGCACTGTTTGTGCTATGGACATATATTATACCTTAAATCACGCTGCTTGTTGAAAAGAGCTGCGCTATTGCTTTTCTAAGAAATTTGTCTGGTGGACTATAAAAGGAGCAATAATATCTCATAGATTAAATTGAAGGTGGGACCGGAGTCGTATGTAGATACGCTGAATATAAAAGAGAGTTCAGGGTGGGCTCTTTTGACTTGGGCCAATAGCACTGAGGAAGGTCACCTGCGCCTGAAAGTTTGCTATCCTGGAATGAAATTCACACAAATCTCCCATATAGTGGAATATGTACTTTTTTCATAAAAATAGTATGCACGATTTTTCAAATACTCTATATTACCAATAAGCAACCTCCCAGAACACCTTAGCATCATGACAGAGACTTTTGTAAAGGCAAACACCTCTCACATTTTCTTGTGAATATGTACTGTAACAAAAAAATTAATTCTGGAAAATTGTATTTTCTTCTATGGCTTCCATACAATGAAGGTTAATGTATTAAATATACTGAAATATACAGGTGAAATTCGAAAAATTAGAATATCGTGCAAAAGTTCAATAATTTCAGTAATTCAACTTAAAAGGTGAAACTAATATATTATATAGACTCATTACAAGCAAAGTAAGATATTTCAAGATATCATTTTGATGATTATGGCTTACAGCTTATGAAAACCCCAAATTCAGAATCTCAGAAAATTAGAATATTGTGAAAAGGTTCAGTATTGTAGGCTCAAAGTGTCACACTCTAATCAGCTAAACACCTGCAAAGGGTTCCTGAGCCTTTAAATGGTCTGTCAGTCTGGTTCAGTTGAATTCACAATCATGGGGAAGACTGCTGACCTGACAGTTGAGCATGAAAACCATCATTGACACCCTCTACAAGGAGGGAAAGCCTCAAAAGGTAATTGCAAAAGAAGTTGGATGTTCTCAAAGTGCTGTATCAAAGCACATTAATAGAAAGTTAAGTGGAAGGGAAAAGTGTGGAAGAAAAAGGTGCACAAGCAGCAGGGATGACCGTAGCCTGGAGAGGATTGTCAGGAAAAGGCCATTCAAATGTGTGGGGGAGCTTCACAAGGAGTGGACTGAGGCTGGAGTTACTGCATCAAGAGCCACCACACACAGACGGGTCCTGGACATGGGCTTCAAATCTCAAACGTCTTACCTGGGCTAAAGAAAAAAAGAACTGGTCTGTTGCTCAGTGGTCCAAAGTCCTCTTTTCTGATGAGAGCAAATTTTGCATCTCATTTGGAAACCAAGGTCCCAGAGTCTGGAGGAAGAATGGAGAGGCACACAATCCAAGATGCTTGAAGTCCAGTGTGAAGTTTCCACAGTCTGTGTTGGTTTGGGGAGCCATGTCATCGGCTGGTGTTGGTCCACTGTGCTTTATTAAGTCCAGAGTCAACGCAGCCGTCTACCGGGACATTTTAGAGCACTTCATGCTTCCTTCAGCAGACAAGCTTTATGGAGATGCTGACTTCATTTTCCAGCAGGACTTGGCACCTGCCCACACTGCCAAAAGTACCAAAACCTGGTTCAATGACCATGGTATTACTGTGCTTGATTGGCCAGCAAACTCGCCTGACCTGAACCCCATAGAGAATCTATGGGGCATTGCCAAGAGAAAGATGAGAGACATGAGACCAAACAATGCAGAAGAGCTGAAGGTCGCTTTTGAAGCATCTTGGTCTTCCATAACACCTCAGCAGTGCCACAGGCTGATAGCATCCATGCCACGCCGCATTGAGGCAGTAATTAATGCAAAAGGGGCCCAAACCAAGTACTGAGTACATATGCATGATTATACTTTTCAGAGGGCCGACATTTCTGTATTTAAAATCCTTTTTTTTATTGATTTCATGTAATATTCTAATTTTCTGAGATTCTGAATTTGGGGTTTTCATAAGCTGTAAGCCATAATCATCAAAATTATATCAAATAAAGGCTTGAAATATCTTACTTTGCTTGTAATGAGTCTATATAATATATTAGTTTCACCTTTTAAGTTGAATTACTGAAATTAATGAACTTTTGCACGATATTCTAATTTTTCGAGTTTCACCTGTATGTGCATTACACATTTCTATTGGTGGCATTTCAAACATTGATATCATCACATATAGCCTGTGACTCGGTCTCCATCACAGGATTTGAATGTGTCTAAAGGGCTTATTTCTTGTTTTACTCGCCCATTTTCAATATTTATTGTGGTTTTATTGTGCAAATTTTTTTATCTGTCCTATTTATTGGTTTTGTTTTTAACTCTCATTTATCTCTTACCAATAAGCAAATTGTTGCATTTATTCCATAATATTCTATTCAAGAATGGAGATGTGAGGGTTCATTTTATTTAAAAGAATGGTATGTTCCAATTGGGAAAAGTGGGAAAATGTCCCTATTTAAGCCAGCTGCCACTGGGGGGGAAACAAGATGGATGACAAGTGTTTTTGGAGCACATGGGTACAGTTTGCGTACACTGCTTGAATGCAAAGAAACTCTGGCCTCCGTAGTTGAAGAAGGGGAATTAGACCTAAAACAGGTCTAGTTTTTAGGCTGATTTTTTAATGTACCTGGCTTTTAAACATGAATTATTTGCTCATTTTGCATTACAATTGCAATTTGAGTTACAATTCTGCACTGTTTGTTACCTTCATTGAAATTTATTGGAATTGAATTGGAATTTTAAATAGAATTCTCTCACGTACAATCCTGATGCTCTGCCAAGGGTCCTACAGTCCTGTGATTCAATTGTACATGTTATCCGCTAAGGGTCCTACAGTCCTGTGATTCAATTGTACATGTTATCCGCTAAGGGTCCTACAGTCCTGTGTTTCAATTGTACATGTTATCCGCTAAGGGTCCTACAGTCCTGTGTTTCAATTGTACATGTTATCCGCCAAGGGTCCTACAGTCCTGTGATTCAATTGTACATGTTATCCGCTAAGGGTCCTACAGTCCTGTGTTTCAATTGTACATGTTATCCACTAAGGGTCCTACAGTCCTGTGTTTCTATTGTACATGTTATCCGCTAAGGGTCCTACAGTCCTGTGTTTCTATTGTACATGTTATCCGCTAAGGGTCCTACAGTCCTGTGTTTCAATTGTACATGTTATCCGCTAAGGGTCCTACAGTCCTGTGTTTCAATTGTACATGTTATCCGCCAAGGGTCCTACAGTCCTGTGTTTCAATTGTACATGTTATCCTATCCAATCAGTCTTTGTAAACACCCTGTAAATGCTCTGTAGGTGTGTGGCTTGAAGGGTCAGATGGGACAGACATCAATGCCTTGTGTCGCTCGCACAGTGAGAGCATGGTGGCAGTTGCTGATGACTTCTGTAAAGTTCATCTGTTCCAGTATCCCTGTCCTAAACCAAAGGTTAGTCACTGCTTGTGTGAGTTTTAGAATGGATATCTAATGAATCTTATTAGACCGAGACTGCTCAAAAATGGATTAAAGTTTGAGGAAATTTGCAAAGTAGTGGTTTATGTTATGCTGAGTTAAAAACGCAGATTAATAATTCACATTTATTATATTGCACCTGTAGTACGTCAGGGGAAACAATTGTTGGTTTACTGCAATGAACACTAAAAGTTTCCCCACTTCTGTCTCAGGCACCCAGTTATAAGTACGAAGGCCACGGGAGTCATGTGACCAACGTACGCTTCACGCTTAACGACAGTTATCTCGTGTCATTGGGCGGGAAAGACACCTGCATCCTCCAATGGCGAGTTAAAAGGACGGGGACTGGAGACAATAAGGAACATGTGCCCTCATTCTCTCCTGTCTGCTCTTCTTCTGGCTCTCCAGAAAATGGAACATAGACAGACACAATGTGAATCAAGAACCAGAAAGAGAGAAAACAAGAAATGCAAGAAGATATTGTAGGAAATGAAGCAAGGGTGAAATATTTTACTGCACAATGTGTTGTGACATTAAGCATTTGGAAGGTTCTGCCAGATTTTGTGAAATATGTAACACGTTCTTTTACCATTGAGAACTAATAACTAATGCATAGCTATTCACTACCTACATTCCTGTATAACCTGACATGTTACAATGTACCATGATGCTGTGTTGCACCTTTAGACATTTAAACATTTGTGTCAGATACATGTTATTGTTTATCTCAAAATCAGTCATTAGAAATTATATATTTCAATATAGACCTAAGTAGTGATTATCCAAGTGTATGGGTGGAGAACATGACCAAAATAGCCAAATTTGAAAGAATAAATCCTGTGGATGTTGTGAAGTTTTTCTGGTGAAAGATTTCTTCTTATGAAGTAGAAGTTTTTGGTCCATTATTATTTTTTTTTTATTATTGTGAGTGACATTATTTTTATGACAATTAAGAACAATTTCCCTCCAAATAACTGTATTACGGAAATGTATTCTTAATTCTGCAACACAGTAATGAAAATCATCCTATCTAGATGCAATTTTATTTTTATTGAAATCAGCAAATTCAGTACAACAAATAATACCATATATGCACAATATTTTACTTTACAAATGTACAGTAGGCTGTTGAGAACTGATTTTGCGTGAAAATAATGTCACATTGCCTAAATTCTAAATGGCCCTAAAATAGGCTTTGTTTTCTTTATGCAGAATAATAAATGTAATTTCTTATTTATTTAAATTTTTGGGGAAACAAGACCCAGATATTTCTTGAAAGATTCACACATGTATTTGAGCAAACTGCAGTTCAATTTGAAATGTTTGTGAATTCGGTCTCAAAAATTTGATTGTTTTGTAATTTCAAAAGTATCATGAGAATGTTTTGGAAAAAAATACATTTATCATGCCTTCCTTAATTCAATAAGGTTACGTCATTGAGAAGCATTTTTTACTGCCTATTCTATAACCGTCCTCGTGTTAACCGTGATAACCGGCCTCTGGCTACAGGCACACCCTAAGGAAAATCTACTTTTTTTCTGGCCACAAAATGTTGTAATATTCAGGAAAATCCACTTCTTTTGATTGAATAATGATGGAGGAACATAATTTGTGTGAAAAGAAATAACAACAGAAGGTTGTTTTGAATTTAAAAAAAGGTGGTGAGGGAGCCTTTTACCTCACACCTGGGAAAAAGTCTCCCTTACTTGGGAAAAAAGGCCCCCAGGGAGTTTATATTGATATATAGTGTAGATAACAGGGCCAGTAGTTATAGGGCACAATTTGTCAAGACATTTGACATTTTATGTATTCTACAAACAAATGAATCTCCATTGTTATTGGATCAGTCAATGTGAGCCCACTTTGAAAATTTTTCATATCAAATCTATTCCCCCCACTCAGAGATGGATTACCGACCAGACCAATGGGGCCAGTGTCCAGGGGCCTATGACTCCCTGGGGGGGCCCTAGACTTTAAGGTTGCGCGATCCAGTTTGGTGATCCCCCCGCTCGATTACCCATCAACAATGAAAAAGAAACAACAACCCCCTCCCCGGTCAACACATTTTGGAGATAATTGGCCCTCTGGCCTTTGCAAGTCATAATCAATCCCTGCCCCCAGTGAAGAAAACTATGTGTTTAATGGGTGCCTTTAGCTACTGCAACTGGAGGGCTTTTTACCCCAAAACCATCCTTTCACCTATTGGATGGTTATTGAAAAATGTTTGATATAATCAAAATTGAAAATGACAAATAAGTATTTTGTCTCAAAATAAATGTGATGATTTCCATGATATTCATTAGCTACAGAAATTGTAAAAATTGTAAAAATTAATAAACATTAGATCAAATGACCTTAAAATCAATCAAGACATTTCACTCCATGATGATTCATGGATCAGGAAACTAATGCAGTGCTTAGAGACAAACAGGTGTTTAGGAAGGTCTTGTGGTATTATTTACGCTATTTAGTGTTTTAAGAGAAAATCAGAGGAGCATTTAGCCCCGTTGTACCCTACTACATGTGTCATTAATTACATTATAAAGTCATTTGTCTCTGTGAAGCTTGCTGTTACAGATTCTAGGATAATCAGCACTTTAATTTCTTTCAGGAATGTGTCTACTGTCCCAAAACATCCTAATTGCTTTTTTTTTTTTTTTTCGTCTTTATTTTTTAGATAAAGTCAGCTTTTCACAGCTTGTTTGAACAATGTGAACATTTATGTTATTGTTTAATCAATAAATATGTCTTGAAGTTACCATATTTTTGTCTAGATGTGCTCCAAAAATCATTACATTTAGCTTTAGCGTCACAACATATCTTAGCATCACCTAGTGGGCAATAAAAATAATGCATTAAAAACGTGGGACTGTAAAGCGGTCTTTAAATCTATAGGGGGCAATATTGTACCAATTTTCGCTGTTCTAACCTGGTTCGCCCATGGAGTTTTTCATGATCCAACACGAATGTTACACGACATATGTGTGTGTGTGTGTGTGTGTGTGTGTGTGTGTGTGTGTGCGCGCGCGTGCGTGTTTCGTTTTTCTTATTTTCCTATTTTCCACCTCTGAGGCTTTTTGGAGTATTATTGAAATAATCGAACACACTGTTGTACTCACTGGCTCCTAACGAACATACAACCGTGGTTTTATTTTTCCTTTGGAAAACTTTGTACTTGAAATTCCTATATTGTTCTTTCCTCTTCAATTCTTTCTTCAGATCAACCCATCAGTAAAGATATCCTTAGAAACCGTCCCTATTGAAGCTGCAGCTACAGACCCAGCTCACTACAGACCTGGACGAGCTCACAGGCACTGTTACATCATACATCAGTTTCTGTGAGGGCATGTACATCCCTACTAGGACAGTTTTATCATTCAACAATGATAAACCATGGTTCACAGGAAAACTCAGACAGCTTCGTCATGCCAAAGAGGATGCTTACAGGGGTGGGGATAGAGCCTTGTACAATCAGGCCAGGAACACACTGAATAAGGAAATCAGAGTGGCTAAAAGAAGCTACTCTGAGAAGCTGAAAAACACGTTTTCAGCTAACGACCCTGCATCAGTGTGGAGTGGCCTGAAACAACTTACTAATTACAGGACTCCTACCCCCAACCCTGTGGTAGACCAACGACAGGCTGACGACCTGATTGTGTTCTACTGCAGATTCGAAAGGCCCAATCTCACACCCCACACGCACTCGGACCTTCACTTCACACAAACATTAACACCTCCTGCAACCCCCCTCCTGCTACACAACCTGCACTCAAGATCTGTGAAGATGATGTGTGCCGTGTCTTTCGGAAGCAAAGGTCAAACAAGGCTTCAGGCCCAGATGGTGTCTCACCAGCGTGCCTTCGTTCCGGTGCTAACCAACTGGCCCCCATCTTCACACAGATCTTCAATAGGTCACTGGAGCAGTGTGTAGTCCCATGCTGCTTCAAACGCTCAATTATTATCCCTGTCCCTAAGAAACCAAAAATCACAGGACTTAATGACTACAGACCTGTCGCACTGACATCTGTGGTCATGAAGTCATTTGAGAGACTGGTGTTGGCCCGCCTGAAGGACATCACTGGACCCTTTCTAGATCCCCTTCAATTTGCTTATCGAGCAAACAGGTCTGTGGATGATGCAGTCAACATGGGATTGCATCATGTCCTGCAACATCTGGACAGACCGGAGACATATGCAAGGATCATTTTTGTGGACTTCAGCTCGGCTTTCAACACCATCCTCCCAGCTATACTCCAGAACAAATTACACCAACTCTCCCTGTTCCCACGTCTATCTGTCAGTGGATTACCAGGTTTCTGACGGACAGGCAGCAGCTTGTGAGGCAGAGAAAATTACACTATTCTTCTCCCTCTACACCAATGACTGCACCACCAAGGTCACTACCAGAGGGATCTCTGTCAAGCTTCTGAAGTTTGCAGAGGACACCACTGTTATCGGCCTTATCCGAGATGATGATGAGTCTCACCCCAACATTGTCCCCCTTCACCATTCTGAACAGGATTGTGGCAGCAGTGGAGTCATTCAGGTTCCTGGGCACTACCATCTCACAGGACCTGAAGTGGGAGACACACATTGACTCCATTGTGAAAAAGGTCCAGCAGAGGTTGTACTTCCTTCACCAGCTGAGGAAGTTCAACCTGCCACAGGCGCTGCTGATACAGTTCTACTCAGCAGTCACTGAGTCTGACATTGAGGACCCCACTCACCCTGCCCACTACCTTTTTGAACTGTTGCCTTCTGGCCGACACTTCAGAGCTCTGAGAACCAGAACCATCAGGCACAGTTTTTTCCCTCAGGCTATCCATCTCATGAACAGTTAAAACTGCCCCATTGAGCAATAATTATGTGCAATACACAGTTAAGTCTATTTATATTATCCAACATATCCACATCTGCCATTACATACATTGCACTGTACATAATATACTGTATTTTTGTTCTTTATATAACGGATTTGTAATAGATTTGCACTACATGTGTGTAAGTCGGTATGAAGGTGTGTGTCTGAGTGTATGTATGTATATGTATAATTATTTATTTTTATTATTCTTTTTTTGTTTTTAATTATCTATGTCTTGCTTCTGTTCTTGTATTGTTGTACACTGGAAGCTCCTGTCACCAAGACAAATTCCTTGTATGTGTAAGCATACAATAAAGCTGATTCTGATTCTATTAGATGCACCAACAAGTGCACTATATGAATTCCCAGAATGTTTGCGAGGTACTTTACACTGTAACAGTTTTATTGCATAGGCAGGCGCTCAAGTTTCGCGGGAGTCACTCGAATTAGAAGTGACGTTATGAGCTTCCGAAGATGACGTCGGCGAGCGTGTGTGAGAGTGAAACAGAGCGGAGGTGAAGAAGAGGAGGATGAAGCAGGGAGCGGAGGATGGGAGGAAGAGTGGCGTGAGAGAGGAAGAGAAAGAGATAGACAGGCTGGCTATCAAGGGCTCGTGTGTGCATGCCTGTGTGAATGCGTCAATGCCTGAGAGCGCCGAAACGAAGACGCGAGTTTTTTTTCTACCATCCGAAGAAACACTGTAGCGGAAACTTTAAACTTTTACCCGCCACAACGGCAGCGCCGTGCCGGGTCCCGGCTTTGTCTCGCTACGGGGGGGAAGTACGCCAATGCATGCGAGAATATAAATAAACTGCGCCGCTTTTTGGATTCACATTTTGCCCAAACAACAAGGGAAGCCTTCGTTATTGTGTTTGTTTAGGGGAGTAAGAGAATGGCGGCCAACATGTACCGAGTTGGAGGTGAGTATTATTGTTGCAGCTAACATTAGCAGCTGGATTAGCATTAGCATTACATTGGTTACAATGAGCGCAGTCCCGTTGCTAAGCGAGCTAGGCTAGTTTCGTTACGGCTGCTTTCGGGTTAACTATTTTTTATGTATATACGTTTGTGTGTGTGTTTAAGTTTACTTTTCGCAACATGTAGCTGTTCAAACTTTCATTGGGTAATAAACACGTCCTCTTGTACAGTTTTTGTTGTAGCTTATAAGTTTTAGACACGTTGTAAAATGACCAGCCGTCACAAGCAAATCAGCCTGACATGTCTGTCACTTTAAAACGTGTTAATTTACTTTTGATGATTTTTACTTCTATGTACGTTCCCAGGCGTGAGCCATTCTGTCAAACTTATAACCAGTGTTAGGTGTAATGCATTATTAATTAATTACTGTAAATTACTTTTTTTCATTGGGGTGAAAGTAAGGGATTACTCTTAATTTTTCAGTCATTTAATTAGTTACTACTTATGTAATTGCGTTAAATACTGTATAGACTCTAGAACAATTCTATATAAAACAGTGAATTTAAAATCGAAATGTAAAGTTTAATGTTAAAATGTATGTTTTTTAATTTAACGCAGCCCCCTTAAATTCTTTGGATTCAGTTAATGAATAATAGGATTTATTTGAAAGAATTAAAAGAACAGTTTAATGTATATCCTTGTATTTTTCATCTGGTCAAGGTTGATCAGTGTTTTAGAAAATAATTAGTAATAAGTAATGCAATTACTTGTCAGACAGTATTTAGTACAGTAATCTAATTACACTTTAGTACAGTAATCTGATGTAGAAGAGTGTTAGTAATTACTTATTTAGAGTAACTTACCCAACACTGCTTATAACAACTTTCATATATGGAGTGCATATGGAATATGCAAATGCTTTCATCTTTGTCATATGTTGGGGGGTATAAGGAAATAGAGATGCAGAAATAGAGATGCAGTATGTTATTTTAACAGTTCACGTAGCAAAAAGGCACCTTTAATGTGACGTTTTGAACTTGCTGTACATGCAGGGGCGTAGATTCCAGGGGGGTAGAGGGGAGGTAAACGAACAAGCAAGTAACCCCCCCCATGTTTATACCTTGATCAATGGAAACATGTCAAATCTTCACACTGCAATGTTCAAGCCAAATCTATGCCCTTGTGTACATGCAATTTAGTAGATTTTTAGTAGTACTAGATTTAGTGTTCAGTGAAAGATCTAAAACTGAAAGCCTCCATGAAGCGTGGTGCTGTTGGGAATACAAGTGTACACTTACACTTGTACAACTGACTTTCGCATATAGATTGTGCATTATTTTGTTGAAGTTACATCTGTGGTGTGATCTGTTAATATCGCTGCATCTAATTAGGGATGTGCCATAGTGACAGTGGTCAAGTAATCGTCCAGCAACACTACACAAGACGATCACTGTCGGACATTAAATCCTCTGCTGTAACTCATTTTCTACTTTGCGAGGTGTTTTGGAGAGATTGAAGTCTTTTGCTGATTCTGTCTGACACTGCTTGAATAAATAGTTGCCATAAATAAGGTTTAAATGGCTTGATGTCTGAACTACAGTAGATGTGTAACAACATTGTGATCTTGCAGTTATGTGTTTTGAATGTGCAGCGAGGATCGCCCCGAAGCACTCTGGTTACATTGAAGCATGTCATTCTGCGTTCAGTATTTGCATAAGTGGTTTTGTGCCACTCTGTCTTGGAAGCTTTCTTATGTCTTACCTCTATTACTTTGATAGTTTTGTGCTGTGATATGTTGTAGATATTTAGCCAACATTTAGTTGAATATCCATTAGTTAGCATGTAGAAGTGCTGCATTTAGCCTCCGTGTGTCCCACTGAAATGTGTCTGAACGGGCTCACGTGAACGTAACGAAGCCTAATTATAGCCTACATTATTATCCTTAAAGGAATATTCTGGGTTCAATATAAGTTAAGCTCAATCAACAGCATTCGTGGTATAATGTTGTTTATCACAAAAAATTCTTTTGACTTGCCCTTTTCTTAGAAAAACAAAAAACAAATCTGGGTTCCAGTGAGGCACTTACAATGGAAGTGAATGGGGGCCAGTCTGTAAACATTAAAATACTCTGTTTCAAATGTATAGCCACAAGACATAAAAAATATGTGTTAAAAGAATTTTAGTGTGATACTTACTAACCATTTCTGTGTAAAGTTATTGCAAATTTTGCAACTTCATTGCCATGATGATGTAATGTCAACAAACCCTAAAATGACTGTAAAAATTACGAGTTAAACAACTTTACAGCTCAAACAATACATTAGTTTAACGGAAAAATTTATTTAAGGGCTTTTATAAAATTATTAAATCTTCACATTTCTGCCTTTTAAACCCTCCAGAAATTGGCCCCTTTCACTTCCATTGTAAGTGCCACACTGTAACCAAAATCTTTATTATTATTTTTTTTAAGAAAAGGAGGGACGAGTCTAAATAATTTTGTGATAATTATGCCATAAATGCTGTTGATTGAGGTTAGCTTGCATTGAAACCAGAATATTACTTTAACATAACTAGTTGATTATGAAAATTGGTAATTTTGCACATCCCTACATCTTTTACAGCTGCTGCTTTTAGTCAGTGGAGATACCTGTCAGGTGGATGTTAGGCTATTACAGCATGCATTATACTTTGCATAAGATGTACTGCTGTACATTCATGTTTGATTTGCTGCTGCCAGACAGATGCAGTGATGCTTTGTCTGCTTCTCACTGTGTCTTTCATTTTACCTTTATGCATTACATATGTGTTGACATCTTTGACAACGAGAGATGGAAATCATGCACATCATTGTGTTTTTATACTCATAAATCCAGGAATCGGCCATAAATGGGTCATGGCAATCAGTCTGTGTTGCGATAACGGATGCTGCTGTTTATTACTTTATTGGAGTTCTGGAAGGAAAAGCTCACTTAGTCTGCTTGTCAAAATGGATAACAGTTTATGAGTCAGGACTCAGTTGAAAAGAAAAGTATGCCTCTTCTCACTGAGCTTATATTGATATATCTATGTGTTTTTAAGAGTATGGTTATCATTTCTCAAAAGGATTGTAATTTAAGGATGGCCATTCAGATTTTGCCAAATAGTCTTAAACAGTCCCACTTTTTTACTATACTAGTGTTTTGCAGGTTTAGACAGGTAGGTTGTTGAGCTTGACCTCAAGCTCTGTAATATCCCACTTCATCCAAATCCAGCTCTATGGTCAGAAACCGTAACAACTGTGGTTCGACTCAGATGTTGGTCACGGAGCGTCCTTGAATACAGATTGAGATTTTAATACACATTGATCTTATTTATCAATATATTTTCTTTGAAAAATTGTGATACATTTTCAATGCTGTAGCTGAACTCTCATTTTCAACATTGCTCTCCTACTATGCAAACATGGCGTCCTGCATGAAGCACTGGTCCGTGGTTAATTGTACAAAAAAATTATGGTAACCAGATGTTAAATACAAGTGAGTGTTGAACCAGCAGACATCACCCTTTAGCTCAAGACCGGTTGCCCACTGAAGCTAAGCAGGGTTGAGCCTGGTCAGTACCTAGATGGGAAATCTCCTGGGGAAAACTAAGGTTGCTGCTGGAAGAGGTATTAGGGAGGGCATCAGGGGGTGCTCACCCTGTGCTTTGTGTGGGTCCTAATGCCCCAGTAAAGGCATCGTCCTTCGGATGAGAATTTAAATTGAGGTCCTGACTCTCTGTGGTCATTCAATTCCTAAAGCACTTCTCGTAAAGTGTAGGGTGTAACCCTGGTGTCTTGGCTAAATTCCCCCCCATTGGCCCTTCTCAATCATGACCTCCTAATAGTCCCCATCCATGATTTGGCTCTAAAACTCCACTCTCTCCTCTCCACCAGTAGCTGGTGTGTGGTGAACGTACTGGCGCACTATGGCTGCCGTCACATCATCCAGGTGGATGCAGCACACTTGTGGTGGTTAAAGAGAGTCCCCTGTTCACTGTGTAAAGTGCTTTGAGTGTAGTGTCAGAAAAGCACTATATAAATGTAATGTTCATTCAACCCTCTCATGCAATAAATGTGCCATGTCAGAGAATGCTCACAGACAAATTTTTAGCAGTAAATAATGCTATGTCATCAGGCATCGAAATGAGAGCTGGATCGATTTAATGAATCAAGAGAATAAGGTAGCTTTCACACTAGCACATTTGGTGTGCACCCTTGGTCAAATTATGTAAAAGTTTGGTTAGTTTGGATAGTGTGAATGCTGTTTTCCAAACTCTGATGCGCGCACGGTTCCGCATGAAAAGGGGGTATGGTTCATGTGAACTCAAGTACAGTTCGCTACTGATATGAAATCGTGGAAGCTTGTGATGACATGAATTTGCGGCTTTGCAGGCTCGCGGTCCCAATTTTTATGGTGTAATGCATTTCTCCTACCTGTTGTGTCCAAATACAATGCCTTCAGAGAGCAGCTCACATTCTTCCCATCTCTTACAATGCATCTGTGGGTTCGCGACAGGCAAATGCTAACATGGTATCATTGCACATTCAATGCATCCACTGGAGACAAATGCAAGTGGAACCCAAAATTATGACAGAGACGGGGGGGTGAACCTTTTTAGCTTGACTGTTGACCCTCTGTTGGCACCTGTTTGGCCAAATGGGTTGTTTTGGATCAAAATGGGTAATGATGTAACTGAACTGCTCACTGTAATGTAGCACGATTTTCATTTGTTTCAAATAATATGTTTGTCACCAGAAACTTGACTAAGCAAATTTTATACATTTTTGCCAAAAGAAGAGGGCCTGTCCCCTCCCCATAATGTGGGGCTTTTCTTTCTTTTTTTTTTCTTCACCCAATTTGGAATGCCCAATGCACTTTAATTCCTCTTTGGCGCGTAGTGATTCGCCTCAATCCGGGTGGCGGAGGACGAATCCCAGTTGCCTGCGCATCTGAGACGTCCACCCACACATCTTATCACGTGGCTTGTTATAGGTGTTGCCAAAGAGACATGGCGCGTGTGGAGGCTTCATGCAATCTACCGCAGCATCCACGCTCAACTCATCACACTCCCACGGAAAACGAACCACATTATAGCGACAACAAGGAGGTTACCCCATGTGACTCTACCCTCTCTAGCAACCGGGCCAATTTGGTTGCTTCGGAGACCTGGCTGGAGTCACTCAGCACACCCTGGGATTCAAACTAGCGAACTCTAGGGGTGGTAGTTAGCATCTTTACCACTGAGCTACCCAGGCCCCCCCATAATGTAGGGCTTTAAGTTCAAACAAGGCAATATGTAGCTGCACATTTTGTCAGCAAGAGAGAGCTGAAGTGTGGTTTAAACCCGCACTATAATTAAGACCATTTTGGTTTGGTGAATATTACATTGTTTATCACAGAGTGTTAATTGAAACCTATAATGCAAAGAGAAGAGGCTACTTGTCTAGAGATGCAGACAGACAGTTCTGGTCATGTGCATATCGGGTGACGTCTGGTAGAAGAGGATCCTGTTCTGAATGTGTACATACTGTCAGATTAATGTTTTTCTTGTGTCAAAGCTCAGACTGGCTGCATTTGATTGGGAGTTTGTCAGTGACCCATACAAACCTCAAAATTAGCAAAAATTACATGGAAAATGTGCACAATCTATTTACAAGGTTGTCGGTAGATTTTGGAAATGGCTTTGAGGAGGAACTTACATTTGTGTGAATCATCTACAGTTGAAAGCTTGTCCTTTTTAAAATGACCAAAGGTGCTTCAACTAAGTACTGAGTTATGGGTTTGAATACTTATTTGATATTTCAGTTTTTTCTTTTTAATACATTTTCAAAGTTATCAAAAATCTGTTTTTTGCTGTCATTATGGGGTAGTAGATTGATGTGGAAAAGAAAATTATTTTTGATTGGTGCGACTGCAACATAAAAAATGAAGGGCTCTGAATACTTTCTGTATGCACTGTATATCAGCATTTATATCACCCACACTGTTCTGTATAGAAATCAGATTTAGCATCGGAAAACGCATATCGGTCGACCACTAATCATTACTCCACAACACACTATGGCAGTATTGACAGAATTTGATCTGTTACAAGGGCATATGAGTGGTGAAACAGATGTTTGAATCTGTGGTTGAAGCTTTTATACAACCAAGAATTTGATCACCTGTTCACATGTTTTGACATGGGTCACTCATACCTTTCCTTCGCAGTGCACTTGATGTACGATTGATAGACAAAGAGCTCAAGAAGTGGCAACATAATTCAGCCCCCATGTTAAGTACCTTAAGCTGAGTTAGTCTGCGGTTTCTGTTCCTTCCAGTATCTTCAAGATTCAGAGGATATTTAGGTGGCTCTGAACACCAGATGCAATATGCTAACTAAACAGCATAACCCTGCTTGAAGAGCAGATGGCAAGACCCTCTTTCTTCTTGAAGGAAATTATTGATCCATGTGGCCCAGCCTCTCCTCACTGTCTCCCTGATTGATGAAGATCATGGACTTGGGAGAGAACCCTCCATTTAGATTTATCCCTTGCGGTAAGGTTTAAGAACAAGGCTGAGCCGGGGTGAGAAAAGAAAGCGTTAGGCTGATCAAAGATCAGAGAACTTCCAGAGCCGACCAGCTCAAAAAAGAAGAGTAAATGATTTCATAACTGAAGTGGTGTCATGTGTTCTGTACACACACTGTTGACAGTGTCTTATCGTATGTTCTCTCAGTATTGACCCATACCGAAGCTCATGTCACCTGCATAATGACACAAATTATTTTAGACTCTACAAATTATTTATCTTATTCATGTGTATTAAAGCCCATGAACGATCATTTTCAACTGAATAGCCAGTGTTTGAGAATAGAGTGAAAGCTGTTTGTGGGAAAATCATCAGATATGATGTTACATTTACATTACATTCATTGCAATTGATGAGTCACAAATCACATGAACAATGCTGAAATATAAATAGATTTCAACATGCAGTTATGTCACATGCTCTCATTTAACACTACTCAGTAGGACTGGAAATCGATCCAGATTTTATTAAATTCCGATTTGATTGTTACTCATTTTGGGTTTATTTCAGTTATAATGTCCATTTTGTTAACATATGAAAGACATTCTCTTGCAGCTGTTGTATATTATATAGGGAACCTTCTAACTTTGTACTTTTATGAAAAAAGTAATTAACAAAATGTACAACCGGGCCCAAACAATGCTGTTCAGTTGCTATTTGTTTAAGGAATATTCCGGGTTCAATACGAGTTAAGCTCAATCGACAGCATATGAAAATTTTGATTATCACAATTTATTTTTAATTGCCCCTTCTTTAAAAAAAGCAAAAATCTGGGTTACTGTGAGGCACTTATAATGAAAGTGAATGGAGGCCAATTTTGAACGTTAAAATACTCTCTCTTTCAAAAGTATATCTTTTTAGATTGTAAAGATAGATTTCAAAATTGTTCAAATAAAGATAGAAACTCTAAATTTTTACCCAGCACTAGTAAACTTACAATGCAAAAATTACAATCTCACAAATGTATGCAAATTCGGCCATTCCACTCATTATTCTGTTACAGCTTGCAGTTATTTGTGCATTTAACATAAACTAACCTATATGTTTAGATATAAAGCTCAGTTCTCTGGCTTTATAGACTGTTTCTTTGTCTACCACAGATTATGTGTATTTTGAAAACTCCTCCAGCAACCCATATCTGATCCGCAGAATAGAAGAACTTAACAAGGTGAGTTTCGGAACATCCCTCTATCATAATGAGAAGTAAAATGTTTGGTGTATAAACAATTTTGCATAATGCATGCAAATATATTATATTCAGTTGCTTTCATTTGGTCTTGAGCTATTTTTGACCAACATGATGAATCTAATGTCGCCATTCTTTACTGCCGAGAGTCATAATGCCTGTGATTGGTTGGGGATTTCGACATCCACCAATCATTGATCATGTCATACATCATCAATTGCATGTGCAGAGATTTAAACCACACAGAGATGGGAGGTGAAATGACTGACATATGCCAGTGATCTGCAAATGCTTTTTTCACTCCTAGCAGTATAACAGACTGTCTCTGTCACCTGCCCCCTTTGATGTGCATTGTTAATGCTCAACAATCATGCTGTTGTCTGTCGATACATGCTGGGCTGTTTGGGATGAAGATCCAGCCATGAGAGACTTATATAATGCAGAGAATGACACAGGCTTGTTTCCCGGAGCAGGGATTAAAACACTTTTATATAACCTTATTTTGAGGGGCTGTGGAGCTCAGCGGAATGATAAACTAATGGAAGTGATGTCTGCGTTCAAGTATAAATCTGTGCATAGACATTTCATGCACTTGTATATGCTAGTTATTTATTTTCAGATAAAGCATTTTGAGAGCTAACAAATAGAGACTTGGCTTATAACGGAGTGCTAAAACCTTTAACTACCGGTATATCACACAAATATTGATGCAGTTTCAGGTAAATCATAGGCAATATCATCCAAGCCCACTCTGATTTAATAGAAATCTGTCCAGTTTTACCATACTGTCATCTCCAAATCCAGGGCATTAAGACTGTTATAGCTTGGCTCTTGATTCACAGGTTTTATACAGGTGGCCAGAAGTGTATTTAAGGGAGTCCACTCACTGTATAGTGAGATCATGCTGGTTCTTAATTTTGTTGAACTGTTTCTCCCTCCAGACGGCCAATGGAAATGTAGAAGCCAAGGTCGTCTGTCTCTTCAGGCGGAGAGATATATCTACCAACCTGAACACACTGGCAGATAGCAATGCAAGTAAGTACCCCAATTTTTCAATTCAATTCTCCCCTTAATTTCCACATCTCTTCATGACACTTGAGCTAAAGTTTCATTATGTAGAGCTATCATTTGCACTGAAACATCAACTAGTTTTTAACGTTTTAACAGGCGTGTAAGCACCAATGAGTGTCAATTAGTTTTCCAAAGTATAAACAAGCCAAAACCTTTTTCAAATCATACCCTGTATTAAAGCATCACTTTTTATGCATTTGAAGTATTTAACTTGAAGGTAGAAGCAAAGAAAGTGATGCCACATTCTGCTGCCTGAATCTGTTTATAAAGATTATTCCCTTTTTCAGGACTCCATGTTTTCACTTTATATGTGAACACATTTACTGGCTTATCCAGTGCTTTTTAGTGTTGAATGCATGCTGCTTCACATTTTGATGTCAAAAGCAGAGAATAACGCAATTAATTCAAATCTTATGTAAACACCGTTTTCTTGGTGTGCATGTAAACAAGCTCATTGTCTATGCTGATTTCGAGGAAAGATCTGCAGAATAGAATTTAACATTGTAGAATGTGTTACATGAAGCTAAGAGTACTTTTATTGGTAGTTGAAATTATAAAACTCATCAGCCAAAATATTTAACTAAAGAACAATCAAGGTAGGGATGTTAATGATTGATCAAATAATTTTTACTGGCTACTCAGCCAGTATATTCTACTTTGAAGTTTCCATTCTGGGCTGCAATTTATGTTTTGGCCTGTGGGATCCCACCCACTGCCCACTCACCAATAGTATTTCGACAACGCCGGGTTGCTAGATTTGAACAGGTTTGCAGGCAAACAACACTGTGTGCTGCAGCCATTGAAGCCAGCAAACTAACTGGATCAGAGATAACCGATTCCACCCAACCTAAAATGCCTCGCCATCCATCTAAAAACCACCATAACCAGAGGCGTAGTAAAACAAGGATAAATATTGGAGATGCCTTTGGAAGATGGAGACAGCTTAAAGCCCAGAAATCCTTTAAAACAGATGCTGAGTTGGCTAATTTGCTTGTCAACATTCTGGCAACCCGCATGAGCTTCAAGTCTGGGGCAGGGCAGACAACTCTCCAATATTTTGAATTTTGACTGCAGTACCCATTTCAAACACTTGTTGTCAATCTTAAATATAGCCCCCTTAAATGAACATTAATGATTTCCGCACACACCATTATAGTGTGTTAAAGTACATGACAACAAGCAATGTTGTTCTCCTTGTTTCATCCTAACCTACAATTACGTCAGCAATCGCTGGGAAAGCACAAAGGTACATTCAGCTGACATCTTAAAATGTTAAGATTAAAATAAAAAAATAAGCCCAAAGGTCAAGATATATCCAGCTGCAGACCCGCAGCACCACCAGTTTCAGAACCCCAGTTTCAGAACCCCAGCGCCAGAACCAGAAGTGAGGGGCGGAGTTATTGACAATGAGACAAGCATGGCGGAGAGCATGGTGAGTTGTGTAACGTTGTCTAACGTTTTTGACATCATGTGGTGAAAAATTATCGCATATATTAAGTTCAGCGTTTATCTGCTAAATATTTAATTTGTGCTTAACTTTATCATCTTATTGAAGCTTGAATATGTTGTCATACTTTATTGTATTAAAAAAAAATTCTACGTTCGATACATTTTTGCGTGTTGTAAATGGGCCTTGCAGTGACGTTTTGAAGACATCTTGTGAAGGTGTTAAAGTGTTTGTTCCAAATTCCTCTGTTATATGCATTGTTTGTGAGTTAATGTTACCTTATAGTTGAGGTTTTTTTTTACGTTGAGATTATTGTGTGGCGCTTTCATCTCTTGTAGAGACATATAATGATTCAGTGAGGTGACTCATTACCTGAGCTGCAGGATTGTCATGATAAAATGGGCCTAGGGGTGAATTGGTCATTTGTTGTATACATTTTTATTGTTTCTTTTAAAACGATGCTGAATTTTCTCTCTTTTTTTTTAGTTTTTTTACATGTTTTATTTTACATAAAGAAAAATGCATGCTGCACATGTTCTTGTGAAATAATTAATAATTTATATAAAATGCCCATAAGTTTCAAGCATTATTTTTCACCATTATGATCAGGAAGTAACTCTCATAATACAATGAAACGGATAACTATGTACAATTATAATACACAAGATCAATGTTTTAAGATGCTTATTGTACTGTACCTTAATGTATCATTATAACATACGTATAAAGTATGATGTTTCGTGTGTAATAAAAGCAAACTACGCTCCAAAACGTTAGGTGGCGCTACTCTGTTTAGAATGTAAGCTCTGCCCCTCACTTCCGGTTATGGTGCTGGAGTTAGAACCTAAGCTCAGCCCCTCACTTCCGGTTCTGGCGCTGGGGTTCTGAAACTGGTGGTGCTGCGGGTCTGCAGCTGGATACTATTGCAAAGGTCTGAAATATCCCACGATCCACAAATTTTAATGAAATCAAATATGCATGTGTGAAATATGAGTCCTTCATGTGCGTTTTGCGTTATTAACGTTAACCATTAATAGATTGTTAATTTTTATGATGATGGTTTAGGAAAATGTCTGAAAATTGACATCCCTAATTCAAGGGATGAGGGATTTGTTGACTGTTTATGAATGACAGGTGTTACAGTTCTGTGGGAAACTGCCAAGTTCTGTAGGCTTACACAAGTCATAACTGTATGACTTGCGCCCAATCTACATTGCGGGGAACAACAATACTAGATTGTTGCCATTATAATCAACGATTATCTACACAAGATGGCAAGAGTGCTTTCTTTATATTTGATACTGGTGTTTCTTCTTAAATTCATGCGGCAATGGTTAATATCTATATATATCTTGTGAGCAAACTAACATTTAAGTGAGTCATTCATGTGTAAAGTTAGCTTAGGGTTGAGTAAATTATTGGATTGAAATGGGCAGGCGTTCGTGTTCAAATTGGTTGTGGTTGGAGAGGTCAAAGTCTGCTTGGCCATCCATTTAACACTGTACTTAACCTCTTCAAACCAGCACGGTCTGGTTGCACAAGATCAGGGCTTCCACTCTCTTAGTACCATTTACATCACCTCCTCCTCTCTCTGTCGTCTGCCCTTCCTCCTCCTTCAATCCCCCCTCCTCCTGAACGGGTCCTCTGTGCTTATCCTCAGCTGCCATCCGGCCCGTGCTCTCAGAACAAAAGAGCCTTCATGGGACCCACCAGGCCACGGTACTCAATGGGTTAACACTAGGTTATCACTGTCTGGCTGGTGTCTTTGTTATAAAGTGAAAGTGTTATGTGTGTTTGAGTGGAGGAGGCCGTGTGTGTGTGTGTGTGTGTGTGTGTGTGTGTGTGTGTGTGTGTGTGTGTGTGTGTGTGTGTGTGTGTGTGTGTGTGTGTGTGTGTGTGTGATGGATTTGTCATTCGTGTCTTGAATGCACGTCTGCCCTGTGAAGAGAGCTATTTTTTTTTTTAATGCGTACTTGTGCATGGGGGGGGGTTGTTGCTCGATGGGGGATGGGTGCCTCAGGTTTGTTGCACAGGGTTTCCCAGTAAAGCTGGCAGGGACATGTTGGCCAAGGGGAGAAAAAGGAGGGGGCAGGGCCAATGGGGTGGCAGGAGGGGTTAATGGAAAGGGGTGTGGTCTGAGATCCCGTCCCTTTCATTGACAGGGTTTCCTTAGGCTCCGTGCAGGGGTGGAGTACAGACAGATCGGCTGATAAAGTCCTGCCAAATCTCCTCACCTCACATGAGCATCTACTTAAGAAATATCTTATTTTTTTCCCGTATCATTTTAAATTAATGATAATACAAATACTGAAGTCTTATATTTGTGGTACATGTTTCGGAATGCAGTCAATTCAAATAATTGTGATGTCACTTGCAGCATAATGATTTCCTTCCTTTCCAAAAAATACAGACCAATCAACATCATGAAGTGTTTTTAAATAACATATTTTGAATGGGGGTGAAATTGATCCATAGCCCATAATCTAAAATGATCCATAAATTGATATGCTTGTGCCTTTGGCTGGATGTCTGTGTGTGTTTTTAGAGGAATCTGGTTAAAATCAGGAGAACTAATTGAGGCCAATGCCGTAGCACTCGTGTGTGTTTGTTTGTGTTTCAGGAGACTTTGAAGATGAGTCCAAGCAGCCTTCAATGTCAGAACAGCAGAAACACCAGCTCAAGCACAGAGAACTGTTTCTGTCTCGACAGTTTGAGTCTCTTCCTGCCACACACATACGGTCTGTACGCTCATGCCACTTTAGAAAAACTGAAGTGCATAATCATATTAGATTCCAGGCTTAAGGCTTTATATTGGTGAGCGCACATCTTTTATGTTAAAAGTCATATGTTTTGGCTTATTGTTTTTCTACAGAGGAAAATGCAACGTCACACTTTTGAATGAGACTGATGTTTTAACAGGTTACCTAGAGAGAGAGGTAAGTGTCCATCTGCTTGTTCGAGAGCACTCTGTTTACAAATTCTATAATTTGCAAGCCATTGAGAGACGGGCCAAAACATGACAACCCTGTTTGGGTAAATCTCACGTAACCTGTCAAGTATACTGAATGTTGGGTGTTATTTCACACCAAAATCAATAGAGAATTAAATCTATTTTGCATAAAGAAAAGATTTATTTTTAAGATCAGGATTTATTTTTTATTTTTTTGCAATGTGACTTTTAATTTCAATTAATTTCCACCCAATTCTCATTACTGTAATGTGAAAAAGGGTTTGAATTTTGGTTTTGAATTGTAATGTATTTACAGTGTACTGTATGTCATGGTAGTATTTGTCATACTGAATATATGCTTATTTCAATAATTACTTATACAGAAGGAGATTTTTCTTAAAATTGTTTGCATAACAAATGTAATGTAATTTTAAAAACACGATACAAAAAACTTTTCTTTATGCAAAACGTTTTTAAAATACAATTAAAACATTAAAGAAAATGGTTAAGACCATTTAAAATGCTTGATAGCCAAGTGAACACCAAAGAAATTTGTGGTTTCAAATGGACTAATATAATGTGTTTGTTTTTTTGAATGTGTGTTTTCTGCAGGATTGTTTCTTCTACTCTCTGGTGTTTGACCCAGTGCAGAAGACTCTGCTGGCAGACCAGGGAGAGATCAGAGTGGGATCCAAATACCAGGCAGAGATCCCTGACAAACTGGCTGAAGGTCAGAAGGTTTTATTGTCTTGGTGTCCTAAAAACTCCTTGTTCCTTTTTGACATTGAATGCTCTTCAGTGGAATCGACTGTTAAACACCAAGTCCTAACCAACCGTGACCATCAACAGCATCACATGAATACACAATTTGCCCTGCCCACCTCTAATTTTTGTTCTTGCTGAACAAATCCTATTTCTGTTGAACAGAACCTTTGGCCACCTGTGCAGAATATTTTATATTACATATAAATGAAATATTTATTTATATGTAAATATATATTGTATGTATGTGTGTGTGTATGTGTGTGTGTACATATATATATATTACACACACACACAGATCAGCCACAACATTAAAACCACTTACAAGTGAAGTGAATAACATTTATTATTTCATTACAATGGCACGTGGTGAGCAAAGGCTTGCCTATCTGGTCCGATCCCACAGAAGAGCTACTGTAGCACAAATTGCTGAAAAACTTAATGCTGGCTATGAATGAAAGGTGTCAGAACACAGTGCACCGCAGCTTGCTGCGTATGAGGCTGTGTCGCAAAAGAGTGCCTATGCTGACCCCTGTCCACTGCCGAAAACACCTACAATGGGCACGTGAGCTTCAGAACTGGACCAAGGAGCAATGAAAGAAGGTGACCTGGTCTGATGAATCACGTTTTCTTTTAGATCATGTGGACTGCTGTGTGCGTTGTTTACCTGGGGAAGAGATGGCAGGAGGATGCACTATGGGAAGAAGGCAGGCTGGCGAAGGCAATGATGCTCTGGGTAATGTTCTGCTGGGAAATCTTGGGTCCTGGCATTCATGTTGATGTTACTTTGACACGTACCGCCTACCTAAAATTGTTGCAGACCACATACACCCCTTCATGGCAACTGTATTCCCTGATGGCAGTGGCCTCTTTAAGCAGGATAATGCGCCCTGCCACACTGCAAAACATTTTCAGGAATGGTTTGTGGAACATGACAAAATTTCCCAGATGTCAATCTGACTGAGCATCTAAGGGATGTGATAGACCAACAAGTCTGATCCATGGAGGCCCTACCTCACAAGTAACAGGACCTACAGCTAACGTCTTGGTGCCAGATACCACAGGACACCTTCAGAGGTCTTGTGGAGTCCATGCCTTGATGGGATATTAGTCAAGTGGTTTTAATGTTCTGGCTGATCTGTGTGTGTGTGTGTGTGTGTGTGTGTGTGTGTGTATTTATATATATATATAATACACACACACACACACACACACACAGAGCTCTGGAAAATTATCAGTTTCTCTGGATTTGCTATTTATAGGTATTTGTTTGAGTAAAATTAACAGTTTTGGTTTATTACTAACAATTATCTCACATTCCAAATAAAAATATTGGCATTTAGAGCATTTATTTGCAGAAAATGACAACTGGTCAAAATAACAAAATATGCAGTGTTTTCAGATCTTGAATAATGCAAACAAAACATGTTCATATTAATTTCTGAACAACACAATACGAATGTTTTAACTTTGGAAGAGTTCAGAAATCTATATTTGGTGGAATAACCCTCATTTTCAATCACAGCTTTCATGCATCTTGGCATGCTCTCTACCAGTCTTTGACATTGCTGTTGGGTAACTTTTATGCCATTCGTAGCGCAAAAATTCAAGCAGCTCGGCTTTGTTTGATGGCTTGTGGCCATTCATCTTCCTCTTGATCACATTCTAGAGGTTTTCAATGGAGTTCAGGTCTAGAGATTGGTCTGGCCATGACAGGGTCTTGATCTGATGGTCCTCCATCCACACCTTGACTGACCTTGCTGTGTGGCATGGAGCATTGTCCTGCTGGAAAAACTAATCCTCAGAGTTGGGTAATATTGTCAGAGAAGAAGGAAGCAAGTTTTCTTCCAGGATAACCTTGTACGTGGCTTGATTCATGCATCCTTCACAAAGACCAATCTGCCCGATTGCAACCTTGCTGAAGCACCCCAGATCATCACCGATCCACCACCAAATTTCACAGTGGGTGCGAGTTACTGTGGCTTGAAGGCCTCTCCTCTCTAGGTTTAACCATTAGATGACCAGGTGAAGGATCGATGATGATCTGGATGTGCTTCAGCAAGGGGGAACAGTGGTCACTGGTCCAAAATCCTGCTTCACAAAACTGTATTTTAAATACAAAATGTGAGCTGATTGGCTGTAATTTTTGTTGCTTCTTACAGTATTTCATGTGACAAATGAAACTTGATGTGTTGCCTAGTTAGGACAAAGTGTTAAACAACTGATTCAGTATCAAATCGTCCTGCTGCATGTTGATCATTGAAGGGATAATTCTACATAATTAAAGGCATTGTTTTCTTGTCTTTTGCAGGTGAATCAGATAATCGAGTGCAAGAGAAGCTTGAGACAAAGGTTTGGGATCCTATTAACCAGCTGAAGGATCCTCAGATAGACCAGTTCCTGGTGGTGGCACGGTTAGTATTTCCCTTTTATCCTGAATGCTGAATTGGAGCTAATTTTAGAAACTTTCTGTAGCAATTTAGGCATAATTAATTGCTTCCAGGCTCAATCCATATCTTTTAATGACAGTATTTGTAAAAGCGTGTTACCTTAAGATGTACTAATGCAGGTTTTGTTCATAAGATTAAGATTGCTATAGAGGACTCTGACCTTTGTTCAGCATTTCTACTGTTAACATTTTTATGAGCACAGGTTTATGTCATATCTTGCAGAGGATGTAATGGAGACTGTCTTTAGATACATACATCGATCAGTCACAAAATTAAAACCACCTGCTTAATGTTGTCTCAGAATGCTGTTCTGAGATGCGGGTTGCCGCTGTTTTGGTGCACGAGGGAGACCTACACGATATTAGGCAGGTGGTTTTAATGTTGAGGTTGATCGGTGTATATTGCCATAGTAATTTGTCTAATTTGCGAATGTAAAATAAAGTAGTTTGCAACATGAGTGTTATGTAGCTGTCCTGGGGGGTGGATGGCCAGTTATGAAACAAACAGTCCGTGTTAAATTCAATTATCAGTTTAGATTGATCTATACATTTTAAACATATTTAGCAAAAAATGACTCGAACTAATGTCCTAACTTGGCTGATTTAAAGGTTAATTGACCCAAAATTAGGACTAATTTAGGATTTGTTTAACCATAGTTTTGCCAAAGGGGGGGTTCTTTAAATATTGTTGTGTAGCAATATGACTAATAATGTTAAAGTGTACATTTGATGTGTTTTTTAGAGCCGTTGGCACGTTCGCACGTGCGCTAGACTGTAGCAGTTCTATACGCCAGCCCAGTCTTCACATGAGTGCAGCTGCAGCATCTAGAGACATCACACTGGTGAGGAAGGCGACATGGGGAAACTTCCTTAAGCACCCATACCCACCAACACATTCCCCATTTATTCACTGCCAACTCACTCTGCTTCAGTTAACCTTCATGTCTGTCATCTACATTGTTCAATCTGTGTGCAGTTCCATGCCATGGACACTTTGCAAAAGAATGGCTATGACCTGGCCAAGGCCATGTCCACACTGGTGCCACTGGGTGGGCCAGTGCTGTGCAGAGATGAGATGGAGGAGTGGAGCGCCTCAGAAGCCATGCTGTTTGAGGAGGCTCTGGAGAAATATGGCAAAGACTTTAATGACATCCGCCAAGACTTTGTGAGTTTAAAGACATCAATTGAATTGCTACTGATGTAAATTAAAACAGTTGTGTAATATATTCAAGGTTTTGTGTTTTTGATTATTATTTATTTTTGTCCTGCAGTTGCCCTGGAAGTCATTGGCTAGTGTGGTCCAGTTCTACTACATGTGGAAGACTACTGATCGTTACATCCAGCAAGTAAGGACCGATAAAAAAATATATATATATATATATATATTCATTCCCTGTGTTTTCCTGCATGCAGTTAACTGTAAAAAAAAAAAAACCTAAATGTTTTCTTCCCAGAAAAGACTGAAGGCAGCGGAGGCCGACAGCAAACTGAAACAAGTGTACATCCCCACCTAGTGAGTATTTAGTGTCACTGCACTTTTTGGGCATAAATATTTTCTGCCTATAGATGGGGCATTTCCCATGAATAAGGTGCAAATTGGGGTGCTTCTGATTTCTAAACTTGCGCATCTTTATTTCCTTTCCTTGTTTCCATTCCTTTCAGCCTATCTTGTCCCTCTTAGGACATGAGGAAAGGATGCAAGGAAATGAGGACTAGGGAATACACCGATCAGCCACAACATTAAAACCACCTGCCTAATATTGTGTAGGTCCCCCTTGTGCCACCAAAACAGTGCCAACCTGCATCTCAAAATAGCATTCTGAGATACTAATCTCAACACAATTGTACAGAGGGGTTATCTGAGTTACTGTCAGTTCAAAACAGTCTGGCCATTCTCTGTTGAACTCCGTCCACAGAACTGCCACTCATTGGATATGTTTTTTGTTTTTGGCAGCATTCAGAATAAATTCTAGATACTGTTGTGTGTGAAAATCCCAGGAGATCAGCAGTTACAGAAATAATCCAGCCCATTTGGCACCAACAATCATCCATGCGATTACCTAATTAGCCAATCATATGGCTGCAGTGCATAAAATCATGCAGATACGGGTCAGGAGTTTCAGATAATTTTCTCATCAATCTTCAGAATGGGGAAACATTTTGATCTCTGTGATTTGGAGCGTGGCATGATTGTTGGTGGCAGATGGGCTGGTTTGAGTATTTCTGTAACTGCTGATCTCCTGGGATTTTCACACACAACAGGTTTTAGAATTTACTCCGAATGGTGCCAAAAACAAAAAAAAGTCCTGTGAGGGGCAGTTCTGTGGATGTAAATGCCTTGTTGATGAGAGAGCTCAACAGAGAATGGCCAGAATGTTTCAAACTGACAAAGTCTACAGTAACTCTGATAACCCCTCTGTACAAATATGGTCATAAGAAAATTATCTCAGAATGCTATTCTGAGATGCGGTTTTGGCGGCACAAGAGGGACACAATATCAGGTGGTTTTAATGTTATGGCTGATCGGTGTATAAGCAAGATGTATTTGTAAAATAGAATGTCCCGCTCACTTGAGTATCACTTTAAAGGGACTATCTTTGCCAGGTTCCCTCACATCCTGGAAAACCTATAATTTTGCAATGCAGTTTTCCAATCATAGAAAAGACATGGAAAATTTGAAAAATACCTAAAATGGTTAAAAATACCAAAAAATATATTATTTGTCCTGGAAAATATTTAAATATAGTAAAACTGTTTGACTGTGTTGCTGACAAGGTTTTTGTTGATGTACAACTTAACGATCAGGATTTGGCGTAGGAGTCAAATATACAAATTCGTATTGTTTTGTCACTGCCGGTGGCTGAACATTATGAAACAACATCAATGTTTAGGCTATCTTACATGAACGAATCCCTGCCACATACATTCTCTGTACATCTGCTGTCATCTCTGCTTTGCCCAAGTATTGATTTAGTACAAAAATAAATTACTGATTCTTGTCATAAAACTGGCATGAGCTATAAAACACAGAACTTCATGAAGTATGACACATTTAGACAAAAATTCAATCTGTGTGTTTGTCATTAAATCACAGCTTTTTGGGGATTAATAATCACACCGGGCCACATAGTGAACTGCTTATCTGGAGGTGAGAAACTAGCATCAAAAACACAGAAATGCCGAAATAAATCTCGATTTGAAATTACTTAAATTGTTGGGTGCATAAAATGTCCTGGGAAAGTGTGGCTTGAAAAGAGTGAAAACCTAGTAACACAGATGCATTACCTCGGAGCGCTTGCTGTTATGTTGCTGAAACTTGATTAATGAATATATTGTATTCCTAATAAATCCTAATAATTCAAGATGTACTGTTGAAATATGGATCATTTATACCGCAAAGGTGAAACATGAAATAAAACTGTTGTATCAGATGTAAAGGGGGAGAATTTATGCATGCTTCAGGTGTTTTGACAAAAAAAAATCTTTAACATAGTATGAACCTGTGCATCCACTTCGATGAGCTTCTTCTGTCCTCCTTGTTCACCTGCTCGTGGTGCGAGAATAGATACGTCCTTTTAATGATGGCGGAATGGTAGTTTTCCGGGTCACAGGCTTCGAGGATGGAGGCGCGAGGAAACAAGAAAGCATCAATTAGGTTATTGAGAAGCACCCTTGGTGTTCTATTACATTTTTCTTCTTTTTTTTAATCAAGAATCTCATGTTCTTTAGAGAGTGAAACATTTAACATCTAAATAATCTTAACATAAAATTAACTAAAGTCTTTAGTTGGTCCCTGTTACCCACAATGTCATGTTTTATTTTTATCTGATGTTTATTGCTAGAAAATAAAATCAGGGTTTTAAACTGTATTCTGGGTTGCAAAATTAGCAAACCTCATAGAAACTAAAGCTGCTTCATGAAATATTTGGTACAACATTTTTAGGTGGATGAACAACATTTTCTTAAGGTTAAGCACCCCTAATTTTTAAGAGTTTAAGCCCTATTTTGTACCCTATTCTTGTATCAGGTCTGTTGTTTAATAGACCGCAATACACACAATATTTTAGAAAATCATATTTTCATTAGGATATCAGAAGTACCTTTTATTAATTTGTATCTGCAACAATCAGATAAAAACAAAAAATGGTTTCTTGTTTTATCTATGTGCAGTTTTGTAACTTGAACAGGCAAATGCTTTTTGTAATCTTTACCTGCTGCTTGAGAGTCTCAATACTTCCTCCATCAGCACCAAGCCAAACCCCAACCAGATCATGGCTCCTGGAAACAAGCCCGGCATGAACGGGGCCACTGGCTACCAGAAAGGCCTCAGCTGTGAAAGCTGCCACAGTGAGTGCCCTCAAGTCATTTTACCCAATCATGCCCCATGTTAGGATACAAGCTCAAATATTCCTGTGCATTACAATCATTACATCCATCTATTTGGCTTGTTGCTCTTCCAGCTACCCAGTCTCAGCAGTGGTACGCATGGGGCCCTCCCAACATGCAGTGCAGACTCTGCGCATCCTGCTGGACATACTGGAAGAAGTACGGTGGTCTGAAAACCCCCACCCAACTAGAGGGTACCACAAGAACTGGCTCGGTATGCAAACCATGTTGTCTTTTGAGATTTTGAAGTTCATATTGACAATGTTTTACAGTCATGGTGCATTTTAATTTTGTTGGTTAGTTCATGCATCAGACATAAATTATTTCCAAGAGACTGGACACTGGATAGAAAATTGGTGAACTGACCATTTTCTTCCAATAGGATGCAGCTCCACGTGGTCACATGACCCGCCAGGAAGTACAGGGCATGTCCCCGTTCACCAGCAGTGCCGGAAGAGCAAAACTTCTAGCAAAGAACCGCCAGACCTTCATCCTGCAGACAACCAAACTCACTCGAATCGCTCGTCGGGTGTGCCAAGACATCTTGCAGTCTCGTCGAGCAGCCCGTCGCCCCTACGCATCTATTAACAGCAATGCTGTCAAAGCAGAGTGTGAGCAATCTTTGAAAATTACAGTCATACTGTGTTGTTGTTGTTGTTTTGTTTTGTTTTTTTTACCATTCTTGGTCATAGTGCCATCTAGTGGAGGGGACATGTTCTGAAATTGTAGAGGTCTTTCTATGCAGTAACCTGAAACTGTGTGGTTTATCTCAAGTTTTTGGTTGACTTCCTCTTCTCTTTTAGGTATGATAAGGCTTCCTAAAGCGGCGAAGAGTGGTGTGATGAACCGCCTTATTCCACGACCGTCCCTCATCAATATAGTTAAAGAATTGGGTAAGTCTTCAGCATTAAGACCAAAATAGATAAATGTTTTGAAAGACTCATAATTGTTTAATATTTTTTCACTATAAAATGACCAATATTTGTTTTTCTGTGGTCGATATAATGCAGATATATTATAAATTAAAATGCCATGCAAATAGGACAAAAAAGCTTAAATTCTAATGAATACTTATTACACAAAATGTACTCTCATATAGACCTTAGTCAGGGTAGATGCTATATTTTATTTTACTTTCATGTAAACAAGGCTGTGATGGACTTGCAGTCTGTATAATGGCATGTACCGTGTAAAGGCTCAGGTATACGTCGTTTTCTGCGTTCAGGGTCATCTCACACATGGTCGGTCAAGCGTTCAGCCATTCAAATTATACTTTGGGCATGGAACTTAGCTTTGAGTGGGAACCCTGTCTTTGGACCATTAGTGAATATGAACACGTTTGACGCATGCACACTATGACTGCTTTTTGACACTCAGTTAATAGTCAACAACAAGCACATTCGCAGATGATACACACAGATGAGGACTGTCTGCATGTCGAGAAAATCTAGGCTGTATGTATGCAGACTACCGATGATGAAATTTCCACCACACACTGCACTCGTTCCGATCAGCAACCCGGATGACTCGAGTAGACTTTGGGCTTAAAGGTGCAAGATCACATCTGATTTTCATAAGTTGTGTTTTCTGGAGTTTTTCTACTGTTAAGTTTTTGAAAAGATGATTATTCAGTGTTTTGTAAGCGAAACAATCAACACCTCCTGACCCATTAAACAGACTACTACTATTCCTTAGAGCCCTGTTTTCATTTTGGCCCCCAAATTGCTACTTTGACTTATGTCCATGCTTAAACTTTTGAAGACATAATTTTGTATTTATTTTTTTTGCTATAATATTTTAGAAATTATACAAAGGGGAGCTAACACTTCTGTTAGTTGTGTGTTAGAACACTTCTGTAAGTGGCCAGTTGCACATGAGATTGGGCGATGTCGAACTCAAAATTAAGAAATGTATATTGTCTATCACCAGTTTTTACTGGTTTATAAGACCACCAGGGATACTCACTACTCACCTTTCAGCTTTTGTCACCTTTTCTGAAGCTAATTTGCCCAAATGATTTGGCCACACAAGGGTTAAATTTGAATTGGGTGTGAATGGCCCTTTTGTCATGACACAAGTGGAATATAACCTCAAAAAAGATCATGACATCTGAGTCATGCTGTTTTAATAATAGTAAAAGAAAAAAGCACAATCTTTTAAATCTAAAAGATAAATAAAAAAAAGGATTGTTTTTGGATAACAAACAAAATGCTATATTTTAAATACAACTAATAAATCAACTCAAAATATACATCTGGAACACCTGCTATGACTCACCTTTTCACCTCTCATGAGTTTGCATCCCTGATAAGATGTACAATGTGCTGCAGGGCACAGGCCCAAATTGACCCTTGGCTAAACCCCACCTTAAAAGCATTTCAGACCAATCATATCTTGGCAAGTGTTGCCATGCCCCATTTCTTTGATAAGCGCTTGCTTTTCCCCCCAACGAGTCTATGGGAGTGATGTGTGTTTGAGCAGTTTTAAGGGGCATTTTATAGAAATTATCCAAAAAATGTTGTTGCTGGGTCACTTGTAATAGTGACATGAGATGCCTTTTTTTTTTTAAAAAGAATCTTTAAATCTCAAGAAGAGCATGCTATGGACAAAACTGTGTCAGCCTTCCCAAATGAACATGTTTCAGCAAGGACACCAACATTTGATCCAAGTAAATTAAAGCTAATAACTTATCATTAATTAATTTTCACATTGATTCAGGTCTTAATAAAGGCAATAGTAAATAGTTCACAGCATCGTAGTGAGTGTGTTATGACACATTACAAGCAGTTCTGTTCATTTACGCTATCAAATGACTCTTTTCTCTTTATGTAACTGATGATGATTTGCCTCTGTTCTGATTCACAGTCCCCAGATTTTTTTCAATCAAATTACAATGTAATTTAAAGGTGCTATATTTAAGATTGACAACAAGTGTTTGAAATGGGTACTGCAGTCCAAAATATTGGAGAGTTGTCTGCCCCACCCCAGACTTGAAGCTCATGCGGGTTGCCAGAATGTTGACATGCAAATTAGCCAACTCAGTATCTGTTTTAAAGGATTTCTGGGCTTTAAGCTGTCTCCATCTTCCAAAGGCATCTCCAAAATGTATCCTTGTTTTACTACGCCTCTGGTTATGGTTGTTTTTAGATGGATGGCGAGGCATTTTAGGTTGTTTGCTGGCTTCCATTGCTGCAGCCCGCAGTGTTGTTTGCCTGTAATCTTGTTCAAATCTGGCAACACAGTGGTGTCGAAATGCTATTGGTGAGTGGGCAGTGGGCGGGATCACACAGGCCAAAACATAAACAGAAATTCCGGCCTGGAATTGAAACTTCAAAGTAGAATATACTAGCAATAGCATTGTTATCGGAAAAGCCAGTATTTCAACATGGCGTGTTTCCTAATTCTCTAATGACATATTATGGTAATTTTATGATTTAGTACATTAAAAATATTACATATAGCACCTTTAAAAAAAAAAAAAAAAAAAAAGTTTCCCACTTTTCTCCCCAATTTGGAATGCCCAATCCCCAATGTGCTCTAAGTCCTTGTGGTGGTGTAGTAATTAATCTAGGAGGACTAATTTCAGTTGCCTCTTTGTCTGAGACCGTCAATCTGTGCATTTTATCACGTGTCTTGTTGAGCGCGTTACCGCAGAGACCATGAGGAGGTTACCCCAAGTAACTCTACCCTCCCAAGCAACCGGGCCAATTTGGTTGCTAAGGAGACCTGGCTGGAGTTACTCGAACTCATGACTCCAAGGGTGGGAGTCAGCATCAATACTCGCTGAGCTACTCGGGCCCCCAATTTAACCATTTATTTTACAAAAAACATCAGATAAATATGCATTACAATGTCACTCTTCATTCCAGCCCACATAATAATATTAGAAATTCCATTTGAGAATATAAAAAAAAACATTGTTCATGGCAATCTCCCTTTCATTACTATGGGGAGATTTGCAAAGCTTGTCCGAGCAAGTAATGGTAGCCAAGAGGGGCGGAGCTTAGCGAAGGGTCAATTACTATTTAAAAAGGTTTTCTTGTTTCAAAGAATGTGAATTAATAATTCCTTTAAAAAAATCTTTGATAGCTTTATGTTTTTACTGGGAAATAAAGTAAAATATAACCAAAAAGACAGTGTTAATGTATTAAATGGATGGAGTGAAAATATTCATATTGCTTGTTTTTCAGCTGTTCAAGCTCCTTTGAAACTTAAAGCTCCTCGAGGTGCTCCAACCCCTATCAACCGTAACCAAGGCAACCAGCCACGGAGCGCATCCGCCCTACTGGGCAAGAGGCCATTTGAAAATGTGAGTATCACAACTCCTATTGTGATAGAAAATAATGTACCGGTACACACATACGGTATGCTGTATCCTCACCTAATCATTCTCGATGGCAGCAGGTTGGAGGTAATTCTTTCTCCACCAATGGAAGACCGTTCACATCTGGAATGAGAGCAGCCAACCAGTCAGTCATTAAGAGGCAGAAGGTCAGCCAAGGAGATGCACCGAATCCAGTGGTGTTTGTGGCTACAAAAGACACCAGGTATTTTTCAGGAACTTGCACTTAAACTTTTGCTTTTTCCTGAGACTAATTCTGTGTCTGGGGGAAACAGGGCTCTGAGGAAACACCTCACTCAGGCAGAGATGAGGCGGGCAGCCAGAAAACCACACCTCCCAGTCAGAATCAAGCTTCCCATGCCACCCCGGCCACTTCCTGTACCCATCTTACCCTCCAGCACCAGTGAGCCTATTGTGTTGGAGGACTGAGCGATGTTCCAACAGACCACATAATTTGCCAGAGCATGTTAAATCCAGCCACCATCAGCTGTTCTTCTCTCTTCCTCGTCTTCTGTCGTCCCCCAAATCCTATACCCGCAAACACACTCATGCACCGATGACAAACCCCCATATCCTTACACCAGCATACACCTGACTCCATAGTGTTTTACTCCCAGTGTTACAGTTTAAGGGTTAAATTCCCTCATTTCCCATTGCTTTTTTTAACTGCAAATACTTTTAACTGTGTAATTTAAAGCAAATCATGTTAATTCTAAAATGGTGTAAAAGCACACTTTATTTTTCTCCAGCTGTCTTTGTATTAATATTAATAGCATTTTTCAAAAGTGTGTTATTGTGCGTTTGAATGTGTAAATTGTGTGAGGGAATACAGTCTTTTTACCATCTGTTTCATAACGTCTTGGGTCGCTTGTGTATAAAAACCAGAGTACGAGTTGCTTCCTTTATTGGTTTTGTACTATATAGACGAATTGATTAGGGTGCATCTGACTTATTTTGATGTGCCGTTTATTTAAACCATTACAAGTGGTTCAAATTTTTCAGGCCCTGTAGCAACACACTCATCATGGACTGCAATACAATCTGCATTTTTCTCTATACAACAGATCTGCAATTGGGATGTTGTTGTTTTTTTTTTATTGAAAGTCACCTGGTTTTGCAGACTATTTTATTGCAAAATCCTGCAATTGATCTACTTCAGGCAGTGATATGTGGAGATATTGTAGGATTCTAGCTTTGTACAAACTTTTGATGAGTTAGGAAGGTTTCTGATTTAGTAAAGTGTCAAGTATGTTCATTTGAATGTAAGGCAGACCTAGGTTTGAAGAGCCCTGTGGTCTCCCATAGCTTCTCAAGAATGCCCCTCCTAGAGGTTTTAGAAGTTAGATGTTACAATCAGTTTGGCCTGTTTGGTACCTCAATATTTACCCTTTTCCACAAAAGACATTATGAACAAAGCCATAAGCATACCACTTCTGCTCTTTTTCCATGCATATGTTGCTACGCTTGCAATGGCTTCACAAAGGTTTTGGGAAAAATCTAAATGGCATCCTGGGGGCTACTAGGAATATGTTAGCGGTTATAGATAATGACAATAAGGATGCAGTGAGAGGGGGAAATGTTTTTGATTAGGTTATTTAGTAGGCTAATGGTCCAATTGCAGGCTGATACTGATGCATAATCCCTTGATTTGAGTTGGTTTTTTTTTTGTTTGTTTTGTAAACATTGGACGATGTGAATAGCTGAACAGTTTTTTGACAGATTTGTTTGCTTGTTGAGATTCGTCAACACAAAATTCATTGTAAATTGTTTTGTAATGTTTCTTAAACAAATGGAGCGTGCACTGCACACTAAACAAATAAATGTTACCCTGTCCCCTTTTAAGTGTCACCAGTTTTTTTATGAAGGGGGTTTGTGTAAAAAAAACAATGTGGGGAAAAAACACATGTTAACATTGTTCTAAATTGGGGTGTGTGTGGGGTGGGGTGGTGGGTCAGGAGAGGGAAGACCGGTTGATTTTAAGGCTTGGTTCACGGATGTGAAGGAAGAAATTGGTTTCAACTTTTTCAAACTTTTTTTTTTTTTTTTTTTAATTCCAGTGTCTCTGTATCCTTTATTGTATCTTGTGATAAGAAAATGAATAAAGATTTTGTTTGTGGTCCTAAAAAAAAGCCTTTTTATTTTTTTTTTACCTTTTTAGATTATTTAAAAGATTGTGCTTTTTCTTTTACTGTTTCAACAACAGTATGACTCAGATGTCATGAGCTTTTTTTGAGGTTGTATTCCACTTTGTGCATCATGACAAAAGGGCCATTCTCACCCAATTCAAATTTAACCCTTGTGTGTCAATTAAAAAAAAAAAAAAAGTTACTTAGGGGTCCTTTTAAAGGACAAAAATGTCTGTCTAAAAAAATATTATTTCAATTAGTTAATTTTTTTTAACCAACATCAGTCTTGATCATAACAACACTGTAACATCCATAACAACACCATTTTAGCTGCATTTATTCAATTCTTGGGTTTCAGTCACGTGATTATGATGACGCGCGAAGGCGGAGCGATTTCAGATGGAGGGCAGGAAGTAAACATGGAGAATACGTCTATGCGGAGAGTCCGTATTGTACGAATATAGAACCTGTTTCAAGAAATAGATACAAGGAGTTAGTAAGCGCATATGTTGGACGTGACCCGTTCCTCATGAAGATGAGTGAGTTCTCGGTCGAACTTGAAGATTTGCCGACAGTGGAGGCTGTTGACATCACCAACTATCTGGTCCTTCAGACATCGTACTACACCAGACAGCAAATGAAGGCATATAAAAGTCTGGAGGCGTACAAGTTTTTTGTCAGCGGGTGGGTCCACAACCTCGGTACCAAACGGCTTCACATTGTAGACGCTGAGTACTGTGATTTTGTTGTGTGGAACCACAATGACATTTTTGTTGAAAGGATTTTGCCCGATCTTGAACTTTGTGATGATGTTATCCCTAAAGTTGAGTGCTTTTTTAGAAACGGTATACTTCCAGAAATACTGGGACAGCAAGTTACAAACTCACATGTGTAATGTAATGAAAGGATCCAGGCACTCTTGAAAGTGGGCTGTGTGATATTACTTTTATATCAATACGGTTGTATGAGACAAGATTACATTTTGTCTATTGTTATGAGTGTGGTCTTTGTGAGTTCTGGCTGTTGTATAATTTAAATGAAAAGATTAAATGCCATGGAGAAGACAGAATTATACATGGTGGTTTATTTACAAGATTAGATTTTTCAACAATTGTTATAACAACAAGAACATGGTGTGCAATAACAGATTAGAATCCATTTCATTACATATAATACATATAGCCAGTACAATTGGACTAGTGGATAAAAGTATTACACTTGTTGAAAACATATTAACAGACTGATATGTGTCGGGGCTCAGGTACTACTACTCCATGTCCTCTTACTTATCATCAGAGCCAAGAAGCAGGGATCAGGTATTGGACACTACATGTGTGAGGGCTCAGGTACTGGACTGACTGATTATTATCCCTATCCCTCCCTCCTCCTTACTCCAATGGGACAATAGACTCCGAAAGATTAGACAAGACACAGCAAATAACCCCAATCTTGTCAATCAATGCTAGTGCCTCACCTTGTTTTGTTGCCATGTGCTCTATGGGCATAGCCCTGCTTTGCAGAATCTGATATTTTCTTCTGACTAAACCGATAACTCTCTCAACATGAATACGCAAATTCGCTATTTTTCTTGTGTCTGCCACCTCATACGCTGACAGCTGTTTTCTCCCCTTGGTAAATGCAGGTATCTGTAGTGAAGCACAGTAAAATCCCACACTATCACCAATATTGAACCCATGGTCTGCTAGGACAATATCTCCAGGTAACAGGTTTTTTAGGAGGCCACTCTCTATTGTGATCTGTTTATCGCTGACTCTCCCTCCCCAGGCACAAGATATGTAATGTGACATAGCCTTGGGGTGCAACACCAATCAGAAATTTTACAGTATGGTGATGCTTGTAGTTTGACCACGTTTGTGCTTGGGCTAGTAAATTAGAGGGCTTCTCAATAAAAACTTCGAAACAGTCAACTATCACAGCAACTTTACATCCAAATGCCTGTCTGAATCCCATTGGCATTGTAGCTTGAAGAACATGTCGCTCTGGCCACTCAATTTGAAATTCCAAACTTTCATGAAGTATGTCAATTACTTTATGCCAAATTCTAGAAGCAGTTGGCAGAGAGATCTTGAACCTGAAAGCTAAATCTTTCAGCAGGAGATTTAGTCTCAGCTTCATCAAAACTAAACTGAACTGTTCAAATTTAGACAGCACAGACATAGGACCACAGCTGATGTAGGGTTTGCATAGCTCAAAAATCTGAATTAAAACTAAGAAGTTGGGAAGCCCCGTGTAGAACATTGTCTTGTCTTCGTTTTTTTCAAAGGACTCCTTGTTGAACTGTGTGTCCAGTGCTTTGGCTCAAAGATCTCCCAGCTCTGTTGTGTTTTGTCTCAGAACATCCTCCATCTTCTCAATGTCATCCATTGTTAGCTCAGTCTGGCATCCGGCATCTACATAGCCTGCAACATATCAGTGGGGAGCATAATTAGTTAATTCATGAATATGAATTATGTGAATTGTTGTGAAGTTATCATTTTGACAACCTTTTTACAAACATGCAAGTTCTCTGGTCCAATTATACAGAGTGATTTTAGTTAATATGAATTATGTGAATTGTTGTGAAGTAATCTTTTTTACAAACATACAAGTTTTCTGGTCAACATGTGTAACAATGAATAATTATTAATAACAATGAATAATAATGCTGGTTACACATCTTAGTACAATAATTTACCTTTATCATTTAATGTCCCATTCCCACTGATCCCCTCTGATTGTGGGTTTGTTGTCAGCTGGCTGCTTCGGTTCTGAGCTTTCGGCTGTCTGCGTCAGATCCGGGCTCTCATCTGTCTGTTGGAGATCCAACATAGCATCTGCACATTCCGACCGTCTTTGTTGGTCTTCCTTGATCTTCATCCTTTGCTCTCGTTTAAGAGACGCCTCTGATTTGGGCTTAGTTTTTTGGTAACCTAGCCCAATCTACCGACTCAACGTCACCCAGAGCGCTAGGGCAACATAAAAAGCCCCAATGAAGTCCATATTAGACTACCGGTAACTTAATAAGCATTACTAAGTAAATGAGCATTTAATGACAACCTAATGCTATATATCACAGACACAAAAAACACGTTGGCTAGCTAACATACCTCCGACGAAGTGGTCGCTGCAGACACGGGCATTAACAGACTCTGCTCCTCCCGACCGCAGACGTACGTTACAAATCCACTTTTTACGGCGTTGTTCTGTGAGCTTTTTACATTTCTCACCTTTATGAGTGACAATCTTCGGTACTCTATAAAAACCCTTTCCCTTTTCTCGATTAGAACAATTGGAGCAGCCGTAAACTACACAAAACATTGGCATTTTGCCAGACGGCAGATCCTCAGCTATTTCACTTCCTGCCCTCCATCTGAATTGCGCGCTCTCGCGATGCAGCAGCGTGACGTCACGTGAAGCCTGCAGCGCTCTATAATACAGCAAACGGAGAATAGGAAAATAACACGTGTTTGCTCCATGGGCTAAACATGAGAAAAACTGCGCCATCTGGTGGACAATGTTTTAAACAATTATTTTGAAGCCAGGGCTGTTGTTTTTCAGACGCCGTGTTAATTTAAAGGAATCTTCTGGGTTCAATACAAGTTAAACTCAATCGACAGCACTTATATCCCATTGTAATTTCGCTGCTGTAATGACGCAACGCTGGTAAACATTATAAGAGATTTTTAATCTCACTAAAATCACGTAGAACAGATTTGATAACACTAATATAATATTAACACAAATAATGTTTATGTCTTGTGGTTATACTTTCGAAATAGTGAGTATTTTAATGTTTACAGACTCACCACATTCACTAACATTGTTAGTGCCTCACTGCTCCTTATTGCGTTTCTAGATAAATAGGATGAATCAAGTCGTTTCCTTGTCAAAATCAGTCGGGTAACATCTTTTTAAGATATTTAATGTCCATGGCTTATTGTGCACCAAGTAAATGTATATCCTCATCCCAAGCCTCACAATAAACATAACACAAAGACCTCAATCTGCACTTCACAGACAAACGCTCAATTAAGCACATCGAGGTACGGGACAGGTCTGTATTTGGTGTATATTCAGACTTTGCCCTTTGAAGTCGCCCATCAAACTACTTCAGCAATGTTTATTCCCCCAAGGATACATTGTGAATGCTAAACGCATTCGATCAAATTCAAAACACCCACAGAAGACAAATTGTCACAGAAGCGGACTGTCACAGACAGTCTGCTCTCAAATGGGATTGACGCTCCGCCGCCTCCGAATCCTGATTGGCTGGTTCGAGAAACGCGCTGACGTTGACGCTTCACAGCTGATTCATATTTGAAAGGGAGCGCGGGAATGGGAACTGGCTGAGCTTTAAAACAACCGGGCGAGCATCTGTCTGTACGCTGGACTTGCCAGTCATTCGGTAGTGTCCGCGTCGTTCAACAGCCTAGAGCAACGGTGTTAGGTGTTTATGTTGCTGAACGACCGCAGAGTTTTGATCAACTGTTGTTTAATGGTATAAAGGAGACCAAAAAGCCCACAAGGATGTTTGAGGTAAGTTAACGTGTTTATATTTTGTTTGCTTTGAAGTGCCACTTTTTTTTTTTTCATATTTTGGACTATTATTCCCATTTATTTATTTTGGCTCCACACTAAAAGCTAGTTTAAACGTTCATGGTGTTTTAATGCGGAGCTTGTCTTGTACGGGTAATTGTCAAAGTTGCGTTATTTATGTAGCACTCTTGAAATAAAACTGAGTTGTGCTGCACAATAAGGTTAATTTTAACACTTACAATTTCCCAAATAATACGTTTCCACGTTTATTGTACAAGAGAACTCTTCTTGCTGGCAGTTTATTTAGCACTGCATCATTCTCTGTTTTTAAGTGGCCTACTTTTTTTTTTTTTCTTCTAGACCAGTCAAGATAACCTGCTGCTGTTCCCCACTGAAGGCCAGAATGAGCCTCTCCTCCCTGAGGGTTTGGGCACTGTTAGTCACTCCCTTGCTGAGGCCTTGCTTCCCCTGGTTGAGTCTCCATCTACCCCTGAGAACCCCTGGCTGTGCTCCACCCGCTACAAGACCGAACTGTGCAGCCGCTACGCTGAGGCCGGTACCTGCAAGTATGCCGAACGCTGCCAGTTTGCTCATGGCCTGCATGATCTTCATGTCCCTTCCCGCCATCCTAAGTACAAAACCGAGCTGTGTTATACCTTCCATACTGCCAGTTACTGTGTCTATGGCACACGTTGTCTGTTTGTGCACAACCTCGAAGAGCAGAGGAATGTGCGCCCACGCCGCAGGAATGTGCCATGCCGTACATATCGTGCCTACGGGGTTTGCCCCTTTGGCACTAGATGCCATTTCCTGCACATTGAGGGTGGCTCTGTATCATCTGACAGCGCAGACAAAGAGAGAGCCTGGCAACCTCAATCACGCACGCAAGAGTGGAAGCCTCGTGGTGCCTTGTGTCATACCTTCAGTGCTTTTGGTTTCTGTCTCTATGGCACCCGTTGCCAGTTCCAGCATGGGCTCCCCAATTCGATCAAAGGTTTAGACTTGAACCACACACCCTGGCCTCCCCTAATGCAAAATGGTGGATCCCTTTCACCTGCTTCGGACTCATGCTCTTCACCGTCTCCACCTTCCTTATCACCAGCATCTGCGTTGGCCTCTCCGGTTTATCCTGATGGCTCCGGTCCGACCACACCTTCATCAGTGGGAGCGGTGGCCAATAATGCCTTCATGTTCAGCAGCCAGCATCTGAATGACCTTCTGCTACCTCTGGCCTTCAGACTCCAGCAGCTGGAGAAAGCTGCCAGTTCTGTCCCTCAAGGTGTTCTGGACTGACCCCTGCTATTGTGAGGCCTGTGGGGTGACAAAATACCAGACATGGTGCCCGGAGTTGGTGTTAACGTGTGACTGTGCTGAACTGGTTTTTATTTTTTTATAAATTTTGTATAGGGTCCCTTTGCTTTTACCTGCCTTTTTGAGAGTTTAGTATCAAATTACTGTTTATTCTCCAAGTCTGTCATGTACTTAAGAGATGCCACTTTTTTTTGTGTGTGTGTGTGTGTGTGTGTGTGTGTGTGTGTGTGTGTGTGTGTGTGTGTGTGTGTGTGTGTGTGTGTTATGATATGAATGTTTTTAACGTATGACTTTTTAAATTTTAACCATTTTAAATTATTTGAAAACTTCAGCATTCTTTGCTCTCAATAAAACCAAAAAAAGAAACTGTGTGTTCTGTTTTTATTAGAACTAATACAGAACCTTGAGTTCTCTAGTTGTGATGCCAACCATATTGTAAAATTAAGTTCCTGTGTTTACCTGTTTGGTCCTGAATTTTTCATGCTAAATTAGTTATTTTAAAGGCTGTGTAGAAGGGATGCAATTTTAGTTATTTTGGAGGAACGCCTTTTAACAATTCCGCAATTATTCGGTTTGGCTCAAATCAAATGGGTGACACTTTAAAATAAGGTTCTGGTTGTAGACTTAATTTAATAAGCTGTATTAAAAGAAATACCTAATGCACAAATTAACGACTAGATTTTTTTTTATGCTATGCTGGAGTGTGCTAAATATACTGCTATTAATATGATACAATTAATTTATTCAGTTTTCCTGAACAACTGCTGGGCAGTGACATGATTCTAATTGCCTGTTGTCTATTTCTGGTCTCGAGACGAAAGTTAACTTTCCAAACGAGAGATCTAGAGAACAACAATTCAAGTTACTGTGGAATGAAGCTCAGGCTCAACTTGTGCAGTTGCTGGCTTTCATAACTCTGTGGTATTTAACTAACCTCTGACCATAGTTTGTCATCTACACACTCCGGTGAGGCACTGTCAGTGATGGGCACAAATACATGAAAATGCATTTAAAAGTACCTCCGTTTAAATGTATCAAAACAATACATTTATCAAAATACAATATTTTATATATTGAAAAATTGGCCATTCAAAGAAGTATCACTATTGGTCTGAAATCATCTTATGTAGGCTTGGTTCCCAGAGGAGAACGAAACAGTGCATATAATCGCTATGGGACACCGTCCGAGTGTCACGTCATCAGAAACCTTTATACCAGTGGTTCTAAACCCTGTCCTGGAGCCCCCCAACACTGCACATCTTGTATATCTCCCTATTCTGACACCCAATTCAGGTCCAATTAGTGAAGTCAACAAACTCGCAGTGCCAGAACAAGGCAAAGCATATGTAACCATTCATGCTCCTCAAAGAGGGAATGAGAGAGCCTGAAAATTATAGATGTAGAAATGACTCAAACGATGTCTTAACACAAACTTTGAATATCTTGGCACAAAATCCAATCATTGACTCCCTTAACTCTTTCCCCGCCAGCGTTTTAAAAAAAAAGTTGCCAGCCACCGCCAGGGTTTTTGACGATTTTCGCTAAATTTTAATGGCCCGCAGAATATTTTCTTCCATGAATATATGAAGATGCTATATATATCAAAATAAAGATCTGGGCCTCTGCTTTTAGGCAAAAAAAAAAAAAACGATTTTATTTTATCTTCATTTGTTCTTTTTTTATTGCGACTTGAACAGAGGTAGGTTTTGTCAAAAAACAACATTTCAGACAAAAAGCTGATAAAAAGGCATGTTTATGTCTGATATTTTGAGCTTCTCATACTCCACTTCTTCATGTTTGAGACGATCGCAGTCTGTTTCTTTGATCAAAGAGTTCCGTACTCTTTCAAAACATGCGGAGGGGTCTTCCTTACCGTATAACACCTAAAACACGGAAACCCGGAAAATTCCGGGTTTGGCGGGGAAGCGTTTTTTCATAAAACACGGAAAATTCCGTGTTTGGCGGGGAAAGGGTTAAACAATGCCAATGCCACTAGCAGTGCCTTCTTCGGAGTCAAAACGTATCAATAACTGTTGTCAAGGGCTGGAACGGATCACCCAAGAGCACCTCTAATACAACGAATAAATCCTATCATGGAACGCGGACAGAACAAAAAGGTCTAAGCCTGCGCATAAAGTGAGAAACAAGAGAATGTTTACTGACAGAGACTCCATTGATAAGCGCATGTTCAGCCGCTATAGTGGCAACATGAACTTAAGCGTTGCCGGGGCAACCACGGACCCGAAATACTTCTGCAAAAATTCAGCACTGTACCGACAGGGCAGTGAACTAGATTTTTCACTTTGCACTGTATATCAAGAAGAAAAACTATGCCATTTAAATGTATATAGCCTCCTTGTTGATGGCGCTCTAGCATTTAGAATGTTATCAACCACAGTGGGGGATAACCCATTATTCAAAAGTGCCTGAGACACTTGCCTGAGACAACATGTTCGCTCTGACTGGAACCTCCCAAGGCATCTTTTCCAGGACAGAGATCAAAGGCGAAAACCATACTTGAGATTGCTAATACGGCACCACTAACAGAAGTCGAACCCGATCTTCCCGAACCCTCTGCAGAACTGCACGAAGCAGACCGATTGTTGGAAATGCGTAAAGATGTGCTCTCGGCCACTGATGCATCAGTGCATCGATGCCCAATGGTGCATGGGGGCGAGAGAGAAAACCAGAGGGGGACAGTGCGAACAGGTCCAATTCTTCTCTGCTGAACCTCCTCCAGATTTGTTCCATAATCTGAGGATGTAACGTCCACTCTCCAGGCGTCAGACCCTGTCTTGACAGGAGATCCGCCCCCAAGTTCAATTGGCCTGGAACATGTACATTGTACATGTACATTGGCCTGGATACATTTTTTCCCCATACTGATGGTTGATGTGAACATCTGGCACCAACAATCATCCTTGTGATTATCTAATCAGCCAATCGTATGGAAGCAGTGCATACAATCTTGCAGATACGGGTCAGGAGCTTCAGTTAATGTTCACATCAACCATCAGAATAGGAAAAAAATGTGTTCTCAGTGTTTTGGAGCATGGGATGATTGTTTGTGCCAGATGGGCTGGTCTGAATATTTCTGTAACTGCTGATCTCCTGGGATTTACACTTACAACAGGCTCTAGGATTAATGGTGCCAAAACCAAAAAGCATCCACTGAGCAGCAGTTCTGTGGACGGAAATTCCTTGTTGATGAGAGAGGTCAACAGAGAATGGCCAGACTGTTTCGAACTGACAAAGTCTACAGTAACTCTGATAACCACACTGTACAATTGTGGAAGAAAAATATAATCTCAGAATGCTGTTCTGAGATGTGGGTTGGCGCTGTTTGACAGCATGAGAGGGACATACACAGTATTTGGCAGGTGGTTTTAATGTTGTGACTGATCTGTGTGTGTGTGTGTGTGTGTGTGTATATATATATATATATATATATATACATATGTATATGAATTTGTGAAGTTTCATAATTTTGTAACTCTATGTTGTCTATTTGATCTATTCTGCAGTGAATGTATCATACCTTGATGGAACCTGAAGGAACAGGTGATTTCCAACTATCTGAATTTTGAGGGGGTTTTCTTCCTCTTAATTTTTTTTTTTTTTTTGGACTGACTGACTGACTTTTGAAACTGCAGGTTATATGTTGACAGATTTTTTCTGTGCCAGCTTTTGCATCCACATTAGTTGTCAGAGTAACAATGCAAATTTGCATATGTTTACTATGCTTGAGTGTTTGCCACATTTAATGTTTTGCGATTTGTTTACTGCCCTCATGAATATCATCAAATATTAAAGGAAAAGTTCACCCAAAAATGTACATTCTCTCATCGTTTACTCACCCTCAAGCCATTCTAGATGTGTATGACTTTCTTTCTTCAGTAGAACACACATGAGGATTTTTAGAAACATATCTTAGATCTGTAGGTCCATACAGTGCAAGTGAATGGTGATCAGACCTTTTGTAGCTCTAAAAAGGACATAAAGGAAACATAAAAGTGAACAATATGACTCCAGTGTTTAAATCCACATCTTCTGAAGCAATATAATAGATTTACTCTAAATCTCCACTTTAACTTTCACTTTCAGATCTGGAAGTGAAACTAAACCACATGTGAATTTCAGATGTGGAAGTGGAGATTTATAGTAAAAAAAGGACTTAAATATTGATCTGTTTCTCACCCACACCTATTATATTCCTTCTGAAGATGTGGATTTTTGTTTTCTTTATGTGATTTTTGGAGCTTCAAAGTTCTGGCCACTATTCACTCTCATTTAATACATTCGTCACAGACAATGACTTAAAAAAGGGGTTAGATGGCATGTGCAGTTTTTGTTGCTTCTAGAGTTTACAGCTGTCCCGTTTTAGCCGGGACATCCTGTATTTTGACAGAAATTATGGTGTTCCATTTGGAATGCCTATTGTCCTGTATTTTAGCAGGCAGCAAAATGTCCTGGATTGAAGGCTTTTTGTCCTGTATTAAAGCATAAAAGGGTCAGACATTGAGACTCTTGAAGAGGACCCCTGTCCTCTATTGAACTGCTCAAAATGAGACATTCAATACCATATTGCGTTGCGTTGGCTCTCAGCCGGTGTGTGTCATAGCCCCTTCTCGTGGCTGCATTACCACTTCAAGGTGTGCATTATTTTTCAGTAATTCCAAGGTCCTTTGTCAATTATTCCTTATTTTGCAGGTGGGTAAAGCCAATATCTGTATTATTTTAAAAGCGGTTTGCTCTGCTTTTGCTGCCCTGTAACATATACATGACATATGGGTGCATTCCATTCAGAAGTGACCATCCCTATGCTCTATTCCCCTCATAGACTTTACCCATCCTCTGTTGGGGGGCTGAAAGGTGTAATAAAATAGTCATTGTGAACTCACTTTTATTTATTTAAAATTCTCATGTAAAGTTCCAACAGTGTAGCCATCATTATTGTTTACACTTACGCAGTCTATGTCTTTTCATTGCAACACCTGACGAAATACCCATAGTGCACAACAAATGATGAAAAAAGCACATTAACTCTGATCTACCTGGATTTAATGCCTTTTTTAGTCCCGTTAAGACTACAATAGCCTAAACGGATTTGAGCCAGACAGGCCAAAACTATTTAGATTTTTTTTTTTCTTCTGCCTGTGTGAACATGGCCCAAGTGATTCTATATAATCACATGTTGGCAAAAGTTATGATTTCTCTTATGTACCAAAAATGTCTATTCTTTTTAGTAGCCACTGCTGTTCAGTCTCTATCAGATGATCTGCTGAAGTATTACCAACACATAACCAGAGCAATTTTAGGAGAGGACCCACATCTCATGAAGGTATTCTTTGTTTCACTAAATCATTCATGTAAATCTTCTATAGAGTAAACACTACTGCACAATGTGTTCTCTTGCTAATATTTTTAATTCTTCTTCTTTTCCCAACAGGTGGCTTTGTTAGACATTCAATCCAATTCGAAGATTGCTGCCCTTTTGCCTTATTTTGTTTATGTCATCAGTGGGGTATGCCACTTTTGTACAAAATGTACATGCGTGTTCTGCTTCATCGTTTTAAGTCCATTCGACCAAGAAACACAATTTGAGTTTAATGCACTAAAGTAAAAGGGAAAGTCTCAGCTTTCTTATCTCGGCATTGGTAAGATATAACAATCATTTACATGTCACCTGGGACTTTCCTTCTTACTTTAGTGCATGTGCTTCTGGGTCAAAGTGACTCGAAATGACTCGATTTATAGATATTTGAAATAAATTCAATAGCTTTACTCAGTGTAAATGTTTACTGAAATAATTATTTCATAATTACCCAAAAATGAGAATACTCTCATGGATACACCCAGATGTGTATGATTTTCTTTCTTCAGCAGAACACAAATGAAGACTTCTAAAAGAATATTTCAGCTCTGTAGGTCCATACAATGCAAGTGAATGGTTGACAGAACTTTGAAGCTATAAAAAGGATAGAAAGGCAGCATAAAAGTAATCCATTTGACTCTAGTGTTTAAATCCATGACGTATGAAGCGATATGATAGGTGTGAGTGAGCAACAGATCAATATTTAAGTCATTTTTTTCACTATGAATCTCCACTTTCACATTCTTCTTTTGGCAGTTCGCATTTTTTTGCATATAACCACATACTGGGCAGGGAAGAAAATTTATCGTAAAAAAATAACTTATATATTGGTCTGTTTCTCACCCACATCTATCATATCGCTTCTGAAGACATGGATTTAACCACTGGAGTCGCATGGATTACTTTTATGCTGCATTTATTTTCTTCTTTGGAGCTTCAAAGTTCTGACCACCATTCACTTGTATTGTATGGACCTACAGAGCTGAAATATTCTTCTAAAAATCACAACTTGTGTTCTGCTTTAGAGAGAAAGTCATACACATCTGGGTTGGCATGAGGGAGTAAATGATGAGAGAATTTTTATTTTTGGGTGAACTATCCCTTTAGCATGCTCTTATTATTTTGTGACTGTTTATCTGAGAGTTGCTATTCTTCTTGTAGGACACATGGTGATCTTGTGAGTGAGTTGTACCACCAGATCCTTCTGTACCTGCAAAAAGTTCTCTCTGATACGTTTAGGCCTCTGTGTTCCCACTATGGAGTTGTGGTGGGCCTGCATCCTCTCGGCTGGAAGGTAAATCCTGTCATTTAGTCATTGGCTCAACTGATTCGCTAAAGTCATTCACCATTGAAACAATGGAATTGAGCAAGTGTATGATTTGTTCACTTAAAAGATTTGTTTTAAAAACACTGATTTGAAAGGTTCAAAACAGAGTATTGAGAGCAGCGGTTCAATACAAGTTAAGCTCAATCGACAGCATTTGTGGCATAATGTTGTTTACCACAAAAAAGTATTTTGTCTCATCCCTTCTGTTCTTTAAAAAAAAGAATACGAGAAATCGAGATTACAGTGTGGCACTTACAATGGAAATGAATTGGGCCAATTTGTGGAGGGATCTAAGGCAGAAATGTGAAGCTTATAATTTTGTAAAAGCACTGTAAACCAGATATGCATGTATTTATTTATATATATATATATATATATATATATATATATATATATATATATATATATATATATAAGAAAACGAGGAGCAAGTCCAAATAAATTGTGGTAATCAACATAATGCCACAAATGCTGTCGATTGAGCTTAACATGTATTGAACCCTGAATATTCCCTTAAATATTGGCCAGGCTGAATCAGCCAACAAAGTGAAGTAAATCTGAAGTAACAAGGTTCAAGTTTTTTCAACTATTTAGGTAAACAGTTATAATAACTAAGAACTCAAAATAAACTCAAGTAAGAATGTTAATAAAAAAAATAATCAAGAAATAAATTAAGAACATTTGATTGGTTTTCTTTATAATAAAGCATTGAGTGTTTTTCTATTTAATAATGTTGTTTGATTAATATTAACAACATAACAGACAGACACTGCAAGGTCTAGTGCTGAGATTTGGTATTTTGACCAAATACTTTGTTCGGCAATGGAGGAGTCAGGAGACAGCGAAGCAGGCTCTCTCTCTCTGCCGCAGACCGACACATGACCATGTCCCCACGCCACATGCCCCCACCGCTGACTCAGGCCAGGGCAACATCCGGCCTGCCTACTCCACCCCCCCCCCCCCCCCATTTCTGGACAGAAAGTCAGCCACAACAATCTGCGCCCCCGGCCTGTGGACCACCTTGAATTTAAAGGGCTAGAGAGCCAGATACCAGATATCCGCGCGTTAGTATCCTTCATGCGGTGGAGCCACTGCAGAGGGGCGTGATCGGAGCAGAGGGTGAAGGCACGCCACAGCAGGTAGTAGCAGAGCGTCAGAACAGCCAGACACTCCTTCTCGATGGTGCTATATTTTGTCTCCCTGAAGGAGAGCTTGTGAATAATAAAAAGCACTGGCCGTTCCTCCCCTCGACCTCCTGTGAAAGCACTGTGCCCTGCCCCCTGTCAGATGCATCAGTCTGCAAAATAAAGGGGAGAGAGAAATCAGGTGCATGTAAAAGTGGCCCCCAACACAGTGCGGAATTTACCTTAAGGAAGGCCTGTTGGCATGACTCTGTCCACTGGACCGGATCGGGAGCCTCCTTTTTAGTAAGAATAAAAAAAGAATAACTAGGCACAAACCTTCGGTAGTAGCCAGCCAGCCCCAAAAACTGCCTTACCCCCGTTTTGGTCTTGGGTCCCAGGCAGGCTGTGATCGCTGCGTTTTGTCAACCTGTGGACGCACCTGCCCGTGACCCAAGTGGTACCCCAGATACCTAACTTCCACCCACCCAATTGCACACTTCTTCGGGTTGGCCGTGAGTCCCTCCCGCCTCAGCGCTCTCAGGACGGTCCTCAGATGTTGCATATGCCGCCATACGCCATGTGTGGTCTGAGGATCTTGTCTATGAGGTGCTGAAATGTGGCTGGGGCTCCAAACAAACCGAACGGAAGTGTCACAAACTGGTGTAATCCGAATGGTGTGGAAAAAACGTTTTTTTCTCGGGACATTGGAGTTTATTGGGATCTGCCAATATCCCTTTGCTAAGTCCAGGGTCGAGTAAAATTGAGCCGCGCCCAACTGATCGAGTAACTCATCAATTCACGGCATTGGATAAGCGGCAAATTTGGACACCGCGTTCACTTTCCGGTAGTCAACACATAAACCGACCGAGCCATCGCTCTTCGGTACCAGAACTACCGGGCTGGCCCAATCCCTGTACGACTCTTGTATTACGCCCATTTGAGCATTGCCTCTAATTCTTCCCTAACAACTTTTTTCTTGTGCTCAGGAAGACGATGGGGCGGCTACGAACGACCACACCAGGGGTGGTCTCGATATGGTGTTCTATGAGGTTAGTGCGACCGGGCAGGGGAGAAAATACGTCTGCGAACTCCGCTTGCAGTCTCGCAACATCTGTCAGCTGCGACAGTGAAAGGTGGTCTCCGCAAGGGACCATGCACAAAGCGTTGGTGGATCGAGGTTTGAGAACAACCTGTATCTACCAAAACTTGATGTGTTACCCCCTTCACCCTTACCGGTATACGATACATTCCTGCCCGATCGGGGGCAGCCTGTGGAGTGTCGGGGATCCGAACCAGTGACCCCACCTTCATCACTGGATACCGCTCCTGGCTGTGTCCGGTTTCCCCGCAGCTCAAGAAGACCGGCCCAGGTCCTTCCGCACTCGTGGGGGCGGGCTCGCCAACCTGGGGGGGATAGCGGAGACATGGGGGTTTGAAGGGGCAGACAAGGGAAGGGTCCTCTAGACCGGGGTTGGGTCTGATTGGTTTTCAGAGGCGGGCCTCTGAGAAGCCGGAATTGGGCGGGAGTGAGGGGAACGGGGGGTGGGGTGGGCACGACACAGGGGGTGGAGAGAGAGAGGTAGAGATACTGCTTCTCCGCCTCCTGGGAACGGCGCCATGTAGTCCCCTGCCAGCTGGACGGCTCCATCCAACGACACCAGGCGGTGGCACTGGACCCACTCAGACATGCCTCGGGGATGTTGGGAGATGAACTGCTCTTGTACCACCATGTCGACCACTTCCACGACTTCGCGGGTTCCCCCCCACCAACAGCCATTTCCGGCAGGCGTCATGGAGCTGCTGCGCGAAAGCGAACAGGCAGCCGTCCTTCCCAGAACTCAATGAGTCGGCAGCTGACATAGTGCTGTTTGGGCATTGTAAAGTTTACATATGTGGCTGGCACATTCAGATGCATTTAAGCCCTGTTCACACCACAGACGGCATGTCACTAGACTTTGCGATCTGTATCGCTGGTGGGCGTTCCTACTACTGCCACCATTCTAACGTTACTGGTGGACTGCACAATTGGCCATAGTAGCGTTTGAAATGCTGTTTACAGATGATACTGCCAATAAAACTAAAATATCATACTAATTTGACAAGGAATCTTATATAAAAGAGCGTTTTATATAACCTGCAGCAGTGCTTAATGCATCATTTCATTAAACAACACGAACGTTATATGAATCAAACTCACTCAGAATGCCGAAACTGTTTTCCATGCATCATTTTATAAGGCCATTTCTATGTATGTGGTTAAACACAAATTATATAGAACAGTGAAACTGCTCACAGAAACTTTGAACTTTTCCGTCTTGCCTGCACTCGTGTTGAATCCAGTATCGCACACTCACCCTGCCTGGAGACGGATGACGTAAGTTGGTAGTTCACTCTCATTGGTAGTCGCTTGCGAATGTCACTCGTCATTTGCATAAAGTTGACATTTTCTCAACTTGTCTTGTAGCTCCCCACGGCGATCTCTGTTGCCAACGGTCACGAGAGCTTGTGTCGCCGGAAGCCGCTGTGCTCTCATTGAAAATGAATGAGATAGTGTCACTGCCGATGTGAATGGGGCTTTACACTAGACCACGTTTTTGCCTTGAATGCCTCTCAAACCACTTTCTGAGGTGCAAGAGGTGACCAAGTGTAAATACCCCCTTTTATACACCTGTTTGCAAGCACTCAACTGCTTTTACATAAAAACCTTGTCTGACAGCCATTTTAACCATGCAGCACATCCGCATGACCGCATTTACTGCAAGGCACGAGCGCTCATCTTCTGATTGCTTCTCAGTTCCTCCGGTCGATCGCCTACTCAGCAAGACAAAAAGCACCATGAAAGAAGTGACAGACCAAGCGTTTGAAAGCAACCAGTGGAGAACACTCACCTGGTCTCAGTCCCCCTCCTGAACCCCTCTCTGAACCCCCTCTCGGCACTGCGAGCAATCTACAAGCTGGCGGAGCTGGTTGCCCATGGGAAGACTGGACCCCTATCTCTCTTCCTGCCATGTACTGTGAGCTGTACTACTTTTTTGGAGACAGTCTGGCTGTACTTTTCAGCACTGACCCACCACTAGGTGGCGCTCCACCTACGGGTTCTTGCCAACCACTAAATGGCAGGAAGGAGCCAGCGAGTGGTGCCACCAATCTGGAGAGTACACGCAAGATGCCCCAACTCACTGCCAAAATGAACATCTGCAAGATGTAAGCCCACGCACAGAACTGCATCCACCCAGTCTGGCTGCTACCGCTCCTGGGAGGTATTAATTAGGAATTAAACCACTGAAATGTGAAGGGTCAATTCACGTTATGTTGATCGAATGCATTTTAACCGCACCTTTCTCAACGTGGCCTCTTTTGTCCCTGTCTGCAGATCTCTTGCCCGATCTTCCTCCTCATCCTCTGTCTCACATTCCAGATCCTCTTCATCACATCAAGGCCGTTCATCAAGCCAATCCCGAGACATTTAACTTGACCCCAGTGACGTGCCACCATTAAAAATGATGAAATTAATGAACAAATTCTTTGATCTAGACATTCAAGGTGTTTATTTCTAGGAAATAATGGCTAACCCCAGCAATTTTTTTACTCTAAGGCTTATTTACTGTAACCCTTCTGAGTCATATTCATTCAGGCTTGGTATAAAAACAGTTATGTCAGCATCTACGGCCGGTAGTATAATAGATCCCAGAGAGTATAATAGAACCTGCTGCCAAAATGTCCCATAGATCCCAGTTTATATTTACTGTGTTATATTTATAGCTGGGTGAAGCTGAAAAGCTAATTCTATACAACTGCATTATGTGTGTGTATGAGTGACTAGCCACAAAGGACTATCTCAGTTTTGTTTTGGTAATTTAATAATTTTTTGTAATGTGGGCCTGTAAAACAAATACATTATGAAATGTAGTTACATGGTATTTGTATTGTTTTCTATGATAATTATGTAGACCTATTAATACTCCTGTCATTTTCAAAAATTCAATTACTCACACTCGTATGATTTTCCTGTACATTGTAATGAATGTCAAATCCTGTATTTTCAATGGGAGTGGATAGTGCTTCTCTTTATTATTAATAGGGGCCCAAAAGTTTTAAGTAGTTCATGTGTCATATTTCAAGTCTGCTGGCATGATAGGTTTTGCTGAGAAACAGCCAGACAAAAGTAATTTTGCTGTAAAGATTTTGATGTCCATTGCACGTTTATGTTTTATATATTACTCAAAAATGTTACTTAATAAATACGTTTAAATCAACACATTTGTATAATTTTGGAGCAAAATCCTGAATCTGTATCATTTTAAATGAATGTTAAGCGTTCTCTTTTAGATATTTTGCTAGATTCTAATAAGGAAAATATAACCAAAAATAACATTTAAAAAGTGAATATGTTTACGACATCATTGAGGAGAGCTCATTCTGCAAACTTATTATTTAACAGGTCAATATTTGGTTTTGGAAGCCCATTTTCTGCCAGAAAAGAAATTGTGCGTAATTGTGTGTAAGTTGTAATTATAAGATAGAAATGTATACTTTTGAGATAAAAGGTAATTAATAATAATAAAAAAAAAAGATTAGAGAAAAATTCATAATTTTAAGATAAAAAGTTAATATTTTTATCTTAAAAAAAAAAGACTTATGATATAAAGTAAAAATTATAAGATAAAAGGACAATTATTAGATAAAAAGTCACAATTGTGAGATATTAAGTCAGAATTGTGATAGCAAGTCAAAATTATGATATATTAAATCAGAATTATGAGATATTAAGTCAGAGTTATGATAAAAAGACAAAATTATAAGATAAAAGGACAATTATTAGATAAAAAGTCACAATTGTGAGGTATTAAGTCAGAATTATGATAGAAAGTCATAATTATGATATATTAAATCAGAATTATGAGATATCTCATAATTTTGACGTTCTAAGTCAGAATTATGAAAAAAGTCAAAATTATGAGAAAATAATCAGATAAAAGGACAATTATTATATAAAGTCACAATTGTGAGATATTAAGTCAGAATTATGATAGCAAGTCATAATTTAGGTATTCATTAAGATTATAATAGAAAGTCATAATTATGAGATATTAAGTCAGATGATAGAAATTCATAATTTAGGTATTAAGTCAGAATTATGATAGAAAGTCAAAATTATAAGATATTAATTCAGAATTAAAATAGGAAGTCATATTTATGTTATATTAAGTCAGATGACAGAAATTCATAATTTAGAATTATGATATAGAAAGTCAAAATGATGAGATATTACGTCATTTACTTGACGTAATAATAATCTAATCTCATAATTATGACTTTTGATCTTATAATAACTTACCAATTATAACTTTTCTCTCAAAAGGAATGCATTTATTCCTCAAAAAGATGAATTTGTCATAATTATGAATGATCAAATCACGATAAATAAACAAGTTTTTTCATATAGGTTTTAGTTTGCAGCTGCATCTTAATTAGCCGCAAGAAGCTGAGGCTGGTGTCACAGATGTCTGCTGACCTGTTGCATTAAACTTTTAACATCGTGTCAGAGCCCAGGTCTGGTTACACAGGGAAGCTCTGCCACACTGGAGCGACTCAGAAACAAAAGCAGTTCAATAATGACTCAGTTTGGCGATAAAGCGCATAACTTTTTACGTGCTCACGCTTTCACCTTCATGATAATCAATTATTGTCTATATATTATCGTCGGTGCTGCTGTTCTTATGATACTGGAGCAACCCGAAGTGAATTTGCTGGTTGAAGAGGTGCGTGACCTTAAAGCGCGTTTTTTGGCAGATAACCCGTGTGTTGATGAAAGCAGGTTGGATCGATTGTTACTGAAGGTGATCGAGGCGAGTAAGCGCGGTGTGGCCGCATTGAAATCAGACAGCGATGAATGTAACTTCGACTTCACCTCGTCGCTGTTTTTCGCCACTACCTTTCTTACAACTACAGGTGAGCTGTCAGACATTAATCAAACACCGGTGCATGTCTCGGATCGAAAAACGCTGTGCGGTTGAAGTTTGTGAACGCACAAAGAAAATAAGTCAAGCATGATAAATGCTCAAGTTATAATTTCTTAACTTAAGAAGCAACTATATACTAAAATATGTGAGCGATAATGACACAGTACAGGCCAATGGCATGAGTTGGGGGCGGGACTATTTGTTGGATCAACACAGTAGACGGTCATAATCAGAAGGCTGTTTTAACATAATTGTATATTTTAATGCATATATGAAAATATATGTTTATTTATGCAGTTCAGTTGTGGTGTTTACCAATTACATACTTAAGATTAAAAAAAAATCCAAACATGAAAATCTTTTGATATTTTTACATTAGAACAAAATAATTAAAAAAAAAAAAGAAATTTTATTGTGGTTAAAAAAAAAAAACAACAACATAAAAACAGTGTAGCTTATTATTTAAAATTAAAACGAAGTATTTGGACACTTTTTGGTTGTCAAACCTTGAACATGTCCATAATTAATGTGTCTACATCTGTGGTTTCTCTGCTAGGGCACCTGTGTGAACATTTTTAAATGTAACTTAAGTGTCCAAAATCTTTTTGGAGAAACTTATATTGGTAAGCTATTGATGTCTGTAATAGGGTGAACGGGAAAGGAGGAGGCGAGAACAGGCTTGACAATATAAATAATAATTTCATGATTAACTTAAAGCAAAAGACTTACAACACAAACGCATACAGGGCAGCTGCCTGTAGCTCTCTCTCTGCCGAACTGCCACCTCTGGCCGCCTTTATCCCTCTCATCAGCTTGATTAGCCTGATTAGGGGCAGGATGTGCGTAATCACGGCCCGGCCCCACCCCTCACCCTCCTCCTTGCCACAATGTCCTTAAAGGTGCACTCAGTAATGTTTGTCATCTTTAACTCAGATGCAGCATCATTCAACCCCAATAGTTTTTTGTTAAAGATGCCACTATAGAATTTCTCTTATCACAATCAGCCATGATGAATTAAATCCAAGAGTAAAAGTGTCCAATAACAGGGCAGTTACTGAGATTAAGCGAGTAAAATTCGGCAGCTGCCCCATGAGGGGACCCTCTCCATGAAGAGTAAAACAACTTTTTTATGTGCAGACATAACTATAAGTAAGCAAAATTTATGTTAATTTTCTCGAAAACTGTAAAAACTGTGTCTCTGTGGTGCTATAAAATGTAGTTCTGCTTGTTTGAGCAACACGTCCAGCCCGACACATCAGCATTGATGGATTGAGTTTGGGGCGGGACTATTGGTTTGTGATCAACAGCAGACAGGGGGCGTATTCGGAAAACTGTTTGGAAGCTGTTTCTTTTTGCAGTTCCATTCAGTGGCACTAGTGGCGCAGAAATAACACACTTCAGTTTTAAGGGGAAAGATAGGTACTTTATCTTTACTGGTCTTTTGGTTTATTTTGCAGGCTATGGTACCACCGTACCCCTTTCAGATGAGGGTCGTTTGTTTTGTGTGTTGTACTGCCTCGTGGGCATCCCTCTCACCATGCTGTTGCTGTCCTGTCTTACACATGCCCTTCTGCCCTGGGTAACACACACCCCTATTCAGAACCTTCAAGTCTACTGGGGACTGTCTCATAACCACGCTGCTTTGCTGCACTGCAGCGTACTCGGCTTTTGTACAGCAACACTGTTTTTTCTTCTACCTGCTGGTGCCGTCTGCCTGCTGGAGAATGACTGGAGTTACTTGGAGTCGCTGTATTTTTGTTTTATCTCTCTTAGCACAATTGGATTTGGCGACTACCTACCTGGAAGGACCCAAAGCCAAGCAGCACATCAGGGACTGGAGTTTGCCACTTCCTGTGAGTGCCTTCGGTATTGGTGTGGCGCTCAACCTGTGTCAGTGTTAGCCCAGAGGAAATTTGTTTTGATTAGAAGTTGTTTTTCAGAGCTCAGGAGACATAAGGGAGTTCTCATTTGTGTCTCATTTAAACATCAACTTTGCCTCAGATGTTTCTCCTAAAATACCGAAATCCTAAAATTTCCTAAAATATACACAAATAATGTAAAAAGTTATAAATCTGAATGTATTTAAATGAGTTCTTATTTATCTTTTTCAGATTTTAGTATTTTGGCAAATCTAAGCACATTTTACTTGTTACTTAGAGATTGTTCTCGAGGTGACACATTTTCAGGAGGAAACTCGGAGAATTGCTGCACTCCAGAAAAAAACACATACATACACTGTATATATATATATATATTTGCCTGTATTTAAGATGTACTTATTTCAATTTCATAACAAAATTCTATTCAAAATGTAATTAAAAAAAACTTTTGTTTTGTTTTATTTTGTTAAAGATAACTCAATTAAATTTGATGGAATTTTGTAATGAAATTGAAATGTGTAAATATTAAAATTATTGTTTTATAATTTTTGGAATTGCAAGAACTTTGCAAAAGTCAAAATAAGTTCAATTAATGCCAAAGCATAGTTAAAAATATAGTTACTCTACCATTTACCAAACTGTAATGTATAAAACATACAACTTTAGTTTACCACATTTGTGAAGTTCAAATTCCATATTAATTTTAATTAAATGCTTCACATTTATTCTGATTTAATGCAAACTTTTTAAAGATATTCACTTCAGCTTGTTGAAAATGTGTTAATTGAAATGCGTAGATCTTAAAGGAATAGTTCACACAAACATGAAAATTCTCTCATCATTTACTCACCCTCGTGGCATCCCAGATGTGTATGACTTTCTTCTGCTGAACCCAAACAAAGATTTTTAGAAAAATATCTCAGCTCTGTAGGTCCATACAATACAAGTGAATGGCTACCAACATGTTAAAGCTTAAAAAAGCATGCAAAGGCAGCATAGAAGTAATCTATACGACTCCAGTGGTTTAATCCATGTCTTCAGAAGCGATAGGTGTGGGTGAGAAACAGATCAATATACAAGTCCTTTTTTACTATGAATCTTCACTTTCACATTCTTTTTTTGTTTTTGGCAATTTACATTCTTCGTGCATATCGCCACCTTCTGGGCAGGGAGGAGAATTTATTGTAAAAAAGGACTTAAATATTGATCTGTTTCTCACCCACACCTACATTCTGAAGACATGGATTTACTCAGCAGAGAAAAGAAATTCATATACATCTGGGATGGCATGAGGGTGAGTAAATGATGAAAGAATTTACATTATTGGGTGAACTATTTGTTTAAAAATAGACAGAAATATTTTGTGGAGTGTTGGTGAAACAATTCTCATTTATTTTCATACACAACAGTCACTAGAATTTACTCTGAATGCTGCCAAAAACAAAAAAACATCCAGTGAGTGGCAGTTCTGTGGATGGAAACACTTGTTGATTTGAGAGGTCAACAGAGAATGGCCAGACTGGTTCAAACGAACAAAGTCTACGGTAATTCAGCTAACCGCCCTGTATAATTGTGTTGAGATGAATAGTATCTCAGAATGCTGTTCTGAGATTCGGGTACGAGTGGGACCTACACAATATTAGGCAGGTGTTTTTAATGTTGTGGCTGATCAGTGTAGTGCTGCCATATAGTATGCTACTCTGGGAATCTTTCAAAGATTGACCAGCATAACACAGCACTATATGTTCAAAATGGCAGTAAAACACTCGCTCAAGACTGTGAACAATTCTAATGTTTTGATTCAACTTTCACACTTTCCTCTAAGGTCAGGGACAAGATATGTTATGATATGTAAAATATGTTTGGGACAAAGCACCCCTGCCTATGTTTATAATAAGACTACAGTGATAATCACATGTTGCTGGATGAATTTTCCATCATCAATCAATGTTTGAGGAACACTATAGAAATGACATGAATATTTATTTATCTTTGCAGGTTACCTGATGCTGGGGCTGGTTGTCTTGCTTGTTGTTCTGGAAAGTTTCTGGGAGCTGCAGCAGGTTCAAGCTGTTTTGCGGTTTTTCACTGGACCGAGGGAGGGTGAGCTGCTGGGAGCGGGTTTGGATGAGCTTGTGCTCAGTGGAGATCTGGCAGACCCAGAGGAGGAACCTCAATACACCCTTCCTATATCCACCATCTCCCCTGCATTTTCAAACTCACCTGCCACCCCAACAATAGAATTGCTACCAGACCTTTACCCAAGCACAGAGGAAAATCCAGACCCCAGCCCTGATTTATGTCAGTCCACTTCCACAGCATAGGAAAAATAGAATGGTAAAGTGTGAGATGAATAAATTACATCTAAACAAATATGTTATTGCGTGCCTCCAAAAATAGACATATACTGTAAAAAAGAACTTGATGTAACAGATTGGCTGCAACTAGGTGGCAGTCTTTGCTAATTATATTACTGACAATTTGATTGGACAGAGTGGTGTAGCGCTTAATTAATTAATTTATAATCTTCATTATAAATAAATGTACATAATATATATTTATAAATATTTAATAATATTTATCATATTATTAATATGTTGAAAAAAGAGAAATAGCAACAGTATTTATCATATTTTTATACCCCATTTTCAGTATACCTCCTTGACTTAAAGTACAGTAAACGTATTCAAATGAAGATATAATCTTAGATGGCGTGCTCGTTTTGTTTTTATTTTTATACATAATTGCTGCTTCACATGTTGTTCTTCAGAGTAACGACATGGAGTGAGGGAGCAGATGCGTAGAGTGTAAGATGGTGAGTCACAATCTGTGCCCAGCACTGATGGCTCTGCCTCCCTCCTCTGCCAGTCTGACTTCAACAGACTGAAACACTTCACAAGCTCCACCTCTTACTCTGCAATGAGGTCATATACTCCTATTTTGGTCTTCAGTCATTTACTGTCCAGTTAGGCTGAACCAGAGGCAGTGTTGACAGTCAGTTTGGGACTTAGTCAAGGCTATGAACAGGGATAATGTTTGGTCAGCCTTGTTATAAATTTAAAATAATGTGTAATAAGATCATCAGGACCCTGATGCGGGACCCCACTACACCTACAGAGGCTACCAATAAATAAATAAATGGACATGCAATATTGATTTAAGTTGAAATATTATAATGTTTTTATATGAGAAGAGTGATACAAAGGACATAAAACTAGTACAGCTATGTAGGAAATTCTTGTGCTTATGCAAAAATAATTGACCGTAGAATGCTGCGATTGACTAATCAGAATCTGTGTAATAATGATATGTGATAATAAATGTTGCTCCTTAATTATATAATGGGTGCAATTCTTTTTGGTATAAATGCATGTAGTGTTGCTGAATATAAAGAAAAAGAGTGGATTTTGTGCTGCCAATTTTCAGGGCTTGAACATTTGCTAAATGGTAGCACTTGCCTGGAATTGAGCACATTGGGTCCGAATATGGGTGGAAAAAAATTAGGATCTAATACTGCGATTTCCTGCAAGATCATAAGAAAATATGGGATCACAGGAGTTTTATTTGGGTCAGCACTAAATTTTCCAAAAAAGACCCTGAATGTTTTTGCATTGCTTATAGTCGATAGAACCAGGTTTGTCAGTCACTTGACCCTCAATTACACTCGAAAAATGTTTATTTCACTATTGTCAGTTTTACTCAATCCTCTGATGTTTATATTATTTACAAATGAATTCATGTAACCAAGCGAACTTGAATTAAATGAGTTGATTCACCTAAAGAACGTGTCTTGTCAGCTTTACTTAATCCATTTGCATTAGGACAACATGAATATTTTTTGTCTAGTTAACTGAAACTGGGCAGATGATTTCTAGTTCCCAGCATGTTTTGCTTGAGACTCGACAGGAAGAGAAATGTTCAAATTTGGAGCCTAGGTTGAAGAGTGGAGTCTAGGTTGAGGACCAATTAATTTTAAGTGTACTGTATATTGCTTTATTTGTTAAGCACTGTGGTGCTAACCACAACATAGTGACCAAGTTGCACTCAGTAGTGCTTCCAACTGGTGTGTATTTAGCATGCTAACAACTCATGTCACTAGCTAGCATATCATTAAGAAAAAAAGAGTTTCATTTGAATTATTATGACATGTTAAATTGTGTTGGGTTTGACTGATTCAGTTTGGTTTCCTCTAAGAATTTTAGTTGAAATTACATAGTAATTTTAATTGAAGAATACTCATTTCAAACCATGTGATACTCATGTGGAACCTTTGTCTCGAATGAATCAAGTTCAGCCAAAAAAATATTTCTTTGTGTGCATGCAGTGCCTAAAAAGCTTAAAAAGTCATTTTCAATATCGAAAATAACAATAGCATAATAAAAATAGCAAATGAATAAGATTGTATCTCTCCAAATGATCCTAAAGTCTGAACTGCTGACAACTTTGTCCTGCAATTAACAAACAGGATATGTGTCCTTCACCAAAAGGGGTGTGACGTTATCTTCCCAGAGGAATTGCAGAATTGGAGGGGGTTCCCCACTCATTTAAGATGAAGACCATGAAACATCAACAACATGATGTCACTTGAAGCCATTTAGCCTGTAAGGCTAAGCAGGGCCGGTTCTAGGCAAAGGCGAACTAGGCGGTCGCCTAGGGCAGCACCTGCTGGGGGGGCACAACGCCCAAAAAGTATAATTCTCTCATAATTTACTCCTTTATGAATGCGTCAAGTGCGAGGAAGGTTGAACGAGCTTCTCTCATGAAGGTGATAAAGAGACTGTGGATGTCAAAATTTAGAGTGAGAACTTACATTTTGGTCTGTTTCTCACCCAAAGCAATTGTATCGCTTCAGAAGTCATGGATTTAACCACTGGAGTCGTATGGATTGCTTTAATGCTGCCTTTATATCCTTTTTGGAGCTTGGATGTTTTTAGGTCCCATTGACTTGCATTGTAAGGACAAAAACACCTTATAAATCCTTCAAAATATCTTTGTTATTTTGTGTTGCATAGAAAAAGAAAGTCATACAAGTTTGAGACAACATGAGGGTGAGTAAACAATGAAGAAATTCATATTTTGGGTGAACTATCCCTTTAAGAGTCTGCCCTATTTCTGGTCACCAATTAAATAAGCAAATTTGAGGTTAACTTCATGTTACCATGTTCACATTTCATCATTAAACTTCCTTAGCCTGACCTACGTACATTTTATCAACAGTTATCTTCAAGGCTGCAATGGATGAAAATGTAATATACAATAATAAATAAGTGTACCCAAGTCAATGCCACTTTGTTTAGGTTTGTCTTCTTTTAGAACATTTCCTGCAGTTGATACTTGGGAGTGAGGGGCCAGTGCCACAGGAAAACAGGAAGTACTGAGACCACCACACTCTGAACTAACAGGAAGTGTACAACTATGATCAGGAACCATTTTTTGTGATCTGTGAGTTCTCACTCTGTTTCTCACTTCTTTTCGCCAATCCCCCTTTCATTGTTGTGTTATTCTTGGCTTAATGAATTTCCCCTTTAGAATGAATCTTGAAAAAAAGGTTAAGTGTGTTGAGTAATGAGTAATCGTTTACATTTATGTCATATGTGGTTTTTGGTATCCTAGCCAAGAGCAGCTGCATGGTGATGTTTAAAGCATGACAAGAATTCAATATTAATTCAGTCCACTGAAAATTTTATTTGAAGCTAAATTATTGTAATAAGAGACAGAAAAAGCTTGGAGCAGGTTAACCAACAAACCTGATGTTTTAATCCTCTTTTTAATATTTGATTAATGATCTCAGTGGATTCATTTTGAGTCTGATTCGTTTCAATGTTAGAAAAAAATGCAACAAAGCAGAGGTTTAGAGATTGTATCTTGCTTGCAGAAGTTCTCCTTTGTTTTAGACATGCCACAGCTGCCATAACTAATCTGAACTCTGATCAGCAGAGACAAGATTCAACCTGCCCTCTTGCACTGATCTAGAATCAGATCCAATCATGTAGGACAGCCATCACAACATTCTACAAAATTGGTCTAATGTCAAATATTCAAGCAGGTGTGCTGACATCAAAAGTATCTGCCACACAAGCTGCTTTAGCCACACCACTGTTCAGACAGTAGGATATAACAAAACTCACAGTCGGTAATGAAACTGAGACACATAGCCTAAGATCCCCAACAGAATCCAGTTGACAAGCTGTAACATTGTTTTAACCCTTAAATGCATGGGTGTTTTGGCAAACGTTTTTAAATACCTTGGGTCTTTAGGGACCGGGCACGAATATATCTCTCACAAATGGATCTACTAAATGCCCAGAATAGATAGTGTCACATTTTCAAAACATTTTCAAGACAATTAGAAAATAATAGAATAGAGTATATTTTTATATTGTTTGATGTTTTATTTGTTCATATATCAAAGAGAAGATGAAACAAATCACAGAACAGGATTCATTACTTCCACACTGAAATTTCATGAGACACATCTGGCTGTCAAACACATATGGAGTTACACTTAACACATAAGATACCCTAAGCTACACAAATATAATTTCTCCAACACTTATTGAGTCTAAATAGACGTACAACTAACATTATTTCAATAGTACACCCAAGTAACAATAGTCTTGTCATACTGCTCATGTGTTACACTTGCTATAGTTTACTTCCACATTGTTTCTTCATCAAATAGCAATGTCAAATGTAAATCAAGCCAATCACTGAAACATCAGTGCCACATTGAGAAAGAACAAGCATGTATATGAATGTGTACACGCAAATGAGATACTGATAATTTAGCATTGTCTTTTTTTCCTTGGTTTTATGTAATTCAATTATGGACATTGGTTCCACATAATGAAAATGAGATTCTGAAATATAAAATGAAAATGTAGGCTCTACATAAGTGTTTTGTGCTGCATAAACCCAAATTAATTAAGTTGATCTCACTTTAATTAGATCTGTCCAAACTGCTCAACTCAATTTAACAGCGCCAGCTTGCTGTTAGCTAGCATCATTACACATTAGCATATTATAGATAACTTTTTGTTCAGTATGACAAGGATGGTACTGCTAAGGATTTACTGATTCTCAATCACTTTGAAAGCTGGTGAAACTTCAGTCTTTGCTTCATGATTAAAGCAATATACACATATTGTTCTGCAAAATACAATAGGGCCTATTGTAAATCACCCACCCTTGACATAACCATAAACTTCACTCTTCTCCACAATGATAACCTCCAAAAATATCCACCATGACCAAAACTTCTCTAAATAAACCTAACAAGACTCCTTCTTTTCTTCTTTCATTTTGTGTAGAAATACATTAAAATAACACTTCATTTCAAAATGTATTCTCCCAATGCAGTCTCATGCAATGCATGCTGGGAAATGTAAATCTTTATGCAACAAATCTTAGGGGGCTTTCACACTAGCACTTTTGGTGCGCACCCCGGTTCGAATGACGTCAGAGTTCGGTTCGTTTGGATGATGTGAACGCTGTCTTCCGAACTCGGGTGCGCACCCGCGAACCGTACTCGAGTCCGCTTAAAAAGGTGGTCTGGGGTACAGTTCATGTGAACTCCAGTACGGTTCGCTGCTGATATGAACGCAATCGAACCAAACCGCGGAAGTGAACCACTATCGATGACGTATAATGTGGTCGTCAGTCTCACACGCGTCACTTTCAAAATGAGCGGAAAGGGTTTACTTTTGTGCGTGCGTGTGTGTGTATACACTTACCTTGACGAAAAGCGGGATTGACGCACACGCACACGCACTGCAAGCAGAGAGATGATTTCTGCTTGCCTTAGCAAAAATTGTCTTCGGCGGACAGCCCGCTGTCTTTTGAACGATTTCAGTATTTTTGCGGCAGACAGACGCAAGTGTGTTTCTGTATCTTGATGTTGAAAACAAAACCAAAGATTAAAAAAAGAAGAACAAATGTGAACCGAGCAAGTCTATTCATTGAATTTTGACGCCTTTTCATTTCGCGGTTATCAAGCAACACGATTACGCACCAGCAGCAGCTTGATGACGCAAGCGTACCGCGGTTCGGATACAAATATATAATGTGAACACAGTCCATCGGGGGCAGGGGGGAGGGGGGAGCAATCGAACTCGGGTTCGGAACAGGCAATCGAACCAAGTGTGAAAGCCCCCTAAGTCCCAACACAGTTGGATCAAGTAAACATAGTTGGATTGTACACAATGAAATTAAGTTGAGACCAAATGCAAAAGAATTGTGTTGGATTACCTTAACTTAATTAAGTAAAGTGAGAAAGCCATAAATATCATGTTGAGTGAACACTATCCGTTTGCAGTCCAAATTAATTTGATAATTTCATATCAACGTAATCATATCGCTATTTTATGACTGTGCTGAATTTTGCTTGGACTTTATGTGATATAATTATGTTCTCATCTCAAAAATAAATGTATTAGGTTGATTTTAAGTGTACTGGTTTAGTATATTCAATAGAGCTGCTTTCCATTTTGTCCAGTGTAGAACTCATTTGTCTTTTAATAAACATTTCTTTTACTCTGTATATCCTGTGATGGTAAACGTATATAGATATGAAATAATCATAAAATATTATTTATGGAATAATAATAAAAACATTGTTACACTATTACATATCTTGGGTCTTTTATGACCCTATACACTTTTGGTAACAAAGCAGTTATAATTTATTTATTTATTTATTTTTTTTACACTATTCGTAAGAGTAAGGTTGAGAAATACTAAACAGATGTGGGCATAAAAACGGATAAGACCCGAGGTATGCATTAAAGGGTTAAAGAAATGTATCCTTAGAAAAAATGCTTCCCAGTGTGAACTATGTGGCTAGCAATACAGTATACTTGACATATAATATTAAATTGGCTATATTATAATGTCCACAATAATAAATAACGTTTATTGTACACACACACATACACAATACTTCTTCAATTTATTTGATTATTCCATTGATTAATTTGTAACCTGTGTTCCCTTAAGTCTACAGTATTTTCGCAGCTATTTCAGAATGAATGGGGGTGCAGCATATGTCAGTTTAACCGAAGTACATGGTTAATGTGTTTCCTTGGTGTGTCTTCTCCTTCACTTTGACATTTGGAGCGCGTGTGAACTGAGTGAGGCGGCGCGCGCTGAGCTGCCATCCAGAAGAGACGTGACGCAGCAATTCCTCACATGTATTTTAACATATCAGACGCTTTTTTGTGGAACTGTCTTTTGTGAGAGCAGTCATGACATCAGTTTGGAAGAGACTTCAGCGCGCGGGCAAAAGAGCGTCGAAGTTTCAGTTTGCGGCGTCCTTTCAAGAACTCACCGTAGAGTGCACGAAGAAATGGTAAGAAATATAATTTTACTTTCATTGCTAGATACGTATTGATGAAACAACAATGCCAGCACGTTTTTCAATGATTTCTTGTAAGTTTGACGAAGCTGACACACGTTGCTTATCTCCATCTTGCGAGCGATAACACAACGAAGCGCGTGCAATGAAGGCAGACTCGTTTCGTTTATTTTATTGAGAGTGCTTGTTTATCGCGTCGCGTGCTTTTCTATGCGCTGACACTATTGACATCTCTCGCGATCCGTTCTTTCAGTGGAATTTTCCCATTCAGTATTGTCCTTTAAGTTCAGTACCCGTGTGCTTGTTTACTCTGGCAAGCTCATTTTGTTTAGGTCTGAGTTGAGTTACTATTACATCATTCCGTTTTACTTTCAGTTTGCACACATTTACGGTACTTTAATTGTTCCACTTGAAGCGCATCTTCTAAGACACTGTCATTGGCAGCTACATACCTGTTGCACTTGCACTTTTGATGTGACACTATTTAAAGCTGTCTCAGATTAAGTTATAAATGTTGTTTTAAGGAGATCTGAGCACTGAACATAATTTTTCACATTTCAGTCTTTCACTTTAAAAGATCTGAATATGGATGGGAAGATGGGGTTAGATGCCCTCTTTAGAACAATGTGCATTCAATGATAAATTGGTAAATATATAGATATGAGTTGAGCATGTACAGGAGGATGATGCTGCATCATCTAGCCTAAATGTATTACCTATTCAAAAAAAAAGGGAAAGGGCAGCATCAGGCACGTGAAGGGCTGTGAGGGCTCGAGCCCCTGCCTATTTGATGAGGTGCCCCTCATATGGAGGTCCACTTCCCCTTTGCCGAGTTGGCAAAATGTCTGGTGGCACCCACCCCCACCCAGTCCGACAAAGAACATACCGTTCGAAAGGCATCATTATAATCATAAAAATAACACAACTTCAACATAACCTGAATAGATTTTGCCCCATTTCTGAGGGCTCATCATACTTTAGACATAAGTGTCTAAATTTACTTTTTAAATAAAATACTCATGAGCTGTGAAGCGGGTTAAGGGAACGGAGGAGGCGAGAACTGGCATGACAATATAAATAATAGTTTTAATAATAAACTGAACGGAAAACACACAAACATAAACACAGAGCAGCTGCATGTCATTCTCTCTCTCTCTCTCTTGAACCGTCGTCACCGGCCACCTTTATCCCTCGCATGCCCCATCAGGCTTATTGGGGGCCGGGCATGCATTGTTCCAGCCCGGCCCCGCCCTCCTCCGCTCTACAATGAATAATAAGTAATGTGATATAAATTCACAAATGACTATTATCCAGTGACAAAAAATTGCATCGTTTAACCTCAAAATAAATCCCACAAATGTTGCTGTTTAGGTTAAATATCAAAATTAAGGCAACAACCCCGGCGGATGTCCCTCCCCATCTTCCCCTACTACCATATCTGTGGTCAAGTCAAACTCAAGTTCTGCCCTAGAGTTAATATAGAAAATGCAATGCCCCCCAATGATTTAAAGATGATTGGAGCTGGTGGGATAAGACAACTAATCACACAGGAATTCCGATATGTCAGAAAGGGACAAAGTAACTTGTCCAAAATGACCTTGCTTTGGATGCACATGTGTTCTAATCCTTCAACAGGGATGCAAACTCATGAGAGGTGAGAAAGTCAGCAGGTGTTCCAGAGGTATATTTTCAGTTGCATTGTTTGTTGCAATTATTTTTTATTTTTTATTTTTTTTTAAGTGTTAAATGTGCCCGTTCAAGTTATTTTAATTAGAAAAATGTTAATAATTTTACCAAATAATTGGGGCAAATTATAATTTTACAAAATAATTGGGTTTGCATCCCTGCTTTGATGGTGTAACCTAATGTATTCAGGTTGATTCAGTGAAATTAAATAATAATTTTGACTTGAATTAAACCAGTACATTTTAATTGTACAATTTTTTTTTCAGTGTATCTCTCAGTTTATATGGTTTTGTACCATATTTAAAGCCTTGTAGTTTCCTCTATGTGCTGATTTATTGCAAATAAAATAAAATTGCTTCATAACTCATTTTTATGGGTTTGATTTTACAAGAGGTGCATATTGATTGATCTATTTGTCCTAATAATTACCCTCATTACCTATTACAACAACAATTGTGCTTCTGTGATATTTTAATCCATTATCTAAATCTGCAATTATTTAAATGCAGATATCTCAATAATCTTTTTACCTATATAAATACTGTACTTAAAAGTGTAGTTCACCCAAAAATGAAAATTCTCCCTCATGCCATCCCAGATGTGTATGACTGTCTTTCTTCTGCTGAACACAAATGAAGATTTTTAGAAAACTATTTCAGCTCTGTTGGTCCATTCAATGCACATAAATGGTGGCCAGAACTTTGAAGCTAAAAAAAAAGCACATAAAGACAGTATAAAATAATCCATACAACTCCAGTGGTTAAATCAATGTCTTCTGAAGTGATATGATAGGTGTAACGAAGGCAGGAGGAGGCAGACGAGGGGTGAGGATCCAAATGCGGGTTTTATTGAAACCAAAGTGAAAACAAACAAGACTGGAACAAAGGAAACGTCCACGACACAGGGCTGGCAGTGATGAGGGCCGGGAATCATGGGAAGTGTAGTTTGTGACGGTGACACGAAACACGGGGCAGAAAACAAGGGATCGTGACATAACCCCCCTCAAAGGATCGGATTCCAGACGATCCTAAAAAAAAAAAAAAATGACAAGAAAGCCCACAAAACAAAAAACAAAATCGTCCAGGGAGTGGAGGGGGGGCTATCAGACCAAAAGAGGGCACCAGGGGCAAACAGACAGTCCAAGGGGCACAAGGGGCAAACAGACAGTCCAAGGGAGTACAGAGGGCAAGAAGGCAGTCCAAGGGGGCACAGAGGGCAAGAAGGCAGTCCAAGGGAGCACAGGGGGCAGACAGGAAGTCCAAGGGGGCACAGAGGGCAAGAAGGAAGTCCAAGGGAGCACAGGGAGCAGACAGGCAGTCCAAGGAGGCACAGGGGGCAGACAGGCAGTCCAAGGGGGCACAGAGGGCAGGTAGGCAGTCCAAGGTGGCCACAAGACGAGTACTGGGTCAGGTGGCCTGGGAGCAGCCATGGGGAACTCCGAGGGCGGAGCCGAGGTAGGCGCAGCCGTGGACTGCTCAGGAGGCGACGTCGTAAAAGGCTCAGGAGGCGGAGCTGAGGGAGGCGGAGCCGCGGAAAGCTCGGGAGGCGGAGCCGAGGGAGGTGGTGCCGTAGGAGGCTCTAGAGGCAGAGACCTGGAAGGCTTTGGAGGTGGAGCCCTGGAGGGCTCTGGAGGCGGAGCCGAGGGAGGTGGTGCCGTAGGAGGCTATAGAGGCAGAGACCTGGAAGGCTCTGGAGGTGGAGCCGAGGGAGGTGGCGCTGTAGGAGGCTCAGGAGACGGAGTCGTGGTAGGCGGAGCCATGGAAGGCTCGAGGGGCGGAGCCCTGGGAGGCAGAGCCGTGGAAGGCTCAGGAATTGAAGCCATGGGAGGCTCGAGAGGCAGAGCCCTGGGAGGCTCGAGGGGCGGAGCCCTGGGAGGCTCGAGAGGCAGAGCCCTGGGAGGCTCGACAATAGGACAATAGGTGTGTGTGAGAAAATACAACTATTTAAGTCCTTTATACTATCAAACTCCACTTTTACAATATTCTTCTTTTGTTTTTGGTGATTCGCATTCTTCATGCATATCGCCATCTACTGTGCAGGGGGAAGAATTTTTTAATAAGCTACAATATGTCATGATATATTGTGAATAAAGTCACGGCTAAAGGAACTTGTTGTGCATGAAGCAAAGCTCTTCTCCTAATGTCAGCATACTGTACTTGATCATAATCAGAATAAAGCCCAACCAGATGATTCTCACATTTTCATAGACCAAGGGCTCTGCATTGTTATTATCTGTAAACAGTGCCAATGTAATAGTGATCCTGCAACAAAGACAGGATCACTACTCTGTTTTGTTCAGTTAGTGATTATAAGGAAGTATATTACATTTCAGATTTTTTTGTATATTGCATTCTTGGTCTCTGCAAACAAGAGAAAGTATATTCCTTACACTTTACCAGAGACATGGATTTGCTTGACTGAATAGAAAACATGTGAATATGAATAGAAATGTACATTCACAAAAGTACATTCCATGATGCTATGGCAATTTTGGATATAAATGCCTTAACATTTCACTGCTATTTATAAATAAATATAGATAGGAAATTGGAGAATTGACTAGCTTATGCTGTGATGATGAGGTCACTTTAACTCTCTCAGTGGCCCATTGACAGTGCGTCTTATGGTGTCACATGACTCAACAAGCACTGACCTCAGAGCAGATGTTTAATTCTGTCAATTAAATGACTCAGCTTTTATTTGAATGATGAACAGTCACATCCATCTCTAAACAATGTGACATTTTAAATTCTGCATTAATCAAACTTATATATAATGACAGAATGTCTACAAACAAATCTTGTAAGTTGATTATTATTTTACATTATATATACAAGCTATATAAGAATATAGTTAACATTTACTTCATATTAATCATGGCATCATATATATTAACTGAAGCCTAAATAGCCTTTGCAGCCATAAACATTGATTCCTTCTTATGCATTTTCATAGATGTAATTTTTGACAGAGTTTTTCAGCAACTTTATATAAGTTCTTGCGCTATTTCCCAGTCTAATTCGGTGGACCTCATGACTCTGTCACCATTCTGTTTGACCTCTCGCACCCACACAGCTGCTGCCGACAGTGCCCTGCAATACGAGACCCAGAGGTCCACGAATCTGTCTCTCCACCTTTCCTTTGCTTTATAATAACTTCAAATACAATGTTAACATACACAGACAAAATCTACTGCCTGACGTTTGTTGTTTCATCACTTTTAGGAAATTATTATATATATGCACGTTATGTCCCAATCATTTGACTGATCAGCAGTTTTCCGGGTGTGGAATTGAAGGATTGATGTCACAGGTGGGTTGTTTGGGATGCCATGCAAAGAAATACTTTGCTTTGTAGGACAAAACACAAAGATATCTAGATTTACATTTCTTCTTGTATATAAATGTATAGTTAGTATAGTGTCTTAGTAATTAACTTGGACTTGCCTTTTTTCACATTTGCCACAATCTATGTACTGCAAAGAGTGTGACTGTACATAAAGAAACTTTTAGATTGATACAATTGAAAAATAGATGCAACTAGTACAGTTTCCAAAGAAAATGTGAGTGGTGCTTGGCCATGCAAAAGTCACAGCATGATGCTAGGGTTAGGTGGTTGCTAGGACGTTGCTATGCAGTTGCGAGGGTGCTCTGAGTGGTTTTTATTTGCTTTGTGATTTCTAGAGTGTTCTGACCTGGATACGTTCAATGTAAGTCTGCGGACATTTTTTGGCCTGTTTTAATATCCACTAGACCCAAAGTGAAACTTGTCTGATCGAAGAGTAATAGCACTCAATTGCACAAACCTGAAAAGTTGTTGAATGCTTTCAGTTTACAGTTACTACTTACAGAAGACAAGTTCATGATAATGTTCGTAGCATTATGATAATATGGAGTTGTTGTCATAACATCACTATCAAGGATCATTTATGTGGCATGCATTCTTTTTTGAATTTGGAACTTTGTTTTGTGATGTTGCTGAATCTTTGTCCACAACCTAGTGAAAGCCACAGATTGCATCCTGCATGTTTGAAAGAATTGTATAGACATCTGCATATTTAAACAGTGGATGGTTGCTCAGCTTGTGCTGCTGTGTCGCACCAAACACTGATAGCACAAACAGTGTCAAGTTAATCTTTCTAGCAATCTTTCATTTGTCACAGAATAGCATAAAGGGGATTGGAAATAAACAGAAAAGCAGTTTAAAGACATTGACAGAGAATACATTGAAACCACTAAAATCACTTTCATTCGGAAGTGGCATGTGGGTGAGTAAATGTGTGTAAGTTAAACAGTTGATCTGATAATGTTGTAAGTGTAAGGTGAGACCACGCCCTCCACTGAGAGAGAGACCAGTTTGACTGTAAACACACAGGGGAAAAGTGGAGCATGTCTCAGGTTATACGTCCCTCATCCACCCTGAATTGAAACCCTCCTTACATCAGCTGGTGTATCTATTTCCCCTGTACCAGTTTGTTGTTAAAGTGTCCGTTTACACAAAAAGGAAAATGCTCTCATCATTTACTCACCCTCATGGCATACCAGATGTGTATGACTTTCTTCTGCTGAACACAAACAAAGATAATTAGAAGAATATTTCAGCTCTGTAGGTCCATACAATGCAAGTGAATAGTGACCAGAACTTTGAAGCTCCAATAAGCACATAACGGCAGAATAAAAGTAGGTTCTTAGGTTCTTTGGGCATATTACCACCTACTGGACTTGTCAGGCCTGGTCACAGGTGGAGATTTATAGTAAAAAGGGTCTTAAATATTGATTTGTTTCTCACCCACACCTATCATATTGGTTCAGAAGACATAGATTTTATCACTGGAGCTACAAGGATTGTTTGTATGCTGCTTTTATGTGCTTTCTGGAGTTTCAATGTTCTGTCCACCATTCACTTGTATTGTATGGCCCTACAGAGCTGAAATATTCTTCTAAAAATCTTTGTTTGTGTTCTGCAGAAGAAAGAAAGTCATACACATCTGGGATGGCATGAGGGTGAGTAAATGGTGAGAGATTTTCATTTTTGGGTCTACTTTTAAAGTGTTCACACAAAAATTTTAATTCTGCCATCATTTAGCCACCCCTCATGTTGTTCCAAATCCATGAATTCTTCGGTAGAAGACACAAGGAGATGTTAGGTAGAATGTTAGTGTCAGTCACCATTTACTTTCATTGCATCTTTTTTCCATACAATGAAAGTTAAAGGTTTAAATTATTTCTAAAATCTCCTTTTGTGTCCCATGGCAGACAGAAAGTCATACGGGATTGGAACAACATGAGGGTGAGCGAACAATAACAGAATTTTCATTTTTTGCTGAACTATCCCTTGTATAATACGTAGTCACAAGCACACTGCTCTCTTAATTTAATTCAAAAACATGCTTTGCTTATGGACATATTTAAGATGTGTCACATTTATCTGTTTTAGTGGTCTACTATTATATCAGATTACCAATAAACCGGGATGATTTCATTGTAGAAATATTTGATATTCTGACCTGTCATCAAGCGTATATTTGAATAAATAAATTTTACTTGCTCTTGAAGTGCAAGTGTTCATAACCAAATAAACCCAGCTTATGCCTTCCTGTATGTGGGTCAGATGAGTAACCTAATAACCAAACTGAGTGCACATGATGGTAGTCCCGTTTATCCTGCTTACAGTGTGTAGACTGACCTCATTAAATCAATTCACAGGGACTTTTATATGTATAGCCTTTTCCTGAGGCAAAATCCAAATGATAATTTCACATGTAACTGTTTCATGAGTCATTTTACATTCACAAATTCCATGCATAGTAATAATATGTGTTGATTCATGCCATTTTACATGCCCGCTGAACAGGCCAAATAATAAGATGTTGGATGTATGCAGGTGTGGAACTGGCATTACACAGTCTGTATGGTATTGTTTATTTGTGGGTTATTTGTTATTCACAGGCAGCCAGATAAACTGCGAGTTGTTTGGACCAGACGAAACAGACGCATCTGCACCAAGGTAAAAGGAGGATGTGGGTTTTAGAGTATCTGTTTCCAAATCACTATTTATAGCTTTCTAGAAATATGAAGACACACCTGTTTTCATACAGTAGATGCCACTGCAGTATAGCTATGATTGTACAGCCTCAGTGACTTCGTTACTGCGTTAACAAGCCTATCTCAACACCGGCAACATTTCTGTTAGTAGTACATTTGTAGAGTTTTGCTAAGATGCCTGGGATCTCAAATCAACCACTGGTGACTGTAACACATTTAGGCAATTTTCACATTACAATTAATTTAATTTTGCTGTTGATGCCAAGTCGTTTTCTCAAAATGTAAATTTTACTCAGTTTACAGTGAAGGACAAGTCTAAACATTTCTGCTTGTCATCAGTAAAGATCTCAGCAAATACATTAAACAGCTGTTAGCTGTGTGATGTAATAATTTCAAAAGAACTGGCTCTACACATATCACAAATGCAGTGGGTTAATTACTTAGATATACTATATATAAAGTTTAATCTTTGCCTATACTGTAGAATATTATTAAATATGCATTCAAAATAATATGCATAATTTTTGTCCTGGCAACTTGTATGTTGTCTCATTCAACAGGGCATACACATCATGCTTTTTATTTGAGTTATCAACAGCTTTGGTAAGTTTTTTTTTTCCTTTCTAATTTATTCTAATTCTCATCCTCAGCTTCATGGCTGGCAACCAGGTATAAAGAATCCGTACAGGGGGACTGTGGTCTGGCAGGTTCCTGAAAGCTTGGACATTACAGTCACTCTGTTTAAGGTGCCGCAAGAATTACCTCACTGTTATAGTAATAATACCTTTTATTTTACAAGAAATACAGAAGATTTGTGATGCTGTACTTAAATTTTTTTTGTAATGAATAAGTATTGGTAATAATATTGTACCTGGATCATGTAATGTAGTTGATATGTTATACTGTATGTTATGTTAAATGTTTGGATATGTTTTATAAATATAAACATATCTGGATAGCATTTCACAATAAGGTTCCATTTGTAAACATTAGTTAACACGAAATTACAATGAACAATACTTATTAAGCATTTATTAATCTTAGTTAATGTTAATTTGTACTTTTTAACATTAGTTTATGCAATACAAACTAACAATGAATAATTGTATTTTTATTAACTAACAAATACAAAGATTAATAAATGCTGTAAAAATATATTGTTAATGGTTTGTTCATGATAGTTAATGCATTACCTAATGCTAACAAATGGAAGCTTATTGTAAAGTGTTACCAATATCTGTAATATACACTCACCAAGCATTTTATTAGGAACACTATGGTTCTAGTAAATTGTCCAACATGGTCTTCTGCTGTTGTAGCCCATTTGCCTCAAGGTTCGATATGTTGTGCATTCTGAGATGCTATTCTGCTCACTATAATTGTACAGAGTGATTATCTGAGCTATTGTAGCCTTTCTGTCAGCTCGAAACAGTCTGGCTATTCTCCGTTAACCTCTATCATCAACAAGGCATTTCTGTCTGCAGAACTGGCACTAACTGCGTTAGTCTAGAGAATGTTGTGCACCAACAATCATGCCATGGTCGAAATCACTGAAATATTTTTTTTTCCCCATTCTGAATGATTTTACACATTTCCCCATTCTGCATGATTTTAGCATCACACTGCTGCCACACGACTGGCTGATTAGATAATTGCATGAATAAGTAGGTGTACAGGTGTACCTAATAAAGTGCTCGGTGAGTGTAAATCTGTTACACATTTCTCAAAGTTATAAACACTATCCAAATTTATTGCAACAAACTTCAGTAATTTCACTTTCCTTAAGGATTCAAATGCAGAAGAATTTGAGGACAAAGACTGGACATTTATCATAGAGAATGTGAGTCTATCTACTTTATAATCATACTCTGCTAGCTGTAAACAACAACAAAAACAAACTAAATTTTGCATACCTCAATGACTAATAAGAGCAATTCTAAAAGATTTGATGTGACGTTTTGCTACAAGTCTAGGGTTGTCAGAGTCACACATTGTGACTTTCAGGACACCTATTTCAGTGATATCTGTCAGGTAGTAGTGGCATTGTATGCATGATATTCAAAAAAGAAAAAATCACATACAGCATAAATAAGATTTGTTTTAGTTTTTGGTGCCAAAGCGTCGCTAAAAATTAGCGTGTGTAGTTTTTAGTTAGCTGTTTTGCAATATTTCCATCACAGTTTTTCTATTTTGCTATTACAACAAGAAACAGTAATTTTGAAAACAGATGTTTTTAATTACAGTTGAAGTCAGAAGTTTACAAACACTTAGGTTGAAGTCATTTGGAATGCCCAATTCCCAATGTGCTCTAAGTCCTCATGGTGGCGTTGTCACTCGCCTCAATCCGGGTGCCGGAGGACGAATCTCAGTTGTCTCAGTGTCTGAGACCGTCAATCTGGGCCTCTTATCACGTGACTTGTTGAGCGTGTTACCGCAGAGACATAGCACATGTGGAGGCTTCACGCTATTCTCTGCGGCATCCACGCACATCTCTCTGCGTGCCCCACCGAGAGCGAGAACCAAATTATAGCAACCACGAGGAGGTTACCCCATGTGACTCTACCCTCCCTAGCAACCGGGCCAATTTGGTTGCTAAGGAGACCTGGCTGGAGTCACTCAGCATGCCCTAAATTCGATCTCACGACTCCAGGGGTGGTAGTCAGCGTCAGTACTCGCTGAGCTACCCAGGCCACCAAACCTCATTTTTTAACCACTCCACAGATTCCATATTGTATAGTTATAGTTTTGGCAAGTCGTTTAGGACATCTACTTTGTGCAATTTTACACAAGCAATTTTTCCAACAATTGTTTACAGACAGATTGTTTCACTTTTAAATGAATATATCACAATTCCAGTGGGTCAGGAGGGCAGTCACTTATTTCCAGGGGTTTCAGTACAGCGTAAAAATGTGACGTGGTAGTGTAGGCGTTCTCCTAATTCAAAATTTGCATCAACAAAAACATTTACCGATTTCCCTATTTTGTCTTAGATTCTCCATGGCTGTTCCATCAGTTTGCTGTCGCTGTTATGAAAAGCCCGCGATGAAAATATGAAACGCCCGCGGAAAGAAGGCACTATAATGCGCATTTGTTTTATGTCATGGCCACGCCCCTTGTGCGTCGCTGTACTGAAACCCCTGTACTTTAGTGAATGCCGGGTCAGGAGTTAACTCCCAGAAAATGATGTTAACTCCCAGAAAAAGTTAATTACCAGAAAATGATGTGAAGCCTTTAGGCAATTAGCTTCTAATAGGCTAATTGGAGTCAATTGGAGGTGTACCTGTGGATTTATTTTAAGGCCTACCTTTAAACTCAGTGCCTCTTTGCTTGACATCAGAAATCAGCCAAGACCTCAGAAAACAAATTGTGGACCTCAACAAGTCTGGTTCATCCTTTGGAGCAATTTCCAAATGCCTGAAGGTACTATGTGCATATGTACAAACAATAGTACGCAAACACCATGGGACCACGCAGCCATCATACCACTTAGGAAGGCTACGCATTCTGTCTCCTAGAGATGAACGTAGTTTGGTCCATAAAGTGCAAATAAATCCCAGAACAACAGCAAAGGAACTTGTGAAGATGCTGGAGGAAACATGTAGACAAGTATCTATGTCCACAGTAGAACAAGGCTGCTCAGCAAGAAAGAAGCCACAGCTCCAAAACCACTATAAAAAAGCCAGACTACAGTTTGCAAGTGCACATGGGAAAAAAACAACTTTTTGCAGAAATGTCCTCTGGTCTGATGAAACAAATATGTAACTGTTTGGCCATAATTAACATCGTTTTGTTGGGAGGAAAGAGGGTGAGGCTTGCAAGCCAGAGAACACAGATAATCCCAAATGTGAAGCATGGGGGTGGCAGTATCATGTTGTGGGGGTGTTTTGCTGCAGGAGGGACTGGTGCACTTAAAAAATAGATGGCTTCATGAGGAAGGAAAATTATGTGGATATATTGAAGCAACATCTCAAGAAGCCAAGAAGTTAAAGCTCGAAATCTTCAAGTCTTCAAAATGGACAATGACCCCAAGCATCCCTCCAAAGTTGTGGCAAAATGGCTTAAGGACAACAAATTCAAAGCATTGAAGTGGCCATCACAAAGCCCTGACCTCAATCCGATAGAGAGTTTGTGGGCAGAACTGAAAAAGTGTATGCAAGCAAGGAGGCCTACAATCCTGCCTCAGTTACACCAGTTCTGTCTGGAGAAAAATCCAGCAATTTATATGAGAAGCTTGTGGAAGGCTACTCAAAATTTTTGACCAAACTTAAACAATTTAAAGGCAATGCTACCAAATACTAACAAAGTGTATGTATACTTCTGAACCACTGGGAATTTGATGAAAGAAATAAAAGCTGAAATATATCATAATCTCTACTATTATTCTGACAATTCACATTCTTAAAATAAAGTAGTGATTCTAACTGACCTAAGACAGAGAATGTTTTCTACGATTAAATGTCAGGAATTGTGAAAAACTGAGTTGAAAAGTATTTGGTGTATGTAAACTATAAGGTGTATGTTAACTTCTGACTTCAACTGTATGAAGATATCATAAATTATATTGGCTTCATTAGTTACAATACAAAACAGTAACACTACTTTTTTTGCAATCTAAATCCATCTCAACCCCAACACTTATAGGAAACAAAGGGCCATCGGAAAGTTTTAGCATCAGTGGACGTGAACATGAAGAAGTATGCAAGCGCAACGCTGGCTCAGTTTGACCTGACATTTATACTAAATCCTCTATCTGTGAAAGTTGTGGACGCCACGCTCAAACTCACCCTTTCCTGTGTCTTCCTGAAAGAGGGCAAAGCCACGTGAGTTCTTCCTATTCCATTGTTCCACTAAGCAGGTGTGCTCATGATCTTACATCAGCTATATGTCACGTTTGTATAAAGCTACAGAAATAACAATACATACATTTGGGGCTGCTACAATCAGAGGCATAGACAGTGTTAAGCAAGCTACTCAAAAATGCCCAGCAGCACCACATTTACACCCCACCGTCTAGCCGGTTGTGATGAGTCTCGAGGATGGCCCAAAAGGGCCTTTTTGAGAGGCTGCTACAACCATAGGCATTGACAGTGTTAAGCAAGCTACTCAAAAACTTTAGCTAACTAAGCTACCAATTTATTTTATGCTCACCACACCCCAGACAGGCTGCGGTACCCACATTATAAAAAAAGAGCGGTTTCCTCTCTCCTTGTGTCACACAGCCAGTGCCCATGGACGCTGTTATTACCGGACACCGAGCACTCGTAGCCAGGGGCCCGCAAACATTCGTGGACCCAGCCGCACCACATTTACCCCTGCCATGAGGCACCACCCCCAGGTTACTGTCATAACCTCCGTTCCCTGATGGAGCGAACGAGAAGTTGTGTCCTTCTTGCAACAACGCTGTAGTACCCGCTGAAATATCCGGGACCTTGTCTCGGCTCCTCAGCACAAAACCTGAATGAGAGGATGCATTCTAGCTCCTTTTATATCTGTATGTCCAGGGGAGTGGCATGCAAATTACACTTGCCAATTTTCATTGGCCTTTTCTCAAAGCTCCCAAGAGCGACCCCTATTGTCACTACATCAACACAACGTCTCGTTCCCTCCATCAGGGAACGGAGGTTACGACAGTTACCGAGACGTCCACTACTGGAGAAACTGCTTGTTAGTAACGTTCTGTATTTTTACAATACCCACAGTTATCTTGTGTGTTTATTCTGTGATTCCCTGCAGTGATGAAGATATGCAGAGTTTAGCCAGTCTGATGAGTTTAAAGCAGTCAGATGTCGGAAACCTGGATGATTTTAATGACAGCGATGAAGAGGAGGACAAAAAACTGAGTGCAGCAGTGAAAATGGCCACAGCAGTAATTGGTATTACTAACACAAAAGCACACACTCACAGTCTCATGTACACATACTAATACTCCTTGAAGTTGAAAACAGAAGTTTGGAGGTAGGTTTAGAATCAGGCATTTCCTGTTCTGAAAAGGTCTGCTGGTTATATGCTATGTTTTCCAGTATTTATGTAAATTAACTAGTAGGTAGACAGTTTGGTTATTCTTTGGTAATTTTTTTTGTTGTGTTAATAACTTAATCTCTTTATTAGCATATATAGCAACATTATAAAATAACCTGATTCATTACAAGTTACGGTCAATCATCAGTATTTATGGCATAATGTTGATTACCACAAAAACGTATTTAGACTCGTCTCTCCTTTTCTTTAAAAATAAAAAATCAAGGTTACAGTGAGGCACAGTGAGTCTATTGAATTTGTATTCAACCCAGAATATTCCTTTAATATTTAAGTTGATAAATGGATTGTTGCAATATTAAACGTGACTTTTATGTTAATTAATTCGCCATACTGTATTACATGGTGCAAGTAAAATAAAAATAGCATCATCTTTTGAGTTTTACTCTGCTTACACACTTTTGGAAGATGTTACTTAAGGCATATTTCTTCTCTGTGCCTTTCCTTAAATGGTACCTCTTTCTCTTCTGTTCTTTGCCTGTTGCTTCATTCGTCCTGTCTGTGGTCAGCTCCTCTTCCTCCTGCCAGGAGAATACATCACAAGGCCTGGAGACCTGCTGTAGACACAGGCTCTTCTGATACTGGTAGCTTAATTGCTCTGTCTCGTCTACTCTTTCATTTCATCCTTTCTTCCCTTTACAAAAGAATGAATGTTTTATTATTTGACATAATAGTATTATATACATTACAAAGTAACAGAATTTTGAGGGTTAGGGTTCAGTACTGCACTCAAGTATGTGAACAGAAACTTAAAATCTAAAATACAAAATCATCAATTAGAAAATAAAGTGGGGATCATGAGTGTCACACAGAAACTTTTACATGAGTGTATACATTTTTTTTATTTAATGTTATATAAGATACTCTGAAATATGTTATCAGACCACAACTAATGCAATTTCTAACCCATGCTGCCTTTAATGGATTGACAGGATTATTGAGCCTTAAGTAATTGTATAACATATTCCCATGACCTCAGCATACCAGTGGTCACAAGTTATTTGTGTGTGAGCGAATGTGTGTGTGTTTAATTGCTGTAAACAAACGTTGTACTATGGGGAATGTTTCTCTTTTCATTTCATTACTGCTACTTCTCTACTTTAGTATCTACACATCCACATCTTTGAATTTGACTCTTTTTTTTTATCTGTTCTTTTCCATCAATATCATCATAATCAACTCTCTCAGCTCATTCTGAAACAGAGCGGATGAGCTGTTCCTTTATCACACCTAAACTTCCTCTCCAGTACCGCCCCCTGTCATTCATCACCCTTGTGCCCTGCCCCACTCCACCTCCTGTATCCAACCCTTCCTTCAGACACGTCCCTCCTTGTGTGCTTTCACTTCACCCGCATTCACACGTGCTCACCCTCCTACCCTGCCCAAAATCTTCAAGCCATCGGCAGGCTCAGGTACAAACATTAATCCACACATCCGGTGCAATACTGCAAACCACCTCAGTGTTGTGCTGCTGATTACCATCTGTTGCACTTTGTTCATGCCATAATATGCAATAATATGCCCAAATCAGCCAAAACGCACCCTTCTGTTACATGTTTTTATAATTTATTTTCTTTTTAAGAATGCATTTTAAAGGTGCGCCAAGTAATTTCTCATTCGTTCTAGTTATCTCTCATGCATTTACTCCATTTCAAATTCAAACAAATTAGCCTGTTCCAAAATTAATCCCCATTAAAATAGTTAATTCACTGCAAAAACCTCAAAGATTTATTTGTAATATTGAACTTTTTTAACAAAAGAAACAAGCATTTGCAATATGGTTGTGCAGTTAAATTAACAAATCATACAGTATCCTTATAAAGCATGAGAAAAGATTTAATAACTATTTCTAATACATTTATCATACTTAATACAATTTTAATGTCTTTTAAAATAATACCTTTGATTTTTAATTTATCCATTTAATATTTTCTAATAAATTTTATCTATATTATTCATCTATTTTATTCAAATTAGTTATAGGCAATAGTTTATTGTAAGGTTGCAACTGATTATTACATTACTTCTGTTGTTCAGAGTATGTAGGCAGAAACTTTTGGTTGGGTGGGCTAAGAGAAATTATCGATTGCGTGAGATCTGTACTTTTTATTTATTTAATTTGAATTTTTTTAAGTTTTGAATGTTTATCTGATAGTTTCCAGCCAGGGGCATACATAGGACATTTAGCTACTATAGGCTGTCTATTTTATGAATTTTTAAAGATCAATCATCAATATTCGTGTTTGAGTACATTCACACATTTTTTATTTTGCTTTACATACTTAACATATGGAACTTTAGGAACTTGTGGCTGAGAACAGATATTTAATATAATATGGGGATTTGGGGGATTTACCTAGAGATTTTAGAAACTATATAAAACAGAATAGACATTTTAACCATAGAATGGACCATTTTTGGTCATTTTGATCGTAGCCCAATTTGGTGTCTTTGGAAAGATGAAATGTGACGGAAATGGGTATTGTTGCTATGACTATGCTATGGTTTACTGTCAATAAAATGCCTTTTTGTCTCTGATATGTCACTGCGTCGCAGCTCTTCTCTCGTTAATGTGGGGGTAAGATGACATTACTGTCATAGTGTGAAAAGAGAGAAAAAGCATTAAAAAATCTGGTTCAGAGGTAGAGATAAATATTCTGAGCCACCTATGACTGTTTCAAAAATTCATAGCAATAAATGTATGCATATGATCTTTAGAAAAAATCTTTAGGAAATGCCCCCTTTCGACTTCACCATAAACTGTCCTGACTCTATCGATTAGCCAGTCTGGCCCTAATTATGCAACATTCATCCAAACATCCAAACAAAAACTTGGTGCATCTTTAAATGTGACAGATCAATGACAACTACACAATGACCGAATATCTGAATGTATACTGAATGTCTGCATACAATTATTACATGAACATCTACATGAGATTAAAAAACATTTGTAGAGGTATTCTTAAATAAAAAAAGTGAATGTGAACTAATCAAGAAACAATTATTGTAAAACTCCAAAACATTAGAGATATCATTTGTGGAACATCTGTAGCCTTATTTTTACCATTCAACACAGTACAATTTAAAAGGCATACAGTTAATTTCAACATTCACTAAAATTAGTTTTTTAAATGTATTTATATACTCCTAAACTCACTTTAACTCACTCAATCCTAAACTGACAATTAGGCTTTAATACCTACAGATGAATTTTACAGCTGCTGATCTATGGGACAATTTCCTGATCTCCATAGTAACTGCTTTAGCTCCCTGTGAATTTGTTCATCAAGCTAGCTATATATTCAGCTCTGGACATTTTCCATTCATGTCCTGTCACGTCTTGATCTAAAGTGTTATTTACACTGACCTCCTCTGATACAACAACAGATTAAAAATAAAAATCTCTCACAATAATGTCATATCTTTACCTGTAATTATGACAGTTATTTTTATTTATTTTTTTGTGCTTTTTTCTCTCTGCTATCATTCCTTCTTTCTGTTAGCCATTGTATCTGTTGCTCAAAGGCCATCTGGGGGTCTGGCAGACTATGTTTTAATGGATGCCAGTCGCACTACAGAGAGTGCTGTTGCCCCTCACTTGCAGTCCTTCTCTTCTGTTCCTGGGCTTTGCAAACCTCTCTTCTCTATTTCCACTGCTCAATCCTCCCCGTCCCCTCAACAGACCCTTCTGCCTGATGTTACACAGACAGGTAATGCATGTCGCCAGTAGTCAGAATTGATTAGGCTGAATAGAATAGGGTTGCAGTAGCTTGTAAATTTAGTTGTGTATTTGTGCTGATCTGATCTTTATTTCCACTTATTACACGGCTCTCTGAAATATTTGATTATGATTGGTCAATCATGGCATTCTATGGTTACATTTTTTTGTATTATGTCATCTAAACTGTACAATTGACCAATGTGTAACAGAAATTTGCTGTGCTAGTTTCTTCTCTTATATCATGGTCTCTTTTGTCTCACATAAAAAAACGATCTCAGTTTAAATAAATATTTAACGTCTATTTATTTATAACTACATTCTAGTTGCTCCACCCTGCTTCCATTTTGTCTCAATTTCTTCATCCTTCTCCTTTCTGACTCATTCTTTTCTCGCTGTCTCAGCTACATATTCTGCTGCTCGGGGAAAGTCCTGGAATAAATGAATAAATAAATAGCTTCCTATTTATTAGGACTTTTGGCCATAAAAGTGTTCCATTGCCTGACGTTCGGAAGATGGTGTATTTAAGTATTAGTGAACAGAACACTTGCTTGTAGCATTATTGCTTTTATACAACAGTTCTATAAACAAATTAATACTGAGTCATTTACAATTTAATATGGCTAGTTATGTTGTTTATTTTTGCTCCGCTAATTAAACGAGCAAAAGCAGGATAAACCATTGCGTGTTGTTGAACAACACAGTCTGATTGTTTGTCTGTTATTTTGGCTGCATCTGAATGCTAAGTTGTCTTGTTGCCTTGCTGTCCTATCAGTCAATGACGTAACAGACAGCGCTTGCGTACAAAAGTACCTGGGTTCAGACAGGCTTCCGAGGCAGCGCTACGTCACATCATTGCTAGGATACCAGTATTCATTCAGTACAACCAAACCACAAAGGACTATTAATCTTGAACTAAATCAAGAGAGTTTGGGTGATAAAGTATTATATTTAATAACTACAATACTACTTTCTTGCTAGAAATGGAATCAAGAATTTATACACAAACTGGCTATCTCTTCAATCGCATTTTCTTTCTTCAGCTCAACCGTTGTGAAACTGCACAGGATTGTGGGATTTCATAGGCAGCTAAGGAAACATCTATGCTACCTTAAAAAAAATTGTCAGATGAAGGTATCTCATTAGACAGGATGCGATGTGAACATTAGGTGGTGGTGTAGTGGTCTAAAGCACATAACTGGTAATCTGGTAATCAGAAGGTCGCTGGTTCAATCCCCACAGCCACCATCATGGTGTCCTTGAACAAGGCACTTAACTCCAGGTTGCTCCGGTGGGATTGTCCCTGTAATAAGTGCACTGTAAGTTGCTTTGGAAAAAAGCATCTGCCAAATGCATAAATGTAAATGTAGATTCGGACGTGCCGTCATCCCTTCCTACAGTCCTATATAGCCTCTGAAGGCAGCGTTTTCCTGTTTCGGACGCAACCTGACAGTGAAACTTCCCAGTTCTGTTATACTAAATTTAAAGTATAAATTTAGTATAAATCCTCATCTGAGGATACATACAGAAATCTGACAATGTATAGGCCTTAGGTGGGTAAGGGTGCATGCTCCCCAGGTGGGAATTTTATTTTGCAAAAACAACACCAAACCATTCAATTCTGGTGACTTTGAGAGAAGCATTTTGAAAATGTTCTCAGGAATGTGTAACATTCATAGAACTGTTGGCTAAAGCATTTCTAAAAGACAACAACCGGTCAGAACAAACAAGTTCACGTGCTAAAAAAGCAAGACGCAGTGCAATGAATAGAGCAGAACGCAGGTATCTTGAGGCACATTTTTAACAGCTGATGTTAACTTGACACAGCATCTAAAAATGCAGTGCTCCCATGAGAGATGCTAAAAATACAGTGAAACGTGACACATTTGTTAAGGCATCCATCTAGCAAATGTGGTAAACGATGGAAAAACAGCGTGAGTGGACAAAAAAACACATTTGTGTGAGCAGCCTCTTATTCACACGGCACAGCTATTGTTGAAGTTTCTCAAAGTTACCTATCAAAAAGACAGCCTTTTGTTTCAGTTGATTGTTGCTAAATCTACACTTTATCCAGCGCTGTTTGTTCTCTGTGTTTGTAAATATTCCAATACTGTTTTAATGAGTAAAAAATGTGTAATTCGTGAATTAGGTATCACTAGTTATTTTAAACAGCCAACAGAAAGACAGGACACATGGCATCGTTATTACTAAATATTCTGAGAGAAAATTTTTCTCAGGTAAGTGGGAGCGCACGGTGCATCTGAGCTGCAGGTGCCACTGCTAGGACGCAATTGCAAAGAATAAGTTATGCTATGCAATGCTAACATTTGTTTTGCAGGTGTTTGATTAATTACAGAGAAGATAATCTACCGAGTTTTACACACTGACCTCTACAAAAATTAATTCTCATGTAATGTGGAAACTTTGACTCATCTAAATCATATTTACTAGAATTTCAAATATGGAAGTGTAACTGCAACTGTAACTTAGCATACTAAAGAGGAAGTTCATCCCAAAATGAATATTGTGTCATTTACTCACTCTCATGTCATTCCAAACTTGTATGCCTTTCTTTCGTCTGTGGAACACACAAGATATTAGGCAAAATATTCATGCTGCTTTCTTCATACAATTAAAGTGAATGGAGACAGATGCTGTCTAGCCTCAACAATAACAAAAAGCATTATAAAACTACCGTAAAAATAGTGCCTACGACTTGTGCACTAGATTCCAAGTCTTCTGAAGCCACATGATTGTTTTGTGTGCTGAAATTTAAGTTACACATATTGAAAATTGTGGCATTGTGTTCAGAACCAAGAACCAAAACTTGAGAACCAATTGCGCGATGCATCCTGATGCAGTATATTTGAATATTCGTGAATGCTTGAATACGGGAAGTGATTTGAGAGCTGAGGTGAAGGGGTACAATTGAAATTTTTGGATGAAATAACCCTTTAGATAAATGAAATGATAAGTTTTCATCTTTTGAGTTTAAGATGAAAAATACATCTGCATTGTCAAAGCGTCAAGTTGTCGTAATTCGTGCCTTTTCAATGTAGCTTCCTGTGTTGTGGCAGACTTTCCATATGAAAGTATGCATCCATGAGATCAATCGTGACCAACCAATCGCGATGATGGATTTGAGACACGACCGTCTTGATGGTTAGCATCTTGAACTTGAATGCCCTCGGAGCGATTTAAGCCTCGAAGGTCAAAAATCGGACGCAACCCCCCACCCTTCTTGGGAACCAGGAAGTATCTGCTGTAGTAACCTGTCTCTCTCTCTCTCTGGAAAGGGAACATGTTCTATGGCCCCTTTGACCAAGAGGTTTTGCAGTTCTTTCCACAGTAAACATGCTTGCTGTGGTTTCACGGTAGGGGGAACCACACCGTTAAAACGTGGAGGATGGTGTATTAATTCAATTCTGTAGCCTTTTTGTACTGTTCTTAGGACCCACATAGAAACACCTGGCAGTACGTTCCACATAGGTACGCAAAGCACGCACCAGACACAGCATCGATAAGGCTGGGTCTGCCTCCTCCCGGGGCAGCTTCGCTTGCATGGTCCCTGATGGGGGTTGTAGGAACCTTGGGCATGTAGCCCGGTCGAGGTCTTAGGATGACATGAGCATCTGCCAGAACGGACTCCAGGCAAGTGTCGCTGACAGAGAATGCTCGCAGTTCCCCAACCCTCTTGATCTCGCAATCAGGAGAGCCATCTTCAAGGAGAGGGCTCTAAGCTTGACTGACTCTAGCGGCTCGAAGAGGGAGTCTCTGAAGGCCCTGTCACGAGGAGCGTGAGATCCGAGAACCAAGTCCGTGTGGGAGCATCAGATGCCGCTGTGACGCTCTCCGATGCACCAGCGAAATCATCATCCAGCTCACGGGGTCCAAGGGAGACATCAGACTGGCCGTGGGGTGAGCTGGTCTTGTGTCAGACCCGGACGGAAGCAAACGAGTGTGCTGGGGGGCGGGTGGTTCGTGGAGATTTACCCCGCTGCACTCTCCAAATCCCCTTCATCGCTGATCGCACAACTGCTTGGCTTCGAAGAAGAAATATGAATGAACAGATGCACGATTCCCTCCTTATATACCCGTATATCCAGGGATGTCTGCCAATTTCTCATTGGCCTTTTCTCAAGTTCAGAGGTAACCGATGCCTTCAAGAAAGTCTCCTAGTGTCGCTTCATTCTACACAACATCGAGTGAGCGACAGATGGGGAACAGCAAAACAATAGTGTTAAAGTTTTAGGGAAGCTAAGCTTAAGGGTATGATAACGCATGTAGGGAATGACACATCAGAGCTGCTTTGTGGCAAAATGGTAAAAATATTTTATTTTATGCATGACTGAATACAGATGTTTCAATGGCACAAACATTGTAATAGTAAACTGTATTGGAGAATATCACCAACAATCAGATAATATCAGATAATAGTCATGATTTGGAACAAATAAAAAATGCAAGACTTCTCAAAAATTGCAACCTGTAGCAACATATAAACAGCCTGAGTATACAGTGTCCAAAAGTCAGAGACCACATTCAAAATTAAAAATGTTAAATGTGTGCAGACTTTCTTACATGTAAGTGGGGAGAGGGGGTGGGGTGTTTTTCTATTTTTGTTTTGTTTGGGGCTTTTGGAACCCACTGTATGTAATGGGATGTATTATATAAATGCATGGTTTGAATGATAGTTAATACCTCAGGTAGCATTTGAATTAATTTCAGAAAAATTGAAGCTTATCTTAACATTCAGGTATGAGGCTTGAGCTACCTCTATGTTCTATTCCATTGTTTGCTTTGTTAATTAAATAGTGGGAAAGACACTTACTGGAAGAAAGCACCAGTAGTATGCTGTGAAGATTACTGTATGCGCATATGTTGAGTGAAACCTCACTTATAATGTTTATGACATTTGTATCTCTTTCAGAGAAACACAGACAGCTAGGTGTATTAACAGAAGAGGAATATCCAAATACAGAATGTTCTGGTGAGGATAGCTTACAACTTTTAGCAAACATTTCTTACATCTAAATTACTGAGCATCTTCCTTTGAATACTAGTAATTGTTGTATGACATCTGTGTATGTGTCTGTAGCTGAGGGGGATGCAGACGCTAAACCCTCAAATGTTTCTCCCAACCATGAACCCCACCCTTGCAAAGCAGGAGATATCAGTATAGCCAACCAAAGGCCAAACCTCAGTATTAACAAGCAACAACCTGTTTTTGGGCTGGAGGTTGTGAGGCAAGCAAAAGGGTGAGTAATATGCATACAACTGATTCATTTTGTTGGGCTGATTTATATTAAAACCAACTGCTGCACTGAAGTGAATAAATGACAACTAATACTAACTGACACTGCAATGGAAATTTACCCCTTTTAACAAACAAATATGCAATAATTAATAGGTAAAATGTAATATGAAAATGAGTACACGTGTTATTGCGGGTCTCCATAAAATTACTTAATTTAACATTTGTTCATGAAAAAGTTCAGTTCCCTTTTGGGCTGTGCAATATGTCAAATTTATTTGTATAAATCCATCCGATATCCATCACGCAAGCATTCGTCAACTACAACAGGTGAAAAATGACTAATAGCCTACAAATTAAGATTTGGTAATATAGTTAATGCTGCCTAAAGAAAACAAAATAGAACTCAATTTTAGGTTAAAGGTATCATATATTATTTTATGATTGAATCACTTTCGTCTTTGTTTAATATATCTATATATATATCTCAGTGGTGAATTCTCAGGGCCAGCGAAGCCTTCTCTGCAAATATTTTTTTTTTCTTTCATCCTTTCATTCTCAATCACATTTTTGCCTATGTATTTTTAATCGCTTTGCACTTTTAATTAATCTGCAAACAAACAGAGAAAACAAAAAGTTTATCCAGTCAGAATTTATTCCTTGATGCTTACAAGCAAAGTGTGACTACTGTTTCACAAATCACATGCCCGAAGCAGCACGTGAGTCTGAGCAGAATTTCTACTGAATCCCTCAACATGGCAGTAAATAGGCATCTAAAGTCAGATTGTCAGATTCATCAGCCAATCAGATTGATTCATTTGTTCTTTTGGGTGTGATCTTTAGGATATGTCCCAGTCCAGACCTTCTAGCTGGCCTTGAGTGATGCAATCACACTTTAAGTGATGTACGTAATTCAAGAGCAAAAAGCATAAGATCTCACTGCTGGTATTGCCGTTGTTTAAAAACACGAGATGTTCTGCATGATCGTGTGATTGCTTAATTTATTAAACAGGAAAGAGGGCTGATTTTCACTTCAAGTTTTTTTTGTATTGTTATAGCAACATCAGGAGTTTTCTAAGTGTAAATTTATCACGTATTCAAGACGAGATAGTCCCAATGTGGGAAAACGGCTTTATTCACAGACAGGCAGAAGTACAAAGGGGCAAATCCAGAGAAGCGTAGTTAAAGGGAAAGCGTAGGGTCGAAGCCGGGAGATCAGAATAAACAAAGACAGAACACGAGAGTGGGTAAACTGGGGAAAGCTAGCAAAACACTAGAGTTGGCAAAGCGAAGTGGTAGACAAAACAATCACCAACAACCGTGGGGATAAAGGGCAAGGTATAAATAGAGGAAATGAACAGTGCAGGTGAACCTAATATTCTGGTGATTGGGAACGAGTGTGAGAGCTAGAGGGGGCAGAGTGAACTTGGGAATTAGAGTTCGTTACAGTACTTCCCCCTCTACTGCGGACGGCTCCGGACGGCCGCGCTCGGTTACGAGGAGCGCGACCTCTGGGAAGTGGTGCGGGACGATCGGGATGTTGGCGATGGTAATCAAGCTTTAGTGCTTGGTCCAAGACATCCTTCGAAGGTATCCACGACTGCTCCTCAGGTCTGTAGCCCTCCCAGTCTACCAGGTACTGCAACAGACCACCACGACGTCTGGAGTCCAACAAAGCCCGGACCGCATATGCGGGCTGACCTCCAACATCGAGTGGTGGAGGGGGTGTCTGGGATGCAGTGGGTGGGAACATAGGGCTGTAAAATAATGGCTTAACTAGGGAGACATGAAAAACAGGGCAGATTTTGTAGCGGGGTGGCAGTAGTAATTTGTACGTTACAGGGTTAAGTCTCTTTAAAATCTTAAAGGGACCAAAGTACTTGGGGCTCAGCTTTTTCGACGGGAGACGAAGACGGATGTCTTGGGTCGATAACCACACTCGCTGGCCTGGATGGAATATAGGTGTGGGTCTGCATCGGCGGTCAGCTTTGGATTTCTGGGTTTGGCTAGAGTGTTGTAGACGGTCATGGGTGGCTCTCCAGACCTGGGTGCACTTCTGGGCCCAGGTATCCACCGCAGGAACATCACTCGGATTTGCCTCCCAAGGGAAAAGGGGAGGCTGATACCACAGGATGCATTGGAATGGGGTGAGGCGGGTCGAAGAGCTGACCAGGCTATTTTGGGCGTATTCGGCCCAAGGAAGGTAGGTGTGCCAGTTACCCTGGTTCTGAGCACAGTAGGCTCTCAGATATTTACCAGTCTCTTGGTTGAGGCGCTCAGTCTGACCATTTGTTTGGGGGTGGTATCCCGAGGAGAAGTTTAGCTGGATGCTTAGTCTGTCACTGAAGGCTCGCCAGAATCGAGACGTGAATCGGGTCCCTCTATCTGAAGTAATCTCCTCGGGGATGCCAAAGTTACAGAAGACGTGACTGATCATGAGGTCGGCCAGCTGGGTTGCATTGGGTAGTCCAGGTAGGGAAATCAAGCGGCACATCTTGGAAAACCTGTCAATCACCACTAGGATCTCCGTCTGACCGTCTGAAGGAGGTAAGTCGGTGATGAAGTCCATGGCGATATGGGACCACGGCCGATCGGGTATGGGCAACGGTTGGAGGAGTCCAGCGGGAAGGTGACGAGGAGTTTTGGACTGGGCACAGACTGGACAGGAAAGGACATAGTCGTGGATGTCGTCCTTAAGCGAGGGACACCAAAATTTCTTTGTGAGCAGCTCAGTAGAACGGGTGATACCCGGATGGCCGGAACAAAGGGAAGTATGGACCCACTGCATGAGCTGAGGGCGAATAACGGTAGGTACCTACATCTTGTTGGGGGGGTGTGAGGAGGCGCGTGTTCGTTACCTTGAGCCCGTAGGATGGCCTCCGTCAATTCCCACCTAACGGGGGCTACAATGCACGACGTGGGGAGAATAGTCTCTGGCTCCGAAGGTTTAGAGCCATCGCTGAAAAGTCTGGAGAGAGCGTCAGCCTTGGTGTTCTTGGAGCCTGGGCGAAAGGTTACCGAAAAGTTAAAACGAGTGAAGAACATGGCCCACCTGGCCTGTCTGGGGTTCAACCTCTTGGCTGAACGAATGTACTCCAGGTTCTTGTGGTCGGTGAAGACCACGAAAGGGAACTTAGAACCCTCCAACCAATGACGCCATTCCTCTAAGGCTAGTTTAATGGCTAGCAACTCTCTATTCCCGACGTCATAGTTCTGCTCAGGGGATGACAGTTTATGGGAGTAGAAGGCACAAGGGTACAGTTTAGTGGGAGTCCCGCGTCGCTGCGAGAGTACCGCTCCCACCCCCACCTCAGAGGCGTCCACCTCCACCACGAAAGGGAGAGTGGGATCGGGCTGTTGGAGAACAGGGGAACTAGTAAAGGCGTCCTTGAGCACTTGGAAGGCTTGTTGAGCAGGAGTGCTCCATGTGAGGGACCTCGGGTTGCCTCGTGTCAGCGCAGTGAGAGGTGCGGCAATCCTCCCGAAGTTTCGGATAAAGCGTCTGTAGTAGTTGGCGAAACCCAGAAACTGTTGGAGCTCCTTCAGCGTCCTAGGTTCCGGCCAGGACAGGACTGCAGCTACCTTGTTAGTTTCCATCCTCATCGTTCCTGCGGACAAGACATAACCCAGAAAGGAGACGGAGGGACGATGAAAGGCACACTTATCTGCCTTAACAAATAAATCGTGTTCTTGAAGTCTCTGCAGCACCCTCGAGACGTGGTTAGTGTGTTCCGACAGTGTAGAGGAGTGAATCAACAAATCATCGATGTAGATGACGAGGAATTGGTCCAACATGTCACGGAAGATCTTGTTCATAAAGGACTGAAACACCGAAGGAGAGTTAGTGAGTCCGTACGGCATAACTAAGTCTTCGTAGTGCCCCCTGGTGGTGATGAATGCAGTTTTCCACTCGTCCCCCTTACGAATGCGCACAAGGTTGTACGCGCTCCTGAGGTCAAGCTTAGTAAAAAACTTGGCTTTGCTGACTTGCTCAAGGGCTGGCTGGATAAGAGGCAAGGGATAGGCGAACTTTACCGTTACCTTATTTAAGGCACGGTAATCGATGCAGGGACGAAGCCCGCCATCCTTCTTGTCTACGAAGAAAAAACCTGACGCTACCAGGGAGGTGGACGGTCGAATTATGCCGAGACTGAGCGCCTCGTTGATGTAGTCCTCCATAGCCTTGGTTTCAGGCAGCGTTAAGGGGTATACTCTGCTCTTAGGGAGCGGAGATCCCGGAAGAAGATCGATGGCGCAATCCACACTACGATGTGGAGGGAGATTAACCTGGGTCCTTTCAAACACATCAGCATAAGAAGAATACTCAGAGGGAATGGAGACAGGAGATCTCACTTCGGAGCTCTCTACAGAGGTTGAGCAAACCGGTAGGTGAATACAGTGAGACAGACAATGGTTACTCCAGCTCAACAGCTCCCCCGTGCGCCAGGAAATGTGGGGGTCATGAAGAGATAGTCAGGGGTGACCCAAAACTACTGGGTCTCTAGGTGATCGAACAATAAAAAACTGAATGATTTCCTTGTGGAACAAGCCAACTTGAAGGGACAATGGCATAGTTCTGTAGGAAATAAATCCCGATCCGAGAGGTGCTCCATCCAACGAATTGACTTTGAGAGGTGGTTCAACCGGACTAAGTGGGATACCAAGTCTTTGGGCCAAGCTATCGTCCAAAAAATTCCCCGCCGCCCCGGAATCAACTAGGGCTGGGGCAGAAAAGGAGACATCGTTAAGGATCAAAACCACAGGGAGGCAGACTTGTTTCTGGGTAATGCTAAGAATGACTGACGTTCTAACCTGGCTTCTGGAGAGAGAAGGCTGAGGACAGACCGGGCACGAGGCAATACGATGACCCGGCTTGCCACAGTACAAACAGAGGCGCTGTGCCAAACGTCTAGTACGCTCTGCAGGGGTTAATGGAGCACGACCTAGCTGCATAGGTTCAGGACTGGAAGAGCTTTCGAGAGGTGGGGGTTGAGATGGGTTGGAACACACAGTACGTTCTTGGATGACCGAGGAACTTCTAAAAGCGCGATCACGTAGGAGATTATCAACTGTAATGGAGAGTTGAATATAATTCTCCAAAGACAATGATTCTCCCCGACAGGCTAGCTCCCCGACGGCTGCCCACATCTCTACCAGCTGCAGGATGATCAAATACTACGGCAATCTGGTGACAGAATTGATCATAGGAAGCCAGAAGGGGGCTATCAGCTGTCCACAACGCGGTGGCCCATTGCCGCGCTCTGCCAGTGAGGAGCGAAATCAAAAAATGAATTCTCTCACTGTTGTAGCGTAACAGGGGGTGATATTTCATGTAGACACTGCACTGCATCAAAAAGCCCTGGCAAGAGTCAGAAGACCCATCAAATCTCTCGGGAGGTTGAAAACTCACGGCGCTCGGTAACATCTGTGAGTTCAGGGACGGGTACAGGTGGGACAGGATTCAATTGATCTGAAAGAGCACGTACCGTTTTAAGTATCTGCTGCCCCTGGGTTGTAAGTGCTTGATCGTGTCTCCCAACAGTAGATCCTTGGGCAGAAATCGCCGCACAAATCCACTCTAGTGAGCCTTGAAGGTTCTCCGCGGAATCCATTGTGAATAAATTCCCTTTCTTTTTTTGAGGTTGGTTATTCTATCGCGTATTCAAGACGAGATAGTCCCAATGTGGGAAAACGGCTTTATTCACAGACAGGCAGAAGTACAAAGGGGCAAATCCAGAGAAGCGTAGTTAAAGGGAAAGCATAGGGTCGAAGCCGGGAGATCAGAATAAACAAAGACAGAACACGAGAGTGGGTAAACTGGGGAAAGCTAGCGAAACACTAGAGTTGGCAAAGCGAAGTGGTAGACAAAACAATAACCAACAACCGTGGGGAGAAAGGGCAAGAGCATGATCCCCTCCCTTCGGAGACTGGGCCACAGGGCAGTATTCCAGCATGATAACGACCCCAAACACAACTCCAAGACGACCACTGCCTTGCTAAAGAAGCTGAGGGAGAAGGTGATGGACTGGCCAAGCATGTCTCCAGACCTAAACCCTATTGAGCAACTGTGGGGCATCCTCAAATGGAAGGTGAAGGAGCACAAGGTCTCTAACATCCACCAGCTCCTTGATGTCGTCATGGAGGAGTGGAAGAGGACTCCAGTGGCAACATGTAAAGCTCTGGTGAACTCCACGCCCAAGAGGGTTAAAGCAGTGCTAGAAAATAATGGTGGACACACAAAATATTGACACTTTGGGCCCAATTTGGACATTTTCACTTAGGGGTGTACTTACTTTTGTTGCCAGCGGTTTAGACATGAATGGCTGTGTGTTGAGTTATTTTGAGGGGACAGGAAATTTACACTGTTATACAAGCTGTACACTCACTACTTTACATTGTAGCAAAGTGTAATTTCTTCAGTATGGTCACATGAAAAGATGTAATCAGATATTGACAAAAATGTGAGGGGTGCCAACATGTACTGTGACATACTGAAGCAGAGCATGATCGCATGACTTTTGTGCGATACTGTATATGTACAACAGTTAGTTCCGGTCCTCGAATCTGATTCTGAGCAGTGCAGATCTGTTAAGGGCTATGGTTTTGTGTATTTTTGGTTTATGTATTTTTTTGTTAGCCAGGAGGTGGTGGCAAAAGATAATTTTTGTGTATAATATGAGCCAGTTAGGTGACGTGAAGGGAATCTGCGTCAGCTAGTGTTTACATAAAACAGCTCTTTGTGATTGCTTGTATTACTACTACACTACTAAAGCTAGAAAATAGCTTTAAATGCTTAAAAAAAAAAAGTTTAAACTAACAACTTCAGCATTATGGCTCATTACAGCTGAGAGACACAACAGACTGATTAATTACACAATGAGTGCTGTTTAAAATGGCACTAAGCTAATGGGAGCATTGCAGTTTTGTTTCCTTAAACATCATCTTCCGAATATCGGGTAATGGAATGCATTTATGGTTGGAGATATCAAGTAGGAATATCCCTCATCCAACTTTAATGGAATCCAGCATAACCCTGTCGAATCTAAATTTATTGCAAGCAACATTTAATTCGCAAATATTATTTTATAGGTTTTTCCAGGTATTATAGTCCTCCTTGGTAGATTCTCATGAAAAATTATGACTTTTGAATGTCTGTTCGGGAGACTTATTCATTGTGAAATTGTGTTGGCATGAATCACACTAAAGGCCTAAACTTTTAATGCATGGCCAGTCACCGATATATATATCAGCTTTTCTTCAAAATCTAATCACGTTTCATCAAACGTACATCTTTGTGTCTAATTTCTTGTCATATATCACTTCAAGAAGTCTTACCGATCGCCCTCCACAGTGGAATATATATATATATGTTAACCGCTCGGTGGAAATAAAGTGAAACTCACTGCACCTCCTGAGATCATCGGATATCTTTTGCAGCATTCTCATAGACAACATTGTTCTTGCAAACAGTTTTCAGACAAATGAAACAGAGAAAAATGTGTGATAACATGCGCGTGTTCCACGAGACAAGGTCCCACTGCATGCCTCTGTACAAACAGCGAATCCGACACAATCAATGACGGCTTTTCTAAATGATAAAATATAATAAAGTTTCTTCAAGCATGTGTCTTTGTGACTAACTGCATTTCTTGTCATGTGCCACTACGAGATGTCGTACAGGTCACCCAACTTTTGCGGGTAGATGAGCAAAATTACTCACGCATGAAATACATTTGGATGAGGAGCTTGTGAGTTGGATTGAGCCTAGTCGCATTTTGCGGGTGGCGGGTGCTATTTCAAACCCTGGGTGCATATAAAAATAACAAAGATTTGTAATATCACTCGTAGAAAATGCTCTTAACCGCTGGGGGGCCTAGAATGAGGCCCAGAACTCTATGCATGTGCATGTCTTGAAGAAGGGCTTTCATTGTATTCGTGAACAGCAGAGCTCACTGTGCACATATATCAAATCAGACGTGCATCGGCGGCTTTTCTTTAAAAAATCGAATCACGTTTCGTCAAACATACGTCTTTGTGTCTAATTTCTTGTCATATATCACTCCAAGAAGTCTTACCGATCAGTACATCAGCAAAATATCCATTGTGCATGAAAAATCAGCATTTGGTGGGAGTAATTTCAAACCTTGTTCACCAGGAGTAGGCTGTATGACAAATTCAGGAGAAAGGAAATCAAAACATCAAGATTTGTAATTGCACCCAAACTTTCTGCAGAAAATAATCTCTATTATGTTTTGGTGAATGGTGAGACACCTGGCACTTGATTTTTAACAAAGAGCCACCGGTTCCCAACCCCCTGGTCCACACAGACACAAAGGACTGGTAGAAATGGGATTTGAACACTAATATCTGTTTGCATAAAATATCTAAAATATCAGTATCTAAAATATGTATGCATAAACAAAGTGTAACACGTGGATATATATATACAAACTCTTGGCACTTTTTAGAAATCTTTTAACACTGCATGCGACTGTTTCATCTGTGAGGACTTTAATCTTGCATGAAAGCTTTGGAGACTTGATACAAATTTGTTAAATTTCAGAGAGCATGTTGTATGATGCAACCAAGCAGACTTTGCATGAAAATTATTGATGCAATTGTAAAGTTATTACATTTCTTTTAGCCTAAACGAAGGGGTTAAATGCACTTAAATTGTTTCTTCACAATTCACAATTAGTTGTCAAAGCATTGCATTGAGAAAAATAAATGTTTGAGCATTTTTGTTTATAAATTTTGTTTATATTATTTCTGTATTGGCAGACACAAGAGGGACAATATTTCTTTTTTACTAAATATAATCCTATTACTCTGCATTTCACATTTTTTTATTCGGTTTACGTTATCTAAAGAACATTCTTTTACATTCAATTACAGTACATTCGAGGTATACGTATATTTGTGTTTCCAAGGTAAACATTAGTATACTTGTGTTCCCTGGGAATCAAACCCATCTCATTCGGGCTCCTGGCACCATGCTCTAAAAGTTTAAAAAATAACATTTTCAGTAAATCAATGTCATTTACATTTTTTTACCAAAGGTACAAGAACTTGTACCTTTGGTTTCATATTTGTTTGAATTTCCGCAGTTCATCAGCAATTTATGTATTTGGTGAGAGAAAGGCAATTGACTTTAAATCAAGGTGATGCAATATATAATATAATAAATACACTTTAGGAAAACACAGACAAACCCTGCCTGTAAATGGTATTGTCAGTTCAGATTATGTTAGTTCTTGAAAATAAACAAAAGCTCATATGCAAATCAGTGTGCCTCAATGATGTAAAGCAGACAATAAGAAATGCTCCTGAATGTGCATGCAGCAATCGGAAACAACAATAGCTATAATAGTGTTTGTAGGTTCTGTAAATAAAGGAAGCTCTGGCATCATCCCAGTTCCCCTGATCAGCTGTGATCCTGATATCCTTTCTCTTCCTAGACTGGAGTGCATGGCCTCTCTGCTGCCCTGTGACCATACGTCACTCACTCTCACTGATGTCAAATATTTTGAGCTGCCAAAACCAGAGTTGTCAGATACAGAGGGAATACCCATCCAAGCAGGCCTTGAAACTATCCCAAAACCTGCTGTGGCCCCTGCATTCATTACCCCATTAAGTGAGTTCCAGATCAATCAGTCAGAGCTCTGCTGAGTTTGCTGTTTCACAAATTGCACTTGAGAATATGGAAGATGTGATGGCTCCTCATAAAGACAATGCTCAGACAGAGCCCTCTTACATTAAAAGTCTTCATTCAGAGGAAATGAAAGAGCAACAAACAAGCCCAGAATCTGTGGCACAGATGCTCTCAAATCCAGATATGTCCCTATCAAATCAAATTGGTATACGGTAAGTGTGGAATGACACACTTGCTTTGTCTCTCAAATTTGCCAGTTACAGTGTTATTTTAGAAAGTGGCTATGCAGTATTAATATAGAGTGTGCATATACAGTATTTTTAGCAGTCAATTTGCATAATATACACATATCCATTTGACATCCCTCCTCTGATCTGTGCTCTAATGTCCCTGTCCCACAGTAAGAAAAGCATGGCCGCTTTGCTGCCATCTTGCCCAAAAGCATCCAATTCTCTTTGGCCACCGTCCATATTGGAAGTCCTTTAAAGTTTTTTAGTTGTCCAGCCAAATATATCATAGGTAGGACACTGAAAATCTGGCAATTAGATGTTTTAGTAATGAAATTTATCTACATAAAAAAATCTTGAGCTCAGACTTTTGACCCCTATTTTGAAGTTACTGTACTCTGCCTTTGTATTGTCTGCAAAAAGTGAGAAGTCACGCCAAGGCAAAAGGCAGTAACTTCCATATTAACAATATTTGGTTACTGATCACCATTTACAAAATCATTATAATAACACCTGTATAAAATCTAGTGATCATTGCATTTATTTTGGATGACTAACAATTACTTATAGCCATGTACTTATTGCTATCCTGTGCAATGGTTGTATTCTGATGGTATTTTTAATACATTAGACATGACACATACCTCCATAGCGGTAAAGAATATCTTTAATTGGTGTGTAGCAAAACTAACAGGTTGACTGCAAATAGGTGACACTGAATTATATGAATAAATACAAGATAAGCATTTTTCTAATGAGTAAAAATTATAATTTAATTTATAATGGAATGCAAAGATATAACAAATCATGTACAAATTTAAAATGCATGTAAAAATAAGTCAACTTAGAATCCTGTTAATTTCTTGTTGTTTCATGGTGTTCTTACTCGTCATCCTCCTCAACATTGCTCACAGGCAGTGAACACCAGAAAGCCCTCCTGTTTGGGGGCATAAAAGGACAGATTTGGGCAGGCTCTGGTGCTGGCAGTGGTGCTGTGACTGTAGTGAGGGGAAACTCCATAAGAGCAACAAGGGTGGTGTCAGGTGTGCTGCATAACAGCTCATCAGAACCAAATGCCAGGAAACTAATATCCAGACAACTTTCAAGAACAGTCCATGTTTTTCATTTGCGTGCTGGATCACAATCAATATTTTACATTTACATTACATTTACGTTTATGCATTTGGCAGATGCTTTTATCCAAAGCGACTTACAGTGCACTTATTACAGGGACAATCTCCCTGGAGCAACCTGGATTAAGTGTCTTGCTCAAGGACACAATGGTGGTGGCTGTGGGGATCAAACCAGCAACCTTCTGATTACCAGTTATGTGCTTTAGTCCACTACACCACCACCACTCCTTTGAACTGAAACAGAAAGCTTTTGTAACATTATAAATGTCTTTACTGTCACTTTTGATCAATATAATGCATTCTTGCTGAATGAAAGTATTAATTTCTTAAAAAAAATAAATTACTGACCCCAAACTTTTGAACGGTAGTGTATAATGTTAACAAAGCTTTCTTTTTCAGATAATGCGGTAATTTTGAACTTGTCTCGGGGCGTTCACAATTTGCATTGATCATTGCATTACATTGCAGAAGAATATTTGTTAATTGTTTTATTTAAAAGTAGACAGTTTTAGTCTTTCTTTAGACATATGTTTCATGTTTGTGTGATAAGTATTTGCGGAGTTTCGGTTCATTTTTGTGACGTATTTCAAATATATGCTCGCGAAGACAGAAACGGCGCACCCTGTATATTTTCTTTATTTTACAAAAGCACAAGGTTTTGTTGTTATTGTGAATTTACACAAATAAAAGTAGACCCTTTATAGTTTCTAATGATGTCTTACATGTATCTGTATGCCCAAAAATGACCATCGAACCCAGTTGGGTAAATGCTATAGTAAAAACACTCAACAATATTTGTTTACTACACTTTTATTCAGGTGTCGTGCGTGTCAGATTGCTTCAATGATATATGTATGACAGTACACGGGCTACACCGTAATTTAAACGCGGCAAACTTTAATGTAAAAACAAAGGCAGACTACCGTAACTCCATGCTGGCACAGTAATTTCATTTTGACGCACGGCTAAACAAAGGCAGAGGACCCTATCTCAATTTGGGCATTCCAAAACAAAGTCAAAGAGCGGTAACTGGAGTTACGGGGTTCTGCCTTGGTTTCTTCTTGGCTTTTGGAAGTTACTGTTAAGACAACCCATTATTTTCAATGACATTGACTCAAGATACTTATCCAGATGATAAAGGATGTCTTGAAAGTCTCAAAAATATAAATAACTAGTTTTCGACCAAAAACAAAGTTACGGCCTTTTGCCTTTGCACGGCAGCATTGCTAACAAGAACACAATGATTGGAAGCTCTTCTTCCCTCCTTTTATAGTCTGCTCTTATAATCCAAGCAGAATGATAGAGTGATTTCACCTGACTAGTACTCGTTTACACTTTCCCAGGTGCTGCTGATATGTTTAGTGGAAAGATGTTAGCAGGTCATTTTGTGCCAGGGCCAAAAAACAGTGAAATTGTGGTTTTTGTGATACATTTTGGGATAAAGCCAATGAAGCTTTTTGCAATTATTTAAAATACATCTGATCACTATGTCAATGCCAATACTTTTGGCCACGGCTTTGTATATATATATATACATATGTATATGTATATGTACATATATATATACATATGCATATACATACATATATATATACATATATATACATATATATACATATACATACATATACATATATATATACACAACTACACATTATATGATGTTTTACCTTGTGAATTTTATAATTAAAAAATAAATATACAGGAGTTTCTAATCAGATGATTGCAACATGCTCCAAAAAAGTTTAAATTGGCAATTTAAGACTAATAACAATTTGACGAGTTAAAATAAAAAGGCAGAACGGGAGATGTTAAATAGGTAAGGCAATCATGTCATAGTACAGGTGAAACTCGAAAAATTAGAATATCGTGCAAAAGTTCATTAATTTCAGTAATTCAACTTAAAAGGTGAAACTAATATATTATATAGACTCATTACAAGCAAAGTAAGATATTTCAAGCCTTTATTTGATATAATTTTGATGATTATGGCTTACAGCTTATGAAAACCCCAAATTCAGAATCTCAGAAAATTAGAATATTGTGAAAAGGTTCAGTATTGTAGGCTCAAAGTGTCACACTCTAATCAGCTAAACACCTGCAAAGGGTTCCTGAGCCTTTAAATGGTCTCTCAGTCTGGTTCAATTAAATTCACAATCATGGGGAAGACTGCTGACCTGACAGTTGTGCAGAAAACCATCATTGACACCCTCCACAAGGAGGGAAAGCCTCAAAAGGTAATTGCAAAAGAAGTTGGATGTTCTCAAAGTGCTGTATCAAAGCACATTAATAGAAAGTTAAGTGGAAGGGAAAAGTGTGGAAGAAAAAGGTGCACAAGCAGCAGGGATGACCGTAGCCTGGAGAGGATTGTCAGGAAAAGGCCATTCAAATGTGTGGGGGAGCTTCACAAGGAGTGGACTGAGGCTGGAGTTACTGCATCAAGAGCCACCACACAGGTTGGGCGGGTCCTGGACATGGGCTTCAAATGTCAAACGTCTTACCTGGGCTAAAGAAAAAAAGAACTGGTCTGTTGCTCAGTGGTCCAAAGTCCTCTTTTCTGATGAGAGCAAATTTTGCATCTCATTTGGAAACCAAGGTCCCAGAGTCTGGAGGAAGAATGGAGAGGCACACAATCCAAGATGCTTGAAGTCCAGTGTGAAGTTTCCACAGTCTGTGTTGGTTTGGGGAGCCATGTCATCGGCTGGTGTTGGTCCACTGTGCTTTATTAAGTCCAGAGTCAACGCAGCCGCCTACCGGACATTTTAGAGCACTTCATGCTTCCTTCAGCAGACAAGCTTTATGGAGATGCTGACTTCATTTTCCAGCAGGACTTGGCACCTGCCCACACTGCCAAAAGTACCAAAACCTGGTTCAATGACCATGGTATTACTGTGCTTGATTGGCCAGCAAACTCGCTTGACCTGAACCCCATAGAGAATCTATGGGGCATTGCCAAGAGAAAGATGAGAGACATGAGACCAAACAATGCAGAAGAGCTGAAGGCTGCTATTGAAGCATCTTGGTCTTCCATAACACCTCAGCAGTGCCGCAGGCTGATAGCATCCATGCCACGCCGCATTGAGGCAGTAATTAATGCAAAAGGGGCCCAAACCAAGTACTGAGTACATATGCATGATTATACTTTTCAGAGGGCCGACATTTCTGTATTTAAAATCCTTTTTTTATTGATTTCATGTAATATTCTAATTTTCTGAGATTCTGAATTTGGAGTTTTCATAAGCTGTAAGCCATAATCATCAAAATTATATCAAATAAAGGCTTGAAATATCTTACTTTGCTTGTAATGAGTCTATATAATATATTAATTTCACCTTTTAAGTTGAATTACTGAAATTAATGAACTTTTGCACGATATTCTAATTTTTCGAGTTTCACCTGTATATAAGGAGCCTCTAAAAACAGCCTAGTCCTTCAAGATCAAGGATCATTCGAGACGTGTCAATTTGCAACAAATGCTTCAGCAAATAATCCAGCACTTTGAGAACAGGATTTTGGGAATTTCACCCTCTATAGTGCACAACGGTTAAAAGATTAAAAAAATCTGGTAAAATCTCGGTGCGTAAAGGGCAAGAAGAAAACCACTTCTGAATGCGCATGATCTCTGATCCCTCAGACATCACTGTCTTAAAAACGTCATTCATCTGTAATGGATATCATGAACATGGGATTGGGATAACTTTAGTAAGCCTTTGTTAGTCAACAAAATTCGCTGCTGCATCCACTGATGCAAGTTAAGACTGTATGTAAAGCAGAAGCCGTACTTCAACACTGCGAACTTCTCTGGTCTCAGTCTCATCTTAGATGGAAAGTATAACAGTGGAACCATATTTCTGGTCCGATGAGTCCACGTTTCAAATAGTTTTTGAAAACACAGCCGTCGTGTTCTCCGGGCCAAAGAGGAAAAGGACCATTCAAACTGTTATCAGCATCAGGTCTAAAATTCAGTGTCTGTATGGGCCAGGGGTGTGTCAGTGCCCATGGCATGGGTAACACACACATCTATGAGGGCACAATTAATTTGATTTGAAATGACTGTACATTAATGAAATTCACAATGAAAAACAGCATATAATGTTTAGTTGTAGTGCTTTCAATGTAGCAAATGCTGCATCTAGTGTAAATATAACATCCAGTGTGTCATTCAGATTTATCCAATAAAACTTGCCTCAACTTGATTTATATCACCTAATGAATATTTGACTTTTATTGACTAATGTTATATCATCTCACTGTATTATGTCTCTAAATCATTTTGGTGCTTGAACATGAAAGAATATGCATGTTGCATGTACAAAACCTTTCAGACCCAGTTAACCCTCCTCTTGATGAGTGACCTATTCTTTATCAGTACTGATAACCATCAGGAGAAGTTTATTCTAGAAGAGCAACACATTGGCGAGCAGTCTTCTATTAAAACCCATGATACCACAGATCAAGTAGAGACTGATATAGCTTTAGGATGGGAAGTATTGGAAGCAGATGAGACTTCTAGAGTAAAAGAAGAATTGTCTGGTCTTGATAAGACTATAGCTGATGTCTTTCCCAGAGGGTAAGAAAAAATAAGACAAATAGATGAAAAAAGTGAGCATGTTGGCATAGATGTCAAAAGCTCTTTAAATCTACAGTATATAGATCATGATTTTGTTGTTACATTGCTAGATTTCTGTAAGAAATGGCTTACAAAAATCTAAAAATTTGCTCAGTTGATCATATGGTCAATTCCAGTGTCTTACGGCCTTAAAATAACAATCATTAGCCTTTATTTACAGTAATATGAGGAAAAACATTTATTTATTGTTTGGAAAGCATTTTTATTTTCTTATTTTCACACTTCATCTCAAGTGTTGCTCTCACTTAGCTATGAGACAGTTGCTGCAATACTTCAGCCCTCCAGCTATGGATCAGTCACAGACACTCAAGATACTCTCAACAGCCTTTCATCCTCTGTGAATCTTGAGGACAGCAGCAGTCGCATGGCCAGGATATGTGATCATTCATTCATCTGAACCCTACATCTGGCGTTTGGTTAGCGGTCGTTCGGAATTATCATTGTAGTCAAAAGAGTCTGAAAGCTGGTTTGTTCTAGATGAAGAATTTTACCTAATGAGAAAATGGCCACCCTTGACAGAGGCTGACCTGCATGAGATAACAAAAGAGGAGGAGGACAACATACATTTTGACACTTTGATTCAAGTTGAAACAACTCTTCTTGAAGAGCAGGACTATGAACAAGATGTTGCTAATGATAAGAATGTGACAGAGGAGGTTAAAACGATAGAGACGTTAAAGGATGAGGTGGGAACAGAACTGTCAGTGACATTATTCCCAGAGAAGGGGTGAGTTCATCCATCCATCAGGAATGTTGCATTTAAACCCAGCTCAGAGTCTCGCAAATGGCAGCATGACTTCTTAATATTCAATGTTTCTTTTTTCATGTTGCATGAAATGGCTGTTATTTTGTGGGTTTACTAAATATTTACATCCCTGTGTCTAATTCAAATTTTTGCCCTGAAAGGTGAAGTGTGTAATTTCTGCACCACTACTGGCACCATATGGAATGACATAAATAATAATTGTTGCCAGACAGGTTTCCCAACAACAATTTTGTTTACACCCTAAGGGGCTGTACACACTGAATGTGTCCTTGTGCTAAAAAAAAGGCTAGATGCAGGGCAAAGAATAGAACAGAATGCAAGTCTTGTTAAAAGTTAAAAGTCTTTTTAACTTAACACAGCATCTAAAAAAGCAATCCATTGCAATTCATTGAAAAAAAAACTAGCAAGATGCGACCCAACTAAGATGTCCACCTAGCATGTTTAAATAGATAAACAATTAAAAACAGCACAGATGGATGGATTTGGTGGGTAAGGCCCCATAGATAAGTCAACCTCTGCATATTAAACTGTATAGGAGGAAGTATTTTAAACTAGAAAAAATTGCACACTTCTCCTTCAAAGATGTTAATTTGTTCATCCAAGATTGTGAGCTGAGGACTTCTGTACTGTTATTCACATATATAATCTGCAACTGAGTGTTTTCATGTTGCAAAAATATGAAATATCTGGAGGCTGTACTTGAAGAGTTTATGCAGTGGTATGGTTGCTTGTTGGTAAGGGAAATCATGTACTGTGTTTGGTTAATATGAAATGTTCATGATGAGTGTGCTCTGTAAGATATGTTCTGTGTGCCAAGGGGCAGCCCTTGTATTCATTAAAGTTTGTAAGACTAAAATAAAGGTAGTAATACTGTATTCTTGTCCTTAATGCCACAACATCATATTGTGCTAGAGGTCTTTCTTTTCATCCAACCAACAAAGGACAAAGAGACACTGCCTATGTCTTCACCATCCCCCAAAACACTGAATAACCCAAAGCCTGTCCCAGAAAAGAATGCTGTTCCAGCTTCAAAAGAACCAGTGCCGCCAAGAAGGACCAATAGGCAAGATATACTTAAAGAGACTTCCATATTATTGCCACCAGGTTCCAATCCAGCTGGGAAATCGTCTGAGCCAAATGCTCAGAGCGACAATACTTGTGTTATAAAACAAAATGATTATTAGTCTCAGATTATGTCACACAATGAACAGCATAATGGAAAATACGTTAATGAGCCAGAAAGAATGTCAGACACAGAAAAAACACTCACCATTCAAAGTTTTGTAGCTACAGCAGATGAGGGTCCATCTCTAGATAAAACTATTGAAAAAGATCACCTGGAAGATGTACCCATCCCAATGGCTCGAACCAAGAAATGGCAAATTGCTTTTCCTGATGGTACCTCAGTGGCAGAGACTATCAAAAATGAGATGGAATCATCCAAAAATGGGATTTGCCCATCAGCATCAAAAGAAGAGAAGCTGACTCCCCAAGGAATTGTATCATCATGTGATAGCAAAAGTGGAGAAAATGTTCCACTTTTGCCACCAAAGGATTACACATCACAATCAAATAGTGGGCAACCTCTGGCAGTCGCTCAGTTATGTGCTCCTCAGAGGCGAAAGTGTAAAGTTCGACCCAACGATGTTGCTGAAGCCAGCTGCAAAGTGAGTGAAGAAGAATTTGAAGTAAAAACCCCTCTGTGTTCTATCATCACAAATGTCTCTCAGTCTGGCACAACAAGAAGCACCCAAGCTGGGGATAAGCTGAATGAGAAAGAGCAGGAACAGCTTGAATCTGATGTGAAAATGAAAATCAAATGATCTTCCAGTCCCTATGCCCCATGTAAAAAAGTGTCTAAGCGGTTCTTTTCCAAATGATCCTCCAACCCCTTCATCCACCCCTCTTCCTCAGGAGATTCAGCACTCTAAATTAAAAAATCAACTAACTGAAAAAGATCAAAATGCTCAGGGAGAAAATGAAGCTGTTCTTTCTGGAGACAATGAGGTTGAATTGGGTACAGAGACTGTAGATGTAACAGTTGTTGTCTTAGATGTGTCTAGGTAAGTTTTATAGAGTAGACTCTTGAAACCTTTGTTGTTGTAAAACATGAGTTTATCATTTCATTTAGCTTGTTTTGAATTTAATTGAATTAGATTTGTAAAGGCCCGGGAATACTTAATTGTCCACGCTCTGGATCGGTTTGCATTTCCTTTCAAAGTATACTTTTCTGACTGTGAGCGAATAGGAACGCGTTTGACGTATGCACGCTAAAACTGCTTTGTGATACTCTTTTATTGCAGCCAGTGGTCGGCGCATGAGCACAGATGAGGACCGCGTCCACGGGTCGAGAAAATCTGGGCTTCGCATGGTCAGGCTGCTTGAATTGTGCTGATGACGAAATTTTCATCATGCATACCGTACGCGTAGCGATCAGCATTGTGGACAACCAAACTGTACTCATGTCTTAAGTGCTGCTGTTGGCCTTTCAAACAATAATGACACTTTCATGACTTTTCAAACACAATTCAAATTTCTGGGGTGTTTTTAGTTATGTAAGGTTTCAACTTTAATTTAAATTGAACTTTCTGTTAATCTATGGTCTTTATAAAATGTTCACATATTTAAGTAAGGGATCATTTACAGTCTGCTGGTCATAATCACAAAATAAACCCGCGCAGGGTGGTTTGCGTTGGGGTCCTGTATCATTTTATTTTGTGATAATGAGAGGCTGAGTGTATACTATGCCACTTACTACACTGCTACTTACCTAATGAAAAAATGGACATGAAATTTTATGAATTTGTGTTTAAATTATATTATGTGAGAAGTAAGAATCTCTAGAAACTGCTGAATTCAATGTCCGGTTTGCGATAGAGTTCTGTTGGTGTTTATATTGCAAAAATGACTGACTGACTGCTCATTATCCCTCTTACTACACGACGTCTTGCCAAGCGTAGAAATAAATGGACATTAAATATTGATTTGAAATTATTTGTTTACTTTTAGTGATCGCAGATACGATACATAGTAAAGATGACTCACAATACCCAGGTGATGCGTCTTTAATGACTTGGATGTGTGGTCATTATTCATAAATATCAGACCGCTGGATGATGTGATAGGCCAGTCAGAATCAAGTGTTTCAGAGAGCTGTGTAATAAATTAAAATAAATGACGGTATGAAAAATGTGCAATCAAAAAATGAAATAAACATTGTACTTGTTTAGTTTTGTTGTGCTTAATGCAACTAAATCTATACATCTCGTCAAGTTTGATTTAGACAGCTATATCCACGTCAGTTGAATAACTATTGCAATACTGGTGCTCGCCTCTTTTACTAGAGCACTCAAGTGTATTTAGCATTTTCTATTGTTTAATTGTTCTAGTCAAGAAGCAGCTGAAGATTCCTCCAACCTATCAGTTCCGATGCCTCGTGTGAAGAAACATTTAAGTGCCTCTTTCCCTGAAGACAATTCCAGTCCCAATGCCTCATCAGCCAGTCAGAATGAAGTTTCTGTAAAGGTCCGCGTTGAGACTGCTGTGCCTGTTCATAATAATAGGAGGGTAGCAGCAGAGGCCATGGACTTTCAAGGACGTTTTCCAGATAAGACATCTTCAGCTAGCGGAATAGAGGTTGGATCTGCTACTGACACTTCTTGATTATGTGCTGCAGTGATGTTAATGACTAGGTGATGTTTAAATTTGTTTTTTATTCCAGATGACGAGCTTGGTGACCTCAAGTCAGTCTCTGTTGGAATGGTGCCAAAAGGTCACAGAAGGTTACAAGGGCGTTAAGATCACAAACTTCAGTACCTCGTGGCGAAATGGTCTTGCCTTCTGTGCCATCCTTCATCACTTCTACCCAGATAAAGTGTGGGTGATTTCTATATGGAAGAAAGACAGATTTTACATGGGCTACACACATTTGGTCAATTTATAATGTCTTAATATTTTGTTTAATTGTTGTTATTTGTTATTCTGTCTTCAGGAATTATGAAATGCTGGATCCGTATGATATTAAACGCAATAACAAGAAGGTGATCCTCCCCTTTTCAATTTAAATACTGACCTTTTCATTTTTGTGTTGTTTCATAATTTAGAAGGGACTCTGCTTTTAGCCATTTTCTATGTGTAGGCCTAAATTTTAGCTTGCAGCTGTTATCATAGTAGTCCCTTATAAAAAGGAATGTGTATCTACCCCCAAAATCGCCTCTTTATGTTCTTAGTTTTATGAATTACTTGCCAATATGAAGTGATTTAATGTACTCATTTGACCCACATTAATCAATGTTAACCTGGTCATTGAATGCTAACTGAATCAGTTTTTCTCATTGAGCTGTTTATTCACTTGTTTTCTATTCACGACTGCTGCAACAATTTTAGCTTAACTTTACTGCTCATTATATGGTGTACTCCACTCAGCAGTGAAAGTGTCTGTGTCGGGATCTATTTGCTATTTGAGATGGGTAAATCCAATGAGGCAAGGAAGGACTCACTCTAAAAGCCATTATTATTCATCACATGAGAATATCTCACAAATAGAATCAAGAGGATATACAATATTGCAGATATTTGTTTTATATTTTAATAGTGTATAGTTTGTATATTTTAAATGTGGGTTCTCCTGTTTCAGTTCCCTACTCTATACATGGTACTTTCTGCTTTTTGTTTTGTTTTTATCCTGAAAGAAAGGATTTCACACCTGCGTCACTGCATTTGCAGTCTTTTTTCCATATTTTTGTGTCTTAGTATCTCATTCCTTATTTTTGTCATTTGCTGTCTCACTCCACTGTCCAATGATACTGATGTCAATGTGATCACTTTGTATCTGCTTCAGTTTAGTGTCCAGCAGTATTGGGAGTAACCAAATAACAGGAGCTACATTGCTAACTTTACATTTTCAGTAGTGTGATATTATCTCAGCTATTTTCACAATTTTGTAGCTTTTCCAGTAATGAGCTACTTTTTCCAATGCATATTGGTGTGGCGTCACAAAACTCTATATTTGTTACATTATATTGCGAAAGATGCAATGGAGCTGAGGGAGTAATCAAACATGCTCAGTGAATTGGTTCACATAAATGTTTCACTTCACTTTTTTTAGGTAAAATATTTACATAGTTAATTGCTGCTGTTTAGCACTATATTTCAACTCAGTTATATAAAATAGGGTGTTTTCTTGTTTTATTAGTTTATATTTAGGATAAGTTTATATGTTCAATTTAATGTTGTCACACTAATTGTTTAATGTCATTCTAATATCATAAAATAACCAAATTTTTATACATTTAAAAATGTTTTCGTCTTTACATAGCTTCAATATAGTTAGCTACTTTTTGTTAGTAACATTTAGTGTAGCTACAACTACTTTTTTGAGTAGCTTGACTGTTGTTTAACTACTTTAAGTCATGAATAGCTTGTATCATAGGAAGCTACAATTTCAAAGTAGTTTCTCCAACACTGGCAACCAGGTCATGTAAACTAAATATTAACTGCTCCTTAAGATTTAGGTTATTCCGAAAATTTTAGCTATATGAACTCAAAGTCTCTAACGTGTACAAAATGCTTTTTATTAAGGCATGTGTATATACAGTAGGAATATGGTGTGAAATATTTTTTGTCCGTGTTATGCTGTTCTGCCAGTCCCTGATGTAGGTTGGTAGACCTTTAGGGTTTGGCTGTAAATTCAAATTACATGGTTATTTGTTACAAGGTCTTATTGTGCTAATGAATATAAAGGCTTGTTTTGTTTAATGGGAATGTTCATTTCAAGGTAAATGTTGCAATCATTCTAACAATTTATTATTCATTGTTTACTTTTAGGCATTTGATTGCTTTGCTGAACTGGGCATCTCCAGGCTAATCGAGCCCTCAGACATGGTGCTGCTGGCAGTGCCCGACCGGCTCATTGTGATGACCTATCTCAATCAGATCCGCACCAACTTCATGGGCCAGGAGCTCAGTGTAATACAGATAGAAAAGAACAGCAGTGAATCCAGTTACGCTATTGGTGAGAAGAGGGAGGAAGCCGACCCCGAAGCAGCTGTTCGCTACTGTGCTGAAAGACTCCAGGGCAGCGGGATCACTCTAGGGACCAATGGAAACTTAGTTGAAAGGGACGTTAAGGGAGGTGCTGGGGTTTTAGTGCCACATCCAAGAACCAAGCGAACACAAGCTGGAGGCCCAGGGGGCGCTCAGCCTCCGGTGGCGCAACCCAGAACTCATGCCTGTAAGGCTTTTTCTCACGTGAAGGATGCAGATCTTATGAAAAAGCGGAGATCGCAGATGCGGGGAGAGTCACTGTATGAAACAGAACTATCAGAGCAGCCGAGTGCATCAGAGGTAAAACATTTAAGGCAGAGGCTATTTGCACAAAGTTTTAATAGCATCCAAAAGCATTTTCTTTGCACTAAGTGCAAATAATGTTGGAAGCTATTTGCACCCTGGTGCAGATAGTTGCAGATACTGTTTTCACCTCTAATTAATTACTAACATACAGTATAGGGGTGTTACACGGTTCAAATGGGCAAGAAGGAGGCGGGAGCGGCTCCACTGCTCCAGGTGGCCAGCAGCAACTCCTCCGTCCCCCAGTGGACTGCCGCAGCTGCTCATTTGGGAGGACAGCAGTGCCAAGGACTCCATGACAGCACATCCCTCCTCCTTCCTGGGTTTTCTGGACCAATGTAACAGGGTTAAAATGGGCAAGGAGGAGGTGGGAAGCAGATGAACAGCCAAAATAATGTTTAATTTAAACTAAAAAAGACACAAACACAAATGCACACACGGCAGCTGCGTGTGGCTCTCTCTCTCCCATACTGCCACATCAGGCTGCATTTATCCCTCTCCTCAACTGATTAGCCCAATTGGGGGCCGGGCGTGCATTGTCCCGGCCCTGCCTTGCCCTCCTCCTCTTCACAAGGGGCATCAGTGCAGCAAGTTTATTTAAAGTCCCACAGGCACCCTACACTATCCCCTAAACCTAACCTTCCTTTACAAAAATGAACCATGATTTTACTACAGTAACCATAGTATCGCTGTTGTATTTTGTTGTAAAATCATAGTAACCACAAAATTAAACATAGTTACTATAGCAACACTTTATTACTGCAGTATCACCATGTTTAATTGCATTAAACTAATGCTTCCGCCAAAAAAACATGGCTACTACAATATTACTAAAGTAAAACCATGGTTCATTTTACTGCGATCAAATCACTGTGAGGAAATCAACCTTTATATTAATATTTATTTATTATTAAAAGTAGTATTAAAGGAAATGTTAACAGGGGAGACAGGAAACAGGATGGGGAAAAGAGTGGGACAAAGGGTGTAAACGAATTCGGGTCATCAACATGAAAAAACACATCCACAGCATCTTTACACCCTACGCCACTGCAGTGACACTTGCGGGTGCAGTTTGTCTTTAATTTCTGTATTTCCACCATATTATTTGTGTAAAAATAACCATGCTATTATTGGGTAGAGAATCCAAGATTTTTACTTAAATAAAAGTACAATTATTTAAAAAAGAAAATTACTCAAATAGAAGTAAAAGTATTAATGCTAAAAACGACTCAAGTAAGAGTGAGAAAGTAATAATTTTTCTTATTCTTATTTTCATTATTATTATAATTATTATTAATGGAAAATGTCATCATACACCCTCGTTTTGTTTCAAACCATATGACTTTCTTCCATGGAACACAATTAAGGAGATGTTTGACAGAATGTTATCCTACAGGCAGTCACACATTGGATGAGAAGTGCAGAGTTGCGTCACGGCAGACAGTGCATACAAAAGTTGCAAGGTTTTTCCCTTCTTAAAGAATGAACAAGGCTAGAGTAAATAATATATGTCCATTGATAATGATTTGTGTCGGATTTAATGGAAAATATTCAAGTTGCGCTCCGTGGCACAGCAGAAATTTGAGGAGCCTCCAGAGTTGTAGGTGGGCACCGCCGACAGACAGTGAGTGGTGGCATTGTGCGTACATTCATAGAAAACAATTGTTTCGAATTTTAGAACGTGCCATGTCATCCACCAGACACATCTGGTGAGCGACCTCCTTAAGTCACCATTTACTTTCACTTCATGTTTTTCTTTCCCTCTCCATATTTTAAAAGGGAATGGTGACTGAGACTGTCAGTCCCTAACATTCTATCTAACATCTTTTGGGTTCCACAACATACAGAAAGTCACATGGGATTTAAACAACATAAGGGCGGGGAAATTATGACAGAACATTCATTTACGCTGAACTATTACTTTAAGGACACTTGTCAGATTTGGACGTCAGTTAGAAGATACGTTTGGAAACCAGTTTCTGGTAACTATTATGGTGAAAATGTGGACAATGTCCCACAGGCCCAATAATATATAAGGCTATATAAAACAAAGCAAAATCATTCTTTATTTTAATGCCTACTGTCACTATTTTAAAAGTCCTGTCAATTTTTTAAGTCCTAATTGGATCTTAGTTCAGTGTATTTCCAGTATATTCAGTGAATTTAGATCATTCGTTCTGTACACTAAGGATAAACCTTATCTCTGTGTTTGAAAGCATATTAGGCTTATTTAAGTTCTGAGCTTGTCTTCTGTTGTCCATAACAAAAATGCACCGCATCTGTCACAGGAATGCTGTGCATGCGCAGATATACTGTCAGCTCACTCTCCTGAAGTCAAACACGCGATCGGCAGAGCAAAAGACATTTACACAACGTGGATGTTCACATGGATTTATACAGAAGAACTGATATACTGCAGCACTGACATAAAAGTGTATACTTATAAACTGAGGTCATAAGAGTCCATAGTTACACAATCACCCCAAAAATTACCATGACACAGAAAAGCCCACGTTATCATTATTGTCAACACTTACCACGCTGCGATTTAAATCTTGAAATAGCTGCTTGTCTTGGTGTGAAATTAAGACATTGTGTGACTAAAGAGAGTGTTTGTTTTAAGCACTTACTGCAGCTGGAGTAATGTAAAGTTCTGCTGTCGTAAAAGTCCCATTCAAAAATCTCTCAGTAAATAATTTATTAGCACTTAAAGATAAATGAAAACCAGTAATGTAATGACAGGAATGTCGCCCATTGTAACAAAGTAAAAGTAAAACAAATGTCATTAGAAATTTACTTAAAAGTGAAAAGTATCTACCATAAAATATGCTCATAAAAGTAATTTTTTTTTTAAAAAGTAAATGTAACAAAGTAAATGTAGTGTGTTACCAGGGTTGAGGAGTAACGGAATACATGTAACAGGATTACGTATTTAAAATACAAAATATAAAAAACTCTATTCCACTACGGTTACAATTTAATTCACTGACCTTGAGTAATCTAATGAAATACGTTACAAATTACATTTTACAGCATGTATTCTGTAGGGGAATACATTTCCAAAGTAACCCTCCCAACCCTGTGTGTTACTACCCACCTCTGAATGTGACCAGAAAAAAGGAAAAAATTATAAGATAAACAGTGTGAGAATTTAAGGAGTATAACATATTTGTCCAACACTTATATGAATAATAGAGTGAAATGTTTCTTGTAAAAAAACGAGATTTTTTTCTTTTTTTTTCTAAATAACTTGAAAAATCTGGCATGTGTCACTGTTTTGACATATTGTATTGCTCCCTGTTTGCTGCTGTGTGACATGTTGCTTCATTGTACCAAATGCCGAAAAAGTAGGAACAGTATGAAAAATGCTAATAAAAACAAAAATGGAGTAATAAATTGACTATTATAGTAAATTATATTCAGCCTTTGCTACATTGAAAGCACTACAACTAAACATTATATGATGTTTTACATTGTGAATTTCATTAATGTACAGTCATTTCAAATCAGATTATTGAAACACACCCCAAAAAAGTTGGGACAGTCGAGTGTTTACCACTGTGAAACTAATAACACTTATTAAGCATTTGGGCACTGAAGACACAAGTTTGTTAAGTTTAGAAAGTGGATCCAATCCAGCCAATCCAGCACCGGCACTCTCTGCTTATTCGGCCAGTATGTGGTTTGAAGTTGTCTGGCTGAAAATTTTGGGATGTCCCTGGAAAAGACGGTGCTGGATGGCAATACATGCTGCTCCAAAATGTTTACATATCTGTCTGCATTAATTGTGCCCTCACAAATGTGCATGTTACCCATGCCATGGGCACTGATACACCCCTGGCCCATACAGACACTGGCTTTTGGACCTGATGCTGATAACAGCTTGGATGGTCCTTTTCCTCTTTGATCCAGAGAACACGACGGCTGTGTTTAAGTTAAGGCCCAGAGAAGTCGGCAGCACTTCTGGTCAGTGTTGATGTACGGCTTCTGCTTTGCATAGTAAAGTCTTAACTTGCATCTGTGGATGCAGCGGCGAGTGGTGTTGACTAACAAAAGGTTTACTAAAGTAATCCCAATCCCATGTTCATTATATCCATTACAGATGAATGACGTTTTTAAGACAGTGATGTCTGAGGTTTTTACTGTTGTGCACTATAGAGGGTGAAATGCCCCAAATCCTTCCAATTTGTCTTTGGGGAACATTGTTCTCAAAGTGCTGGATTATTTGCTGAAGTATCTGTTGCAAATTGACAAGTCTCGAATGATCCTTGATCTTGAAGGATTTTAGAGGCTCCTTATATACTATGACATGATTGCCTCACCTGTTTAACATCTCCTGTTTCACATCGCCTTGTTATTTTAACTTGTCAAATTGTTATTAGTTTTAAATTGCCCCCATCACAACTTTTTGGAGCGTGTCTCAATCATCTGATTTGAAATTACTGTACATAAAAAGAAAACAATAAAATGCACAAGGTGAAACATCATGTAATGTTTAGTTGTAGTGTTTTCAATGTAGCAAAGGGTGAATATAATTGAACTCGGAAAATTGGGGTTATACTCCTTGTCATAGTATTTGTGTTGTGTCATGTAAGGACATATCCTGAAACAATTTAGTTTGATTACTAATTTGGACTAATGCAGTTGAATAGTTTTAAATACAAAGTTAGAGTACTATAATACTGCTGTTCATGATGGTGTTTTTTGCACAGGCTGCATCAGGCCAAGCAGAAACTGAAGCAGCCAGCGGAATTTCAGAGTCACGTAAGTTCACGCTGCACTTCACCCTCATAACATTTAAAAAAAAAACATTTTAAAGACTTTCTGCATTGAAATATTAATGGATAATTTCACCCCAAAATTAAAATTCAGTCACCCTCAAAGCTTATTCACGAGTTTACTAGTTCATACAGTCCTGGAGCGCATTAAGGTGTCGGATTTGGCATGCTGTTTATAATGGAGGGGCTCGAGCACAGGACTGGGCTTACGTTTTTTTAATGTGTTTTTGGGTGTTTTTGTCTTTGTATAGAAAACACAGAATCCCAAGAAGAGGGCACAGCAGAAGAAAAAAAGGTAATTTATTTCTTGATTTTCTGTTTATGTTTAATGACAGATGTTTGATAGATCTAGATGTGTGAACGGACAGACAGAAAGACAGACAAAAAAGATAGATAGATTGATGATAGATAGATAGATCGATAGACAGACGGATGGACCGACGGACAAAAAAGACAGACAGGTTGGCAGGTAAATAGACAGACAGAAAAGATAGATAGACAGACAGACAGACAGACAGAAAGTTAGATAGTTATATAGACAGACATACTGACAAAAAAAGATAGACAGGCAGATTGGCAGGTGGACAGACAGACAGACAGACAGACAGACGGACAGACAGACGGACAAAAAAGACAGACAGGTTGGCAGGTAAATAGACAGACAGACAAAAAGATAGATAGATAGACAGACAGACAGAAAGTTAGATAGTTATATAGACAGACAGACTGAAAAAAAAAAGATAGACAGCCAGATTGGCAGGTGGATAGACAGACAGACAGACAGACGGACAGACGGATGGACAAAAAAGACAGACAGGTTGGCAGGTAAATAGACAGACAGAAAAGATAGACAGACAGACAAAAAAGATAGATAGACAGACAGACAGAAAATTAGATAGTTATATAGACAGACAGACTGAAAAAAAAAAGATAGACAGGCAGGTTGGCAGGTGGATAGATAGACAGACAGACAGACGGACAGATGGACAAAAAAGACAGACAGGTTGGCAGGTAAATAGACAGACAGAAAGACAGACAGAAAAGAAAGACTGACAGACCAAAAAGATAGATAGATAGTTAGATAGTTATATAGACAGACAGACTGACAAAAAATATAGACAGGCAGATTGGCAGGTGGATGGACAGACGGACAGACGGACAAAAAAGACAGACAGGTTTACCAGTTGACAGGTAAATAGACAGACAGAAAGAAAAGATAGATAGATAGATAGATAGATAGATAGACAGACAGACAGACAGACAGACAGACAGACAGAAAGTTAGATAGTCATATAAACACACAGACTGACAAAAAAAGATAGACAGGCAGATTGGCAGGTGGATAGATAGACAGACAGACAGATGGACGGACGGACGGACAAAAAATAGAGACAGGTTTAGCAGTTGACAGGTAAATAGACAGACAGAAAGAAAAGATAGATAGATAGACAGACAGACAGAAAGTTAGATAGTTATATAAACAGACAGACTGACAAAAAAAGATAGACAGGCAGATTGGCAGGTGGATAGACAGACAGACAGACAATGTGACTAATATTCATGTAATCTATAATCAAGTGTCATTGATTAGGTTTTTCATGTTTTTTCACTGATTGTAGGGGCACAAAATAAATGTGTATGTGTTTGCATGTGTGTTTCTGATTTTGTGTCTGTTTTGATTTCTATGTGCAGGATGTCAGTCAGTATGTTCTCAGTGAGATTCAGGCTCTGGAGGCTGAACAGAAGCAGATGGATCACAGGGCAGCCATTGTGGAGAGGAAACTGAGAAGACTGATGGAATCTGGTAAGTCTTTGGTGGAAATGAGAGGCCCAGGATGGGAAGTCAGGGGGGCTAGAAGAAAGAATGAAAATGACAGAAACATAGAAACGATATATAACAGGCTGCATTTTTTGAATATTACACAATTCCTCAAATAGAAAAGACCTCGTTTTACTCTAGAACATCATAAACTGAAATATCTGCTCAGCCTGTTCTGTAACACCCATATAGATTAATTAGGATTTTCTTCTACTGTGCCATAGTACATGATACAGTGTGATTGTATTCAATTAACAATGCAGTCGATTAATGAGATGTGATGAACTTGAGCTCTCATTATGCACTTACAGGTAGTGATCGTGTAGAAGAAGAGAAACTGATTCAGGAGTGGTTTACTCTGGTCAACAAGAAGAACGCTTTGATCAGGAGACAAGACCATTTACAGTTGTTGTACGTGATTCCACACTTATTCTTCCTTGCTATAGGCGTTCCTTTATACAGTAGTGATAAAATGAGTGTCAATCTTGACACCTCATTTGAAGAGCGGTTCATTCAAGATACATTGCTAATAACATTCCTGCTGTTTGACAGGCAAGAAGAGCAAGATTTGGAGAGGAGGTTTGAGTTGCTTAAGAAAGAGCTTCAAGATCTAATGGCTGTAGAAGGTATGGCAGAACACCTTTGTTCCCTCATACTGTAGTAATATGTTTCCGTTTCAGGTCAATTAAATGGGGGATGTACAGATATATTCAGGATCATCTGAATGCGTTTTTCATTTTCTTCAGAAGACGTCATTCCTTCTCATCTGGTGTCTGTTTGTCTTATTCTTGTTGTAAAACTGTAGAATGGAAGAAAACCCAGGCCCATAAAACCAGAGAGCAGTTGTTGCTGCAGGAGCTCTTGTCTTTAGTCAACAAGAGGGACGAGCTTGTGCAAGATATGGATGCCAAAGAGAGAGGGTGAGATTTATTCACATTGTAATGTATACATGAGCAATACTTCAACTCTATGAAACTCTTCCTTCCTCTATCCTATATACCTTAAAATATATATACTGTAACTGAGTCTGTACAGAAATCTTAGAAATGGGACATGTTCAGATATCGTCAGTTCCTCTACTGTATGATTTCATGCTAAAAAAGATTCCATAGACTTACATTGAATGATTCAAGGATTCAAGGAGTGACCTGAGCCATATCTAGGGACCGGAACATCATAGATACTTAGAAGTCTGCTTTTTTATATGGACCAAATAGCACCACTCAGTTTATCATAATCTTTTTTTAATCTCTTTTCCTGTTGTTTCATCCGCAAGGGCTCTCGAAGAGGACGAAAGGTTGGAGAGAGGTCTGGAAATGAGGCGCAGGAAGTATGGAAGTCGGAAAGAGAAGTGTGTGTTACAGTGAGGAAGGCTGTGCACCTGTGATTTTGCAGGACCGTCTGTTTTGAACACTGTGCCGATGGACTAATGTGATGTGTGTGGACCATATCACAGTAAATGCCAATGGAGGACACGTCTACATAGATTAATCCTCATGTTGGAAAGAAGAAGTTTGATGATGAGCAGCAGAGATTGTTTATTTTGGGTAATTTAAGAGTTGTTCCTTTTTTGAGACATTTTTAGCATCAGAATGTTTTGTGTGAAAAAAAATGAAATGGACATTTGAATGGTCCATGCTATTCTGAAAGCACTTCTTGTTTCAAAATATATCAGCAAATATACAAACTGGTGGCCTTTGCAGTGTTATTTACTTGATTATTTAACTTGTTTGTCACATGCACTGATTATAAGAATATTTCAGAAAGCTTTGTAACATTTTATAAAATTGCAGACTTTGAAAGAAGTATAGCCTATTAGTGTTAAGTAGTCCATTTTTTAAAGAATATAAACATTTTATTAGGTGTTCTGTTAGGAAGGTTATGTGTCTAACCAACTTGTAAATGCAGACACGGTGTGAATGTTTAGCCAAATATAAAGCAAAGTTGTGATGTTGGTATAATACAAGTTTACACAGATTGATATGCATAGGTTTAGGAGAAAAGGGTAGCATTTTAACTATTGCACAAGGCTAAGATGTCTACATATCTATTTCATTCAAAATAAAACTTTGCCATATGAAAAACAAGATTATTTTAAATTGTATCTTTATGTATCTTATTAGATATGCATACATTTGCATATTATATTAATAGCGAAAAAGACCCACAGAAAATGCCACAACTATTATTTTGGATGTTAAGTTTTGGAAATTACTAAATATTTTAAGATTATTCTTAATATTAATATTTTTAAAATCTTCCAAAATCCTCATTTAATGCTCGTAGTACCTACACTATTCTGGATCCAATACAAGTTAAGCTCAATCGACAGCATTTTTGGCATAAAATTGATCACACAATCCACGTAAACTAATTTTAACTTGTTCCTTGACTTTAAAAAAAGCAAAATTTTAGGTTATAGTGAGGCACTTACATTGAAAGTGAATGGGGGCACTTACATTGAAAGTGAAAAAGTACTTACATACATTTTTCTGTTAAAACTCATGTATTATTTGAGCTGTTAAGTTGTTTAAATCGTAATTTTTACAGTCATTTTAGAGTTTTAAGGTTTGTTGACAATACCTCGTCATGGTAACGAAGTGGTAAAACTGCCTATACTTTACACAGAAAAGGTATGTAACACTAAAATCATGTTTACACACATTATTGTTTGTCTTGTGGCTATACTTTTGAAACAGTGAGTTTTTAATGTTTACAGATTGGCCCCCATTCAATTCCATTGTAAGTGTAGTAAGAAAAGAAGAGACAGATCAAAGTACATTTTTGTGGTAATCAACATTATGCCACAAATGCTGTCGATTGAGCTTAACTTGTATTGAACTCAGAATATTCCTTTAAGGCACTCTCTTATTTAGTAATGTGTTTGACCTCCACAATATGTGACATCCAATGACTCCTACAAGTACTGTTACTAGAGTTGCCTATCCTTTAGAAATCAAATCATTATTTGTTTTTGGCTAGAGATCAGTAGTCCTAAATCTGCTCCTTCCTTCAATCATTAGAGGTTGAACAAAGTCAACTTCTGTTAGTAAGTGTTTTCTATTGAAGTTTTACAAATAAGATATTTTATTATGATTTAATATTATGAACAATATGGGATTAATACAAGAATAAAATTATCTTCAATCCATGATTGGTGCTGAATGTGAAACTCAAGTATTCAGTTGCTCTTTTTGAGGAATGATGTTATACTAATGGATGTATAGTGATGCTCTTTGAATCGTCATTATTCTTTGGCCATTGTTTACTTTTTGTTTCAAATGTCATTTTTGGTCATATGTATACATGTGGTTAAATAATAAATTGCTTTTGAACAGTCCTGATGTCAGCTAATACACTACTGTCGACATGTGCTGGAAAACAAATGATTCTGTATTGCATCTGAAGTTGTGTGTGTTAGAGGATCGGAGATAAGGCTTTAAAATGTCATTGTATATTTTTGTTTTAATAGCAAAGGTCGGAACAACAGCACACATCATTCATTTCAAGTTTAAGAATACATATATAATTTGTTCAACTGTACCTTTCATGTACTATATGGCATAAGTCATGTTTTGAAATCCTGGAAAGGACAAAAAAGGCAGTAAAACATGTCTAATTGAAATTATAGTCATTCTACAGGATGTGTTTACTAGTATTTTGCAGTTTGGTTTCAGAGGAAACATGCAGTCGTGAGTAAGTGCAGAGAGTCGTGACGTCTCTGTGCTCACTCTCCAGTTAGAAAATGCAGACTTAGCAGGGCTCAAAGCAGAATTTTTGCTTTGTAATCAAAGGCTAGCAACAACAAAACTACATCTCAAATACACACAGACATGCAGCCAAGTGTACACTGTACAACTAAACTGTCCAGTCAACTTATCATCCAACATTGTCCTATGTAGGGTCGCAGGTAGCGCTGGAGCTTAACCCAGCTGTCTCGGGCCAAAGGCAGGAAAACCCCCTGAACAGGTGACCAGTCCATCACAGGGCTAAAACACAGACTCACTCTCACCTACAGGCAATTTCAAGTTTCCAATTCACTTGACCCACTTGTTTTTGGACTGTGGAGGAAACCCACAGGAACACAGGGAGAATATGCAAACTCCACACAGTAAAGCCCAGGGTGAGATGAGACTCGAACCGGGGACATTCTTGCTGTAAGGTGACAGTGCTAACCACTGAGCCACCTCAACTTGTACTTAAGTTGATTCCAAAGGTGCAACCCTGATCTGAAACACAATTGAAATTGTGTTTCAATTGTTGACATGAATGTGCCTCCTAATTGAACTATCATGCATGTCGACTGCCTCTTAAAAGGCCGTCCTGCCATATAAAACTTGCAGGGTTTACTTGGACAGTTAAGCCTGACAGTTCTATAAGATAAAGTGAAGTTGTTATAACTAAGATCAGATTATTTTTTTTATTTGTGAGATAAACTGATTTTATTAAGACTAAAGAACTAAAGAAAGCCCATGCAAAAAGACACAGCAAATAATGAGTTAAATCTAAAAAATGTTTACAGTGTAATAATCTCTCTGTAGTCTACTAAAGGAGTTGTGTAATATAAGGTGCAAGCCTGACATGTTGCTTTAAAAAATAACATTTTCTTGTGTTGAAATTGAAACTTTTCGCATGTTGTAAAAACATTTCTTCTTTAACTCGACACACTTCCTCCTTTCTGGGAAGCAAGAACTGTTAAATCTAAATTCTATTTAAAAAAAAAAATGCATAGGCTTACAAAACCTCTCTTATGAAAAACTTAGCCAGCAATCTTGTGACAGTGGACAAACGGAAAGACATGAAAAAAAGAAGAACTCAACCATTAATGGTGAATAATTAAAAAAATGTCTTTGCTGCTCAGTGATACACTGAACATTTTGCATGATTGAAACACTGCTGCCTCTAGATTTTAAAATTGTAATTATTATTTCAATAAAGATTAAATCAAAACTCATCAACACTGCAGCTGGTCTATTTTAACACAAGAGCTGTAACTATCATCAATGATTGTCAATTAGGCCTATATTCATTTGGACCTTTGCAGTGCAGTTTAGGCTATGAAGTCATATTTCGTCTATTGGAAAAAAATCAGATAAAACTTTCTTTGGAAAAAGATGCAAAACAAAAATTCAGAGGCCATTAGACCAAACCATGGGGCCAATGACCTCAGTGACACCTTTTGACAATAGACAATTATCATTTCATCAGTTATCAAGGTTAGCTGCATTATTGACCTAAGCAATAAAACAAAGCGACACTAAAATAGAAAAAAATAAATATCAATAATAATTTTAAGATTTACGCATTTAAATTTCATAACAAAAAGTTATCTAAAAATAAATAAATATATATATATATTAATTTTTTTTAAATTAATTTAATTTAATTTTGTTTACAATTATACAATTCAAATCTTGAAAATAGTCTAAAATATTTTTGGGGGTGTAAAATATTTGAATAAAACTACTTTTTAAAACTAGTGTAAACATAGGACAATAGTTTTCGCCTGTTGTTTCTTAATAAACACCTTGAAAAGTCGATATAAATTGTCTAAACCTGTCTATAGACTTTTGTGAAGGAGAAGTGTTGATTGACAACAGTCGCAAGATTCTGCGTTTTTGCTCGACTTTTCGGTATTCAGATTCTTTTAGCGAATCGGTTCGATCGGACAATTCGTTTGAATGAACAGGTTGAAACAATGATTTATTTATTTATTTTTTAATTTAAATAATCAGCAATAGTATTCTCAGATGTCCTGGCACGGCATTTTAATTGTTCTCTAGTGAAATAAATGTTAGGCTCTACCTAGTTCCCTAATTAAAAAAAAAAGATTTTGTTCATCGTTGCGCTGTAGCCTATATAGTTCCGATATTAGCCTTCTTGCACCTCACAGTTTCACTTCCAAAGTTCTCGTTAAGTCTCTCTAATTAACATTCTATGACTACATAGTATTTACGCATTTATTTATATGGGTATGTGATGACATACTAAAATCCCCTAGTATTTAGTGAGAGACCCTAGAATGATTTACAAACGCTTTACGAGTCGGTTCGTTTGAATCATTAAAAATAACCTGTTCAAATGCACAATTCATTCGCGATTCGGACATCACTGTGCGCTTAACTCCGAGTCAACTCTGATCTGTGACATCATTTTATACTGCTGAGGTTTGATCGCCTGTTCGGAAGCAGTGTGAAGAAATTAAAAGGTATAAATGAAGACTGAAAGGAAGAAGACGCTTCTTATGAACTTGTTTATAAATTGTTCTTATTTTTTATTTTTTATTATTTCATGGAGTGCCTCCGCCGATAAATCCGCGCAATCAAACCCAATCAGAGGTAAAGCAAGGCAGAGATTTTACATCTTAATAATGGGATGCCTTGAAAATCTAATGAACAACTAATATCATGCACATTTTATTTTAGAAGTGATCTTTGATTCAAGCAAACAGAGAAGCCTGGAATGGACGTCCTCTTCTCCAAAATCTGTAAGAGGCAATTTGCTCATTAATTTAATATTTATATAAATACTTGTGCAAATTATGTATATATTTATGAAATTTACAGGTATATAAATAGGCTAAATTTATAACTTGATACACTTAAAAATATTTTAGCCTTTTAATTTAACAAAATTAAATGAATAAACCTTAATGTATATATATATATATAAATAAGTTTTTTTATTTTCTTCAAATTATTATAATAATATTTTTTTTTTTGGAGTGTACAGAAAATAGATATTAAAACAGATTTTTGATTGTTTCTAACATTTGTAAGGGTATAATAAAATGTTATATTTCAGTTCCTTAAAAGTATAACAGACCAAATACATTTCTAAATGACTATAGTGGGTTGCAGATAAATACATTATTGGTTATCTCTCTCTCTCTCTCTCTCTCTCTCTCTCTCTCTCTCTCTGTCAATGTAAGTGGAAAGAAACATACATGCAGCTTGGGAAGGATTATAAACACTTTGTCTACCAAGCCTGTAACCCCAAATTCAGTAATACTCCCCAAACATTATGGACCAATTGGATACCCAAGCAAGATGCCCATGAGATTCAGCTGGACCTCAGTTTTGCCCAAGAGGACCAGCAACCTGTCTATATTTATGTCCAAGGATCTGACCAACCTCTGGATCAAAACATTGGGATACCACGGGAAGCTGTTCACGAGATCACAGCCCAAAATCAATTTCCTGTTGGAGGTGTTCCTCTGGATGAGAACCTGAACCATGCTCAGGGTCTTCATTTAGGAAAGATCTTTCAGAAGGGCTTTCACCTAGGATTTTCCTACAGCGGCATCTGCATCTTTATTGCTTCTGTCGAGCTATTCTTCATGAAGTGTCCAGAATTTGCATGGAGCCAAATGAAATTTGAGGAAACTCCCGCAGGATCAGGGTTAAGTAAGGGAGTATGTGTAAATAGTGCAGTGGAGATATCCGCCCCAGTGATGAAGTGTCAGTCAAACGGGACATGGGGTCCACCTCAGGGATTATGTGTTTGTGATGCAGGCTACCAGCCCGAGGGAAACAGTTGCAAAGGTGAGACTATGTAATAAATAAATAAATAATCTCATTAACATATAATAAATACGGAAACAACATGGAGAAATAAATGAATGATTTTAGAAATACAGAATTAAAAATTAACTTTCAATTTTGCATTTCACCAACCAATTATTTATGTTTTATATTGTATTATTTTTGCATTGATGGGGGTATTTTTTTATATTCATTTATTTATATTTATTTAAATTTTTTTTTAGTTTGTATTATTTGTATATCTCCTCACATATTTAATTATTTATGTGTTTAATTATGTTTAATTATTTATGCATAGATATTTATTTATGCACAAATATGTATAAATACATAGAGACCATGTTTATTTTTTTTTAAAATTTTGCAGCATTCCTCTGTTTGCACATTTATCTTTAATGACTTTCATACAGCTTGTAGGTTGGGCAGCTTTAAACCAGCAAATGAAAGTGGAGGATGTTTGCCTTGTCCTCCCAGAAGTACAACACATCAAGAAGGTGCATTTCAGTGTGACTGTGAACAGGGTTATGCACGCCTGCAGAGTGACCCTCCCCAGCTGGGATGCACAAGTATGTTTGAGTAAAAAAAAAAGCATGCTTAAACCATACCATTCCTGTCATTCTATAGATTCATTAGATCCAACAGGTTTCCAAATCCTTCATACCAACAATGAAATCACAGTTTGCTAATTGCATTTAGAAATTGTTATAAATAATCACAATACAAATGTAGCAGTTAATACATTAGCATTTAGCAATCTCAAACAGTATAATCCTAAAAACAGTGACTGTCAGAACAATAAATGCCTTTTATTCATTATGCAGCACCATGTTGCCATTCATAAAACTGGCTTTATATGATTATTAGTGGTGCTTTTTTTAATGTCAACATAGACATTTTGGTTTTGTGAATGGCATTGATCATTAGAGGTGTTTGCTAAGGCAAGCATCACTATAACTATTGTGCAAACTTAGAGTTAAGGATTTGAACAAACCCCTAACCCTATTAATCTTCTCCACACTCCTGTAGCGAATGCAGGAAGAAGTCAAGAGAGCAGGAGCTAAGTGCAGCTTTAATTAAACAAGAAAACGAATCCAGATACTAAACCTGGAAAACACAGGAACAAAACAAAATTAAACTAAACTAAAACTTGGGATCTGAACAAACATTACATCCATGGCGATAACAGGAAACAACAACTGACAAAGACACAAGCAAACACAAGGACATTAAATACATTTGGGCAAACAAGGTAAACAGGAAATAGCTGGGAAGAATCAGGGCAGGAACAGAGACATAGAAATGCATGGCAACACCCCACAACATCCTTGTTTTAAGAAAATGTATAAATGTTGTTTAAAAACGCTGTCTCTATGAATAACTAGATACATTTATTAGAATTAGGCCCAAATAGAGGAATTTAATATTGGGGCTTTTTTTGACCCTACATTATTTGAAACCTAGTCTTATAGAGTAAACATTATTATAACTACATTTCGGCAAAATTCGTTTTGCCTGCAATGTTCTACGCTTACACATCATTTGAAAAACTATACATTTTAATGCTTGTATTACAGGCCCACCTACATTTATACACTTATTCCAATGTGATTAGCTTGTACCGTAGCTCGCCTGAAAGAGTGTTGAAATTTGGTCTCGGAAGACTGAGGATTGAGCCCAGCCAAGCATGCAAGCTGACATATAAGATGAAAGTGTCATAGAAGCAACACAAATTGACATGGTTGCTTCAGAAAACTGGCTTTTTTTAACCTCTCATTTGCTTTTAGGACACTATTGGTTGGGTTTAGATGAAAGTTTTAGGTTAGGGAGGTACATTTTACTCATTAAAACCTCCATCTAATATTCACCTTAAAAATCTCGTCTGATTACGACACCATTTTACTCGCTTTTGGCGCCCCCCACTGGGCATTTCACTGTGAAACTGCAGCGAAAAGGATATCATGTAATTTAGCCATTAATTACCATTAATGTTCATGGGATCAGGCTGCATTTTTGCCCTGAGCCCCCCCTTAATTTCTGACCTTGAATTGGTCCTGTCAAAATATCTTCTACCCTCTTTGTTTTCTTACTGAAGAACCTCCGTCACCCCCGGTCAACTTAACCTCCCAGCATTTAGGTGACACAGCTGCGACTCTACATTGGGCTCCGCCTGCAGACCTGGGTGGAAGAGCTGAAGTGGAATATGACGTGCAGTGTAAACAGAGACAAGATGCATCTGGGGATCAGTGGGATCCATGTGAGAACACAGTGTTGATTCTCCCTTACACCACTGGACTGAAACACACAGCAGTCAATATCACCAAAATCAAGCCTGAACTGGATTATCATCTGTCTGTCACAGCACACAATGCCATATCTACTATACTTGGAAATCATCACTCCATGCAGTCAACTATCATCTACAAAGGTGAGTGTTGATGTTCATCTTTCTGCTAAAGAAATACCAGGGTTGCATAGTGATTTACCAAAAGGTTATAATTTCGAGGAATGGGAATGATTCATAAGCTACCATAATTGTGCAAAAATCTTAAGGCGATTTACTCAAAAAGGAAAATTGCTAAACCAAAATGTTTCTTCTGTGGAACACAAAATGAGATATTTTAAAGAATGCTCAGGCTACTTTCTTTCCATACAACAAAAGTTGGTGATTTATAGCATCTGTCAAACTCCAAAAAGTAGACCATATGACTCGCATGCTATATTCCAAGTCAAATAAAGCTATACAAAATCTTTATTGTTAAGTTAACATTTAGAGAATTTAGCATTGCAGGGTTGGTGGTTCGATTCCCGGCCCACACGACTCCACATGCCAAATTGTCCTTGGGCTAGAAAATGAACCCCAAGTTGCTCCCAATGGCAGACTAGCACCTTGCATGGCAGCTCTGCCGCCATTGGTGTGTGAATGTGTGAGTGAATGGGTGAATGAGACACAGTGTAAAGTGCTTTGAATACCGCTAAGGTTAAAAAGGTGCTATATAAGTGCAGACCAGACCATTATATTGTCTACAGTCAGTTTTTATCAGTAAGCAATGAAAACTAGTACAATACTGTACTAGATGTATACTATAACAGTAAATTGGTCTTTATGCATCTTAATAAATGCTAATTACTAAAGGACTGCTTACTAAAAATGACAAGTATTGTATCTTGAGCTGCCACAGAGAGCACTTTTAAATGCACAATTGTCAATACAACACTAATAGCAAAGAACAAGAATCCTGCATTTTTCATTTAGATGACATCATGCATCTTTTTATGTGTAATGTGTTTCAGCAAGAGATCCATTAAGTACATTGCCCAGTCCTGGTCCCATTACCCATTCCAAACAGGTGCTCTTTTCTGGTCTAATTGCTGCTCTACTGTGTGGTGTCCTGTTTCCCTTCATTCTCATAGCTGTATTCTTCTTTGTAAGGCGCCGCCACAGGAAACGCAGGTAAACAAGGAAAACCACAAATGTTTATGCATTTACTTGCCTATCCAATTATAGTCCTTAACATCTATGTTTTTGTCCTGCTTTTTATATTTGTATCCTAAATATTTGTTAAAGCATTATCCCTTTGTGAGATACTGAATAATGACTGACGAGAGGTCAGTTTGGGCCCATGAGACGTGTGACTTTTGTGCACAACAATAGAGCAGTTTCTCTGGTTACAGCCTTTATATAAAGTTTGACTATTATGGGCTCTGAGCTAAAAACACATAACCAAAAATAATTGCATGGCCATAGATTTTTTTAAATAAATAATAATAATAAAAAATGCTTTCTCAGTTTGGGTATAATACAAACAAGAATTGATTTATTTGTTTTCATTTTTAATTTAATTTATGTTACGCAAGGAATATGTCTGCAATTATTTGTAACTAAATTAATTAAAAGGTTTTAATATGGTTCATTAAAAATAAGTTTGTCAGAGATGATAAAAATGGCAACTATTTAAAAAAATCTACTTTAAAACTTGTGTCAAGTTCGAATAAAGTTTGGATGAATCTAATTTCATACAATTTTGGAAAATATTTTCTATAAAAACTAGTTGATTGACTAACTTTTGATTGAAAAATGTTCTTGGGGGGCCTGGGTAGCTCATAAGTTTGAATCCAGGGTGTGCTGAGTGACTCCAGCCAGGTCTCCTAAGCAACCAAATTGGCCTGGTTGCTAGGAGGGTAGAATCACATGGGGTGATCACCTCGTGGTCACGTTTATTGGTTCTCACTCTCAATGGGGCACGTGGTAAGTTGTGTGTGGATCGCGGAGAGTAGCATGAGCCACATCTGTTAACCGTAGGGTGTTCCAATTTCTGGGTGCAGGATGACATGGGCAGGCAAAATACATATGCTGAGTAATGTAATTTTTCCCACCGTGACCTATATTAAAATCAGTGCAACACATTTGCAAAAGGCGTGGGCATTGTCGATATGAATTCGATATGTTCGCTGTCCTTTTCTGTGTAACGCAGCGGCTCATTTTAGCTTATTGTGGCCCATTCGTCCCGTTTTGTGGCCGACCCACAGGCCCACTCGGTTCTCCAGATGACCAGTCCACCCCTGGTCGGCCCCAAATTGTGTCGGCCCACCGGGAAAATGCACGGTATGCCAGATTATTAGTCTAGCCCTGCCTCCCATCTACCAGTGATGCTTGATTCAACTTCCCTCATCTACTACCTGCGCAGATATCAACAGCACAACTGGGTTGTAGGTTGCCAGGTTGAGGTCACAAATGGGTTGAAATTTGTATGATGTGTCGATTGTGTGAGTAGGATGCGTTTCATACAAGATCTGGCAACTGGACAACCTTAGAATAAAATATTGATGTGAATATTCATATAACGAGGTTTGGGCCATACAAATTACGGGAGTTTCCCAGGAGAAATAACAAAATGGGAGGGGGGCGGGAGATGAGTGTGAAATACGGGAGACTCCCGGGAAAAAACGGGAATGTTGACAGTTATGCTTTAAACTCAGAAATTGAAGACTGACGTCATATTAGATATGTATTCAATACCTGTTTTGTGTCAAATGCATTTTTAGTGTATTTTTGAATATCTTAATAGATCCAGAAAAGAAAATGAACATCACATCATTGACTCATTTGTGCTCTCATTTTGTATTCAGTGATGATGAGCAAGCGGTGTTCATATCCCACACTGGTGTGACGTTTCAACGTATTGATGAACCAGAACCCACAGCTCAATCTGAGCAAATCACTAGTAAGTCTCCCTCAAACCACCTTTGTGTATAGGACTTTTATTAATATATACCAATAACCTGTCTCTCTGTCTGTGACTGGCTCAGTTCAGATGTTGGAGGGGGTGAGTTCCAGACTGCTGTGCGGTCTAAGAGATGTGCTGGTGGAGCGTACTAAATTAACGATGGGCAAAGAGCTTGGGAAAGGTACAAACAGACTAACAAAGTGATATTTGCAAATTTGCCCTTGGTCTTTATTAGTGTTACAGTAGATATGTAAAGAATGCTCTGCTGTTAGAAATTCTTGGTTATATCATTACTTACTATTAAATAGTCAATGTAATGTTTATAAAGTTTAACACTATGTAACTTCATAACAGTAGTGTAAAACTATATCAAGCTTATTGCTTATTGCTTATTGAGTTGAAAGCAGCATTTTCATTGTCATTATGTAATCTGGGTATGAATTATGGAGTTTGCCATTGTGATGGAAAACTGGATTCTTTCCATGTGCAGGAGAATTTGGGGCAGTCTATGAGGGCATATTTTCCCCTCAAGGAGGAGAAGACATCAAAGTGGCAGTGAAAACCATGAGAGGTGTGTGTGTGTAGTGCAGAGAGCAAGTTACAGTGAAGCATGTGTTTCTAATAAAACATTATGATGTATAGTATAATCTTAAAATGACAATTTAGAATTAAAGGAATATTCTGGGTTCAATACAAGTTGAGCACAATCGACAGCATTTGTGGCATAATGTTGATTACCACAAACATTTATATTGACTCGTCCCTCCTATTCTTTAAAAAAAGCAAAAATCGAGGCTACAGTGAGGCACTTACAATGGAGGTTAGTGGGGCCAATTTGTAAATGTTAAAATACTCACTGCTTCAAATGTACAGAAAAAAGTTGTAAAAAATATAAGTTATCATCATTTTAGAGTGATAAAATTGCTTGCTAACCTTTTGTGTGTAAAGTTATCCAATTTTACAACTACGTTGCCATGGCAACGTAATGCTGTTAACCCTAAAACAACTGTACAAACAAGGTTTTGCATAAAAAGCTTAAATAATGCTCAACTTTTAACAGAAGAACCAATATTAGTGATTTTATACAATTATAAGCTTCACACTTTTTTCTTTAAACCTTCCAATAATTGGCCCCATTCACTTCCATTATAAGTGCTTCACTGTAACCTAAAGGTTTTCTTTTCTTTTTAAAGAAAAGGAGGAATGAATCAATATTGGTTTATGTGGTAATCAACATTATGCCACAAATGCTTTCGATTCCATTAAAATAACCTCTCATATGACATTTAGGTTTAATGCTCTAATAATGTGTTTTTGTTTTCTTTTCTAATTTTTTAGTTGGAATCCACAGTCAAGAGGATCTGGAGTCCTTTCTCAAGGAGGCAGAAATTATGCGATATTTCGATCATGACAATGTAGTTAAATTGCTTGGTATGTCTCTCTTGAATGGAACTATTATTTGATTTTTGAAATCTAGGCTAAAATGTTATAGTGTTAGGTAACCTAATTTCAGTAAGTTCCTATGGCAACTGGGCATCTGTGGACCGGCCAAGGGTAAAGTGTGAACCTGTACAAGTTCTCGTGATGCTTCACATTAACAGTGGGATACAGTTGACCTTCCTGTCTTTGACCTCCCAAATTAATGAGGGATTGTACTATTATAAGAATCGAATGGATCATAGCAGCTGTTCAACATAATGCACTTGGCAGCTGTGTAATACTGTGAAGTGCAGTAGCCAATTAAGTCAACGTCATACATTTCTAATGTCTGATTGACATTTAAGACAACATTGTGATGACATTTTCTACCATGGTTTTGCTATTGCGCTGCATGCTACTGATTTGCTGTGTGTTATGTGTGTCTTCTAGGGGTTGCACTAGAACGAGATCCACAGTCCTCCATCCCTGTACCTCTTGTAATTCTTCCATTCATGAAACATGGAGACCTACGGCGCTTTCTTATAGCCACTCGCTACGGCGACGTTCAAATGGTCAGTCTACAACCTACAGATAATGACATTTACAACACCTTTTAACATGTTTTAAGCAGGATTACTTGTTTTGTTCTCTTTTTCTTTCTTTATAGGCTACTCTTATTTTTTACGTAAAGTTCAGTGAGCATGGGGTATTTCTGTCGATTTTGGCAAATCAATTAGACAATTCAAGACATTCAGTCTCCATTGTAGGGCAGCAAAAGTGTTTGATACATGGGCATTGCTAGGGGTGAAGGAGATAAGGGGCTTAGCCCCCAGAGGACCCCCAAAAGTAACTGTTTATTGAAACCTGCGGAGTGAGTCCCATCTACCGGCCAGACCAAGTAGTGGTCAACAACTGGCTATATAAATGCAAGGGAGCCAGCCTCAGCCAAGCGGTCGCTTCTGCAGTGAACTGAATGAACGTGCAACCACAATCTACCCCAGTCAATCTACTGGGTGAACAAAATCAAAGTGATAAAACATATTTTGAAAAAACATTAAAAGAAAATAGTTTATTTGTGAAGTGGACTATGTGTAAATTCTCAAATATTATCATAACGCTGAAAAATGATCAAAATACATAGACAGGACTTTAAGCAATGCCATTCATCCTGCACTATTACATCTACATCTACTGTAATAAATAATCCTAAATCAGCAGAAAAGCTGCATTTATCGGCATAGTCAATAGATCACCAAAATAAATAAAAAATAAAATAACAAATCAACTGAGACAAGTTCTTTCTTTATATTACAGAGGTTAAAATAACCACAGATTTGAGAGTATTCTACTTAGCATTGAAACTGACCTGTATATATTTTTTAGTTTGTGCCTTATCAGAGTCTTCTGCGTTTCATGATTGACATTGCTGCAGGAATGGAGTATCTCAGCTCTCGGGGTTTCCTACATAGAGACTTGGCTGCTCGTAATTGCATGTAAGTCCACAGGAGGGCAACAGAGATAACTTTTTGTTGTCCTGTATAAGGAAAAAGTTCACCCAAAAAATAATTCTCTCATCATTTTCTCACCGTCATGCAATCCCAGATGTGTATGAGTTTCTTTATTCTGCTGAACTCAAAAATTTTTTTAGAAGAATATCTCAGCTCTGTAGGTCCATACAATGTAAGTGTGAATAAACCAGAACTCAGACTAAGAAAAGCTGCATAAAAGTGTAACCCGCACACACACACACAAGATGAGACAGTCACAATGTTGGAGAAAACTGCTTTATTAAATAAAAGCAGTGCAGGCAAAAGTACAAACAAGGGGCAAATCCAGTGAAGAGTAGTCGTGGAAGCGTAGGGTCAAAGCCGGGGAATCAAAGAGAGTAAAGGGGGCAAATCCGGGAGAGTAGTCGAGGGGAGCGAGGGTCAAAGCCGGGGTAAACAGGATGTATACAAGAGGGGACTAGAGGGAGCAAAAGACAGGGGAACAAGAGGAGCTGGCAAGCTAAGAGGAAGACAAGAGGAGGCAAAACTAGACGAGACTAGCGGGGGGCAAAGATGCGGGAAACTAAACACAATAACCAACAAGATACAAACGAAAGGATAGTGATATATACAGGTGTGAGTGCAGGTGTAAACAATGACAGGTGATGAGACGAGTGCAGGTGAAACTAATGTGTGGGGATTGGAAGCGCGTGAGTGCAGGTGGTCATAATGTTCTGGCTGAAGCAGGCATGTTAGCCAGAGGGGGGAGATAGTTTACGAGCGAGAGCTCGTAATAGCAAAACCGGGCGTGGAAGCCCGAGGGAGGAAAAAGAGCGTACGAGCTCAAGGGGGCGGAGTGAGGGAGCGGGAAGCGAGCACGCTCGCGGAGTGCATGTGTGCATGCTCGAGGAAGCGGAGATGGGGCAGAGGAGCGGGGTTCGTGACAGTACTCCCCCCTCTATAACGGACGGCTCCTGACGGCTGCGCTCGGCTGTTAAGCTCGAGGGAACAGAATGAGCATGTGAGCTCGCGGGGGGCAGAACGAGCGTGTGAGCTCGAGGGAGCAGAACGAGCGTGTGAGCTTGCGGGGGCAGAACGAGCGTGTGAGCTCACGGGGGCAGAACGAGCGTGTGAGCTCGAGGGAACAGAAAACCCACAAAACACACAAACAAAATGAGGGCAGTCCAAGGGGGACAGAAGGCAAAAAGGGAAATGAATCAGTCCATGGGCAGTTCATGTTAAGGTCAGGGGGAACATAGTGGACAGGCGGGTGGTCGGGAGATCTAGGGGGCAGCCATAGGGCAGAGACTGGGTAAGGGGGTCTGGAAGGCGACTGGAGGACAGGGACTGGGTCCGGGGGTCTGGAAGGTGACCACCGGACAGGAACAGGGTCAGGAGGCCAGGGAAGAGGCCACAGGACAGGGAGAGTGTCAGGGGGCCACCGGACAGGGTCAGGGGGCCAGGGAAGAGCCGTGAAATGCGGAGCCATGAAGGACTTGGGAGACGGAGCCATGGAAGACGGAGCCGTGAGAGACTCGGCAGGCGGGGTACTGAGAGGCTGAGGAGGCGGCGCCATGGGGAGCCCAAGAGACAGGGCAGAGGGAGGTGGTGCCGCAGGAGGCTCTAGAGGCAGAGGCCTGGAAGGCTCCGGAGGTGGAGCCAAAGGAGGCTTTAGGGGCAAAGGCCTGGAAGGCTCAGGAGGTGGAGCCGAAGGAGGCTTTAGGGGCGAAGGCCTGGAAGGCTCAGGAGGTGGAGCCAATGACGGTGGCGCCGTGGGAGGCTCTAGCGAGGTAGGCCTGGAAGGCTCTGCAGGTGGAGCCATAGGAGGCTCGGGAGGTGGAGCCGTAGGAGGCTCGAGAGGCAGAGCCCTAGGAAGCTCTGGAGTCTCTGGGAGTAGAGCCGTGAGAGGCTCAGGGAAAAAGGTCGTGGAAGACTCGAGAGGCTCTAGAGGTGGGGCCCTGGAAGACTCGAGAGACGAAGCCCTGAGAGGCTTGGAAGGGCGTGGAGCCCTGAAAGACTCGAGCGGAGAAGCCCTGAGAGGCTTGAGGGGAGGAGGAGCCCTGAGAGACTCGAGAGGGGAAGCCCTGAGAGGCTTGAGGGGTGGAGCCATGAAAGACTCGAGGGACGGAGCCCTGAGAGGCTCGAGGGGAGGAGGAGCCCTGAGAGACTCGAGAAGCGAAGCCGTGAGAGGCTTGAGGGTGGAGCCATGAAAGACTCGAGGGACGGAGCCCTGAGAGGCTCGAGGGGAGGAGGAGCCCTGAAAGACTCGAGAGGGGAAGCCCTGAGAGGCTTGGGGGGGAGGAGCCATGAGAGACTCGAGAGGCGAAGCCGTGAGAGGCTTGAGGGGTGGAGCCCTGAAAGACTCGAGAGGAGAAGCCGTGAGAGGCTTGAGAGGAGGAGCCCTGGGAGGCTTGAGAGGAGGAGCCCTGGGAGGCTTGAGAGGAGGAGCCCTGGGAGGCTTGAGAGGAGGAGCCCTGAAAGACTCGGGAGGAGAAGCCCTGAGAGGCTTGAGAGGTGGAGCTCTGGGAGGCTTGAGAGGAGGAGCCCTGGGAGGCTTGAGAGGAGGAGCCCTGAAAGACTCGGGAGGAGAAGCCCTGAGAGTCTTGAGAGGCGGAGCTCTGGGAGGCTCGAGGGGTAGAGCTCTGGGAGGCTCGAGAGGAGGAGCCTTAGGAGGCTCGAGAGGAAGAGCCCTGGGAGGCTTGAGAGGAGGAGCCCTGGGAGGCTCAAGAGGAGGAGCCCTGGGAGGCTCTTGAGGCGGAGGCCGCGAGGGCTCTGAGGGGCGAGCAGAGGCTGGCAGAGCCGTGGAAGACTCTGAGGGTGGAGCAGAGCCCGGCAGAGCCGTGGAAGACTCTGAGGGCGGAGCAGAACCCGGCAGAGCCGTGGAAGACTCTGAGGGCGGAGCAGAACCCGGCAGAGCCGTGGAAGACTCTGGGGCGGAGCAGAACCCGGCAGAACCGTGGAAGACCCTGGGGGCGGAGCAGAACCCGGCAGAGCTGTGGAAGACCCTGGGGGCGGAGCAGAACCCGGCAGAGCCGTGGAAGACCCTGGGGGCGGAGCAGAACCCGGCAGAGCCGTGGAAGACTCTGGGGGCGGAGCAGAGGTCGGCAGAGCTGTAGAAGACTCTGAGGGAACCTCTGCGGTCTTGAGCACAAGACGAGACTGGGGAGAAGGGGCCCTCTTCCTTCTCTTACGTCTTCGGCCAACAGGGGACGTGGCCATGGGGACAGTCGAGGCTACAGGTGCTGGCTCTGGGGCGGTCGAGGCTACAGGCGCTGGCTCGCTGACCGTGGCAGACATGGGCGCTGGCTCGTTGGCTGTGGCGGGCATGGGCGCTGGATCGTTGGCCGTGGCGGGCATGGGCGCTGGCTCGTTGGCCGTGGCGGGCATGGGTGCTGGCTCTCTGGCCGTGGCAGGCATGGGCGCTGGCTCTCTGGCCGTGCCAGGCTTCGGGGCTGGGGCCGTGACAGGCTTCGGGACTGGGGCCGTGACAGGCTTCGGGGCTAGGGCCGTGTCAGGCTTCGGGGCTAGGGCCGTGTCAGGCTTCAAAACGGGGGCCGTGGTAGGCTTCAAGACGGGGGCCGTGGTATGGAACGCTGGTTCAGTTTCTGCCTCCCCCACAGTAAACGAGGAACCAGCGTACAGTAGGGCGAGGTCAATAAACTGAGCCAGGTTAAGGGAGCAGCGACCACCAGGCATGAATGATGAGGTTGGCTCATTCAGTCCACATTGAAATATGTCTTTCAGAGCCACCTCATCAAAATTTTCCTGGTACGCCAGGGCACAAAAATCCATCACAAAAACCTCCAAGGGTTGACTCCCCTGACGCAACCCCAAGAGTCGGGCCGCTGGCTCCTTAATGTCGAGGGCGGGGTTATGAGTTACACAACCGCTGCCTCGCATAAAAACCCCTTGGCCAGCGTCCGGTGAGCCATAAAACCTCTCCGGGGGTGGAGAGTGCACGGCGCTCAGAAATGCACTGGAGGCATAAACGAGCTCAGGGGCAGACACAGGTGAAGCAGGTTGACAAAAATCAAAAATAGCGCATACCTGCTGCCCCTGGGCCGTGAGCGCTTGGTCCTGCCTCCAAACTGTAGCTCCTTGCGCCGAATGTGACGTGCATCTCCGCTCTAACGAGCTGCGCGAATCCACCGCGTGATGCATTGTGACTGTCTACGGTGAGGTTGGTTATTTTGTAACCCGCACACACACACACAAGATGAGACAGACACAATGTTGGAGAAAACTGCTTTATTAAATAAAAGCAGTGCAGGCAAAAGTACAAACAAGGGGCAAATCCAGTGAAGAGTAGTCGTGGAAGCGTAGGGTCAAAGCCGGGGAATCAAAGAGAGTAAAGGGGGCAAATCCGGGAGAGTAGTCGAGGGGAGCGAGGGTCAAAGCCGGGGTAAACAGGATGTATACAAGAGGGGACTAGAGGGAGCAAAAGATAGGGGAACAAGAGGAGCTGGCAAGCTAAGAGGAAGACAAAAGGAGGCAAAACTAGACGAGACTAGCGGGGGGCAAAGATGCGGGAAACTAAACACAACAACCAACAAGATACAAACGAAAGGATAGTGATATATATAGGTGCGAGTGCAGGTGTAAACAATGACAGGTGATGAGACGAGTGCAGGTGAAACTAATGTGTGGGGATTGGAAGCGCGTGAGTGCAGGTGGTCATAATGTTCTGGCTGAAGCGGGCATGTGAGCCAGAGGGGGAGATAATTTACGAGCGAGAGCTCATAATAGCAAAACCGGGCGTGGAAGCCCGAGGGAGGAAAAAGAGCGTACGAGCTCAAGGGGGCGGAGCGAGGGAGCGGGAAGCGAGCACGCTCGCGGAGTGTATGTGTGCGTGCTCGAGGAAGCGGAGATGGGGCAGAGGAGCGGGGTTCGTGACAAAAAGTAGTGCATGGGTGACAGATAAAAATGTAAGTCCTTTTTGTACTATAAATTGTTCTCCCTTCCCAGTAGGTGTTGATTTGCACTAAGAATGCAAATCACTAAAATCAAAAGAAGAATGTAAACGTGAAAGTGGAGATTGATAGTAAAAAAAAAAGGACTTAAATATTAAACTGTTTCTCTCCCACACCTATCATATTGCTTTTGGAGACATGGATTGAATCACTTTTGTTGTATGGATTACTTTTACACTGCCTTTATGTGCTTTTTGGAGCTTCAAAGCTCTGACGTCCAGTCACATGCATTTATTGACATACAGAGCTAAGATAGTCTTATAAAAATCTTAATTTGTGTTCAGCAGAAGAAAAAAAGTCATACGCATCTGAGATGGCATGAGGGTGAGAAAACGATGAGAGAATTTTCATTTTTGGGTGAACTATCCCTTTAATACTTCCTTGTCTTAAGAGTAGCCACACTTATTGAGGTGCTTATTGAAACACATACATTTCTACAGGTTGGGAGATGACCTGCGCGTGTGTGTAGCTGACTTCGGCCTGTCTAAGAAGATCTATTCCAGCAACTACTACAGGCAGAAAGTGGCTGTGAGAATGCCTGTAAAGTGGATGGCCATAGAGAGCCTGTCTGAGTCGGTTTACACTACTAAGAGTGATGTGGTCAGTCTTACCTTTGCTTACCTTGCCCAGACAGTTACAATACATAGCCTTTCAACTTTGAAAATGAAAGGTTTGTGCATTCCTAAATGCTTTCAGAAGAATGTTTTATTTGTTTGTTTTTTTTAAATGTAGAAATGTGTTTCTGATGCTGTTGCAGAAGACTTTTCTATTTACTTTAATGCAAGTTACTCCAGTGACTAGTCTTACAGTTAAAACATTCACAACGTTACAAATTATACACAGGTTAATCTCACAAAATCCATCAAGATGTATTTATGTTTATTATTGTTACATAACTATGTCCCTTCCTCTAATTATTTTTACTGTAATGCAAAAATGAAATGTAACAAATGTAGATGTATTTTTTATACTGTATTACAATTGCAAGCAAGTTTGTAAACTATGTTGTTCCTGATGTCTCATAGTGGTCTTTTGGAATAACCATGTGGGAGATCACATCCAGGGGGAGGACACCTTATCCGGGTGTCCCCAATCATGAGGTCCTGGACATGCTGGAGAGTGGACACCATCTCAAACAGGGGGACATCGACAGCAAATTGTATGCACTTCCATTATTTTTCATGCATGATCGCAAAAAAGTAGCACAAAATGCATTTAGCTTTTAAGAGTAAAGATATTACCACAGATTTAGTTGATTAGGAAACTGTGACTAAGACTTTGCTAAAAATGGGCTTTTGCAAGACTACTGAAATCAGGCTAAGGAAGAAAGGTTTATGGGTTAAAGAGGTGTTATGAGTCACAGCAGTTGAGTGCCAAGGCAGACACCCTTAAAATGGAAGAATTACCTTGCTGAGAAGGTATTGGTTGGTGCTGTGATCACTAAATCATGGTAAATTGCAATGTTTTTTGTGTGGTATAGAGACATAAATGGCAATACTGCTTTTTAAACAGCAGATCTGAGAGATAATATAAGTGATGATTCAAACTCAACATCTTTCCTTCCTTCACTTTATCAGATATGAGGTGATGTTGAGCTGCTGGCACAGAGATCCCTCTCAGAGGCCATGTTTTGGAGAGCTGGGCCAGAAACTCAAAGCTCTTCTATCTGAGCTTCCTCCCCTGGAGGCCAGCAAGGATGCCCACTACATCAACCAGGCCCTAGAGGCAGCCAGTAATCGGCAGGATGCTGCAGAGGACGTGGATCCTGAGATGGAAGGGGCTGTAAACAACATATATCTACCCGAACCTGTCAGTGGACTTGTATACTATTCCAGATCAGTGGAGGACAAAGAGGAGGATGGATACCTGCTGTGCAATAAAAATGAATGAGAACGTGGGCCATGCCTGGTCTGTGTTGGTACTTATGGCACTTACAAGGTTGTTAAAAGGGCTATATCTCACTAACTAAATTTGAATCAAATGTGTAGTTACATACAGTATTCTTGTTTTCTCTAGAAGTGGTTTTGTATGTTGTTTTACAGTTTTTCTCAATCGCTTTGGCATAATTCTTGAATGAGAATAATTGTTTTCAAAACATTAAGTTCAAATATCTGAACAATTAGTTCCTTGTTCACACCATATTTGAATTTCTTATTCATTTAAGCAAATTGCATGTGTTTTGGCACATAAGTACAATTGTCTACAATTTGCACAATAACTAAATGCACATCTTGCTGATCAAAACTGAGTTGATTCTCAGTGAAATTGTCATACTGTTCTCAACTTCTAAACATTCTTTCATCATGTGAGCATCACATGCAAAATGATCCATTCAATTATCAAAATCTGTCAGACGTACATGTATATATACAGTACATATTCCATATATTCCGAATGTTTTTTCAATGTTTCTTTTTTCAATGTCATTTTGTGGCAATTTTCTGTTCACTATATACAGTATGACTTTACATGTAAGAAATGTGTATAAGTGGACATGCAAATGTGTATTTTCTATTAACATGTAACACATTGCTACAAAAATACATTTGCTGTATTCATACAAATGTGCATATCCTGTTTCTGTGTACTATAGTATTGTACTGTATTGACTTTCCCCGGTACGCTTTTATCTACTGTTGAAATCAGTATCTAAAAAGCTCAGTGTGATACAAAATAGCATTCAGCTTGACAAAACAGACATTCTTGTATAGTACAATAAGCAGTCAGTGTCAACAAAAAAGTAGAACAAAATTTGTATATAACAAACATTCCCAGGGTTGACTGCCATAGTGAAAAAACATCGAAATTTACTGATTGTAAATCAGTCAGTCAATCAATCAATCAATCAATCAATCAATCAATCAATCAATCAATCAATCAATCAGTCAATCAGTCAGTCAGTCTGTCTATCTCTCTCTCTCTATACTGTATATACACACACAGTTCTGAAGACAAGGGTGTTTTTCATAAAATTCTGATTGAGGAAGGTTGTCACATTTATATTGAAGCAGATTTTTCAGGACTTACTGTGAATGCAAGGCCATAACCATGTAATGAAAATTGGGGGGACCAAACTATTTTGGGAGTTGGGGGTCGCACGTGTTGAGGTCACAAATATAACGGTCCTCTTTGGTCCTTTAATATAGTAAAGGCTCTGAATGCAATCATTTTCTGAACAAGTGTTTGTTTTTAAGTTTCTAGTTTTTAAGTCTTTGAAGTCTTTAAATGTGAGAAAGGCCCAAAATTGTATAATTTTTGGTTTTAAAAAGATGTTTTTTCACACAGATGTTCACACAGTACAAGACAAACACTGTGTCTACATCGCTAGCAATTTACCTGTTGTAGAAACCCTTTCCTTCTTTTTTGTGCTGTAGAATCTTAACACAATATTTTCTTCCACAACCCGAACGCTACTCTTTGCCATACAAAAACAGTTCATATTGATCACTGCTGTCAAGGTCCAAAGAATAAAAACCATTATTAATATACCATAAAAGTACTCCATATTACACATAGCTGTTGTAAGTCCCCAGAAAATTTGGAATATGGACTACTGATATGATGTCTTTAATAGTGCTTTATATTATTTGTCCTTTATGAAGCTCGACAGCTCACTATACACTAAACTGTGATTCTATGGAATGGAGCTGCTTAAAATATATATTTTTATGTTCCTAGGAAAAATAACAGCATATGGGTTTCAAACAACATAGGGGTGAGTAAATGAGTGAGTACAAGTACATTTTCCATTTTTAGATGAACTACTACTTTAACTGGAGGCTCATCCTCAAAATAAAATGTTCTATTTTAAAAGAATACTCTTAGGAGATGCTGTACAAAATCCAGTGTATGGGCCAGGGGTGTGTCAGTGCCCATGGCATTGGTAACTCGCACAACTGTGAGGGCACAATTAATGCAGAAAGATATGTAAAAATTTTGGAGCAGCCTGTATTGCCATCCATCACCATCTTTTCCAGGACGTCCCGAAATTTTCAGCAGGACAACTTCAAACCACACACTGGCCGAATAAGCAGAGAGTGCCGGTGCTGAATTGGCCTGTCTGCAGTCCTGACCATCTCCAATTGAGAATGTGTGGTGCATTATAAACCGCACAATATGGCAATGTACAATTGTCCAGCTGAAGACCTGCATAATGGACAAATGGGGGAAAATTCCACTTTTTAAACTTAAACTTGTGTCTTCAGTGCCTAAATGCTGAATAAGTGTTATTAGAAGAAATTATGAATTTTCACTGTGATAAACACTCAACTGTCCCAACTTTAATGCTGATGTCACCTCCAGTGTGTGTGATGTCATTATAACAACAAATCTTCAATTAAAGGTCACAGTATCATGACATTACAGGATGGACAATAGCTAAATCAAGGGACACACACACACACAAAAAAAAAAAAAAGTCCACTATCACTGTTAAAATGACATGTTTACAACAAAGAAATACATGCTAGTGAGGGAATATCATGCTAACCACTTAATTGGATGGAATGAAATTTAGAAATCTGACGATTTAGCACTTAGTTTAGTCAAAGATGTTTTATGTGCAGCTCAGGGGACATGAGGAAATGACAGTGGAACAAATGAAAATGATTTCAAACACATAAACTTTACCATCTTATGATAACAGTGCAATTCGTTCAGAAGTTGGGTTTATTTTCCTAACATATCATCGAATTAATGAAAGAAAAGTGTGTGATAAAAGAAAGGTCGACATCTTTGTTACGGTGGTGAAAAATAATCAATCCACTATGTGGGGTAAAAGAGAGTCCGATCTTAATGCCACGTCATCTGATGTCACTGCCGCACCTGCGCAGCCATATTGCACTTCGAGCGACGGGCAGAAAGGAAGGAAGAAACGGCAGAACAATATACCCGTGTTTTCTATTACACGATCAGTAATGTCCGTCAAGTGACCCAATTTAACTAGAAGACCGTGTTGAGGTGCGAACGGAGGGGGTAAATCAGAGGAAGTTGCCCCAGTGCCTCGGAATTCTAGAGGGGCAAGCCATCATCATCATCATCATCATCTGCTCGGAGAGAAAAGAGGAAGAGTCAGATCTCCTGCTGAATCTAACGAAACCACGCACGCACACACACACACACACACAATGAATCCAGAATAGTGAGTATTTCATGTCTAGTTGTGCATATCGGCTGTCAGTTTGAGCACAATCGCGAGAGGCAGTGTGTGTGTGTAGCTTTGTCTAGCCTGAAAGGCTAACAAGGTCCGGAACAAACAGCGAATTTAACGGATATTTGTGGAGTTGTAGCATTTCTCTTGGTGTTCTCACGCGCAAACTAACAGTACCAGTTGTTACATGCACGTGTTAAATGCATTGCTATTTAGCGTTTATCGTAAGTAAATGTCGTCATTTGCCGTATTGTGTGACGTCATTTTTTGTATTGCGTCGCGTTGCCACGGAGTGACGTCGATAGTTCACAGTCGCGAGACGGAATTCAGCTGGATCATGCACACTCAGTATAATGAACGCTGCATGCACTTGTCATCGCATGAGTCATAAGATTTTCATTAGGCCCGAGAGTCTGTGATACAGCTTAAAGAGGTCATTTGGCTTATTTTTAAGTCTCTCTTGACATGAATCCGGTCAGCCTCGTTGATCCTAAATATTTATAAGTGTAAGGAGGAATGAATATGCAGCCATAAATATCTGCTTATTCGCAACACAATTGCATATACACATGTACTTCAGTTGCTCATGCTCAAGGAAAACTGAAAAAGAGTAAACAGGGTCCAACTTGACCAAAGGGGACACGGATCACCCTAATGGTGACATCAGACTAAACCATTATTTGTAACATAACAACATAAATACTACAAAAGAGGTAAAACCTCTATGAATTCAAAATAACTGCTATTTAAATGGCCCATATGTTCACTTTGACCAAGGAAACATAATTAAATAATTAATGCACAAGGCATTGTGGGTATTCTCCATAGCCTCAATGTTGGACTCAATAGTTTGAGTTCTTAACACTTAAAATCTTGTGCCCTATGGATTTTTAAGAAAAGTAAGTTCAGGTCCTGGGTAATTCAGCAAGTAAACTGACTATAACACCTGGAGTTGCGAGTTCTTATCCAGGGCGTGCTGAGTGACTCTTGTCAGGCTTCCTAAGCAACCAATTGGCACTGTTGCTAGGGTGGGTAGTGTCATGTTGGGTTAACCTCCTCATTGTCGCTATAATGTGGTTCTCGCTCTCGTTGGGGTGCGTGGTGTGTTGTGCGTGGATGCCATGGAGAATAGAAACCTCCACATGCGCTATGTCTCCGCTGTAACAAGCCGCGTATAAAATGTGCAGATTGACGGCCTCAGACGTGGAGGAAGTGAGATTCGTCCTCCACCACCTGGATTGAGATGAGTCACTATGCCAACACGAGGACTTGGAGCGCAGCGGGAATTGGGTATTCCAAATTGGGGAGAAAATCCCCCCAAAAAAGAGTTCAAGGAACCTAAATATTTGATTTATGGGCCCAAAACTTGACATTTCACGTAATGCTTAATTATGGCAAATTGTTTTTTCTTGTAATGACAACTTTAGGGTTTACAGTGTACCTACCTACCTGAAGTACCTTACTTGAGAGTTTTCTTCATGTTTGTGGGTATAACACCTCTTTTTTTTCTTGACAGCCAACACTCCGTGTAATAGCATGCACAGAGCAAGTAATGATTGCTTCACAATATGGCTGTCAAATTAAAATTCGAATATTCATTGGATTTAAGAAAAAAAATGCACATTTGAAATCTAAACCTGTGGATTCCAATTTTGGATGTGTGCCAAGAACTTATGAAGACTTCAGATTGATCTCATTCTTGCACTACAATAGGATAGACACAGCATAACAAATAAAGTTTAACAGAAAGCAGTTGTCTCAAGATGCTTTTTAAAGTTCTTTTAATTAGAAACAGCATCTAAAAAAACAGCGCTACTGCACGAGACGCTGAATAAACAAAAACAAAGACACTCGTCTAGCGCACGTTTGCATTTAAAAACAAATGGATAGATGCAAAAGCGATCTGTGTGAACAGCCCCTTACAGTTGGTGGAGGTCTTTGGCCATTGCGTCTTTCTCTCTTATAAGCATTTCTCAGATGAAGTAATGAGTTGTATAAATGCTTTGTCAGAAAAGATGTTCAACTTGTGTGTCTCGAGATCCTCGTGTTCGGTTCCTGTCTGTTGTGTTCCTTCTGTTTGAACAGCCCCTGGCCTGTGCTCATAGTCTGAGCCACTTCACCACTAAGTTCAGCCAAATACCAATGCTACCTGTGAATATTGCTACTGTACATACAACTGTACTGAATAAAAAACATTGTGGTATTTCACCGTTATTATGAAGCTTGAGTCTGGAGTAGTAGGTATCGGTGCAAGTGTAACATCACGTGGACTGCCTATTGAAGAATTTATCCTGATCATTTTACTGTTGAATTAAGATTTGAGAATATGAACCGACTAAAACTTTTTATTTATTTATTTTATGCACATTAGTTGAAAATAAAATGCTCATTTAGTTTTTAACAGCCAGGAATGCTCTATGCAGTAATACAACAATGCTGATTGGTTTATGTATTTGCGGTCTCTTATGGACTAAGGAAACCATGTCAATTTAAAAATCAGCTGACTGTTTTGAAAATATTTAAGGTATAAATTAGAATTGTTTCTCTGCTCAATTGACAGCCCTACTTCACAACTGTTGTGTGATGCAATGTTTTTAAGCCTGTCTAATGGTAGTCCTTGAATGCAGAACCCAGAATAGACCATCCATTGTGACATTGTCATCATTAAAGTGGAATCAAATTCCCAGATTTATTTTGAGTTGGTGGAAGGGGATACTTTGTTTATTTTGTTTTGAATTCTCCTTGCTGTCAGCATGAAGTAGGTTGTTCGTTCTATGGCAGTTGGTGTTTGGAGTTCTGATGTCAGATGCAGTTTTCTGTTTTGTTTTTAATTGAAAGTTATTAGTCTGAGGGCAATTTAAATCCTTTAAGGGACAGTTCACTCAAAAAGGAAAATTCTGTCATCATTTACCCTCATGTCGCTCCAAACATAAACCTGTATGACTTCCTATCTCCTACGGAATACAAAAGTACATAAGCTATTTCGATAAACGTCTGTGTGTGTTTTTTCCATACAATAAAATTCAATGGGGTCCAAAGATTTGTTTTGGACCCAATTTACTTTAATTTTACAGACAAAAACAGTCTAAACATTCTTCAAAATTCCGTCTTTTGTGTTCCGCTGGAGAAAGTTAGTTAATGAATTAGCCATTAATATTTTAGGACCTCTTGTGGCAACAGTTCATTACATCATGCACGCACGCATGAGTGGTGCATACGCACGAGTGGTGGTGGTGGCGGCGTAGTGGGCTACAGCACATAACTGTTAATCAGAAGGTTGCTGGTTCGATCCCCACAGCCACCACCATTGTGTCCTTGAGCAAGGCACTTAACTCTAGGTTGATTGTCCCTGTAATAAGTGCACTGCCAAATGCATAAATGTAAATGTAATAAATGCATGTGATTTATTTTTTTATTTTTTTTATATCTCCTAACACTGTACAGTACATGATGCAGGGTTCGACATTAACACTTGTCCAGGACTAGTAGATTTTTGAAAGGGCAATTGAAAAAGAAATTGACTTGCCCGACCAGACAAGTAGCCTCATTAAATCGTCAAAAACAAAAGAAGAAATATATTTGTGATATAGCCTAGCTGTGCTACTTATTACAAACTGGGCACTAAATTTGGCGCGGGATTGTGCACATCTTTTTTTCGGGCACGTGATGATCGAATCAGCGTGACTGATCAGTGCTACGGCGTCTCTCTCTCGCGGCATTCCACGGCTCATTGGACACGTGTCGAGTTAGTGTGAGTGCGCAGTGAGCAGCGTGCTGTTTCATTTTTGCTGAACATATGTATAACCTGTTAATTGACATGTTATACATATGACATTATTGACAGGCAAATGTCATAGACCTATATAAAACGAGGGATCTCTGCAAACAAGTGACGCAATTAAACTAGGGATGGGCATTCATCAATCATTTGGTATTCAAATATTTAAGCGCATAAAAAACGAATACTCGAATAGTAAATTATTTAAATTAAGATAATTAATAAGAAAGAGACGTTGTAAAAAATTTTTTTAGTTATAACGTTTGCATCACCATTTAAAAAAACAAGCTTTTAATTATATTCAAAACAAGTTTACATCATGTCCCCTGTGTTTTGTCCGGTATTTTAGAGGATGCTGCATGTATATTTTTGTTACATGTTTTTGTTTACTTGCATAATTTGTAGTACTGTCTGTGTATAAACATTGATATGTAGAACATGTGCTAAATTGGTACTGACTACCGGCATCAGCCAGTGAACCCATAAAACAAGAGGGGACATGCAAGGTCTCTTTAACGCATCCATGTGTGATTAGAAGTAAATCTGTCTTTTGTTGTTTTTAATCACAAGTGACTGTAAAGAACAGAAAGGGTATTAAAAAGATATTATTCATTGACAAATATGATGCGTGGATCTCATTTTTGGACACACAGAATGCGTTAAATCAAATCCTGAAGTCTTTCATAAATGGAAAATGTCTACGTCTCTAGCATGAAGAATCGACAACACAGTAGCTAAAGATCTAATACTTCACTATACTCGTATGCTTTCATTTGATGAATTTATTTCAGGTTTTCACAAGGTCTTATGCGTTGCCTTTATGACATGCCTGTATGTGCACCACACCGCTGGTGGCAGTGGGAAGGTTGTCACACTGATCCTAGCAGCACTAGTGTATATATGGGAAGCAAGGTTATTTCAGATATAAAACTGCAATTGTGTTCTTGTTTTGATGTATTGATGCTAACTGTACTGGTGTTTTTACCCTTTAGTGATTACCTGTTCAAACTGCTCCTCATCGGTGACTCTGGAGTGGGGAAGTCGTGTCTTCTGTTGAGATTTGCTGTGAGTACGGACACACATTGGAAGTTTTAGTCAGTTTTTACTGCCAAAACATATGATAGTTAAGCCAAAAATGAACATTCTGTCTTCATTTATTCACCCTCAATCTGTTTACAAACCTGTATTACTTTCTTTTTACCATGGAACACAAAGCGAGATGTTAATGACTGACAACCTTAGTCACCAGATGCAATGAAAAGTTAATGGTGACTGGGACTGTCAGTCCATACCATTCTCCTTTTGCATTCCAAAGAAGCAAGAATGTCATAAATGTTTGAAACAACATACATGTGAGTAAATTATGACAGAATTTTCATTTTTGGGTGAGCTATTCATTTAACTGCTCTGGATAAATCATGTAAAGGTTAGTTAAAGGAATATTCTGGGTTCAATCGACAGCATTTGTGGCATAATGTTGATTATCACAAAAATGTATTTCGATTTGTTCCTCCTTTTCTTTAAAAAAGCACAAATCTTGGTTACAGTGAGGCACTTACAATGGAGGTGAATGGGGGCCAATAAATGTCTGTGTGTGAGCCACTTCTTATCAAGTGTCTCATTGTGCATGACACCGTGGAGACTCCCAGCATGTGGAGGATCATGCTACTCGAATCACGCACAACTTCCCACTTGCCCCTTTGAGAGCGAGAACCACTAATCGTGCCCACGATGAGATTACCCCGTGTGACTCTACCCTCCCTAGCAACTGGGTCAATTTGGTTGCTTAGATGACCTAGCTGGAGTCACTCAGCATGCCCTGGATTTGAACTTGTGACTCAAGTGGTGATAGTCAGTGTCAATATTCGCTGAGCTACAATTTTTATGTTTTTGTAATAAAATGTCTTATTCCTTTGTTTTGCAAATGCTTTAAAGGGGTCATGAAATGCCTTTTTTATTATTTTAATATACATCTTATCACGTGGCTTGTTGAACATATTACTGCGGAGACGTAGTCAGTGTGGATGCTTCAGGTTATTCTCTGCCGCATCCATACACAACTCACCACGCACACCACCTTTAATGAGAACCACGCATTATAGCAACCCTCCCTAGCAACTGGGCCAATTTGGTTTGTAAGGAGACCTGTCTGGAGTCACTCAGCACACACTGGATTTGAACTCGCGACTCCAGGGGTGGTAGTCAGCATCAATACTCGCTGAGCTTCCCTGGCCACCCATTCACTTCCATTGTAAGTGCCTCACCGGAACCTCGATGTTTGCTTTTTTTAAAGAAAAGGAGGGGCAAGTCAAAATGAATTTTTGTGGAAATCAATATTATGCTACTAATGCTGTTGATTGAGCTTAACTTGTATTAATCCCTGGATATTAATTTAACGTCATGCATACCATGAATTCTTTAGACTGAGAGTTCACTGAATATAGCTACTACTTTTAGAACGCAAGATGTATAGATACAGAGGTACATTAAATGATTTGTTTCCCTCTCTGACATACTATTTGTCTCACTGTTCTTGCCTTTGTTGTTTGTTCATGCAGGATGACACATACACAGAGAGCTACATCAGCACCATTGGCGTGGACTTCAAGATCCGCACTATTGAACTGGATGGCAAGACCATTAAGCTCCAGATTGTAAGTTCCAATAAATTTTTTGACAGTGTGACTGCATGCCATTAAAAGTGAAATTGCTGCTTCGTCTAGTGTCAAGTCCATACTTTGTATTGTTTTGTATCTGTGTAGAGTTGGTGACCGTTTCAATTGTCAGTCATCTATTGTATGCACACCAAGTACATTTTGATGCCCTGCTTTCATGGATAAATATGTTTTCTAATAACTCAATACAACACTTTTAGTGGAATTTGACATGCTTTTAGATTACTTAAAGCTTTCTACTTGTCTCCTAGATGCACGTTTTGTACTGATAACCTTAATATTTTAATGAATCTAATTGGTGTGATAATCCTCAACTCTATTCCAGTGGGATACTGCAGGCCAGGAAAGGTTTCGCACCATCACCTCCAGTTACTACCGAGGAGCTCATGGCATCATTGTGGTCTATGATGTCACAGATCAGGTTAGGCATGATTACCTTTGCTTGACCCGAAATTAACAAGACAAATATTGAAGCTGTGATGAATCGCAGTCTATAAAAAACTGGAAGATGTGAAGTCTTGGGAGAGAATGTTCTTCAGTAGTTTTGATGCTCTTGTACATATCATCCTCAACAGACTTCTCTTGTTTGGTAGCCTGCTTCTCAAACCCAGATCATTGGTGATATTGTTTTGCCTCATCGTTGCTTGAAAATGATGCATCTCTAAAGAGTCTTTCTCTCTTCTTCCTGCCTTCCCTAAAGGAGTCGTATAACAATGTGAAACAGTGGCTGCAGGAAATAGACCGCTATGCAAGCGAGAATGTCAACAAGCTGTTGGTGGGGAACAAGTGTGACCTTACCACCAAGAAAGTAGTGGACTACACAACAGCCAAGGTAATAATGCTTCAAAGTAGAAACTAGGGCTGAATGATTATGACTTAATTAATTGTATAATTATAATTGTCGCCATTTCCCTTGTTAGTGGCATGACAAAGCTAACTAGATGATCTTTTTTTTGTACACAGAAATCAAGCAACGTGACTAGATAGATAGATAGATATTATTTTTTTCTCCCCTTTTCTGCCCAATTCTCAATGCACTCTTTAAGTCCTCGTGGTTGTGTAGTGGCACGCCTTAATCTGGGTGAGAGAGGACGAATCTCAGTTGCCTCCACTTCTTAGACCACCAATCCGTGCATCTAATCATGTGGCTTGCTGGGCGCATTACCGCGTAGACATAGCGCACGCACGTGGAGGCTTCACGCTATTCTCCACGGCATAACTCGCCACACACCCCACCAAGTTCGAATCACGTAGTGACCACGTGGAGGTTGCCCCATGTGGCTCTACCCTCCCTTGCAACTGTGCCATTTTGGTTGCTTAGGAGACCTGGCTGGAGTAACTAAGCATGCCCTGGATTCGAACTCATGACTCCAGGTGAGTCTTTACTTGCTGAGCTACCCAGGCCCCCCTGAATGCAACAAAATTAGAATTCTCCCATTTATAATCACTGCAAGTTCAATAGGGTATGCCTGATTGATTATAATCAGAGTGGTCTAGTTTTATTATATTGCTCATCTGCAGTGTTTTAACACTACAGTGCAAGTGAGCGGCATGACATAACAAATCCAAAATAATTCCAAACTACTGACTATGATTTTCGCTTTAGTTTCTAAAGCTTCTTATCAAATGTCAGGTCATTTTTCTTCAGCATTAATTTTCATCCGTCACCGTGAACTCTAGCAAGCATCTGGGCATCATACTGTTTAAAACTTGCATATTCATATTGGTCCATTAAGGACCTACGGAGCTGAGATATGTTTCTATTTTACTTCAAATGTGTTCTGGTGAAGAAATTAAGTCATACAAACCAGGGATATCATGAGGGCGAGTAAATGATGAGAGAATTTTCATTTTTGGGTGAACTATCCTTTAAATGTAGTTTGGGTTTATTTTTGCTTGCATAGTTTTGTTAATGGTTTTCAAATTAAAGGATATGTATAATGTGAAATTAAGTTTGTTAATGTTGTTGAACAAAAAATACAGGAAGGGGCCCCCCCTTAACTTTTCTTTTCCCCACTTTAAGCCTATTTATTTAAATGAGCATATTGTATTTATTATCCAGTTTATTTCCTAATATCGAACATCACTCAAAAAGAACATATAATACACAGTGGAAAAACTTAGTCTTTGTAAGACTATGGATGGCTCCTCATTACAGTGGTTAGGTCAATGAAGTTAGTGTTTCTAAAAGAGATATATATATATATATATATTAGTATTTTGTTAATATAAATTATTAGTTTAAACGCATTTAGAAACTAACTCCAACTGCCACAGCTGTAATACAAATAAGGTCCAATGGATTACACCTTATAGATTATTAACTATAACATTTTGGTACCAGTGGTTCTGTGATGGCTCGCACCACACATTGAATCGTGTTTTCATATATTATGCATATAAAGCACAGAACGTGAGATTAATGTAATTAAAGTTGCCTCAGTGGCCCGAAATTTTGTGAAAAACCCTGGCATTGTTTTTCTTTCCCTGCTGTCAGTGACCAAGTCTAGACCTGCGACTCATTTTTGGGTCACAACCCACCAGTTGAGAGACACTGCTATAGATGAATTTACAGTGCTGTTAAAAAGTATTTGCCCCTATCCTGATCCTTATATATCTCATACTAAATTGTCTCAAAAATTCTAATAAAATCTAACATAAAATAAAGTTATCCAATACTAACTGGGCATGTGTGAAAGTTTTTTCCCCCTTAGTTACTAAATCCCTAAATCTATGAAACTGCATTCATAATTGGGTTCAGCTGAATTAGATACACGCTGGCCTGATTACTGCCAGCCCTGTTCATTCAAATCAACACCTAAATAAAACTTTTTTTGCAGCATGAAGTTTGCTAAAATGTTTCACCCAGTAGCACACTATGCTAAGGTCGAAAGAAATTCCAGAAATAATGAGGAAAAATGTGATTGCAACTTCCCAGACTGATGTATTTTTAAGGCTCTGGGACTCCGTGAAATTTGCTAAAACACACCTTGATGATCCTCAAAGCTTTTGGGAGAATGTTCTGTGAACTGATGAGTCGAAAGTGGAACTGTTTGAATACAGGTGTCCCGTTATATCTGGCACAAATCAAACACAGAATTCCACAAAAAGAGCATCATACCTACGGTCAAGCATGGTGGTGGTAGTGTGATGGTGTGTTAAACCTAGCATTACAGTTACCATTGCTCATTCTTTGGGTTAGTGATTTGAACTAATCCTAAACTAAGTATTAAAGTTTGGCATGTAACTCATTCCACGCCATTTAAACTAAGGACAAGAATGATACCTAAAATTGCTTTGCTTTTTGAGGAGAGGTGTGCTGCTATCACTTTTTATGATTTTTTTTTTTTATGGACTATGATTAAACGAATAAAAAAGTGGGCTTCCATTGGAGAGGCAAGAGCCATATCTAGGACCAGAATATCTTGAGAATTTTTAGGTCAAATACTTAAGGCAAGCTCGTAGCAGCACACTAACAACCTCTCAGAACTCCTTAGAAGCTTTGTAGCAACACCCACAACATCCTAGCATTGTGGCAGAGAGATTTGTATTTAAGTCTAGTTGAAGATTTAACAAGCTAAGCGTGACGTTAGGGAAAATGTAACGCATTCTCAAGTGTTTTACTTGTTAGTGGTTCTTTTTTTTTGCCTTGCAGGAATTTGCTGATTCTTTAGCCATACCCTTCCTTGAAACGAGCGCTAAGAATGCCACAAATGTAGAGCAGGCCTTCATGACTATGGCTGCTGAGATCAAGAAACGCATGGGCCCTGGAGCGACAACTGGAGGAGACAAACCCAACCTGAAGATTGAGAGCACTCCTGTGCAGCAGTCTGGTGGCGGCTGCTGTTGAAGAACCGGAGCACACAACCATCCCTTCCCTCCTCAAACACATTTTCTCACACCAAAAAGCATTCTCATGGGAGGAACCACTACATCAAGAGCCAATGTTCTGACCACCTTACGGCTACGTTTTGAAATTAATCTTCTTTTATGACATCACAGTCTTCTTGTTTTTACTCTCTTGCCTCCCACTTTTCATAGACACCTCCCCCTCTTCTTAGCCATGTTCTTTTTCCTGTACATCTGCTGCGCCTACATTAATAGCCCCATCCACACCCGTAGCCCCACCCCTTTGAACTTCAAATCCAGGATGGAGCTTTTGTACATTTCAAATGTTCACAAATAAAGATAAGTCTTTGATGAGAGAAAATATAGGGGCGATGCTCAATTCTATTAAACTCCATTGGAGAGGTTTAAATTGAAGTTAACCTATCTCTAGTATTTCTAATTCACACATGTGCACACAAGCTATCATGTACAAACTTGAATGATTGAGGTTATGTGTGTGAGGGCATGGCTTCTTTGGCTGAATCGTTCAACAAGAAGTCAACAGCGCATACAAAGTTGGCAATATTCTATTTGTTCTCATCCTACTAGTTTATTATTGTTATTATGGTGATTTTTAAGACTGATTTTTTTCCTGTAGTTTTTGTGTTTTCTAATGAAGGCTTTGTACAAAGACTTACTGCTGTCAAATGTCCTCATCTGGTCGGGTGATGGGGAGTGTTAAGGTTGGTTGATGAAAGCTACTGTTCCCTCTGTTACCTCAATGACCTTCACTTCTTTTGTCCAAACTGAACACCTCAGTTTCTTGAACTTGGCACATGTCGATGAGGTTGTTTCCTCCCATTTGCAGCAGTTTTGGGGATTTAGTTTGGAACCTCTACATTTTGATATCCATTAATCATCTTGTTGGGTTGGATGTGCTCAGAAGCCGCTAAAACTTGTGCTCCCAAAACGGTCCATCATGCATCCTAAGTGTGTGCATTCAAGGTATATGCGTGTATTTATTTCCATACGGTAAAAATATTAGCATATTTGTGGAGGGCCTTAATTTTGCCAACAATTAAAGTGTCAGTTATTTGGAATTGGTTTGGTGTGTTTGTGCGAATGCATTGTGTTACATCTGAATGAAGGAATATTGGGATTGACTGGCCTTGCACAGAAGACCGGATATGATATACCATGTTCCTTAATGAAAAATATCCACATGGATTCTAGACTTCAGACCTTACAGTGAATCGATCTCTGTGGATACCTACAGTCATTTGGGACCTTTCTCAAGAACTTATAAGTAAAGGATCTAGAATATTACTGCAGAAATTTGTTCGAATGTTGCCTTGGGTGATTTGATAGGTTCAAATGGATGATGAAGGGCAACCCAGGGCCCATATGCCCATCTCCATGAGGTTAAACATCAGTCTTATTCAGCAGATTTCGAACACTGACTCAACTGGTGATTGCGATTGAGTCCTACTATCCTCTGTTGGCCTGTTTTATTATTTACAACTTGGATCTAGAAAAGCATAGATAAACTTTACTAGTATTAGTGTGTCACTCTGTCTTAATTAGGATAGATTCACCGTCATGTTTTTGGATCACTTAATGCACATCGAGTCAGCGTAATCTAGTTTTGACACCACTAACACTTGCCAGTGCTAATTTTCATCACTAACTTTCTGTGGTGGATTTGCTTGTAGTATTTTGTACCTGAATTGGTAACGTTGGGCTGGAGGGAGCAGTAGCAGGGATGTGGGTGTGCGTGCAATGGCCAGGAATGGGGGATGGGCAAGGGGCAACTGTGTTTGGGAACATTCCTTTTGATTTTAAAATGTGCAGATCCATTGTGGATCTTGATTTATGTCTGTGTGAAATTAAACTGTATAAGAAAGTCTCATTTAAAACTCCCACACATTAAAAACAAGTGCTTTTTCTGGGATGCGTTCTTAACGGTCCTTTTGTTTTCTCAGAAGGTTTGCTGTTCTACCCATTTTTTTTTTTATTATTTGGTCTATGAATTTAAGTGTTTTGTGCTGTGTCTCAGTTATTGGAAGGATTAGTGGGGTACCATGTGGGGAGTTGATGGGTTGGGGAGGGTTGCTTATGAATGTGAGGGAAAGTTCTAATGGTTTTTGTCTTTATTTCATTTCTACTTTTTACCCAAAATATTTGCACATCTCATTTTTGAATTAGGACACGGCGATGATAAAATGGCGAGCACCTCTTTTGTAGTTTCCCTGTCTTACGCACACTCTTTCTCTCCACCCCCTTTGCTTGCTCACTCTGGTGCTCTGTTTCATAGTTGGGTTTGATCTTGTTTTCTCTTCTCTGTACATATTATAAATATATATAATAAAAATGATCAACTTGAGACTTAAAGATGACTTCTGGGTATTTTCTATTTTGTGTTGAGTGGAATGTTGTGTGGGTGGTGAGGTGTGTAGCACTTGCCATGTTAGTTTGAAATGGAAATATGACAACTGTTAAATGTGAAAGTCAATCAGATGCCGGAAGAAAACAAAAGAAATACAAAATGATTTCAATTATACAGCATATACTGTATGTGCATAAAGTACTGTGCAAACATTTTAGGCACTTGTGGAAAAAGTTGCAAAGTGAAGATGTCTTCAAAAATAATGTCATAATAAGTATGTTTATCAATTTACACAAAGTCCAGTATACATAAAAAAATATATATAATTGGTGTGACAATCTTTGCCTTCCAAACAGCACCAGTTCTCTTAGGTCAGAGGTGCCCAAACTAGTGCCAGCGGGCCAATGTGATGACCTTAGATTTGGCCCACCTTGCCATAGATGACAAGAGGGCAAAACAATTAAATAATAATAATATGGCATTGATGCAGCTCTTTGGTTTTAATTAATCTTTATTAATCCTTTTTTTTTGCATTACAAAAACTATAGCTTATTTGAGAAGAAGAGTGTTTAAGTGATTTAAGTAAAAAATGTGTATGCCTACTTCAATGACCTTTAAGTGCTGTCTGAAAGTTCACTCCTTTGGCCATCCCAGGTGCCACCCCAAAATCTTCACTATGATCGGCCATCTCCAAAGTCGGACGTGGGCCTTCAATACCGCCAGACTGAACCTACTTGATTTAAAACATGGTGGGAACTGAAGCAATGCCTAGAGATGGGTGATGCTACTTATTTTCATTTTCGATTCGGGCCAACATCGCCGATATTGATACCAATACCGATACTCCTATTAAATTGAATTTTTATGAATTCTTTGGATACAATTTGTAACTTTTATTATTACTTTTATTTGATAATATAAATATATATATATATATATATAAGTAAATGGGCAGTATGCATGAACTATGCAAAAACATTTTACAGCATTGTTTAATGAAATAATATTATTACATTTGACAGTCCCAATAAATGGTTATACTGAGTGAAATCCAGGACAATGATAAGAAATATCTTTAAAATCTTCTTTGTCATATAACAAAACTAAAGACTAACAAACTTGATAGTATTACATCATGCTATTGTATCTTCATCTCTCCAAAACTTCACTGATGTACAGATTTTGCTGTTTTGGAAGGAAATTGGTACTTTAATTCACCAAAGTGGCATTCAACTGATCACAAAGTATAGTCAGGACATTACTGATGTAAAAAAAAAAAAAAGCACATTTTTTATCAAAACTAGATAGGCCCCATTTCCAGCAGCCATCATTACAACACCTTATCCTTGAGTAATCATGCTAAAATTATCATTTGTTACTAGAAAATTATTTGCCATTATATCAAACACAGTTGAAAAATAATTGGTTCATTAAATTAATTGTCTTTGTGTTTGTTTTTGAGTTGCCAGAGTATGCAATAGACTGGCATGTCTTGAGGTCAATATTATGTAAAAAATGGCTTTCTCTAGAAACTCGTCAGTCAATCATTGTTTTGAGGAAAGAAGACCTAGCTGCAGACCGGTCAGAGTGCCCAAGCTGACCCCTCTCCACCGCCAAAAGCGTCTACAGTGGACACGTGAGCATTAGATCTGGACCATGGAGCAATGAAAGAAGGTGGCCTAGTCTGATGAATCCAGTTTTCTTTTAGATCATGTGGACTGTGTGTGTGCGTTGTTTACCTGGGGAAGAGATGGCAGCAGGATGCACTATGGGAAGAAGGCAGGCCGTCGAAGGCAGTGATGCTCTGAGTAATGAAGATTCTGATGGGAAATCTTTGGTCCTGGCATTCATGTTGATGTTGCTTTGACACATAGCACCTACCTAAAAATTGTTGCAGACCACGTACACCCCTTCATTCAATAGTATTCCCTGATGGCAGTGGCCTCTTTCAGCAGGATAATGCGCCATACTACACTGCAAAACACTTTCAGGAATGGTTTGAGGAACACGACAAAGTGTTTAAGGTGTTGACTTGGCCTCCAAATTCCCCAGACCTCAATCCAATTGAGCGACTATGGGATGTGCTGGACCAACATGTCAGAACCATGGAGGCCCCACCTTGCAACTTAAAGGATCTGCTGCAAACGTCTTGGTGCCAGATACCACAGGAAACCTTCAGAGGTCTTGTGGAGTCCATGCCTCGATGGGTCAGAGCTGACATGGGGTGATGGTCAGACTAGCCTTTATCATTGAAGGAATGAGTGTTACACTGAGGCCTGTACACTGGAGTGGGAACGATTAGGAGGTAGAGGGTCCGTCTTGGTCTGGGGTGGTGAGTCACAGCATCGTCGGACTGAGCATGTTGTCATTGCAGGCAGTCCCAATGCTGTGCGTTACAGGGAAGACATCCTCCTCCCTCATGTGGTACCCTTTGCAGGCTCATCCTGACATGACCCTCCAGCATGACAATGCCACCAGCCATACTGCTCGTACTGTGTGTGTGATTTCCTGCAAGACAGGAATGTCAGTGTTCTTCCATGGCCAGCGAGCACGTCTGGGACCTGTTGGATTGGAGGGTGAGGGCTAGGGCCATTCCTCCCCAGAAATGTCTGGGAACTTGCAAGAGCCTTTATGGAAGAGTGGGGTAACATCTCACAGCAGAACAGGCAAATCTGGTGCAGTACTTAATGCAGCTGGTGGCCACACCAAATACTGACTGTTACTGTTGATTTTGACTTCAACCTAAGTGTATGTAAACTCCATGGCGGGTCGTGCATTTAAATTATAGTGCTTCAGTGTGATTCATACTATAAAGAAAACACTGTTTCACAATTAGTAAGACACTCTATGCCTATAGACACTATACATAACATACACTGCCAAATAATAATACCAATTGAAATTTTTAAAACATGTCCACGCATGAAAGTCAAAACCAAGAAAGTTAAACATTTTAGTTTCGTATGGGTAGACAGTTACTTTTCAAAACTTAAACTGACACTAAATCAGGCATCCCAACCTGCAAAAAGTCATTTCAGGGAGGTTGATTGGTTGACTTACCGAAACAGGCCAATCAGGATGCTCTCTGTCTTCACTTCTTGATGCACACGCACACACACACGCAAGGTCTCTCGCTCTCTCCCTCTCTGGCGTGCGCGCTACACGGTTTGGAGCACAGTCTAACCGCTCTTGCTCGCTCGCTCTTGATTCCGGGAGATTTTAACTAATTTGCAGGCATCAGGGAGCCGCTATCAATACGCGGGAGACTCCCGGAACTTCCGGGAGACTTGGGATGTCTGCTAAATGCTCCAACCAGCCTAATTTACATTTAGAAAACTCCTGATATTGTTATAACAATGCAAAAATCACATACCAATTTACTTTTTAAATACATAAGGATCTCTTATTCAATGTTGACAGCAGCAGTAATGACAACCGGGAGTCTTTAGCAAGATCTCGCGCTCTTTGCTTTCAAATGACCTACATCACTTAAAGTGTGATTGCATCACTCAAGGCTAGCTAGAAGGCCTTGACTTGGACATATCCTAAAGGCCACACCCACCAACAACAAATAAATCAATCTGATTGGCTGATGAATCTGACAATCTGATTTTGATGCCTATTCACTGCTATGTTGAGGGATTCTGTAGAAATTCTGAAGGCTTAACGGAGTGGAGCTCAAACTCACGCGTTGCTTCGGCTAAAGTGCTCGGCTTTGGGCATGCGATTTGTGAACCAGTCGCATGAATAAATTCTGATTGGATAAACTATTCGTTGTTTACTATTCGTTTGTAGATGAATTAGGAATGGAAAGCGATTGAAAATACATAGGCAAAAAGGTAAATGAGAATGAAATGATGAAAAAATATTTATTTATTAGACATGTTAGGCCAGCAGAGAAAGCTTTGCTGGCCCTGATAATTATCCACTGTGTAAACTTCTGACTTCAACTGTATATATATATATATATATATATATATATATATATAGTATAAAGGTAAATTTCACAAAGCCTGGTACAGGTCACATCTTACCCCACAATAACAAGATTTGTTTGTTTTAAACAGAAAATGATGGATAGGATATTAAGCACATTTTCTCCATATTGTCATTACTGAAGTGAGTAAATAATGATGTAATATTTAAATTGCAAAGTATGTGAGTTATTCTGTGTTAGCTCAATATTATTTTACCTTTGAAAGAAATACATAAATGAAAGGATCTCCTTTTGATGACAGAAAGTGAAAATCAGTGATTAGTTTCCAGTAGTGTAACATATGAACTATGAATAGCTTTCTGCAGTTATCCATTTTATTCCCAGTGCCACATTAAACCACTGTAATCCACCACATGTATAGAATAAATGGAATCTCTAATGTTAGATTTGACCTGTTAATGGATGTACTATGTCTGGTGTGCTTTTGTTTTTGTCTATGCACACACTTTGAGAGGGAGGGGTGCATGTGTAGTAGGGGTGAGCCAATAACCTTGAGTTATTTATAGCCAGTTAGAGTAGCTGCAGTCAGTATGCAGGACTGTACCGTTCCACTCAGACTCCCCTGAGAGAGAGAGAGAGAGAGAGAGTGCAGGATGGAGGTAAGGGTGGATGCAGCATTGCTCTAATTTCTCAGTTTGCCAGATCATCAAAATCACTACAAGGAGACCCTGAAAATATCTTAACATGCCTGTGTAGTTCATGCACCATTTAACATACACGCACTGATGATACATTTAAACTGGATTTTCTCTATTGATTTTAGTGCCAGTTGGTAATTGAAATGACTTATTTTTGTCCTCTCTTTTCTTTCTTTCTCTCCAGTACAGAATTGCTGAATAGGTGAATGAAATTAAACCTGCACATCTGTCATATTTCACCCCAAAACTAAAAGGAAGACATTTATCTTAAAATGCAGCCTATTTTAGGGCTTTTAAAATGTTTTGTTTTTTGACAATGAGGTGGCAATTATAATAATGCAAAAAAAAATAAATTAAAAAAAAAATAATAAAAAAAATAAATAAATATATATATATATATATATATATATATATATATATATATATATATATATGAAAATAATGTCACAACAATGCAAAAATATTTTATGGTCCAAAAAATTTCTTAAAGCAATAATATTTCTTGATTTTGGAGAGAAATGGGACCCGAACATTTTTTTTTAAGTAGAGCTGCTACCGATTGTTGGATGTTGACACAATAGTCTCTTTTTCATCATTACACAATTTAAATGACAGCTATTACATATGCAAATGTATTACATTTTTATTTACATCTTCGACTCTTACACACAGTAATCACAATTTTAATTTTCAACTTTTATTTCATTACTTTTATTTACACATTCTGCATCACATTGCAAAGTATATTCCCTTTTGCATCCCTGCCTTTTTCACTAGCTCTTTATTTGGTGTCCATCCTCCATAGTCCGAGCTCTCATTTTGTGTTATTTAATCCTAAAGGGATGGTTCACCCCAAAGTGAGAATTCTGTCATCATTTACTCACCCTCATGTCATTCCAAACCCATATGGCTTTCTTTCATCTGTGGACCACAGAACAAAAGAGATGTTAGGCAGAATATTAGCCTCGGTCTCCATTTACTTTCATTGCATTTTTTTTCTTCCCATATGATGAAAGTGAAAGGTTATTGAGGCTAACATTCTGCCTTACATCTCCTTTTGTCTTCCATGTTAAAAGGAAAATCATATTGGTGTGCAACGAAATGTGGGTGAGTAAATGATGATAGAACTTTAATTTTTGGGTGAAATATCCCGTTAACATCGCACTTTCCGAGCGATAGCTGTTTCTCTCAGTCGACCGGCCCTTGGAAGATGAGTTTGATGTGGCCTTGTTCTCCGGTCAGCCACGTTCCACAGAAAGGACAAGCAGCGTGGAAGGCATGCGTTCCGTGCGGCAGTGGGATTTGACTCCAGCCTTGCACCGTCTTTTCCGAGCACACGTGCCCGCAGGGGCAGAACGCATGTGTCGGGGGGCCTGCGTCCAGGTACAGCCCTCCTTCGCACCCAAGCCAAAGGGGCACATAGGGGCCCACCCCTCTGCACATGGGACACTCGCGCTCTCCAGTGGTGGCTGGAGCGGTTCCTCCGCCCCCGGTTAACACCAAGGCAGAAGATCCTGCCTTCTCCTTGCGAAAGCCCCAGTTATGGTAGCCGTGAACGTGGCCGCAGTTCATATACACCCAGGGTTGTTTCTTGTCGATGGTGGCACGTTGGGCCAAGCTGGGGAAGGCGAGTGTGTTGAAACCCACAGGACACTGTGGACGAGCAGCATTTAGTTCTTGACGTAGGGATTCGAGCTGTTTGAGAGTCGGGGTGTGGCGAAGACCGCTGGGGGTCCGCCAGAGCAGAGTGGCCCCGCAAAGATCGATTAGAGAACCATCCTGCAACATGTTCGACTCGTTCTCGACCTGTGAGATAAAGAACACATACGTTCATACATACATTCAGTCATTTAGAAAGAGAAGGTTTTAAGCACTGTAGAAGCTCACAGAACTTTGAAGCTCCAAAAACCACATAAAGGCAGTTTAAAAGTTATCCATACGACTACAGTGGTTTAATCCATGTCTTCAGAAGCGATATGATAGGTGTGGGCAAGAAACAGATCATATTTAAGCCCTTTTTTACTATAAATCTCCACTTTCACTTCACATTCTTCTTATGTTTTTTGGGGATTTGCATTCTTCATGCATATTGCCACCTACTGGTTGGGGCTGGTCAAAGGTGGATATTTATAAAGGACTTAAATATTGATCTGTTTCTCACCCACACATATAGTATTGCTTCTGAAGACATGGATTTAAGCACTAGAGTCTTATTGATTACTTTTATGCTGCCAATACATGCGTTTTGTAGCTTCAAATTTCTGGTCACCATGCACAAATTGTGTTGCAATTCTTTAGTGAATTTGCCCCACAGTGTCTTAAAAATGCGGGAGACACTGAAAAAAAGTGAGACCTGACACAATGGTCAAAAACGTCTGTCTAGCATGTTTACATAGTTAAACTATTTAAATACAGTACAGATGGACGCAAAAACATATTCCGGGTGAATGGCCCGTCATTTACCATTCATTTTTACTGCATATTTTTCCATAGAATGAAAGTGAATGGTAACTGTCATTCTGCCCTGGATCTCATTTTGTGTTCCACAGAAAAAAGTAAGTCAAAAAGGTTTGGGTGAACAAATGACGACAGAATATTCCTTTTTGAGTGAACTATACCTTTAAAAGTTGGATGAGCCACAGTTTATTTATTTTAAGCCATTTAGATTTACTAAGCCAAGACTAAAATTAGATCAAGTTTAACAAATTTGTTTCCCTCACAGATTTGTTAACGTGTTTAAAGCAAATTCTCACCAGTTTTCCTCTTTGCTGGGCAGATCTTGTCTCTCGAAGGGCAAAAACATTCCCACACACGGAGATCTCCCTCCAAACCCCTGGAGCGGGCTCAGATACAAACTCCCCTGCTGGGTGCATCACAAGCACCCCATTGGTTGTTAGCCCATCCATCAAACCATCTGAGGTCCTCCATTTAGCAGCTCGCTCCTGCAAATCAAGCATTTCAAGAAGATTTACAAGAGTATTATTATTCTCCTCTGACTATTACACTCAGTATCAAGATTAATTCACAGATTAACAACAGTTGTTTAAATGTTTGTTTTACATTATATAATAAACACACTGACAAACTAAGCTTAAAGGATTACAATGCACAGACAGATACTGTAGGGTTTCTGTTTATAACTACTGTACTAGCTATTACACAACACACCTACTACTTGGAGCTGCATTATAAAGTGGGAGTCTGAAATATTCCTACCCAGCCTGAAAACAGTATCCATTCTTTCTCTTTCCACCTCCACAGAGCAGCAGCGAGCGGAGAGCTGCACAAGGACATTTGTCCATAGCCGTGCCTTGATAGGTCATGCAGCACTGCTGGCTACTGGACCATTGCTGTTCTCAAGGTTAATGTATTTTTGAGAATAAAAATGTAAATATCCACCATTCAGTTATCAAGGTCAAATCATATCAAATACTGTCATTATTTACTCATCCTCATGGTCTCCCAAACCTCTATGACTTTATTTCGTTGAACACAACATATAAATGTTCACACGTCTTTCACCATTAAATGTAAGTAAATAGTTATTCAGGGCTGTCAAGCTCCATAAAGAACAAAAAAGTGCCTAATGCTGAGTTCACACGATTTTAAGCCCGAATTTCGCTCGCCGACAAAAGCCTGAAATCGTAGGCAAATCAGAGCTCGCTCCCGCAAGCGACAAACGCAATGTATGAACCATCAAAGACGCGATCGTTGACACGTTGCCGAGGTGTCGCCGATGTCAGCGAGATATCTATCATGTTAAATATCAACTGCAGCGTTGACCTACAGCCAATGAGAGAAACGGGGCACGAGAAGTTTCAGTGGGAGGAGTCCTAATGTACCTGCAACAGAACATCAACTAGCATGGCTGCGTTATCAAGAAAGTCTCATTGGACCGAAGAAATTGAGGAAATTGCATGGCCCTATGCAACATCGAGATTATGGGTTCGATTCCCAGGGAACACACAAACTGATAATATTTATACCTTGAATGCACTGCAAGTCATTTTGGATAAGAGCGTCTGCCATATGCATAAATGTATGTACACAAGACCTCCATTAAACTGATAAAGCCTACCTGAACGTCCTATAAACCTGTGAGTGACACTTACACATATAGGTTTTAACAGGTAAACTAGTAGGAAAATGACGCGTGTGTTACTGTTAGTCCTCTGATTTCAGTGAAAATTGAGCTGTGCCGTTTTCTTCCATCAGCTGAAAAGGATTCTGCATTAGTAAGAGTGTTTATGACTCAATGGCCTCAGTGGTATGACTCACCCCAAGGAAGATGTTTTTGGAAGTGTCAAAGCCCGCGGCATATATTCGTGCAGTGTACGGAGCATTTCGCTCACACATGATGCGGCAAGCGTAGCGGGAGATCGTGCTCTGGGCCGACTGTCCTCCCTCTCCGTTGGCACCCCCCTGACCCTGTCCTCCACTGCCGCTGCCTGCTGTGTCTGTCACCACAAAGTCAATCATGCTCTCTGTGGAACGGCCGATCTTGAGTAAAAGACACATTAGCAAAAAGACAAGAGCAAGTGAGATATTGAGCAAATATTCTGGCACAGATTGATTAGATATGAAAGTCTTCCACACTGGTGCCGAAACCCGGGATTGGAGGAAGACGCGCTGTCAGAGGACCGAATGGCAGCGTGGAAGGGAACCGGAGTGTTTTTCTTTTTTTTTCTCTCTCACTCCATCAGGCTCTCCCACTTTATTTCTCTCTCCCTTCTGCCTCCCCTCATCCTACTCAGGTTCCCAGGAGGAGGGGAAGACCAGCCGGTGGCAGAACGGCCGAAGGGGCAACTCCTTCCCTCCAGGAATGGGGGAGGGAGTAGGTCAGGCCGGTTGGTTCCCCAGCGTGAATCGGGTTTTGGGGGTGTGTGACGAGGAGGAGGGCATGAGGATGCATGCCTGGTGTGGAGTTGCCCCAATCAACGGGAGAGAGAGAGATAAGGAGGAGCTGGAGATGCCAGAGAGAGAGAGAGAGAGAGAGAGAGAGAGAGAGAGAGAGAGAGAGAGAGAGAGAGAGAGAGAGAGAGAAAGAAAGAAACAATCTTTTGTTATGCTGAAAAGCAATTTTAAGTTGTGTTTAATTAAAAAGCATTTTTGGTTGATAACCCGGTTCCCACTTCCTCCTTTCCGATAAACAAGATGTTCCTGGATCAGCATTACTATTGAACATCAGAGTTTAGGGTTATAGTTAGCAATGTTGAGGAGTAACTAACTAACAGTAGCGATGATACTAACTAAATTTTCCAGTTTCGTGACAGTAGCTATTTTCACAATAGTGTAGATTATCCAGCAACGAGCAACATTTTTTCAGATGGAACCAGTGCTGTGTCACAAAACGGACTACTTTGAACAGTGCTGTTCAAAGTAGTTCCCCCAATAATGATGGTTAGGCTTAGAACATCATTCTTATAAACCCATCCTTTTCTGCTGATTTCAGAGGTACAGTGCTTTTGCGTGACACCTGTCTAGGCTTCAACGCACCTCTCAGAACAACTGTCATATGCCAACTAATGTGTTGCAAACAGCATCTCAGAATGTTGATTATACTGTTTATACATTTTCATAAAGTATCTTTGTATAATATGATGATTATTCCCTAAATGTCATGATAAGCATAAATGTTTCTCTATAAGCAGTCTCTCTTTCTTGTGAAGTGCCGTGGTGAAAGTTCAATTTGTTTGAACTCTGAGCATCCAGCGTGTGATGCAGTGGTGTCGGGCGTTGCAGCTTGATGCTTCCCTGCACAGAGTTAAATGCATTGAGGAATGTTGACATGACTCATGTGAAAGGGATTTTAGGGTTAGGGGTATGACTGGGCCTTTAGGGTTAGGGGTTGCTGATTCAGGAACATGCCCATATTGGGTAAATCATTTAGTGCATACAGTTAGTTAACGTTCTTGAGGCCAGAAATATAGAACAGAGAAATATGATTCACCACAGACAACACTATTTTACTTATGGTGCAGTGAAATTGAATATGTTCACAGCTATAATAAATATTTAAATAGCCTTACTGAACTATAATGAATATGTATGCAACAATAATTAAATACAATGATTATTTATAAAGTCATACTGTTATAAAGAACTAAATAATGACTGAAAATGTTAACAGCTATAATGACCTAATTAATAATGAATATGCAAGAAATTATAATTAACTAATTCATTACTTCTAAACAGCTTCAGTCAACTAAATATGTTAACAGATTCAATCAACTAAATAATTTATAAGTAAACAGCTATTATGACCTAATAAATTGAACATGTAAGCAATGATAATGAACATCTAAACAGCTTGATTCAATGAAATAATTTATAAATAAACAGCTATAATTAACAAAAATGTAAATTTAAATGTAAACAGCTATTATGACCTAATTAATAATGAATATGTAAGCAATGATAATAAACTAAATAATGAATATGTAAGCAATAATAAATGAACATCTAAACAGCTTCAGTCAACTGAATGAATAAGTAAACAGCTATAATGAACTAAATAGTAAATACTGTGTGTAAACAGCTTAAGTAAACTAAATGAGACGTTGTGTCTTTCTCAATGCTTTGCTCACCTGAAACATGTCAGTGTTTGTGTCATGTGTATATTCCACGATAACAGAATGACTCCTGGACAGTGTGTAAGAGATGCTGTGCTGACTTTTGTTGCTTAGGGCCTGCAAAACACACACACACACACACGCACACTTTTTTTGACTAATGGCCTTTATTGCATTTTTCATTCTCTAAAGAAGTTTGAGGAATGCAGGTACTTTTATGTTCACAAAACTTATGCAACATATTGGCACAACAAAGGTGTTATGCAATTGCTCTTACAGTATTTTGTAGGTGGGTCAAGAGGACAGTTATTTTGGAACAGATTTTGTGTAGGAAAACATTTAAGCAATAAACAACTGTTTGAAATCTCATTGAAAGACCTTAACATGAGGTTGGAAAGCTATTATACTAAACATCCATGAACATCTGTTTATTACATTTATGGCAAGACTCGTTGAAATTCTTAATTCTGATTGGTAATTTGTGACATTCTGAATATCTAGTCTGAAGAATGCACAGTCAGCTGGTTACTATCACAAAATAAACACCCAACAGGGTGATCAGAACCCCAATGTGAAGCGGAGGGTTCTTGTATCACCCCGAAGTGGATTATTGACCAGCTGACTGTACATTACTCTGTAATGTTACAATACATTTGTAAAGCATTTAAATATAGCTCCATGATATAAATGCTGTCACCTTTGACACTAGAGGTGTGGAGACGTTGTGGATGACATCAGGTTTTACGCCGTTGGATTTGGGTCTTTTGTAAAGGGCCAGCCGACTCCTTCTGCGCCCCTTGTCCCCGCTAGCAAGTGAACCATTATGTCTGGATGTAACAAGACCACAAGAGTATGATATAAGCTGAGCAAGTCCTTTGCAAGAACAGTTTTAGAAAGTAACTAACTAAAAGTAGTGAAACTACTAACTACAGTTTTCAGTAGTGTGACGGCAACTCAGCTGATTTCAAAACAGAGCAACTTTTCAAAAACGAACTATTTTTTCACCTAGTATTACAAGTCTATTTTTGTCACATTGATTTGCATGTGAAGGCACTAATCAAACATACTTTCCTCAAATGCCCAAACTCTCTTATACAAATGACTGGAAAGTTTGTTTATACATTTCATTGAAACATAGAGTAAAACAATACAATTCATTTGAATCCCTGTGCAGACACATGGGCTGCATTTTTTTGTCTTTTTTTGTAAAAATCTATAAAATAGTATTTTAGTTTTTACATTTATTATTATTCATTCAATTTTTTGCTATTATGATTATCAAGAAGGGATGGATTCAGATTGGACAATTTTCACGAGGACAAAGATGTATTCATTGGAGGTGTCTAGGTGATGTTTAAGTGATCAAAAATCAACTATTTTTTTCATGATGCAAATTTTTAGATGGCAAAGCTCCTTAAAAGGATTAGTTCAACCAAAAATGAAAAACCCCTCATCTTTTACTCACCCTCATGCTATCCCAGATGTGTATGACTTACTTTCTTCTGCAGAAAACAAATGAAGATTTTTAGAAGAATATCTCAGCTCTGTAGGTCCATTCAATGCAAGTGAATGGTGACCAGAACTTTGAAACTCCAAAATTCACATAAAGGCAGCATGCAAGTAATCATTAAGACTCCAGTGGTTAAATCCATATCTTCTGAAGCAATACAATAGGTGTGGGTAAGAAACAGGTCAATATGTAAGTCCTTTTTTTACTTTAAATTTCCACCTTTCACCAGCCATGACCAGTAGTTGGCGATATGCACAAATAATTATATTGCCATAAAAAAAAGAATAAGGATGTGAAAGTGAAAGTGGAGATTTATAGTAAAAAAGGACTTAAATAACACCTATAATATAACTTCAGAAAACATGGATTTAATCACTGGAGTCATATGGATTACTTTTATGCTGCCTTTATTTAAATTTTGGAGCTTCAAAGTTTTGGTCACCATTCACTTTTTGAGATTGTGAGGAACAACAAAGCTGAAATATTCTTCTAAAAATCATCATTTGTGTTCTGCTGAAAAAAGAAATTCAGACACATCTGGGATGGAATGAGGGTGACTAAATTAGATAATTTACATTTTTGGGTGAACTATTCCTTTAACTCTTAGGATATGTTTTATAAGCCATGTCTAAACACCAGAGATCACACTATGTCCATAAATCTCATTTGTAATTCAAAATACAATGTATCTTTATTAATCATCTCCATTCTGTTTATCCTAGATTGTTAGATATTGATGTTGCTATCTCGACAAAATTATCACTTGGCCTAGAAAATATTATCATGTTCCCATAAGTTAATATGACATGGCGCAAACAAGTGTACTGAATCCGTCCCTCCATATTCACTGTACATAACAATTAACTTTTTAAAATGTTGCCGTTTTTCACCCTAATTGAGCTTCTCATTGTTTTGCTGCCAGATAAATACAGCTCTGAAAAAGAAAAGAGCATAAAATAGCTGAAATATTGCCCTGCCCTTAAAAAATAGCCTTAATGAAGTTAGCTGCTCTTTAGTAGCTAGTCGTGTCCTTAAAAATAATTAAATTACATGAATCTGTCTCTCTGTCTATACTATGACAGAAGTCATACAATCATCTACAAAATGAATGATGCAAGATGCTCAAGAGCTTGTCAATGAGGAAGCAAAGCCATCTAATAAATCATTCAGAGAATGATCAATAGTCCAGACATTCAAATGAGCTCTCTCTCTTTTTGTCTCTTTGAGAGGCTTACAAAATCCTGTTCACTGTTCTTTCCCAATTTCATTTACTCAAGGGTTAAACCCTCTTCCTCTTTCCCCTCCTGGCACTGGAAGCATTCATTTCACGGCTCTGCCAAACAGCAGCTTGATTTGAATGGCATCTTTGTTGGCAGTCAAATGAAGAGTTTTGCATCTGCAGCTGAAATCTAAAGTAAAAATAAGTCTGGAAAATGAGCCGCAGGTACGTTTGTGGCATTCATTCATCTAAAAGAAACGATGTTGACTGAAGTCATTCTTATTTAAGGGTAATTTTCCCCTTGAACTCCCACTGAACTCCTGTATTCATTGAAATACCCTGGCTGAGTGGAGGAGCTGTTATTTAGATTAATGGATTTTGTAAATCTGAGACGGTCTTGTACAGTTCAGATGAGTGTACTGTAGGTACAATTTAAACTGAATGAATAGAAACTCAATATTGCCATTCCATTGATACTGCTGTCAAAGCCCATGGGAAAGAAAAATTTCAAATGAGATCTTCTTAAAGGTGCACTACGTAATTTTTTCCGCATTAAAAAAGTTTCACTCCTAAAGAAATTAATTGTAATTTTGAAACACATGTATAAAATCATGAGCACTCAGATGAGATGAAGACTTCAGTCATATCAGTCACCTTATAAAAGTTGTTTTATTCTACATGGGGCAGGGGCGCCCTCATGGGGGCTGCCATTTTAGAGTCACATGACCAGATGAATACGACTCGCTTAAACTCAGTAACCGTCTTGTTATTGGACACTTTCACTCTTGGATTAAATGAATCAATGCTGATTGTGAATAGTGAATTTCTACAATGGCATCTGTAACTGAAAACTATTCATTTTGAATGATGCTGTATCCACACCACATGCGGAAGAGCATGCAAAGCGCTTCTCAAGCGCTCTGATGCATGCACCATCAGGCTCTCGCCAACTCCTGCGGAAATAAACGAACAAAAAAAAACTTTGATAGTGAACACAAAGCGCTCCAGTTTCACTTTAATGATCGTGTAATGGCAAAAGTTCATGGTCATAGGAGGTTCATACATGCAGTGGCGCAGAGTTAATGGCACACGGAGGAGGAGATGCACGCTTACTCTATTTCTGTGGAGTGATAAAATAATGAAACTAAATCTCAAAGATTATGCTTCATGAGAAATAAGGGCTTGTGGGGTATAAAAGAGCATTAAAATAACATGTGAAAGTGAAGAAATTAGGAAAGAAATATTTTACTATTTTACTTTTAAGTTCCAAAAATACAAAAAACAATGTAAAACTGATCAAAACTAAAGTTGACCAAAAAGAGACATATTTTAATTATTTTGAAATATTATAATATTTCAAAAAGAATTTCATGTCATAAGTTTAAAAAGCCTTAAAAGGAAATCATATATCCATATTTTATTATTTGATTTAAATATTTGAAGTTAAATATGTAAAAATGACTTCTTAAAGTTTATAAATCACACATGCACCTTAAGAAATCGTCATAGCCATAAAACAATTAATCGTCATAATCGCAATTATTTTGTGGCAGGGAGGAGGGCGGGCCGGGTCACGATGCTGCACACCATGCCCTGCCCTCCTCCCTGCCACATATTTGTTTGACAATTAATCGTCGGCCAAATTTCCTAATCGTGACAGCCCTAATCCTTAGGAATAACGTGAATGTTATCTTACCCAAGTACAATCAGCTCCCCATACTTGATGGGCTCATCCTCAGGGCAGAGGGCATCATGGGACTGGGATCCTGAGCCCAGAGGAGGTGACGGCTGGCTCTTGTTGCATGATGGACGCAGCTCCAGGGATGGAGGAGGACAAAGAGCTTCGGAGCTCCCTTCCAAAACCATATCCAGAAGAACGACTCACGGCTATGAGAGAGTGAGTGAGGGAAAGATTATGGAGAGGAAATGGAAACTCAATATGAATTCTATCTGCATCTCATCTCCCTCGCCAACTACAGTGACTTCACCTGTAGCAAAACAATAACAGGCGTATCATGCATATGAAGGCAGCCACACACTATCTCAGGCTGTTCTCTCAGGATTAAATGTAATATTAACACATAACAGCTGATCCTGAGAGAACAGCCTGAGATAGTGTGTGGCTGTCTCTGCAGTGTTTTGAAGTCCACAAGCAGCCAACCATCTATTGACAATCTGTCGGGAACAGGAGATTTAACCAATCCCAGGAGAGTAACAACCTTTCCATAAACACACAGTCAAGTGCTCGATTGCGAAGGAGTTCATTGTTGTTTTTCATACACACTTAATGGCTACGCAGTTACAGCAGTGACATTTCAAAGGTTCCATGCTGACTGTCAGATAAATTGTTGTGTTCATTCCTCTTGAGTACATGGTGTGCACTATCTGGAAGAAAATTTCGATATAGTAATCATAATAATACTAAATTGTATCTCTATCTATCTACAGTTGAAGTCAGAAATGTATATACACTTAGGTTGAAGTCATTAAACCTAATTTCTTAACCACTCCACAGATTTCATATTAGCAAACTATAGTTTTGGCTGCTCACTTAGGACATCTACTTTGTGCATGATACAAGTCATTTTTCCAACAATTGTTTACAGACTGATTGTTTCACTTTTAATTGACTATAATCACAATTCCAGTGGGTCAGAAGTTTACATACATTAAGTTAACTCTACCTTTAAGCGGCTTGGAAAATCCTAGAAAATGATGTCAAGCCTTTAGGTAATTAGCCAATTAGCTTCTGACAGGCTAATTGGTGAATTGGAGTCAATTGGAGGTGTAACTCTGATTGTATTTTAAGGCATACCTTCAAACTCAGTGCCTCTTTGCATGACATCATGGGGAAATCAAATGAAATTAACCAAGACCTCAGAAAAAAACAATTGTGAACAGGAATTATTTCCTATTATGGAGGAAACAAGTAGACAAGTATCTATATCCACAGTAAAACAAGTCCTATATTGAAATAAGACTGCTCAGTAAGGAAGAAGCCACTTCTCCAAAACCACCAGAAAACAGTTTGCAAGTGCACATGGGGACAAAGATCTTATTTTTTGGAGAAATGTCCTCTGGTCTGATGAAACAATGGCCATAATGACCATCGTTATGTTATGAGGAAAAAGGGTGAGGCTTTCAAGATGAAGAACACCATCCCCAATGTGAAGCATGGGGGTGGCAGCATCATGTTTTGGGGGTGCGGTGCTTTACTGCAGGAGGGACTGGTGCTCTTCACAAAATAGATGGCATCATGAGAAAAGAAAATGATGTGGATATATTGAAGCAACATCTCAAGACATCAGCCATGAAGTTAAAGTTTGGTTGCAAATGGGTCTTCAAAAATGGACAGTGACCCCAAGACCCCAAGCAGTGACTCCAACAAGTGAATCCAAAGTTGTGGCAAAATGGCTTAAAGACAACAAAGTCAAGGTATTGGAGTGGCCATCACAAAGCCCTGACCACACTCCGATAGAACATTTGTGGTTAGAGCTGAAAAAGCATGTGTGAGCAAGGAGGACTACAAACCTGACTCTGGAGGAATGGACTAGAATTCCTGCAACTTATTGTGAGAAGCTTGTGGAAGGCTACCCAAAATGTTTGACCCAAGTTAAACAATGTAAAGGCAATGCTGCCAAATACTAACAAAGTGTATGTAAACTTCTGACACATTGGGAATGTGATGAAAGAAATAAAAGCTGAAATAATTAATTTTCTCTACTATTATTCTGACATTTTACATTCTTAAAATAAAGTAGTGATCCTAACTGACCTAAGACAGGGAATGTTTTCTATTTGATTAAATGTCAGGAATGGTGAAAATCTGAGTTGAAATGTATTTGGCTAAGGTGTATGTACATTTCTGACTTCAACTGTATCTATCCATCTATCTGTCTCTGTCTGTCTGTCTGTCTGTCTGTCTGTCTGTGACATGAGGAGTGGTGTGCTATTACTTTTCTCAGTGATCATATCAGATCAAAATCACATAAACTTGCATTGAAGGTGGTACCTTTGTCATACTGAAAGACCAGAATATCATAGATACCTGGGGTGTGCTCTTTTCACTTGGGCCAGTAAGTACCTAGACAACAACAACAACCTAGCACTCCAGAAATAACTTTTGGCTGAACTTGGTTCAATCATGGACAGTGGTCTGAAATGAATTTTTCTCAAATTAAAATTAGCATGCAATTTAAATTTAAATACTTCAAGTAGAGGGAACTTAACTGAATAAAGTAACAAAATATTTCAAAATAACTCAAATGAAACTATTTTATCACTAAAATAGTTTCATATGCTAGCTAGTGACAGGAAATATTAGCATGCTAAATACATCCTGGTGGGATGCACTACCGAGCACGACTTTGTCACTATGCTACAAGGGCGGACTGGCCATAGGGAGAACCAGGACTTTTCCCGGTGTGCAGGCCATGAAACGGGCCACCGTGTTATGCCGAACGTGCTGCGACTGGCTGAAGAGGGCCGTCTGGCTTCAATTTTTACACTTCGAAGAAGGAGGGATATCGGAGAATTCGCGTTTGCATTGCGAATATGGCTGAAACGATTAGTCGTAGTTATCGACAATAAAAAATTGCCGATAAAAATTGCCGAATAGTCATTTGATCTCATTTAACGTAACATGAGATCACTTTAAACTCTAATGATGATGTGTGAGAGCAGCACTGCAGTTCGCACCTGAATGAGGAGAGGAAGAAAACACAGCTCACATCCAGACGCAGACTCAACTGTCACAGTTTCAGGTGTTGTTGATCGCAAAGTATGAGGGAATTATACAAAAATACCAAATAAATAAATACAGAATCACTTTTGTTGTGAAATAAGGTGAGCTGGAGTTGCTGCGCTGCTGAGGCAACTTGAGCGTCGAGCGTCTTTAAAGGAAATGCCCCAGCATTACATCTTAATGCAGTAATATTTAATGCATTATAGCTTTATTAAAGTTCAAATAATAAGGAAGCAGGTCATGTAATTAACTACAAACTCAAAAAACTGGCATTTCTCTGTGCATTCAGCGCCTCTTCTATGAGTTGCGTGAATGTCCCAATCTAAGGGGGAGAGATTGAAACTGCACCCGTGATGAACATAATTTTATAATAATAATAATTTAGACTATTTTAAATGGAAAACAAGACAAAAACACTTGATAACATCAGGATTTTTTTTAAAAAATTATTAGTTTCCTTTAATTCAGTGAATGCCATTTAGAGATATTTTTAAAAGATGATTTTGTCCACTTTATTGTTAGCAAGCACGTTTAATACAACTTTTATGTCAGGGTACAAGATGAGTAATCGGTTAAGCGCTAATAATTAATAGTTGCAATAATCACCCGAATAGTCGAAAATATTTTCTTATAATTGTTAGATTAATCAATTATCAAAATAAACGTTAGTTGTGGCCCTAGTTGATATTCACTATATTTGGTGTACAGTGAAAAACAATAATATAAATATTTATTACATGCTTGTTTCTCATTCATTTTTATTAGCACAATGGCTCCAGCCTCATCATAAGCAAAGACAGTGACGTGCTGTGTGCCTTTGTTGGCTGGTTATTTAGTAATATTAACAGATCATTTGGTTCTCAAAACTTTTGAAAAGCTGGCCGGTACCGAGATCACTTCAAGTTTTCCCAGTAAGTGACTCTGACATGAGCAGCACGGTGGAAAGGGGTATGTGTGCATGTATGCATGTGTGTGGCTGTAAACTAAGGCCTACTGGCTATTTTTAAAAACAGTCATTCGAGATGACCCGCCCCCAATTCCTGTTTCAGTAGGAAATACGTCAAAACAGCTAATCAAACAGAGCTCTTCAAGGCACTTCAGTGCAACTTTAAGTTCCATTGGTAACATGAATTTGAGTAATATGAACATGGGGGGGTGGGGGGGTAACGAGTGAAACTGTCGATAGTGAAAGTAGATTTTTTTGAGTGTATAGCAATGCCTTGGCAACCAATCACAACAGCCTAGAACAGTGGCGGGCAATCACTATTCACATTATCTATCTCATTTGAACTGTAACTTGTCTCACATCTACTATCGCATTATACGCATCTTGCACAGTCTGCAAGGGTAATGCCACCTTAAAGGAATAGTTCACCCAAAAATGAACATTCATCATTTACTCACCCTGGCATAAGGATGTCCCAGATGTGTATGGCTTCAGAATTGTGGCACCCATTTACATGTATTGTAAGGGCCAACAGAGCTGACATATTCTTCTAACAATCTTAATTTGTGTTCTGCAGAAGAAAGGAAGTCACACACATCTGGGCTGGCGTGAGGGTGAGTAAATGATGAGAGAATTTTCCTTTTTTAGGTGAACTATCCCTTTAATCACAGAATTGTTTCCGGTTATATAATATCTAACTAAATAATTAAACACAACATACAAAAATATGCAAAACCTATGGCAAGGCAACATATTTTTTAATATGAATATACAAAACACTAAGAGCACCCGGTTTGTCCTCTTCCTTAATCCAATCACCAATGTGCAGAAAATTAATCTGAACCTAGTACAAACCCTTGTCCTTGCAGGAAGCTTGCTGGTTTTGAGATAACCAACAGCACAGATGAGCCAATCACTGCGCTATTATGGCACTGCATGACTTTGGGTGTGCAGTGGTGAGCGGGGGACTGGAGGCTGGGATAGAGTGAGGAGAGGGAGGGATATCCAGAGAGATGAAGAGATGGAAGAGGACAAAAATAGAAATAGCATGTTGGTGCAGGTGATAAAGGAGAGGAGCAGGGAGGGACAGTGGGATGGAGAAAGGGATGGAGACATACAACAAACATATAGTGCATATACAACAGCAGATAAGAGAAAACAGAAGATTACTAGGGATGCACAAGAGATGCTTCATGCTGGTAATGAAGTGTGTGTGTGTTCGTGCTGAGGTCTGGCAGGGTGATGGATTTCTTGGTCTGTGCCACACACTTTCTAATCAGACCACAGCCACAACCTGGGGGAGAAAGGAGGGAATGAGAGAGATTTGGAAAGGGAGATCAAGAAGAATGGAAGGATTTAGAGGGGTGATGAAGAAGAGAAAGACCATTATGGAAGGTGATCTTTCTAGACACAACAACAATACGACTACTGCCATAGTGAATAGTGGCTGTAATAAAAAGACAAGCACTGTCTCTGCACTCTAACTGTTCTCAACACATTATTGGCTGGCTTATCAATAATTCATTGCCTTCCTTTGCCGTTATTAAAAGACTCAAGTCCCAACGCGCAGGTACCTCTAATGTCTTTCTCCTTTTTTATTCCCTTCATCTTGCCTTCTCAGATCACCATGTCCTCCCTCTGGTCTGTTTTTATGTTCACCCTTCTTAATGTATCATCTCCTGTCACCTCTCTCTCTTTCCCACAATCCTCTCTTCTGCCTCTGCAGCGAGATGAGTGAGTGTGGAGCGTAAGAGTGTGTGTGTGTGAGTGTGAGCGGGGTAGACAGAGAGAGAGAGAGAGAGAGGGCTGCCTCATCCATCTCTATCAAGACACCGATGAAGAGGTTACTAAATATACCCACACAAGGAAATGATCTCGCGAATAACTTATGAGGCTTACTCAAGTCTAGGCTTGCCAAACTTAATTTGTCATAATCTATATCTGCTTTTCAGCAGATCATTAGCTGTTTCACTGTTTTGCCTGTGCTGTGTTTTGTGTGTGCGCAATGGATGCCATGAATACTGGCACAGTTGCATAATTGTTGGCAATGCTGTTCTGTCTGCGAGTGATTTGGGTATTTGAGTTTTGCTTGGTTGTTTTTCGAAAGCTATTGTAAATTGAGTTTGCACCTGTCAGAATGACTACAGGACCACTTTGCTTTAAATGTATGTAATGTTATCTTTTTTTAACAAGTCTAAATTAAGACTGTCTGTGGGAGTTAGCACAGATTATGCCATTTATGACTGCACTAAAAAAGTAAAGAAAGAAAACAACTCTTTGGCTGAACTTGATTCAATCACAGACAGTGGTTCCACATGTCTGAAATGAGTTCTCTTCAATTAAATTACCATGTTATTTCAACTTAAATACTTTAAGTAGAGGAAACCTAACTGATTCAAGTAAACCCAACAAAATTTGACATGCCAAAATAACTCTTGTAGTGATATGCGTGCAAGTGACAGGAATTGTTAGCATGCTAAATATATGCTTGTGGGAAGCACTACTAAGTGCAACTTGGACACTATGCTATGATTAGTAATGCAATTGCTCGATGGATAAAGCAATATGTAGAATACCTTAAAATGCATTGGTCCTCAAGCCAGGATCCACACCTCACCGCGATTGTCACCCGCAAAACAACAACATAACAGAAATTCTTCTAAATCTCACACTAACAAAATATTATAAATTAAAAGTCTCCCCTTTTATATTTATCTTGCACAAAGACACATAAAATAACTAGGACTGGGAAATGTACGCAATCAATGCAGTGTATTTTATATTTTTTTACTTCCTGAAACGCGAAAGGTGTTCCTGGCAATCTACACAGCCTTACGGCATTACTTAACTCTATCCATAAAATAAATTAAAAAAATAACATTTTAACATGCACATATTTAAATAATTAAATAAATGATGACTAACCGATTTCTTGCAAGTTCTTTGAGACAGTAAATATATTTATGATGATTTTTTTTTTGTTTGTTATAATGTATCATGTACCATCATTTAAGATTATCACGATTAATCACAGAAAACTGCGATTAATTTGTTACAATTTTTTTAATGATTCACAGTCCTAAAAATATCACTTAATTTTAACATTTACGCTCCCTTTCGAGTCTCATGCAATGCATGCTGGGACCTAGAAATCCTCTGCCCAGTTTCAGCAAATCAAACAAAGAACATTCATGTTGCCCCAACTCCAATTTATAAAGTAAAGCTAACAAGACACTTTTTTGGTTGAATCAATTCAGTTAATTTAAGTTCCCTTGGTTACATTAGCCTAATTTTTTGAGTAATATGAATATGGAAGGATTGAGTAAAACTGATGACATTGAAAGTTTTATCTTAAAGTGTTTTGTCATTATCATTTATCACTATCATTTTTATTCTTACATGGGTTTTTTTCAACTGTTGACAGATCATAATAATTGTACGTGATGGCAAAATTGCAAGAAATCGTACAAGTTGGCCCTTATAGAGAAAAATATACAAACCAACGAAAAACGTTATTATGATTTTTCCTAAGACCTAACCCAAACCTAACCATAATTTCATACCTCTTGCCCAAACACTAAACCTAACCATTTAATACATTTAATAAAAACATTTTTGTAAGCACAGAACAACTTTAGCTAAAAAAGTAAGCCTACTGTTTCCGAATTCACCGAGAGATTAGTCGGGTAACATCTCAATAAACTTCCCAAAAATATTATTTAACATTACTGAATTAACCTGAAAATATTAGGTTACACCAAAAAAATTCATTATAAGGGTTAGATCACGTATTAATTGCTACTTATGGTAACAATTCCAAATTACACCTTTTGCAGTGAATGTTTTCTACTAGTGCTAAAAAGCTGCAGTCAGCAGCAGTATAACAGAGGTGCATATTGCATAATTAATGTGAAAACACCATCAGTAACAAGTGTTGTCCATTGTACTATAATGACATTATCTCTGCTAATGTAAACCTGTAGCCTATGCAGTATGTTGAAAGGACATCATGGCTATTGTCTGTTGCATTTTGCTGTGAAGCTGTAGTCTGCAGCAGGTGTGTGCGGCTCATGATGGAGTGAGTGTCCTACAGTGCTGTCTGACCCCGCTGCTCCAATCTGGGCGAGCACAGGAAAAAGCTGCAGCCACCAAAGTGAGGGAACGAAAGAAAGAGCGAGTACACATTGATGAGCGAGACATCCTCTCCCCTTCATAAGTGGCTCTGAAATATGATAGTGACCTTCAGAGGCAGGGACCTCGACAGATGCTCTATCATTTACACTGTTCCAACAACACATCAGCATTCACAGATGCAAGTCAGCACACTCGTACAGTATATGGACCACCTATGTGACATTGCAGTGGCATTTTGCAATACAGGTTCATTTATAATTAGAATTAATTAATAATTATGAAGGTTCTTCAAAATATGTCAGTGTGCCAACTACAGAATGGCACAGCAGAGCAACACTGCAAAGGGGAAATACTATGCAGCATATAAACACAACCACAATGAACCACCAGTCAAGCTGAAAGGAAATTAAAACGATCAGATAAGTGAACATGCATGTTTACAAATGTGTAAACTTCAAACAACACGCCTGGTTATAATACCACTATCATACACGATTAATAAACAAGCAAATTATACCACATCACATGCACACTCATGCATACTGACATAAATTAAGCCCTCATCTATCAAATCTGAAGTACAACCATTCAAAAGTTGGTTTTGTTTACATCTGCTTAATGCTGCGATAAAATACTAACCTAAACTTTGACATAACACGTCATTATCCTTTCCCAAGGCATATTGTTCTGAAGTGACCTAGAAATAATGTTACATAATATATAAAAGTTAAAATCCTCAATCATGAGGATTGAGTTCTCTCAACAATTGTATTAACTGTCCTCACCAACATTGCTGCTTTTAGTCAATGTGAATTTGTTTGTTCAAAAAATGCTAAACTAATTTCTTAGTGAAGATTTTTATAAGCAGATTTCAGCTCAGTTTGTCCATACAATGCATGTAAATGGGTGCCATCAGGCTGCTGGCTATTTGATGGTCAAAAAGGCATGTTTAGGCATCATAAAAGTAATCCACACGACTCCAGTCGATCAATTAATGTCTTCTGAAGCAAACCGATAGGTTGATGTAAGAAACTAAATCGATAATTAAAATGTTTTTAACTTTAAATTGTTGCTTCCACCGCTGTATTTCTGTTTGATACTGATACATGGACTGTTGGCAGCAAGTGATTTTGTAAAGTTAATAAAGTTTATAATGATAGATTTATTTTTTTTACACAAACCTATCAATTTGCTTCAGAAGACATTAGGTGATCGACTGGAGTTGTGTGGATTAATTTTATGCGGCTTAAATATGCCTTTTGGACCGTCAAACAGCCAGTAGCCTGATGGCACCATTTACTTGCATTATATGGACAAACTGAGCTGAAATCTCCTTATAAAAATCTTCACTTCGGTTCTGCTGAAGAAGGAAAGTCATACACATCTGGGATGGTTTAAAGGTAAATAAATCATGAGAGGAGTTAATTTGTTGGGTGAACTATCGCTTTAACACACAATCCTCAAAAATATTGACAATCGACAAACTTATTAAAGTTATTAAAACAACTGACTAATAGTGGCAACACAAAACAACAATAACAGCATGAACTCATCAAACAGCTAAAAAATATGCCTAAAAGACTAACCACCTATAATGTTGCAATACATGCTGGAAACTCACAAATCAGCATCATTGTTCAATATGACATTGTTCATTCAGACAACTCTGTTAGGCTAGTTGGGACAACATTTGGGGGAATACTATTGGTCTAACATGTGTTTTTATGTAGATGCAAAGTAATTCCAATTTCGTAGAATCTGTGACTCAAACCCACCCATAAGCTTGATAAAATGCAATTTCATGTTTTGCTGTGCTTAGTAGGCATACTTTATGTGACACTATATAAAATTTATTTTTGCCTTTGTATTAGTAGTTCTTCAAACAAGATGTAAACAAAGCACACTTGCAGAACCAGCTCAGCACTTATGCATTTGAAATTAAATACTAAATTTTTGTTTACAATTAATTGATTGATGAACTGATGATACCTTAATTATATTGTTCATCACAGAACATTTTGTGCAGGTAATTCTGCCACGTTATTGTGCAAACTAGGCCCTGTGAAAACTAACATTTTCCATCATCTGTTCCATAAATGTTAGAGATAATGTTAAAGATCAGCACAGTGAAGCTTATGTAATGGCATTTTTTTTTTTACATTCTGCTAATTTACTCGAAACAGCACGAGCCGTGGACCAGCTCGTGCTCCCAGACGACAGATTGCATCGGATTGCGTCTCAGTCACACCACGGACAGGTGAAATCGAATATTCGAATTCCAAGATTCGAATTCAAATAGGATTCGAAAATCGAATTTTAAGACGTAATCACACAATACTACCGAGGCACTCACTGTAGACTTAGTAAAATATGAAAAGTCTGGCAACATTTTATTAACGACATTTATTGAGTGCCGACATGATACAAGTGTGACATCTCGTGCATTATTACCATGCCAATACCTTTTAATAGGCCTACGTCGACTGTTAAATACAAATAAATAAATAAAAATTTAAATAAGAATAACAGCCTAACATATGGGCATATTACATCACGTCATTATATTAAAACATGTTCTATTGGTATTCATCTCTGCAGTTGTGTCCCATATGAATTACATAATTGAGATTTATACTGGGCTGTCTACAAGGCCTGGGAACTACACACATGGGATTTCCGCTGCAAAGAATATAAATAAGCAACTACAGAAGAAATCACGCATCTAGACATGGCACTCCGCAATAATCTATAAGAAGACTGTTTAAGTAATAATAAACAGAGGGGAAAAGACAGGTAGAGACGACAAGGCAAAAATACTGGCAAAACAAGTAATCCAGATAAACTATCCACGTACGCACCTGATGAAGTTCTAGACCCCTGTCTTGAATATCCTTGGCTTGTCAATCCCCGTGTGGCCTTAAAATCGGGCGTCGTGCTGGTAATTCATCACTCGCTGTGTTAAACTGGATGGCACGCGCATCACGTCGCGTGGTTTGCATTGCCACACTCCGGTGTCATCAGTTCCACGGAAGACAACGCGGATTTTCATCCGGGAGAAGAGTGTTTTCGGTCTAGTCCAGACACACCGTTGTCACGGTCACGCCCATCTCTCCTTCGCAGTTGTCCCGTTAAAGAAATCCGAGGACGGGGTTTGCCCTCGCCCACATCATGCGTCTCTGCGGTTGGTCTGGATGCCACGACATGCGTAGCGCCGCCTCCTTTTGCGAATGTTCGAATGGTACTACGGTAACGGTCTTATTAATAGTCATGAGTCAAAGCTTCGACGTCAATACACGCTAATTAATATTCTCAAATCGGCCTACTCCATTGGAAGATTTCGGCGAAGGCTGAGCGAGCTAATTATTATTCGTGAGAGCGGCGCGGTTGGCACCACCTCACTGTTGTTACTTACGCGCGCGGTGACGCTCGAGCGAGGGGTTTGACAGCTCGTGGAACCCTCCGCAGTCTCGACATTTTAGGGATTTACCTGTGGAACAGCAACGGCCTTATTAAACCTATAATACATGCTGTGGTTTTGCTGTGTCACTATATAGATCATATATATATGATCACTGTTATATACATACATATATATATATATATATATATATATATATATATATATATATATATATATATATATATATATATCTTTCTCTCTCTCTCTCTCTCTCTCTCTCTCGTCTCTCTCTCTCTCTCTCTCTCTCTCTCTATATATATATGTATATATATGATCACTGTTATAAATAAAAAAAATTATATATAATATTATGGTTAGTTATATATATATATATATAGAGAGAGAGAGAGAGAGAGAGAGAGAGAGAGAGAGAGAGAGAGAGAGAGAGAGAGAGAGAGAGAGAGAGAGAGAGAGAGAGAGAGAGAGAGATGAATAATGCACAATCCAAATTTAGCACAAGTTAAAAAAAGAGAGAGGAAGTTAATGGCCCCAAACGTGTAGCCCCATGACGCATTGTGGATGAAACCGATACCACAACTTTTTTTTACATTAAAATTCAACTACATTCATTTATCGCAGTGTTTCTCAATCCTTTCCTGGAATACCACTAAATGCAACACATTTTGGATGTCTCCTTTATCTAAATAATCAGATTCTACTGATTATCTAATTAGAGTGTCAAAAGGGCTACATCCAAAATATACAGTGTTAAAATAAGATTTAAAATACACTCCAAATACATTTGAATTTCTTTATTTATGCCGTTTATCTGCTATAATAACACTGTACGTTTGGATATCTTCAAGAAAAATTAAGGATAGTGTCATACAGCGACGATGCAGATCAATAACAGCAGCGCTTCTATGCGCGAGCACATTAACGTGTCTCAGTGGTCACAGGTGATTGAGTCATAAGAGTCCCAATGTTCAGTGGATCAATACCCTTACCAGTGCCAGAATTCGTGTTTACGATGTACTGATTCACGACATAAGGAGCTGATTGAGACACAGGGATTGTAACATAAGTTTTATTTATTTTATTGTACTCTGGCGCCTGTTTAGTATTGTGTTTTTTCTTCTTATTTCAAACATCCGAATGTACATTTTATCTTGTATCGTTCTTGATTATGGCAATAAAAAACATACAAATACAAATAACCTTAAAAGAAAAAGAATAGGCCAGCAGGGTCGTCGTGTTTTGATGACGTCACTTCCAGGCGCCAAAGCGTCTTCCTCAGCTTCTCCATTGCGTTCAGTCACTTACACTTCTTTAGAATAAAAACGAAAACAAATGTGGCGTATTTAATGTGTCACCCACACCTGCCATCCTTTAACGCGTTGAGACGTTTTCAACTCTTGTTGCTCTCGCCATGAACGACGATGATGATGTGATGCCAAGTTTTCATTCCGCTTCACTCCGCGATAATGTGGCGTCTGTTCCTGATGGACTTTGCTGGGTGTCGGTTCTCTCTTGTCTGCTGCTTGCGTGCTCCTATGTCGGAAGTTTATACGTCTGGAAAAGCGATTTACCAAGGTAACATTCATTGTCTGGAATGCACTTCTTAAACTATTCAAAATACTTTGTGATACTCTATAATGCTGCTGTCCAGGTAGGCAGCTCACTAAGTTTCACGCTGCTTAGCGTTTAAATGTTACACATCATGGCTTCTTTCAATTATTGTGTAAAGTTTTACCTAAATTACATAAACAGTACTCTGTTTTTATAAGTTGTTAATCCCCCAACCTTCTATTAAGGTCAGTTTTCGATCAATGTCATTTTTGGTCAACTATTATTATTCATGTTTTGTCTTTGATGTTTGTATTGTGTTATACTGTATGCAAACTCATTACCATTGAATGCATGTTGATAACAGTGATCATTGTTTGCATTAATAGGGATCATCCTGCAGTGATAAAGAGGCGCTTCACAAGCGTGCTGATTGTGTCTGCTCTGTCTCCACTATTTGTGTGGGCATGGAAGGAGTTCACAGGCATACAGGTTAGTTTTTAGTCCTTTGTGTTTTGTGTTAGGTGTTTATTGTAATGTGTTTTCCCAAATGGAACCAAGGATTGTCGAAAAGCAAAGCAAAAACTTGAGAACAAAATTTTACAAATCATTATTCACTGTTATTATTGTTTTAATGATATAATATGGAGTTCTGGATTGATCACGTTGTATTTTACAGACCTCACTAAGCCTGTGTAATAAAATGTTTTGTGATCTCATTAGATCTGATTCTGGTTTGTGTTTATGGTAACCTTATTTGTTGGGGAAACAATACACTTGCATGGATTTGTTTGATTTCCTTCATAGCCTGGTCCCTCATTACTGGCACTTATGGGGATCCGGTTTGAGGGACTATTGCCTGCTGTCATTCTACCCTTGCTGCTGACCATGGTGAGGTTTTTAGGGAAAATGGCCAATGCCCACAATTATTTCCCCACAGTCCTATTTGTGTTTTTCCATTGGACCACTTATCTGAGACATCTGACACATTTTTCATGATTGACATGTTTTGATCATGGGCTTCACCCCTTTTTCCATCAGGTGCTGTTTCTGGGTCCCCTGATCCAGCTAGCTATGGATTGCCCCTGGGGTTTCATTGATGGGATAAAAGTGGTTGTTGGTATGCAATCTTGTCCATTTCCATTGATTTACATGTATTTTAATCATCTGATAAAGAGATATTAAGTTTACATTCTTTAATAACTGAAACACTGACACAGTTAGTGCTAAACCGGTATAGACATTAGGGCTGCTTGATCATGACAATCGTAATTGTAGATTAGTTCCCTCGATTATGCAATTGCGATACATTTTAATGATAGAAGTTACATAAAGATATTTATTTTGTTGCAGGGTGTATGCATTGCATATATAGAGGTTGAACGATATTGGATTTTGCCGATACCGATAACTAAGGTGGTGGAAAAGGCAGATAACCAAGTAATCGACCTATAGTTTTTTTAAAATGTGTTTATAGAATGTAAAAAAAACAAAAGTCTTTCCTTGCTATGAAGGGCACAGACACAGAGGCTACAAAAGTCCAAAATGAATAAAATCACAGATGCAGCTTATTGTTCAACCAAAATTCCCAATAATAACCAGAAAAAAAAGTAATGTTTGGTGCATAATGTGGGACTTTAACTATAAACAAGCTTGAAACACACTAGGGACTCTTAGATGTACTTATATGATCTATATTTAAGTTTTTACCAAATTAAGCTTTTTATAGGCTATATATTTACCAAATGAAGGGGCTTGTATATATGTATGTTTCAACAAATGAGGTTTGAGGACTAAGGTTTATTATTATTCAAAAGATGAAGTTGGAGGCGAGATGTACTGTATGTGCTGACGGATCACTTTTCCATATACTCACGGTTTCCTTTGCATGCTCTTGTCTTAATTTAGAACACTTGATTATCTAATCAAAATAACAAAATATGCATTGAAGTGAGGATACAAATATGGATGAATATTGTCAACGATGACAGATTTAGATACAGCAAATCCCCACAAAGTGTCGGTGATTGCTGTTGCTGTTATAAGCTCTGTTGATACAAAAGTCATACAATGCACTGTGTTTTGCAGCATTCATGTTATTAATATTTTGCAAAGAATAACCCTTAAGATCCGTAAAGTTGTTTATTAAAAAAGGTGATATAAAGGCAAAGGTGCTGTGATATATTATATTAGAAATATACAGTAAGAGAACTCTCGTAAGATTAAATGTGAAGACAAAAAATTGCAGCAATATGGAAAACATTATGAAGACAATCCAAGTGCAATCAGATTTTTTAATGGGATGCAAGGCAGATGCAGTTGGTTTTGATAACTGCAGCAGCTCCTGACACATCCAAAGCTCATAATGTGTTGGTCAAGTCATTTCATCGCCAGGCGAAGAAAAAAAAATCGACACGTAAGAAAAAAAACAGCCTCCCATTGTAGGGCGTGAATGACTTCATAGGAATCCATTGTTTCTATTTTAAAATGATAATTGCAGCAAAAATCGTGGCATAAAATTCACATTTGGTGCGCAAAGGCCTTAACATGGAGAAAAAAGTTATAATAATATAAAAACCAAAATGCAACTTCTGGCATAGATTTTTGCCTGTAACCGATAATTGGTTAAACCAATATATCGGTCTACCAGTAATATCCTTTTCTTTATGTTGTCTATATATATATATATTTAAACAGTAGTGGTGGTGATTTTGATTCATTTCACTGTCTCTATTCTTTTGATTCATTTCACCTAAAAGATTTGTTCATTGATTCATTCATTGACCATTTCTGCAAGTCACACCTTAGCCCCTGTATATGGCGGCAAATGACTTTTAACTAATTGCACAGAACCAAAAGCAGTCATTCATGTCCAGAACAGTGAGTGTTTAAGCATCATAAACGTTTCTCCACAAATGACAATAAAGCACATCTATCATACTGTGAACTGCTGAGCATGAGTAATTACCAAGCTATACAAAAGACAATGATACTAGTCCACAAAATAACTTGAGTTTCAATAATGTTCGTATGTCATTGTAATGTGTTGTCATAACTCACTTTTATTCATAATTAATCCAGCACCTTTTCTTGATAAACAATATTGTTGAACTGAACGAACAACATGCTGCTCCTCCTCTCATGCAACCAGTCAGCTGATCCACATTCATGAGCAAGATAACTGATTCAATCATTTTGTTTGTGAAAAAGTGCACCAGTAATGCACATGAACAACGTAACCGACTAGTTCAGTCTAGGGTGTATTCGTTCAGTGGGTCAAACCAATGATATGCTTCATCACAGCCAGAACGTGAATGCTTTTGTCTCATGCTAAAGTCAGTCTTTAAAAGCAACACGAATAGAATTTTCATGCCTACAAATGTACGAAGACCCTTTACAATTTGAGTTTAAACACAATAACCATTTTCACCATAAATGGCAGATCTTATTTTCCTATATTTTGTCAAATGCTGGGCTTAACTTTTAACAAGTAAAGCCCAATAATATCTTGCACTGTGCACCAAAGCACAGCATTTCCACTCGTAATTCATGTCATTTTAACTGTATGGTCTTCAGACATTTTTACACATTCAGAAATGGGGAATTATGTTTTTTGCGTAACTATATACTTGACCTTACAGCCATTGTGAACGCAACTGACTCACGTGCTGAACTGAATGAACGGCATGCCTCCTCTCGTTTATTTGTTCAGCAGATCCTCATCCACAAACAAGACGATTGTGGTTAATTTCGTTCACAGTTTACCTGTATTAAGATTGTTCATGAACGAGATGTCACATCTGATTCAGATACAAATGACCAACTCGACTGTTTCATTAAAGGGGCATATTCAGTCATCTTTTCGAACCAGTGATATGCTGCCTCACAGCCTGCACTTGAATGAAATTGGCTCATGCTCTAGTCAGTCTTTACAGGCATGAAAGCCACCAAAGCAGTCTCACGCTTCAAAATACAGCTCATTAGCTTCAAAAGGGAGAGACGTCTGTGAACTAAAAATATGAATCACCGTATAGGTGAGTGAGAACGATTCGATTACTTACAAATGTAATTCTGAAAAGCCTAATCATTTACAAACTAAACATCACTAATATACTGAACCATGTTTCTGAATTACTTGACTGCTGTTTTTTACATCAGTAAATGAAAGCTAAAGGGTCAAGTTCACTCTAACAGCTATTATATCACATTAGGAGTAGACCTAAATGGAATGTTGCAGTTGACACTTTTCACGATAAGTTTATTGTGGCAGCTGTAATTGGTATCTCCATGATCTGATTAATTGTGCTGCCCTAATAGACCCCGCGTTCTCAACTTCGTATTTCTAATTTGACATATTGCATTAAAAGTTATTTGGAAACCACAATGATATGACAAAAAAATCAACTACATTTATAAGACAATATTGTTGTAAAAGACAGTTCCTTCAGTGATGTCCTGTAATGTTCTTGCAGACCCATGCTTCTGGACGCTCTGTCTGAGTGACATGCGCTGGCTGAGGAACCAGGTAGTTGCACCGTTAACAGAAGAGCTGGTTTTCCGAGCATGCATGCTTCCCATGCTAGTGCCCTGCGCTGGCCCTTCTACTGCCATCTTCACGTGCCCACTTTTCTTTGGTGTTGGTGAGTTGAGACCATGTGCCATTTGCCTTGCAAAAATAATCGATTTCTTTTTGTTGATCTTCAACATCTCAATATCTATTCTCAAAATCCTAAAATGTATTAATCAATGCCCTTTTCAATGGATGTCTGAAACGTTTCTATATATATTATTTGCAGCGCATCTCCTGTTAAAAATAGTTTTTTTAACAACTATACTGTGGGAAGTCAGTTTATCAAATTACGTCTTTGAGCAAATTAATGAACAATGGTGGGAGGTCAAGCCTAAAGGCAGATTTATTATGTTGATAATTACATTTCTTAATTACAATGAAATTGAAATGAATGTTTCTGACACTATTTTTAATCCTAATTAAACATTAATTAAAACATAAATAAACCGTTTCATTTGCATTAGTTTGCAGAGAATTTCTTTCATATCTAAGCAAAATTGACGCTGTTGATCAAATCAGGGAAACTCCTGAATGGCTGTCAGTCCACCCACTTGTAGATAGTATTTTTATTAATTACTGTTGGAATAAACCTTGAATTTATTTCTTTTTATGGTGATGAATGTTATCAGACTTGATCAAGGAAAATGAGTAAATGATGCATGATTTACATTTGGATTGCGTTTTTATACCATTATTGTCACACACTCTCTCTCTCTCTCTCTCTCTCTCTCTCTCTCTCTCTCTCTCCTGTTTGTGACTAGCTCATTTTCACCATGTAATTGAGCTGCTGCGGTTCAGACAGGGCACTGTCTCAGGGATTTTCCTCTCTGCAGGTAACCAAGTCATTAGTTTACTGTCATCTTAGCTCAAGTAGTGCTACCCTTGAGACAAAATTATTCATAGCTATGTTTTTGTCCTTTTCAGTGTTCCAGTTCTCCTACACAGCAGTATTTGGGGCCTATACAGCCTTTATATTCATCAGGACAGGTGCATCTATAATTTCATTTATTTTTTATTAATTTAGGACTACTAAGACTTTTTTTTTTGCATTGTGACATCATAAAGCATATGCAATTAAAGAATCTCATTACTGTAGTGCTGTAAAAAGTTATTTATATTTATAATGTTGTTATTATTAGAAAATACTATTTTAATTTTAAATATTTATATCTAATTGTATTTGTAAAGTTTTATTTAGTCTTTTGTATAATATATATATACAGTGCATTCATAAAGTATTTAGACCCTTTCATTTTGTTTCATATTTTATGTTGCAGCCTTATGCAACCATGTATAAATTATATATATTTTTCACATCAATCTACACTCCATACCCCATAATGACAAAGCAAAACCATATTTTTTTTTAACTTTGCAAATTTATTAAAATGGAAAAATTTAAATATCACATTGACATAAGTATTCAGTCCCTTAACTCAGTACTTAGTTGAAGCACCTTTGGCAGTGACTACAGCCTCAAATCTTTTTGAGTATGATGTGACCATTCTAATATTAAGATCCTCTTAAGCTCTGTCAGGTTGGAAGGGGACATCGATGGACAGCCATTTTCAGGTCTCTCCAGAGATGTTCGATGGGGTTCAATTCCGGGCTTTGGCTACATCACCCAGAGACATTCACAGAGTTGTCCCTAAGCCACTCTTGTGTTTTCTTGGCTGTGAGCTTATGTCATTGTCCTGTTGGAAGGTGAACCTTTGGCCCAGTCTGTGGTCCTGAGCGCTCTGGACGAGGGTTTCATTAAGGATATTTCTGTATTTTGCTGCGTTCAGCTTTCCTTCTACCCTGACCAGTCCCCCAGTCCCTGAGGACAACATCACTGAAAAACACCCCCACAGCATGATGCTACTACCACTGTTGGGATGGTGTTGTGCAGGTTATGAGTGGTGCCTGGTTTCCTCCAAACATCATGCTTGGAAGGCCAAACAGTTAATTTTGCTTCTCAAGGTCTGAGAGTCCTTGAGGTACTTCCGTCTGGCCACTCTGCCATAAAGCCCAGATTGGTGGAGTGTTGCAGTGATGTTGTCCTTCTGTAAGTTTCTCCCATCTCCACACATGATCTCTGGAGCTCAACCAGCATGACCATCAGGTTCTTGGTCACCCCTTTTACCAACGCTCTTCTCCCCTATTACTCAGTTTGGCAGGCGGCCAGCTCCAGGATGAGTCCTGGTTGTTCCAAACTGCCACTTAAGAATTATGGAGGCCACTGTGCTCTTGGGAACCTTCAATGCAGCCGAAATGTTTTGTTGCCTTCCCCAGACCTGTGCCTTGACCTCATTGCTTGGTTTGTGCTCTGATATGCATTTTCAGCTGTGATGCCTTATATAGACAGGTGTGTGCCTTTCCAAATCATGTCCAATCAATGGAATTTGCCACAGGTGGACTCCAATCAAAGTGTAGAAACATCTCCAAGATGATCCAGAGAAATGGGATGCACGTGAGCTAAATTTCAAGTGTCATAGCAACGGGTCTGAATACATAAGTCAATGTGATATTTAATTTTTTTCTTTTTAATGTATTTGCAAAGCTATCAATAATCGTGTTTTTGCTTTTATCATGATGGGGTATGGTGCAGAGTATGTGAGTGGAGCGGAATGGGAGGGAGGAGTGGAGGGCATGATTTCGCCTGGAGCGAGGAGCGGGTTTTTAAAAAATCGGAGAGTCATTGTTTTCTCTTGCTCTAGGAGCGCTCCACTAACACTCCATCATGGACAAAACACCTGTTAACGGACCTTAATGCAATAATTCACCACGCGTTAAGCAGTGTTAAACACTATTGGCATGAAGGAAAGATGGAATTTCTGATATAACCAGAAAGAGTGTGATAAAAATACTAATTTAAAATCTAGCAGCACTTTCTAATATTCAACCTCAAGTGCGAAGGTTACTTTAGCTTTTTCACACTCCCTTTTATTAAGTTATGGTTGCGTTAAAGCTTGACTTAACTACAGGCTTGTCTTGTCTCTTTATTCTTACGTTAACTGGCATATAGTGAAAATTAATGATGCGAAGGAGAACAATGAGATTTCGTTGTGAAATCCTAAAAGATGTGTCCAAAAACGATGTTAATCTGTTCATATGTGGAGAGAAAATCTAAAGGTCAGTAATGCATATATAGGCCTATATCTCTCCCCTATTAAGTATTTGGAATAATCATATCAGCATTGTAATCTAATACATCTCAATCTTAACAAAACACCAACTGAACTAATCAACATGTTAATATTTGCTTAGTTCGATTTTAAACGATTGCCATCTAAATTTATTTTAGTGCCGTAGGCTAATTTATTCATTATAGATTTGCAGATGCAGATGAAGAAGCTCAGCAAATGTGAATAGAGGAAGATTTAAAATATAAAAAAAATTATAAATCTTATTTCTAAAAGTGAGCTCTGCATTAGACATCGTTTTTCTAGTTTTGATTGAAAAATATTTTATTTTTTTCCATTCACAGAATTATAGGGCAACTTTAAAAGAAGTACAATAATAGAAAATAATTGAGGCTTATTTTTTTTATTTTTTTTTATTTAATGTTTTGTTTTTGTTCTGGTGATTTTATAAAAAAAAAATTGTTTGGTAATTTATAATATAAGGGGAGGGGAAATTGTTTCCGCTCCACTCACACATACAAAAAAATATTAAAGCATTTTAGCTGCAACATAACAAAATTAAATGAATTAAGGGGTTTGAGTACTTTAGGAATGCAGAATATATATATATATATATATATATATATATATATATATATATATATATATATATATATATATATATATATATATATATATATATATTTATACACACACACACACACACATACATATAAGGCTTGTTTATTTAACGTGTATTTAGTTAGTGATTATATAAAATATAACGTGCTAAGATTATCGCAATTAATCTAAACCCTACATAAATTCCATAATAAAAGTATGAATTTTCCTACAATACAAGAAATTCAAGCTTGAAGTTCATCTGTTTTGACGAGCCATGCCAATAGGTGGCAGAACACCTCTACAAACCTCACAAGCAGCCCAGCCACAGAATGAGAACCACTCACTTATGGTCCGTTCACATACAATGAAAAAATCATTTTTGCCTTGCTTTGCTCACGCGAGTTTGACCGCTAGATTATAAATTTGTGTTTAAACTCATGTTTGCACGAGCAACGCGAACCCACGAGTATTCCCCCCTTCTCTTCCGGAAAAGGACAGGAGGAGGGGCTTCTACGACTTGGTTCACAGTAAACTACAACCAAAAGCTGGAATCAAGTAGACGCGCATATTTTCAGAACTTACCAGGTAGTCCAACTTCCTCGCTCACTTTCCTCCAAGCGATTGTCTTTTTTTTTTTTGGTCCGGTCTCTGTACATGTATGACGTTGTGTCATACAATTCCGGGTGCCCAAACACCGCTACAACAATTTTTTCATCCATTTTTCCAGATTTCTTCTGCTACTACGTCAGTACATCAGTGACATCCAGACAATCTCAATTTCTCGCTTGTGATCGAAGCGATTTCACGTGTTTGAGTCACGTCATTCGCTTCATTCGTGCCGCTTGAAACGCTCGCTTCGCGTTATGCAAGAATGTGTACTGTGAGAACTGGACACATTGACGAACTTTATAGAGAACAGATTGCTGTCTACTGTAGGCTTGCTCAATGATATGAGAATAAAACTAACAATATATCGAGTTCTTAAGCCTTTTTTTTATTGTTTAATCAATACTTTATTAATCTGGCAAAATAATGTAATTTATTTCAAACTGAATTTCAGTAGACCCTACGTATTTTATAAATATTTAAACAATTATGCATTATATTAGTTATCTTTATTTGGGGTCCTTTCTCAGCAAATAATAATAATGATCTGATTAATTGAAATTATTTTGATTAATCTGCAAGTCATGTAATTAACTAGTTTAAAACATTTTATCGATTTACAGCCTATATTTATCTATATATGTGTGTGTATATACTGTATTTACATACTGTATAATATTCGAATATATTATATAAATCGTGAGATTGTATATAAATCGTGCATCAAGGGATTCACCCATATAAGCTACAACTAACTCTAATATACAGTGCTGTAAAAAAGTATTTGCCCCCATCCTGATTTCATCTTTTTTTGTGTATATCTCATACTAAATTGTTTAAAAAATTCAAACAAAATAAAGGCAATCTGAGTAAACACAAAATACAGTTTTAAATGATAATGTTATTTATTGAAGCAAAAAAGCTATCCAATACCAACTGGGCCTGTGTAGAAAAAGTATTTGCCCCTTAGTTACTAAATCCCCAAATCTATGAAACTGCATTCATAATGGGGTTCAACTGGACTAGACACACCCAGGCCAGATTATTGACAGCCCTGTTCATTCAAATCAACACCTAAATAAAACTTTGTCAGCAGCATGAAGTTTGCTAAAATGTTTCACCCAGTAGCACATTATGCCAAGTTCAAAATAAATTCCAGAAACTATGAGGAAAAAGGTGATTGACATACATCAGTCTGGGAAGGGTTACAAAGCTATTTCAAAGCCTCTGGGACTCCTAAGAATCACAGTGAGAGCATTATCTCCAAATGGAAAAAACTTGGCACAGTAGGGAACCTTCCCAGAAGTGGCTGACATTACAAAATCCCTCCAAGAGCACAGCGACGACTCATCCAGGAAGTCGCAAAAAAGCCAAGGGCAACATCCAAGGAACTGCAGACCTCTCTCGCATCAAAGTTCACCGTTCATGACTCCACAATCAGAAAGACAGTGGACAAATATTTCATCCATGGAAGAGTGGCGAGACGAAATCCACTGCTAACACTGAAGAACATTAAGACTTGTCTGAATTTTTCCAAAACACCTTGATGATCCTCAAAGCTTTTGGGAGAATATTCTGTGGACTGTTGAGTCGAAAGTGGAACTTTCATGTCATGTGTCCTGTTCATCTGCCGTAAATCAAACACTAAATTCCACAAAAAGAACATCATTCCTACGGTCAAGCATGGTGCTGGTAGTGTGATGGTGTGGGGATGCTTTGCTGCTTCAGGGCAAGGGCGACTTGCAATAATTGAAGGAAACATGAATTCTGCTCTCTACCAGAAAATCCTAAAAGAGAACATCTGGTCATCAATCTGTGAGTTGATGCTCAAGCGCAACTAGATTATGCAGCAAGATGATCCAAAGCAAGTAAGTCCACCTCTGTATAGCTTAAAAGAAGAAATATTAAAGATTTGGAGTGACCTAGTCAAAGTCCTGACTTGAACTCAATTGAGATGCTGTGACAGGACCTTAAACAGGCAGTTCATGCTTGAAAACCCTCCAGTGTGGCTGAACTAAAGCAGTTCTGCAAATAAAAGTGTACCAAAATTCCACCACAGCATTGTGAAAGTGTTTATCGGAAGTGTTTGGTTGCAGTTGTTGCTGCTAAAGGTGGCACAATCAGCTATTAAGTTTAAGGGGCTTTAAGTTTTTCACATGGGTGATATAGGTGTTGGATAATTTTGTTTTTGCTTCAATAAAAAAAAATGTATATATATATATATATATATATGAAAACTGTATTTTATGTTTACTCAGGTTGCCTTTGTTTTATGTTATATCTCGTTTGAAGATCTAGAACAATTTAGTATGAAAAATACACAAAAATAAAAGAAATAGGTAAGGGCAAATAATTTTACACAGCACTGTAACTAGACTTAACAATGTTACATACACATTTGGCATACAAAGAAATACAACTTTTTTCATCTAAGTGTGTGTCTTAAGGTCATCTGGTTGGTCCTGTGCTGTGCCATTCCTTCTGTAACTACATGGGTTTCCCGGCTCTCAGCACGGCCTTAGAACACCGCAACGCCTCTCCATTCTCTCCTTCTACATTTTGGGGGTAATTCTCTTCCTCCTCCTCCTCTTCGTCATGACTGACCCACTCTTCTATGGTTTGCCTACACCCGTCTGCACCCTGACCTCAACATCTGGCTCCATCTGCTCCTGATCCTTCTCTCCAACCACGCTTGCATCCTGTATTCATCCATTCCTTCTCTCGAAAGCCTGCAGCCATTTGGAAAGGAGTGGCTTTTTTTTTTCTTCTCCAGGCTCTGCAACTGGTTTGACCAGCAGAACAGGTATGAAAATTCTCCGCCTCTGTGAGGTTGGTGAAAGGACTCATTGGATGCAAAACATCCTCAGGTTGCTTCACCGTTCTGCATGTTGAAAGCAGCAGATATTTAGTGTTATCAAGTGACATCAACTATGAACCAGGCCTACATTTGATGAAGACCAGGTTGATTATACATGTCTGCATGTTTATATGACAATATTTTGGTGTATTGATCTTGAAATTGGTGCTGGGGGATAAAAATCAGACAATGATTACGGGTTTACAGGGAAGATTTGTACGCTGAAATGTGCATTTCTGAAAATGCATGACTCCCTATTTGTTCTCACTCACATAAACCTCACCTGTTTGGTCTGGTGCCCTTGAAGAAGACGTTCATGTTTACCTTCAAAGTCATGAAAGCGTTCAAAGTTCTAACCTTGAACTTTTTATCTGATCATCACTTTACTCAGTTCTGTAGCCTTAAATATAGATACTGTATGTGTCCAGTCTTTAGGTATGCTACTGGAGGAATAGAGTTATTAGAAAAACAAAAGTCTGTGAGTGTGAGTCTGAAGTCAAAGAATTGCCCTTGGCACACAGCTTTTTGTGTAAGTTTAGATTCAATTAATTGGCCTTGTGCAATGGTTTATAGTGGTTTATTGCAAATTATGAGACATTTAAAAAAAAAAAAAAAAAAGCATTGGTCACTCCTGTTTTGGCTAGTTGTTATTTAAAAATCTATTTATACCAATTACTGTTGATGTAGCAGCAGTTTTTACAGTTTCAGGATATTCAGTGCTGGATTTTGACCTGTGGTGTTTCATTCATATTTAATGCAGTGCTAAAGACTAAAGACATTTTACATGAACATAAGAATTTCTTGTCCTGTTAATTTGGTGGAAGTGGAGGATGTTAAAGGAATAGTTCACCCAAAAATGAAACTTCATTATTTACTCACCCTCATACCATCCCATATGTGTTTGACTTGCTTTTTTCTACTGAACACAAAATAATACTTTAGAAGAATATCTCAGCTCTGTAGGTCCATACAATGATGAAGTGAATTGGATCACTTCAGAAGACATGGATTAAACCACTGGAGTCGTCTGGATTACTTTTACGCTGCCTTTATGTGCTTTTTGAGGCTTCAAAGATTTGGTCACCATTCACTTGCATTGTATGTACCAACAGAGCTGAGATATTCTTCTAAAATAATCGTTTGTGTTTTGCAGAAATAAGTGAGTCATACACATCAGGGATGGCATGATGGTGAGTAAATGATAAAATATATATATAAAAAAACACCTTTAAGGTAGATTTGACACTTTTTGTTTTAAAATTGTAAAAATTCCAATACATTTTCAAAGGCGCCACCGAAGGCAACATGTTGCCATTTCATTATGACACTTCTATTCTTTCTAAACACGTTTAGTTGTGTGACAAATGCCAACATTGCGTCAAGATTGTATTGTCTAACTTGTAATACCTGTATCAGAGAATTACATCTCACATTCTTTGAACAACATGTGGTATAGTTCTGTTCAGTCTACAGTGCATCTGGAAAGTATTCACAGCGTTTCTATTTTTCCACATTATGTTATGTTACAGCCTTATTCCAAAATTGATTGAATTAAATCATTTCCTCAAAATTCTACAAACAATACCCCATAATGACAACATGAAAGAAGTTTGTTTGAAATCTTTGCAAATGTATATAAAAAAAAAATAACAAAAGAATGAAATCACTTGTACATAATTATTCACAGCCTTTGCCAAGACATTAAAAATTGAGCTCAGGTGCATCCTGTTTCCACTGATCATCCTTGAGATGTTTCTACAACTTGATTGGAGTCCACTTGTGGTAAATTCAGATGATTGGGCATGATTTGGAAAGGCACACACCTGTCTATATAAGGACAGTGGCAGGAACTGGGAGATTAGTCAGGATCGAGGGAAAGATGAATGCAGCAATGTACAGAGACATCCTTGATGAAAACCTGCTCCAGAGCGATCTGGACCTCAGACTGGGGCAAAGGTTCATCTTCCAACAGGACAATGACCCTAAGCAGACAGCCAAGATAACAAAGGAGTGGCTACAGGACATCTCTCTGAATGTCCTTGAGTGTCCCAGCCAGAGTCCAGACTTGAACCTGATTGAACATCTCTGGAGAGATCTGAAAATGGCTGTGCACCGACGCTCCCCATCCAACCTGATGGAGCTTGAGCGGTCCTGCAAAGAAGAATGGGGAGAAACTGCCCAAAAATGGGTGTGCCAAGCTTGTAGCATCATACTCAAAAAGACTTGAGGCTGTAATTGGTGCCAAAGGTGCTTCAACAAAGTATTGAGCAAAGGCTGTGAATACTTGTGCACATGTGATATTATTTTATTTTAATACATTTGCAAAGATTTCAAACAAACTTCTTTCACATTGTCATTATGGGGTATTGTTTGTAGAATTTTGAGGAAAATAATAAATTTAATCAATTTTGGAATAAGACTGTAACATAAAATAATGTGGACAAAGTGAAGCGCTGTGAATACTTTCCAGATGCACTGTATATACTAAACTTTTATAAACCTTTTTATATCACAAATGAAAGAGACATGCCTACAGAGGGATTCATGGAGGTTTCATTTTTTACGCAGGTTCCTTCATCATGAAACGTTCATTGCATGCTGCTACGTTTGTGACTTGTGGATGTTTAGATATTGATCGGTGAAGAAACGCACCAAATGCACATACATTCAAAGTGTAGGCTGTAATGCTAAAAATGGTTTAAGATTACAAATGTGGCTTGTTGCCAAGAATAGAGCTTGCTCCGAACATTGCTAAAACAATGCTATAAGTAAGGGTGTCCGTTATTCAGTTGTTTTTGCTTTGAGCCCTCATTAAATGTGAAATCAATAGTATATAGAGTACAGTCATCTACATGATTGTTATAATTTGTTGATTCAAATATTGACAGCCGCAGTCCTTCAAGAGGACATAGTCTCTTATTCGTTATAGTAGTAGAGGTGTTCATAGGTTTTTCTGTGTTGTGAGAGACCATGCAAAGTAAACCTTTCAAGCAATAATCTCACATACCGGATCGAATCAGGGATTTCTGTGTAGTGTGAAGCAAGACATAGATACCTATAGTAATACCCAAAATAATTTCTTATTTGGCTAACTACAAAGAAAATGTTAAATGTCACCATTTGAACTGCCAAATGTATCATAGTTGTGGTATTGTAGATGCAACCAAGATATCTATATCTTCTGTAGTTAGGCTACTGAAATGTTCTGGTTTACTAGTCTCTAGTGTTGAAAGAAGTGCGTGTTAAAGTGTGCCATAGTGTATATGACTGTGCTGACATGTTTACACTGTACACTGGGAGGATGCTGTATGTAAGCACTGCTCCAGGATCAATTTAACCTGTGACTGGCTACACTGAATGCTGCTGAAGTTTAGTTCCTTGTGCTTGTTGTGAGTACAGTCAACAGAGGGCGCCACAGGACCAATATTGTTTATTTGTGTCGTTTGAAGAATGAAGCACTCGCCTTCATGTGAGTCTCACTAAGAAATGTAATTTTCACCCAACAATCAATTGAGAGAATTTAAAGTTTAATTTTGCTTTAAGAAAATTAAGCCTATTTTACGGCCATTTCGATTTTTGTTTTTTTCTTCAAACATTGTTACATGCACAGGTCTTTTAAGACCTGGGACTTGTATCCAAAGGCATAGATTTGGCTCGAACATGGGGGGGGGCGTATTTCCATAGATCGTGGTATAAATATGGAGGGGGGGGGGGGTTGTACTTCTTTTGATTATTGGGAGGGTTACCTCCCCCCATCCCCCCTGGAATCCACGCCCCTATCACAAACGGATCTACAAAAATGCCCAGACAGTGTAAAAATGTCCATCGCATTTTCAAGACAAATAGAATATATTCTGCTATATTTTGAAATATTAAATTTTTCGTGCATTAAACCGATGATGCAACAATTCAGGACAAATCTAGAACAGGATTCTTTACTTTCACACTGAAATTTAATGAGAAGCAACTGGCTGTCAAAAGCATATTGCTACATAACATAAGATAAACAAGATACACGTTTATTTTGTCTAAATAGATGTACAACTTATTAGTAGTGTACCCAAATAACAATAGCCAAACCATACTGTTTGTGTTGCACTTGCTATAGTTTACTTCCACATTGTTTCTTCATCAAATAGCAATGTCAAATGTAAATAATCAATAATTACAAATTTAGCATCTATAAAGTCCTTATACACTTTTGTTACTACTTTGGCAATTATATATATATATAAAGAATAAATAAAATATATAGCAATTTTAGCATTTTTTTTGTAACACTATGTATATGAGAAGGGTTAAGGAATACTAAAGAGGTATGGGCACAACTAAAAATGGATGAGGTACTGGGGTGGAATGAGGTCCCAGGTCACTAAAGACCTGAGGTATGTGTTTAATGGTAAATGACATCAAAGCCAACCCCCCCATTAGTGTAAAAAAATATATATTCTCGTCACTATAATGCAAAAATACATTTTAATATTATTGAATGATTTATCAATGAATGGTGTATCAAAATATGATATATTATAGTATTTTTGTTCTGTTAATACAGTAAACAGCACTGTACTACAGTAATGAGAATCTGATCTTTGTCATTTACATTTACATCATCTCCATTCTGTATAATGGGAATTACAAAACTTAATTAAAACATCCGGGCACATTATAATACTGAGAATGTCAGGCTTCATTTTCTTTATGCAAAGTATTATGCCTTATTTGTTCTGTGATTTTGAGGTCACATGTGACCTGGACATGATGTCATTATGTTCATCATTTTATTAATTGAAACTTTAATTGTTGTGCTTTGCACATTTATTCCATCATCAGAAAGTTGAATTAAATTATGATTAACTTTTGCCCTGGGATTGTACGTATTGGTTGAAGGCAAACCTTCAAACTTGATATCTTTGGAAATTCATTGTTCAGGATTTGTCTGGAAAAAAACAAGTCATGACTGAAATACAGATCAGCCGACTTGGTTGGTCAACTGAGGCATGTTGAGTTGGGATTTTTATAGGGATGGCTGAACACACGGGTACTTGGCAAGGACATGCTGGCTGTCACTGCTGTGATATTACCTGTGGAACTGAAATGGCGTTTTCCTAGCAGCACATTTGTATATTTGAATATGTATCAGGAGCTTGTTAGGTGTCACTCAATGTAGTCCAATACATGGATCCTCATTTCCTCACTAAATTTCTTCTTTCATCTATTTTCACGAGACTTTTAACATATTTTTGTTTTCTCTGTTCTTTCAACTGAATCTGAGTATTTGCAAGCAAAACAATTGTCACCGGTTTGGGCTTGCGTAGATGCTTGGAACACTCGTCATATTCACTGTAAGGACCGGAGGAGCAATAGAAGTTCAACTCTATTTTTGCAAATGTGAAACTTGACTGAGTGCTATTTTAACTCATTGAAACAACAACTGAAGAAATGGTTACTATTTGAAAATGCTACACAAGATGTTTATTAAAAAGATTGGTTGTAATTAGCCAATTCAGATGTTTATATGGAGAGATATATTTTATAATCAAATCTATTTTGGTGTCTGAGAATAATGTGGATGCAAATTGTTTTTCTGCAATTCACTGATGGACAAATGTTTAGGACTATCTTTTTGGGGTTCTTTTAATTCACTCTACAAATCTCTGCTGTTTGTAAATAAATAGTATTTTAAACCTACTACTTGTGAGTTGTGGTTTATTTTTATTATATTGTTCTGTATAGTTAAAAGCCGAAGAGTGTAATATCTGCGGCAATGAACGAATTTGCAAAAATGATTGTTGTTTTTAAACAGGTTTTCCAAATTGATTTTTAAAGTCCCAACCTCTTCTGTTTACACTCCTTGGGAAGTCAACACATGCATGGCTTATTTATAGTCTCTGCACATTAAACTGGGATAGGAGAAAGTGTTATAACATAGACAAAATAACACATTTGTCCTTTAAATAATATTTAAATTGCTCCTGAATGTAATTTAGAAAATTCAAAGGGAGAAGTCTTTCTTCACTTAATTGTGTTACCTCTATTTGACCACCAGGGAGAGATGTTAGCATTCTATACTTATGCACTGAAATATTATTTTTTATAAAATGTAACCCATCTTTAATATTTATACATTTCATTGTGTCAAATTGGCAGCTCATCTTTTGAAATTTGAGCATTGACAAAACTGGGGGAAAAACATGTGGAGACCGGCAGTGCCGCTGCATTTAACTAGCAGTATCTGCTAGTTTTGAATGAGACTATATGATGTTTTCGAGGTTGTATCTATGGAGTCATTCTTCAGAAGAGGAATGTGTAAGGATTACTGTTAGCATTGAATCAAACGCTATCTCCTCTGTGTTGAATCATATTTCATAAAAGTCCTTTCTGTGTCAGATATCGTGATGTTTCACATTAAACCAGTATCTATTTGTGTTTAAACGACATTGAACTGAACTATTGTGAGGTTTTTTCCTTTATCACTGTCACCAACATGATGTTATATGCTTTTCTTTCTCTTTGTCAGTCTGTGTTCCATCACTTTTGAGCATCAATTTTTTTTTTTTTTTTGGCTTGGCTTGGCTTGGCCAAGGCTTTTGATTGGAGAAGAACTGTGAATAAAACCAGCCCACCAGCTGGGAAGGTAATGGTAATATCTCAATTGGATAGATGGACATAAACATCAGGGTTTTTTGGCTTCGGTGCCTGTAAGTTGAAGGTTTCCTTTTCTTTGTTTTTCTTCCAGGCAAAAAACACTGAACAATAAATGGATACATTTCTGATGGAACAATGAGTTTTCTGGAGGTGTGTCATAGTGCTCTGTGCTTGCTCTAACATGATGATGATGATAATAATATGTTTATGTAATTCATTATTATTATTATTATAAATTATTTGTGCATTATCTTTATACATCAAGTGCAGCTTAAACGGCTTCACAAATCAATTTAAAAAGAAAAGTGACTGCATATTTTAAACTGAAATATAAAAAAAGTTTTAATAAACTGAACAAATAAAATATCAAATTAATTTAAAACAAGAATTAAAAAGTGAACCACTAATGTACACAAGTAAAAAAAAAAGAAGATAATGATGTTGATAGTCTGCTTTAGAAAATTACAAAGATTATTCTCTGTGAAGAGAGAAAGAAAGAAAGAGAGAAACTGAGAGAGCTTGTGTGTGGGATTACCTTTGTTTGCTGTGGCTCTTGTCAGCTGTAACATTTAAAATTGCCAAAATGTACGTTTAAGCATGCTTATCAGCAGCAGCGAGTGTTGACATTCCTGTATATACAGGGCTCCAGACTGCGACTAAAATGGTCACAGAAGTGAGCAAAAATAATTAATTGCGACAAGAGCTTAAAATCTAGTTGCTATTGGCAACAGTCAGTTTGTGTGCATTCATATCCGGTTCTTCAGATATCATCTTGTGAGTTATTGAATACATTTTAGAGCACGCACAACCAGTGTGTCTCGTGCCACTGTTCACCAGTTCTGTTGTGAAGATGACCTCACTGCACAGCACGCAACAACAAACTCGGCGCGAGAAAACAAATGACTATTTTGAATCACCTGAAATCACTCTCTTCATGAATCACCTGAAAAGAACTGAGGGTTTCAGCTCAGGTTAGCTGTTTGAATCAGTGAATCAGCCATCAGTGAGCTCACAACTGGGAGCGCTTGCATTTCAAATCCCGTATTGTGTACCAATTTCTTCTTCTGGTAATTATTGATTGGTATTGGAGTAGCGCAATAAACTGCATCTGGGATTTTTCAATTTGCACTCTTGTAGTCTCTGTGTCTGGGCCATCCTGTAACAGTAAAGAAAGACTACGGCAATATTTTTAAACAGATTATATATATATATATATATATATATATATATATATATATATATAAACCTGTATATATAAAATCAAGCTTTTAACACAAGCTTTAGGAGTGACCATGCTTTAGGACAATTAAGGGACTTAATTGAGGTACACAACTATTACACTAGGTGCAAACATTCATTGATGCTCAACAAGACAACATACTACCATATGCATAATATACGTTATGTAAATATCTAATGTAGATCTGTTTCTGAATGGCAGTCTAAATTGAGCAATTCTGTGATTTGGCGCCAAAAAACAGTAAGTAAAATCCATTGGGAGCCAATGACTTTTTTTAGTCTGGTGCACTGTATATAGCTTTTCCACTGATTAACAACTGTTTACAACCACACTGAGTCACAGGGTTGCACTGACATGAAGGCTCTGTTTGAAGCTCCCGCATACTTGTGTGAGTATAGGGTACGGGGGGTGGCTGGGGGCTCAAGGGTGCTTTCCACATATATTAAGAGTTATTTTGGATAATATAGACACACAACTCTCTCTGGTAAATAAGAAGAAAAGGGTAGAGTGTGCAAAAGAATGTAAAAACAAACAAAAAACTGTCTGTTCTGTTATATTACTTGAAAATTAAAATGATATGCAGAGGCAGGACATTGCTTTTGCAGAAAGTGAAACTGAGGGGGAAACTGAAATGCCTTCTATTCTCTTACATACTTCTTAATCTCTTCAACAGTATTACTTTTCCAACAGGAACGCTGCCACATTGTCTGTCACCAAGTTTATATGCCTGGAAGAGGCTCTGCTCCACACCATCTGTTTATTTTATATTTGCTTGCTTTTTCTGTCCCCTTGTCTCTCAATCTCATTTGTATTGCTTTTATGAACGTGTAAATGTTTACATGTCTAAAATGCAAGGTTTCATTCAAACTGACATTAAAGCCTGCTAATTTAATTATCTGTACTAACACTACAGCGACCGTTTCAACCCAAATAGAGTTGTAAAATTGCACTTCAACATGACTCATTATCCAGTTTCGGCACACTTTGGGGTAGTAGATTTCAGTTTAATTTCTATAAACTTTTGTCAAGGTAAAACCACATTTATTTCAAGGTTCATCCAGCAGTCAAGTAGGCAGTAAAAATGTAAATGTTGCCCTGTGGTGGCCTTTCAGCAGAGGAGTTTCTAGGGTGGACATCCAGCTTCAGAAAGGGTTTGCTCAGCTGTGAAGGGCATTAACATATCTGAACTCCCAGGTGTATACAGTGTATGGTCTATAAATTTAAACTCTTTGTGATGCACAAACCATTGATTCACTTTTATAGTTTTAAACCAGTTAGGTTTGCCTGTGCATAAAATTACAGTAATGTGATCACTTTTAGCAATACATTGGGAATGATTATTTGAAAGTTAATTTAGATTTAGGAATTGTTTATTTGACACCCTACATTTCAACTAGTTTTTTCTATGCACACAGACATTCCACATCTTTGCACCTGCCGTTAACTTGCCATTGTGCTAAAAGCATTTTTAGTACTCGTGCATCAAACACATCTGCGTTTGTCGTCAAAAGAGTATACTTTGGAAGACTGAGGGGTAGACAGTGCGCAAGATGGAGCAGCACGCGGGAAAACGCGGGTTAGGGTTAGGAGTTTATTAATGTATTTGCAACTCAAATGTTCTTAAAAATCACCCATGTTGTGCCTTTCAAGTCACTTTCCTTCAAAGTTAACGAATGCTGTATTAGTTTCAGTACTGTTAAGGTTAGGGTTTTGTGGTTGGGAGTATATGAATTATTATTTCAAATGTTTAATTTGAACATTTGCTTATGCTTGCTCTTGTGCAGACTGATCAGACTGATCTGACAGTGAAATCGGACACCGTATGTTGACTTTTTCTTTTGCTAAAATCGATCTATTCTTACCGAAATTGGAAACACTGCCTCCAGTGGCCAAAGCGTTAAGTGTTTGTGCCTGTATTGGCACATGTGAGTTAAATTTTCTAAGGAGAAATTTCCACGGATGGGCGACAAAAACGAGTGAAGTGAGTTGTTTTTAGCTGTACAAGATGTAATGCAATGAAAAGGAATCCATATTTTATAAACTCTACTCCCAAACCCCAAACTTAAACCTAATCATTAGTGGAGTAAAAATGTTATGTTAGTGGGGAAAATGCAACCTGTGTCGCAGTCGTCACTGATATGCGAACATGAATACTTAATGGTTTTAATGCGAGATGTTAACCCAGGTCTCCCACACTGCTGACGCAACAAGCTTCCGGTCGCGCCTAAAAAGGTAAACGTGTTTGAACCATTGCAAAAATGTCTGGTTGGTGATGGCGCTTGTCAGTGTGTCGGCATAATGTGACTGATCCTAGGCTACTGGAACTTTAATAAACAAGATGTCGACTTCCTGTGTTATGTTGGTCATGCATGAGTTCCACTTTTGTTCCAGCTTTGGCCACCGAGGGGAAGTTCGGAATAAATAGAACATATTTAACCAAATATAGTTAATGGTGCACTCAGTAATGTTTTCCTCTTAAAGTTATACTGAAGAAATAAATTGTCATGTTGAAATATATGTAAAAATAAAGAAAATTACAATTCACATGAAATGAAGAATCCAGTTTTATTATACATGGGGTGTGTCCCCTCATGCGGGCTGCCATGTTGGGATCACACAAGCAGCTGAATACTACTCGCTTGATCTCAGTAACCACCCTGCTTTTGGAAACTTGCACTCATGGATAAAATAATGACTGTGAAAAGTGAATCAGATGATGCCTTATCAGAAAAAACTCCATAATACTGTGGCAGACAATTTACATTTATCTTTTTTTTTTTCTGAAGAGTTTCCTGCTGTAAGCTCGCAAATGTCTGCGAGCTTCAGAGTGTCGTCATACTCTGTCAGCATTTGTAATTTTTTAGGGCATCATTTTAATATAGTAATAAACACATTTTTCATATAAAAAGACTATTCTTTGAACATGTCATTAGTGCTGTAAAACCTTACAGGTGTGATAATGCCAGTAGTTCTCTCTCTAGATTCAAATGTTCCGGGATAGTTAATTGCACAACAGGAAGTTCGCAGAACATCTCAAAGCTCACAATAGACGTGTTCTACGTCCTCCTGTCCTTCCGAGTTCATTCTTCCAAGGTAGCTTAGCAAGGCTGGTCTTCATAAGTATGCAAGTCCGTTCTCTGCATTCTTAGAATTGAGAAACACCCAATAAGTTACACTGCTTAGGCACCTGTGTGAATTTGAGGAAAACTCTTAGCTCAGAATAATGGTTCAGAAAAGTTTGGAAAAAGATGCCATTTGTGCTGATGTTTTTTTTTTTTTTATCTAAAGCAAGTACTTTTGGGGTTGACTATATGGGGCAGTATCGTATGTTGATAATAATAGAAATTCTGATGAGGCACATTTTCACATTTTTCTGACCATGATTGAGTTTGAAATATTTCCATTGTGTGATTTTGTTGATTCAACCTTTATTTAAAAAAATGAAATAAATGCAACTTGTGCTAGGAGTGGTCTCAAAACGGATGGTGGTGATATTGAAGGGGAAACAGACATTGCTATTGGTAATGAAGGCGCTCTTGCTGAGTGCACATTTCAAAAGATCTTAATAGATTGTCAGTCTATTCACATGAACTGAAGCACTACATTTCAGTCCGTGTCTGCATTGCCTGCCTGTCTAATGACAGTGCAATAATGGACACAAAGATGGAATACTTTCCAGCCTTTGATGTATATGCTTTGCTGTATTACAGTGACATAGGAGACATTATCTGTAGGCAGCGTTATTTCCCTCGGAAAGAAATAATGACTGCTGCATTGGGTGACCTTTTGCTCCCTGTTATGTTTTTACACGTGCTAGTTCTCATTCTCTGTGGTGCTATGAAGTCTGCAATTTGTAGACTCTCTACAAATATTGTCACTCTCCTGCCAGTTAAGGTCTTGTGGTACCCTGATTGCACACGTACATCACCCAGACAACTATTTGATGTGTTTGTTTACATCTGAAAGACATAGTTTTTAGTTTGTTTGCTCATCTGCCACCCAGATAACACAAGCATGTCTCCGAGATCTCTCTTTTAGATCTTTTTATCTAGAAAGCATCACAGTCTAAAGAAACATCTGCAAAATATCTGAAAAAGATCAAATTTACAAACATTCAAAATCGTAAACATTTCAAAGACATCTGCTAATTGTCATATCGACATCCAAGAGGAAGCGTCTTATAAATGTGTTGCAGATAAGCAAACAACCTAAACCTTGCTCTTAAATCATTCATGTATATTTGGTCAAAACAAGGGAACTTATGTAGAAAAATTATGATTTTATTTTTATATTTTAAAATGTATATCATTTCTTATCACAATTGTTGTTGTCTTGTTTTAGCTGGTTGATAATTGAGATTTTTTTGAAGTCACCATGAGGGTGATTCATCTTGCCTCTGGTGAACATGGAGCCTGTTTAGTTTAAGCCATTCTCCTTTACTCATTTGTACTTTACAAAAGTGCAGATTCACTGTATGTGCACTAAGAAGTACAGAGTAGAATCCAATGTCACATATGACTAACCTAGAGTCTAGTCATAATTTCCTTTACACCATATATAAGACATGTTATAACCCAATTTAAAGAAGTCAAAACAACGATACTTAACACAGGCGAGTTAAGTTTACTTGTAACTATTCAACGTTACTTAAAAAATTAAGTTGTATTGCTTGAGCCAAATAAGTTCATTAACTTAGTAAAAGCATGCAAACCGATTGCCTTTAAAAAAATGTAAATAAGATCAACTAATTCGATTTTTACAGTGCAGCTGCTATTTTGTACTTGATAATTTTGAGTTTGAAGTACATAAATATTTGAGTTATGATTCCAAAATGTGACATTTCAAGTACTGTTTATAGGACCACTTAAATTTTTTAATTAATGACAACTAGGATTTAGAGAGTAATGGTAACTTAATTAAAACTAGTAAGAAACTTAAGCTTAAATCGAGTACATTTTTGTTACTTTTTGAGATTACTTTTACTATTTACAGTTTCCTCTTTGATCTTAAGAAGACATTCAGCAGATGTCTTTGGGACGTTTATGGTTTAGGATGTTTGTAAATCTGATCTTTTTAAGATGTTTTGCAGATGTTAATTCAAATGCGACGTTTTCCAGATGAAACTCTCTTAAACAGACATCTTGGATATGTCCGTGTGCTTTCTGGGTATGAACCTTGCGTGGGTATGAGATACTTTGACTTTGCAAAGACATTTTACCATATTTAAATACATTCCACAGATTTTCACTCAAAATCAGCACAGAAAAGGCAAATTAGGCTGGGAGATTCAGAATGAACATGGATATTAAGGTGAATGTGACTACTGTATCTTCCAGCTGATTCTAAGAACTTGCTTCTTTGCATTCACACGACCTAACTGAGATAAAACTGACAGCCAATCTTCTTGTGTGTGACAAATGTATATGTGGAATGCGAGTCTTCAGCTGCAAACAGTGCTTTTTTCTCAACAGTTTTGAAAGAGAAGGTGAATGGGTGTCTTAAAAAGACTACGCAAGCTCAAATAGCCTGCAGTATATGCGCACATAAAATATATCATCGTGTCAACTTAAAGTTGTCATCTTTCTACACTTTTAACACCCTAAAGTGCTTGCACTGCAGACATATCAAATAAAAAAATGCAAAGAAACTACTTGTTAGGTGCTCCGGAAAGACTGTAAGATAATGAAAAGAAATACTTCTCAGTGGGAAATCTTTTCCTAGCATTCCAAAGGGAACGGCCTGCCCTGAACTAAATTGAAAAGGATAGCACAAACAACATGCTTTGCTTTCATGGCTTATGTGCGGCATTTTGAATTGAACTCGTAAATTTGTTCTAATTCAATTTGAAGCGGAGATATGCAGCCTGGGCAGTACAGATCTTTGGCTCTCATGTCACTAGGAACCACTTTGGTGTGTTTCCTGTCGTTATGGCTGTCTTGGGCCATGGACACAGGGGTGAAGGGTAAATCGGGAGGGCTGAATCTGGAAGGTCTAATTCCAGCGTCCTCCAGAGACGCTGAGCACACAAACGCAGAAGTCATACTGACAAACCTCTTCTTGCAAGACAGTAACACAATACTCCTTTGCTGGGAACTCACAGCAAGCTGCACAGAACTTTGGAACGGGCCAAAAATGCATGCTAAAAATGTAATGAAAGTCAATGTCAGTTTTCAATATCTGATTAATTGACATTTTACTTAATGTCAGGCATTATTATTCAATTCCCACTAGCTTAAACTGTCTTAGAAATAGAACCATTAATCAAATGAATAGGTAACATGAATGTACAGTATTTGTTAACATTAGTAAATGCATTACGTATCTTGAACTAATGAATAATGTTTTATTACAGCATTTATTCATTTTGATTAATGTCGATGTTGATTTGTTCATTGTTAGTTCATGTTAGGTCATAATGCATTGACTAATGTTAACGTATACTTACTTTACTATATGTATACTTAATGTATGTATACTAAATATATTTTCATGGTAACACTTAACAATAGGTTCATATGTTACAATTTACATACGTAAAATATTTGCATAATGAGTAATAAGAATATAATACAAGCTATGTGAATATATGAGGCATATGCTGGATCATGATTGGATGAGATGCCTGAATTGAATGAATGATGAATTATATTGCTTATTATGAAATGAGTGAATCTCACAAGTAAATGTCCAAATTATATTTCCCCCGAAATTTACATGAACTATACAAAACTTTAAGTATAATAAAAGTTATAAATTATACTTTGCATAGAAAAAAATCACTGTAATAATTAAATATAAATATAACAAATTATGTATTTTTATGTATACCTCTCCTGGAACCAGCACCTTATCGTGGTGGAGAGGTTTGTGTGCCCTTATGATCCTGAGGGCTGTGTTGTCTGGAGCCATGTGCTCCTGGTAGGGTCTCCCAAGGCAAAGTGGTCTCAGGTGAGGGGCCAGACTAAGAATGGTTCACAAAGACTCTAAGGCAAAAATGGAAGGAGGAGGAGTTACCCTGCCCAGAGGAAGCCCGGGACCCCCGTCTGGAGCCAGGCCCAGATGGAGGGCTCGTCGGCGAGTGCCTGGTGGCCGGGCTTGTCACGGAGCCCGGCCGGGCACAGCCCGAAAAAGCGACGTGAAACCCCCCTCTACATCCCCTGGGCCCACCACCCATTGGAGAAACCGCAAGAGTCGGGTGCGCTGCCATATGGGTGGCAGTGAAGACCGTGGGCCTCGACGGACCAGACCCGGGCAGCAAAGGCTAGCTCTGGGGACGTGGGGGGGAAGGAGCCGGAACGGGTGAGGGAGGTGGAGTGTTACCAGTTGGATCTGGTGGGGCTTACATCAACGCACAGTTTTGGCTCTGGATCAGTACTCCTGGATAGGGGATGGACTCTATTCTTCTCTGGAGTTTCCCAGGTTGTGAGGCGACGGGCGGGTGTGGGGATACTCAGGAGCCCCCGGCTGAGCGCCACTACGTTGGAGTCTACCCCAGTGGACAAGAGGGTCGCCTCCCTACGCCTACGGGTTGTGGGGGGGAAAACTCTGACTGTTGTCTGTGCATATGCACCAAACAGCAGTTCAGAGTATTCGGCCTTCTTGGAGACCCTGAATGGAGTCCTGAATAGGGCCCCAGTAGGGGACTCCATAGTGATGCTGGGTGACTTCAACGCACACGTAGGAAATGACAGGGACACCTGGAAAGGCGTGATTGGGAGGAACGGCCTCCCCGATCTGAACTCAAGTGGATGTTTGTTATTGGATTTCTGTGCTAGTCATGGATTATCTATAACAAACACCATGTTCGAACATAAGGATGCTCATAAGTGTACGTGGTACCAGAGCGCCCTAGGCCGAAGGTCGATGATCGATTTTGTAATCGTGTCGTCGGATCTGAGGCCATATGTTTTGGACACTCGGGTGAAGAGTGTCCAAAACATTCAGCTAGACGGGCTCGCCTCATTTCGTGCCGACAGAAATACAGCTCTCTGCGGTAAGACTCGCGGTGGTGGCTTGTGTGTTTACATCAACACGGAATGGTGCAAGAACTCTATGCTAATCTCTAGTTACTGTTCATCGCTGTTGGAGCTTGTGACTGTTAGATGCAGACCTTTTTATCTACCACGGGAATTCACCACTGTTTGCATAACCGGAGTTTACATTCCCCAAGCTAACGCTAAGGAAGCGCTCTGTGAACTGTATGGGGCTATGAGCGAACTGCAGAACGCTCACCCCGACGGACTGTTTATTGTCGCCGGAGATTTCAACCATGCAAATCTCAAGACAATGCTCCCTAAATTCCATCAGTATGTGGACTTTGCAACGAGAGGGCGAACGCGCTTGATCTTGTTTACACAAACATCCCAGGCGCGTACGGGCGGAGCCCCGCCCCACCTCGGCTACTCAGACCACATCTCTGTTATGTTAATTCCAGCATACAGACCGCTAGTCAGACGCACAAAACCGCTTCAGAAGTAGGTGAAAACCTGGCCAGCAGGAGCCATCTCTGCTCTTCAGGACTGTTTTGAGTGTACTGACTGGCACATGTTCAGGGAGGCTGCAACATATGGCGTATTCTACCAACTTGGAGGAATACACAGCATCAGTGACCAGCTACATCAGCAAGTGCATTGATGATGTCACTTTCTCCAAGACCATCACCACACGCTCCAACCAGAAGCCGTGGATGACTGCGGAGGTGCGCACGCTGCTGAGGTCCCGAGACTCCGCCTTCAGAGCAGGCGATAAGGCAGCCCTAAGAACAGCTAGGGCCAAACTGTCACGGGCAATCAGAGAGGCAAAGCGCGACACGCCCAGAGAATCCACAGTCACTTCCAGGACAGCGGTGACACGCCCGCATGTGGCAGGGCATCCAGGCCATCACCAACTACAGGACAACATCAGTTGCCTCGTGACAAAGATGCCTCCCTTCCAGATGCGCTGAACGACTTCTACGCCGGGTTTGAAGTGCAGAACGACGTGATGGCGAGGAAGTCCACCCTCCTCCCAACGACCAGGTGCTCTGTCTTACCACGGCAGATGTGAGGAAAACTCTACGTAGAGTCAACCCACGGAAGGCTGCTGGACCAGACAACATTCCTGGCAGAGTGCTCAGAGGATGTGCAGACCAGCTAGCAGATGTTCTTACCGACATCTTCAACATCTCTCTGAGCAGCGCCGTTGTTCCAACGCGCTTCAAGGCCACCACCATCATCCCCATGCCAAAGAAGTCTTCAGTGTCCTGCCTCAACGACTACCGTCCCGTCGCGACTTACACCCATCATCATGAAGTGCTTCGAGAGGCTCGCCATGAGGCAGATTAAGACCCAGCTGCCCCCTCACTAGACCCACTGCAGTTTGCGTGATCGTTCAAACCGCTCAACGGATCTATGCCATCACCACAACCCTCCATCTGGCCCTCAACCACCTAGACAATAAGGACTCATACGCTCGAATGCTGTTCATAGATTTCAGCTCAGCATTCAACACAATCATTCCCCAGCACCTGATTGGAAAGCTGAACCTGCTGGGCCTGGACACCTCCCTCTGCAACTGGATCCTGGACTTCCTGACTGGGAGACCTCAGTCAGTCCGGATCGGGAACAGCATCTCCACCACCACCACACTGAGCACTGGGGCCCCCAGGGCTGTGTGCTCAGTCCACTGCTGTTCACTCTGCTGACTCACGACTGTGCAGCAATGCACAGCTCGAATCACATCATCAAGTTCGCCGATGACACTGACCGCGGTGGGTCTCATCAGCAAGAACAACGAGTCAGCATACAGAGAGGATGTGCAGCGGCTGACGAACTGGTGTAGAGCCAACAACCTGTCCCTGAATGTTGACAAAACAAAAGAGATGGTTGTTGACTTTAGGAGAGCACAAGGTGAACACACTCCACTGAACATCGACGGCTCCTCTGTGGAGATCATCAAGAGCACCAAATTTCTTGGTGTTCACCTGGCGGAGAACCTCACCTGGTCCCTCAACACCAGCTCTATCACCAAGAAAGCCCAGCAGCGTCTCTACTTTCTTCAAGGCTGAGGAAAGCACATCTCCCAACCCCCATCCTCACTACATTCTATAGAGGGACTATTGAGAGCATCCTGAGCAGCTGCATCACTGCCTGGTTTGGGACTTGCACCGCTTCGGACCGCAAAGCCCTGCAGAGGATAGTGAGGACAGCTGAGAAGATCATTGGGGTCTCTCTTCCCTCCATCAAAGACATTTACAAAAAACACTGTATCCGCAAAGCAACCAGCATTGTGGATGACCCCACACACCCCTCACACAAACTCTTTACCCTCCTCCCGTCTGGCAAGAGGTACCGAAGCATTCGGGCCCTCACGGCCAGACTGTGTAACAGCTTCTTCCCCAAGCCATCAGACTTCTCAATACTCAGAGACTGGTTTGACACACACGTGTCCTGAGTTGCACTTTAATAACTGTCACTTTATAACTGTCTGCTACCTCAATAACTGCTATGTGCATAGAACATTATCTCATAGTATGTTATGTTTACCTTTTTAGAAACTGTCATCTTTATGCACTACTGAGTACTGGTCGGCGCTGCACTGTCTATTGTCCTGTTCATTGTCAGTAATTTGTTGTACTGTCATGTACTTTTTGCACATGTTTGCACGTGCACTTTATATAGGTATATATAGGTAGTTTATATAGGTATTTTATTTCGTTGTGTAGTCTCATGTGGTCCTATGTTGGTCCTTTGTTGTTTTTATGTAGCACCATGGTCCTGGAGGAACGTTGTCTCGTTTTGCTGTGTACTGTACTAACTGTATATGGTTGAAACGACAATAAAAACCACTTGACTTGAGAGGGGCATAGCTGTCAACCGATCACCATCTGGTGGTGAGTTGGGTCAGGGGGTGGGGAAAGACTCTGGACAGACCTGGGAAGCCCAAGTGAGTAGTGCGGGTGAACTGGGAACGTTTGGAGGAGGTCCCTGTCCGTGAGATCTTCAACTCACACCTCCGGCGGAGCTTTTCAGGCATCCCTGCGGAGGTTGGGGACATTGAACCGGAGTGGGCAATGTTCAAAGCTTCCATTGCCGAAGCCACGGTGGAGAGCTGCGGCCTCAATGTTTTAGGTGCCTCAAGGGGTGGTAACCATCGAACACCATGGTGGACACTGGTGGTCAGGGAAGCCGTCCGACTGAAGAAAGAGGCCTTCCGGGATTTGTTGTCCCGGAGGTCTCCGGAAGCAGTTGCAAGGTACCGACAGGCCCGAAGGGCTGCGGCCTCGGCCGTGAGGGAGGCAAAGCAGTGGGTGTGGGAAAAGTTCGGAGAAGCCATGGAGAAGGACTTTCGGTCCGCACCAAAGTGCCTTTGGAAAACCGTCCGCCACCTTAGGGGGGGGAAACGGGGAACCATCCAAGCTGTATACAGCAAAGATGGGACTCTGTTGACCTCAACCAAGGAGGTTATTGGGCGGTGGAAGGAACACTTTGAAGAACTCCTAAATCCCAACACTATGCTAGAGGCAGAGCTGGAGGCTAATGGGGGATTCTATTTCCCTGGGGGAGGTCACTGAGGTAGTCAAACAACTCCACAGTGGCAAAGCCCCGGGGATTGATGAGATCCGACCAGAAATGCTGAAAGCTTTGGATGTGGAGGGGGTGTCATGGATGACACGCCTCTTCAACATTAGCGTGGAAATCTGGGACAGTGCCTAAGGAGTGGCAGAACGGGGTGGTGGTTCCCCTCTTCAAAAAGGGGGATCAGAGAGTGTGTGCCAACTACAGGGGTATCACACTTCTCAGCCTCCCTGGTAAAGTTTACTCCAAGGTGCTGGAGAGGAGGGTACGGCCGAATGTCGAACCTCGGATTGAAGAGGAACAATGCGGTTTTCGTCCTGGCCGTGGAATGACGGACCAGATCTTTACTCTCGCAAGGATCCTGGAGGGGGCCTGGGAGTATGCCCATCCGGTCTACATGTGTTTTGTGGATCTGGAGAAGGCGTATGACCGGGTCCCCCGGGAGAGACTGTGGGAGGTGCTGCGGGAGTACGGGGTGTGGGGGGTCCCTTCTTAGGGCAATCCAATCCCTGTACGTCCAAAGCGAGAGCTGTGTCCGGGTCCTCGGAACAAAGTCGAGTTCATTCCATGTGGGGGTTGGTCTCCGCCAAGGCTGCGCTTTGTCACCAATCCTGTTTGTGATATTCATGGACAGGATATTGAGGCATAGTCGGGGTGGGGAAGGTGTGCAGTTCGGTGGGCTGGGAATCTCATCGCTGCTTTTTGCAGATGATGTTGTCTTCATGTCATCATCGGTCCGTGACCTTCAGCTCTCACTGGATCGCTTGGCAGTCGAGTGTGAAGCAGCTGGGATGAGGATTAGCACCTCTAAATCTGAGGCCATGGTTCTCAGCAGGAAACCGATGGAGTGCATACTCCAGGTAGGGAAGGAGGTATTGCCCCAAGTACCTCGGGGTCTTGTTCATGAGTGAGGGGACAATGGAGCGGGAGGTTGGCCGGAGAATCGGGGCAGCGGGGGCAGTATTGCACTCGCTCTATCGCACCATTGTCACGAAAAGAGAGCTGAGCTGAAAGGCAAAGCTCTCGATCTACCGGTCAATTTTTGTTCCTACCCTCACCTATGGTCATGAAGGCTGGGTCATGACCGAAAGAACTAGGTAGCGAGTACAAGCGGCCAAAATGGGCTTCCGCAGAAGGGTGGCGGGCTTCTCCCTTAGAGATAGGGTGAGGAGCTCAATCATCCGTGAGGAGCTCGGAGTAGAGCCGCTGCTCCTTTGCGTCGAAAGGAGTCAGTTGAGGTGGTTTGGGCATCTGGTAAGGATGCCCCCTGGCCGCCTCCCTAGGGAGGTGTTTCAGGCAAGTCCAGCTGGGAGGAGGCCTCGGGGAAGACCCAGGATTAGGTGGAGAGATTACATCTCCAAACTGGCCTGGGAACGCCTCGGGGTCCCCCAGTCAGAGCTGGTTAATGTGGCTCAGGATAGGGAAGTTTGGGGCCCCCTGCTGGAGCAGCTGCCCCCGCGACCCGACATCGGATAAGCGGTTGAAGATGGATGGATGGAAATTATGTATTTTTATTTTATTCATTCAATCCAGAACATCAAACATCACCATGATGTATACATATAAATCTTTACAAAATTACTTGACAGCAAAAAGGCTTAATTTTCATTAAGAAAAACATACAGTAATTACATTAGCATTATATGAACTGGACATTTCTTTACAGTTTCATGAGATTTGTACTTGGGCCCCAAATAAATCCACTACTTAAGCACCATTTCGGGACCTGTTTTAGGACAAAGTTTTATCCAGTATCATATTGTCTGTCACACTGTTTCCTGAGATAAGGGACAAAATTAATCTTTAAGTAAAAAAAGGCCTTCTCCTTTAAACAATGCAAGTGAATGTACTCCATTTTCTGACGGTCCAAAATGCATATTTAGGGAGCATCAAAATAATTTTGGACTGTCAGAAAATGGAGTACATTCACTTGCATTGTTTAAAGGAGTCCTGAAATGAAATCCTAAAATCTTAAATTCTGTTTTGATGAAGAAAGAAACTCAGATACATCTTGGATGGCCCGAAGGTGAGTAAATTATAAGCAAATTTTCATTTTTGGTTGAACTATACCTTTAACTCCTTTATTGATCACCATTATTAGATATTTAAAGACTTAACATGCTTGTTGGATGTATCAAATTAAAATAGCATACATTTTAGTGTGTCTGATGGAGTTGACACAAATTACATTAAGTTCCCAGTCAGCAAATTTCCTTTGGGACAGCTTTGGCCCTACTGAAACTACTGAAATGTCGCTCAGAAAGCAAATGACGGCCCAAATCTGGTCCAGATATCTTTTTGCCAGAACTGACCCAAAACAGTGCCATAACTCAACCAGTAGGAAGCCAAATTAGAAAAGCTTGTGAGGCCCATACACGGGCCTTCCACTATTTTTACTTTGTTTTTAGTTGAGATCTGTTAAGGCCTGATAGCCCTTGTGTGGCCCGTATGTGGCTGATAGACTAAATGCCAGTATTGTCCCAGAATTTAACCAGAAGTACACCAAGTCTACTCAATACTTTACTGCAAAGTAAATAAAACAAACCACAAAATTAAACCCCAATCTTTTTTATTTTTCTGAAAAATAACATGTTAAACATTACAGTTGTGAGGAGATAAAAAAGAGTGGGAAAAATTGCCACTGTCCAGTTTTTAAGTTGCTGCTGCTGTGACAGTTTCACTCCTCCACCATTTAGAACTGACATAATCAGTTGTGCATCTTGGAAGCCATAAACACAGTGTGCCAGTCTGTGTTCAGAAAATACTGATTAGAGCTGAGGAAAGTTGTCAAGAAGCATTTTACAATGAGCTAGTAAAGTCCAGTTGGAATGAGAAAGATGCATATATGCATGTGGTTCATGCATTCAGATGCTCCTGATCCCTGAGAGTGGACTGCACATTTCAGCTGCATCTCATAGTCCAATCAGCACTCAGGTGAGAGTGGATGTAAAAGAAGCCAGATCAGTCTTACATGCACTTACATGCTGCCACAAGGAGCCGTATCAATAGTCACTTGGCACTATTTCAGAAACCAGTTGTCTAGAAAAATAATAAAGATTGAAGTAGTGTAAGAGGCAATGATATATTTGAAAATAGTCATGGCTAAAGGGCATGCAGTGTAGTTCACAATAAAGCACTATACAGAAAATAGCACAGCATTAAGTGCCTTATTACTTTAATAAAACAGTTACTACATAATATAAATATATGCCGTAACTAATACATACAATTCATTTCTCAATCTTGTATGAAGGAATTAATGTTTTATTTTAATACAATTTGTTCGGCTAGTGGTGCATACAACTTCACAGTGCAGGTTTCATTTTATGAAGTTTAGCAGAAGCTACGGTTATCTAAAGCAACATTCCTTACATTTATTACAGGTACACCCCCTCTATGGTAAGCTGGTTGGCATAGAGATAATAATGCACTTTAACAGCATCTTAAACAAATGTCCTAAACAACAATGGCCATACTGATTTATTTGAATACTTTCTGATCTGAATCTCATAATTCTCAGTAATGTACTATCAAGGATAGTAGGATACCCATACCTGTCAACACTCCCGTTTTTCCCGGGTTTCTCCCGTTTTTTAGCCCTATCTCCCGTACCCCTCCCGGTTTGTTATTTCTCCCGGGAAACTCCCGTAATTTGCATGGCCCAAACTCCTTTATGAATAATCGCCGATTATTATTATTAATCGGACCAATATGTTTGTCTAATGTTGATCAGTTGCCAGATTGTATTAAATGCATTATATTCACACAATCCACACACCATTTACAATTTCAACCCATTTGTCACCTCAACCTGGCAACCTAGTATAACCCAGTTGCGCAGTCGCGGAAAGTTTAACCCGAAAGCGAGCCGATAGACATGATGGTAGGTGAAGGCGGTGTCCCCGCAAAGAAACTGAAGTACAATTGTAAATTTCAACAATGTTGGACGCAACAATTTACGTGCATCTTGCCCAGTCATATAGACAACCTCCATGCTTTTTGTAAGGTATGTCGCATTGATTTTAATGTAGGCCACGGCGGGAAAAATGACATTAGCCAGCACATTAAAACACAGCGGCACCATCGCGCAGAAGAGGCAAGTAAGGGCACACAGGCGATCTCATCCTTCATCACGAAAGGACAGACAGAGAGTTACAGAAAATCGCATGAGCATGAATAACAGCACTCTTTGCTCTCTCCTATCCTGCAAAATAAACCACACCGGTTTGGTTTCAAAATACACTCCGTCCAAGAGGGCAGCAAAATCTGCCACATACAATTACAACACTTAAAAAAAAAAGTGAGCACATATTCCTCTACCATGTTTACAAAACATACTGTACTTATGTTTACAAAAGAGAGACAGTTATTGATGCTCAAGGAATGAACTGTAAATAAATGTGTTAAATTAGTTTGTACCACAGTGTTATGTGTTTGTACCAGTGTTAAAAACTGTGATGTTTTGTTGTAATAAAATGACAAATAAAAAAATTAAGAAATATTAATAAATTAAGTTATGTTTTCATTTATGGGTATTGCAATGTAAATAATACACTTAACACGTGCAGTACACTTAACAGCATGAGCCTACCTCTTACAGCATGAAGAGGTAAGCTCATAACAAACCAAATGTTGACAGGTATGTAGACCACTCGGTTGAGACATCCAGGATAAGCACACAAACGCACCATTGTGAGTAAAGAAACAGATAAATACAGATCAAAACCAACCAAGCCACTGCACAGCATTCCTCCTCCTTATAAAGAGCACTGCTCTTCTGTCTGTGATGCACGTACCTCAGTTCTCGCCTGTTTCAAATGCCAATGCGATTACGTCACATGCGTGTACTGCTCCTGACCGGAAGCAGGATTTAGGGTTAAAAAAGTACTTATATGTTGATCTTTTTTGCACCAGAAGCGTCACTTTAGAAGACATTCATTTAACAGCTGGTGTCATATGGTTGATGTTTATGCTGACTGTCTGCTTCAAAAGAGAAATCTCAATTCACTTGCATTTTAAGGACCTAATAAGCTAAGATATTTTTCTATTTTTCTTCAAATGTGTTCTGGTGAAGAAAGCCATACATACATGGGATATCATGAGGGTGAGTAAATAATGAGAGAATTTTCATTTTTGGGTGAACTCTCCCTTTAAGCTATGACACATAACTCAAATCATTTGGCTTGTAGATGAGAGCTGTGCTATTACTCATCTAAAGGTGCAGTCACATTTACCTGCGCATGGTGAAATTCCACGTGCGATACACAGTGATCTCAATGGGAATCTTCTTGGTCGTGAATTTCATGCAATGGACTTTCAGTGGCAAAGAATTTCCTCTTCGTACACAGCTACAATGAATATTCACAATGGACAAGGATATCAGTTTAGCTGTAATTTTCTTTTTAACTTCACTCATCCAAAGTGGCACTTAGTTTTTTACTGGTTTCACAAACTCTCAAAATCCGCCCACACTTTCATACACAGAATTTCGGCATACTAAGATAAATGTGTCCGAGCCTTAAGTAATCCGAATTAAATTTATCGTGTGGTGGAGAGTAAATTGGGAGAAGTCCTATAGATTTTAACTGAAGGTGAGAGCCATATCTAGAGACTGGAATATCATAGAGGCTTGTGGCTTGTCTTGTTTGACTTGGGCAAGTAAGCAACCACCTAGCAACGGCCAGAACACCCTTACAACCTCATAGCATCATTCTAAACAACACTCAGAACACCTTAGCAACCACCAGAACACCCTTACAACCTTATAGCATCATTCTAAACAACACTCAGAACACCTTAGCAACCACCAGAACACCCTTACAACCTCATAGCATAATTCTAAACAACACTCAGAACAACATAGCAACCACATAGCAACCACCAGAACACCCTTACAACCTCATAGCATCATTCTAAACAACACTCAGAACACCTTAGCAACCACATTGCAACCACCAGAACACCTTTACAACCTCATAGCATCATTCTAAACAACACTCAGAACACCTTAGCAACCACATAGCAACCACCAGAACACCCTTACAACCTCATAGCATCATTCTAAACAACACTCAGAACAACTTAGCAACCACCTAGCAACCACCAGAACACCCTTACAACCTCATAGCATCATTCTAAACAACACTCAGAACACCTTAGCAACCACCAGAACACCCTTACAACCTCATAGCATCATTTTAAACAACACTCAGAACACCTTAGCAACCACCAGAACACACTTACAACCTCATAGCATAATTCTAAACAACACTCAGAACAACATAGCAACCACATAGCAACCACCAGAACACCCTTACAACCTCATAGCATCATTCTAAACAACACTCAGAACACCTTAGCAACCACATAGCAACCACCAGAACACCTTTACAACCTCATAGCATCATTCTAAACAACACTCAGAACACCTTAGCAACCACATAGCACCCACCAGAACACCCTTACAACCTCATTTAATTATTCTAAACAACACTCAGAACACCTTAGCAACCACCTAGCAACCACCAGAACACCCTTACAACCTCATAGCATCATTCTAATCAACACTCAGAACACCTTAGCAACCACCAGAACACCCTTACAACCTCATAGCACTATTCTAATCAACACTCAGAACACCTTAGCAATCACATAGCAACCGCCAGAACACCCTTACAACCTCATAGCATCATTCTAAACAACACTCAGAACAACTTAGCAACCACATAGCAACCACCAGAACACCCTTACAACCTCATAGCATCATTCTAAACAACACTCAGAACACCTTAGCAACCACCAGAACACCCTTACAACCTCATAGCATCATTCTAAACAACACTCAGAACACCTTAGCAACCACATCGCAACCACCAGAACACCCTTACAACCTCATAGCATTATTCTAAACAACACTCAGAACACCTTAGCAATCACATAGCAACCGCCAGAACACCCTTACAACCTCATAGCATCATTCTAAACAACACTCAGAACACCTTAGCAACCACATCGCAACCACCAGAACACCCTTACAACCTCATAGCATTATTCTAAACAACACTCAGAACACCTTAGCAATCACATAGCAACCGCCAGAACACCCTTACAACCTCATAGCATCATTCTAAACAACACTCAGAACACCTTAGCAACCACATAGCAACTTCAGAAAATGTGCTAATCTAGTTGTCATCATTAGAGTAATGAATCATAGAAACATAAAATGTGTTGTTTGCACATTGTAATGTACAATGTTATAAAGTAAATTTATTTCTCATTCCTCCATGAAAAACCTGTGCAAAAGAATGCAAAGATTGTGCTCTTCTTTTATCAGTCTGTTTTTAAATAGAACTGTGGAAACTGGGCCAAGAACTTGTGCGAATTGCAGCATACAGGCAACTATTAAAATGCAAACCCAGCAATATGAAGTCAGACAGCAAACACAACTTCTGCTACCAAATAAACTCTTTCTCTCTTTCCTTGTCCTTTCCTCTACCATTCCTCATTTCTCTTCTGTTCCTATTTATTTTATTCTGGTAAAGATCTCAGTGCCATTTGTAATGATAGTAAAGTTAAGAGTTCTCTGTCTCTCTCATTATCTTTGCTCTTAAAAATCTGGCAGATTTTGTACCTCATAGCTCTTGTCTGCCTTTTCCAGGTAGACTGCCTGTAATGGTCTTTTCATCCTGGCAGAAATGCATGTCTGGTATTTTTACGTTTCTAAACTTCTTTGTTGTTGCCATAAGCATTATGTGCATGTGCTGAAGCTTTGGGATTATGAAAAAACTAATTCAGACCATTCAGTTTATGTTACGGTGACATTTAGCACTTTTTTGTCTCAGTCCAAAACAGTTTTAGAAATGGTTGTTGCCTTTGGTCAAGTTAAATTATTTGATATAAAACATATAGTTACGGTCCTGGATGCTAATTGGTCAATTTAGCGTTCTAGCCATGCAAAAATACACAATGGAGTAACTGTTATTACATGAAACACCTCTTCCCCTATCTAATGTTCTCACTATGCTGCTACCATGCAGGCCACTATCAACCCTTTTAACACTTCCAGGTTACAGGATAAGGAAGCAATACCATCTAGCAGTACACAGAGCAGTTCTGCACTCTTGCCTGTGCACTTTGAAATTGAGCTCAAGGACCGCTTTCGTTTTGGGCTCAATAAGCCTGTGAAATCCTGTATGCTGGGAGGTAGGTGTATGCTTCCCTTAGTGGAGTTTATTGACTATGCTGTAAGACATACACAGTGGGGTATGGCATTACCCCCACAGTGGCACCAATTGCTCCCTTGAACCCACCCTCCGATTCCCCGGCCACCTTGACCACAACGCCTGAGTCCCTGGCTGACCTGACATCGCCATCATGATCTTGCCACCTGAGTACCGGCCACCTTGACTTCGCCGCCTGAGTCCCCACCGCCTTGACCTCGCCATCTGATTCCCGGCCACCTCCTCCTCTCAGACAAGGAAGAAATACTATCTAGCAGTACACAGAGCAGTTCTGGACTCTTGCCCATGCACTCAATTGGTGAGATATTTAGCTGAAGGGCTGCTTTCATTGTGGGCACAATGAGCCTGTGAAATCCTGTATGCTGGGAGGCAGGTGTAAACTTTCCTTAGTAGAGTTTATTGACTATGCTCTGAGGCAGTGGTTCTCAAACCTGTCCTGGAGGCCCCCCAACACTACGTATTTTGGATGTCTCCTTAATCAATCACACCTGATTCAACTCATTAGCTTTTTAGTGGAGACTCCAAGACTTAAAGTGCATCTCAATCGGAAGGCTGGAGCCTCATTAGGCTGGATGGATATCTTGGCTGCCACTTCATCAAGCATCTTCCAAGGCGTCTGAGGACCCTTGGAAGGCAGCCGCTTTCACAGCCTTTTGCCATATTTTGGAGGATGCATTGGGTGTGCCTTTGTGGCCCATCTAACTTACAATCCTTTGCACATGTTCCAAATTATTTTAAAAAGGATGGAAAATGAGTCACGTGACCGCGGAAGCGGAAACCTTTATGATGCAGCTTTTTTTTCTCTGTCTCTCCAAGTTTTAATTTGCATTTGTAGCAATGACAATATTTAAAAAAATTAAAATGCAAGTAGTTTAGACAATCCAACAAGTTAGAACATATAATGCTATAAAGCTAAATTAGTGCCTAAAATATTTGCACATGTAGAGTAAGATTTGTAAAAGCGTAAATGAAGTGACAAGCATCATAGAGAGATTTGCAAGCACAAAGAAAGATTTGTAAAAGCATAAATCAAATTGCAAGTGTAAATAAAAATTGCAAGTGTAAATAAAAATTGCAAGTGCAGAGAAAGTTTTGAATATCTGTAAATCAAAATGCAAGCATAAGAAAAATATATTTGCAATATTGTAATACTTTAAATATAATTTATGTGTTGTGAATCTGTAACTTAATATTAACACAAAGTACATTTTATCTGTATTCTTCTGACTTCCTTTTTTCACGCTTACACTTTTGGCAAAGTTTTTTCACCTAAATCTGGCCAAAAACTGCAAATCAGTGACGTGCAAGCAAAGAAAGGTTATTGTGAACAGCAAAACAGATAAACCACGTGCAACTTTCTCACTGAAAAGAGTTTTGCAAGCGTGAGGGGGAGGCGGGTCTACCTGCATTGTGTAACCAATCAAATGAGGTTTTCGTTGACCAGTTTACTCTGACCTTATTGGTTATATAACATTATGGGCAGCTTCTTCTTCAAATGGCTTAGTGTCATTTCACAGGCAGAACGGCAACTCTCCTCTCTTAAATATAAATCTTAAACCATCCATCCATCCATCGTCTGTCTGTCTGTCTGTATTCGCAATATAGCACAGCCTCTCACCTCTCATTTATTTTATAATTTTTTTAATTATTTAATTTTATTTTATTTCATGAATTGAAACAGCATGAAGTAATATGTAGTGTTTGTGTTGAACAACTTCTGCACACATTCAAAGTCATAGTCAACTGGAACTGACAGGATTTTCCAATGCTAAAATTATGATTATAAACCAAATAAAGTTTAGCAGACAAAGCATGAAAGAGAGGTCATTGAGAGAAACAGTTTTGCCGTTAACAGCTAGTGGCTGTGGTAGCTTGAAGAGTAGCTAGTTCACAAAGATCCTGAACGTTCTCAAAAATATCTCCAATATGATCTACATGTACATATAAATAAATACTTGTGTTTTTCCAGTGCACATAGTCTTCTGCTGGGTCTTCAACTTGTCAGTTTACACAGCTGGCTACAATTTTTATTTCTTAGCAATGTGGCCAAGCAAAACAACCCCTGAAAAAAGATTATCTTTCAGACAAAGGGAGTGGTGTGTGCGGGTAACATGTCCTGCCTAGTTATAATGATTGCTATGCCCTATCTAGAAATCTGGAAGCAAGTATTGGCTGGCATTTTAAATTGCCCAGAGAATGGACAGTGTGTGAACCTGATATATTAAATTGAATACCCTAAAGATCAATTTAGTGTCTTTCCTCAATAACAACACAATCAAAATATTACAAGAAGATATATATCATACAACATTATCATTGTTGTTATAAAGATCACATCTTAGATCACACATAGGAGACACAATACTAGATAATTTTGCTGTCATTGATAGATCATAGTGACTATAGTGAGTCAAATATAAAAAACAGGGTGTACTTTTATTACGGCACATACCCTGAAGACATGAGATGAAGTGATTTTAGAGAGAGGCAAAGGAACAGCTTGTGCTTTTGCAGAGGAATATTTTAAATGAATTACTGATATAATGTTACAAACTTCTCATATGATATTGTCCCCTCATATTTTGCCAGAAAAACAGTGTAATGTGAGGTGAATAATCCTATTAAGCCAGGCCTTTAGGGTAAGGTCAAGATGCAATTTGGAAACATCTGCGACTGTGATTAATATGTTTTAGGCTATGTTTGTCAGGATGGTATACATGCTGATAGCTTGTGTGTCTGTGTGTGTGTGTGTGTGTGTGTGTGTGTGTGTGTGTGTGTGTGTGTGTGTGTGTGTGTGTGTGTGTGTGTGTGTGTGTGTGTGCGTGTGTGTGTGTATTTATCACTTTGTGGGGACCAAATGTCCCCATAAGGATAGTAAAACCCGAAATGTTTGACCTTGTGGGGACATTTTGTCGGTCCCCATGAGGAAAACAGCTTATAAATCATACTAAATTATGTTTTATGAAAATGTAAAAATGCAGAAAGTTTTCTGTGAGGGTTAGGTTTAGGGGTAGGGTTAGGTTTAGGGGATAGAATATAAAGTTTGTACAGTATAAAAACCATTATGTCTATGGAAAGTCCCCATAAAACATGGAAACACCACGTGTGTGTGTGTGTGTGTGTGTGTGTGTGTGTGTGTGTGTGTGTGTGTGTGTGTGTGTGTGTGTGTGTGTGTGTGTGTGTGTGTGTGTGTGTGTGTGTGTGTGTGTGTGTGTGTGTGTGTGTGTGTGTGTGTGTGTGTGTGTGTGTGTGTGTGAAATTATCTTGAATTGGAGCATTAGTCTAGCGGTTAGTGCGCTGCACTATGCACCTGGCAACCTGAGTTTGATTCCCGCTCATGGCCAACACCAGTGACGATTATCTGAACTGGTCCTGGGCCTCCCCTAGGTCGACTCAGCCTAAAATGAGTACCTGGTGCGGTGTGTAAAACATCGCCACTGGGGAGACAAAGGCGGTCGGGCGTGGTGCTGGCCACCCACCCCTTCATGTACCGTTCTGCGCCTTCATAGGTGCTTGCTAATGGGGATCTTTGTCTTGGCCTTCATAAGTGCTCGCTAAAACGTACATAAACATGCAGTGTTGCGCATGCTAGACAAGCTCCTGCTCAAAAACACCTACATACAATCCATCTGAAGCACACCTAGGCAGGTGGTGCTGGGGTGGAGGAGGTTTCAGTAAAAAATTATTGTATTGTGCTGCAGTTAAATCAGATAAATGCTAGACAAAGACAGAGTATGCATATGATTGTCTAAAAGATTACATGTTCAAAGGACCTTTTGCGACATGAGTTTAATTACTTAAAGGGATAGTTCACCCCAAAAATGAAAACTCTCTCATCATTTATTCACCCTCATGCCATCCCTGATGTGTATGACTTTCTTTCTTCAGCTGAACACAGTGGAAGATTTTTAGAAGTATTTCTCAGCTCTTTCGGTCCATAAAATGTAAGTGAAAGGGTACCAAACTTTTTAAGCTACAAGGGTTCAAGATGACTCCAGTGGTTATATCCATGTCTTCTGAAGTGATCTGATAGGTGTGGGTGAGAAACAGTTCAATATTTAAGCACATTCAACTAATTGGTTGGTAAGACGACATGTATCTAGAATTAATCTTCATAATCTTTTTTTCTAAAATAATTTTTCTGGTAGTATTTTCAATGTGATGCATTTAGAGATGCAACTTCTCAGAGAGGGTCTATATAGAGCCATCACAGCTGCACTTTTGTAGCAAATTCACCTCCTTTAATAACATATTACAAGACATGTGTAGTACTCCCAGTCATCTGTTGTGAGCAATGTTTGCATTAATATGGATAGATGATCAGTCTCAGTTTATTTTATGGTGAGGGCTATGATAGTTTTGTGCAATAAAGGTTTATAGATATTTTAACTACATACAGTAATTTACTATGTCTGTCAATATCTGTCCTATTTAAGGACTGAGCTAAGCGTCCATATATCGCTGAGGAACACGTCTGATAGGTGTCTGTTGAATTATACTGGGCTTCATTAAGATCGATTAGTAAACTAGTCGTTCACTGGTGATTTTAAAAATATGTTGATTTACACATCCCTAAATACCACATACTTAAATAATAGGAAATGTAAATCTTTCTATCATCTTACACACGTCTTTAATTATTTGGACCTCTAAATCACAGTTCTCCAGAGATCCCTGCTCGCTAAGAAATACCCTTGGTGAGTGAAAATGTGTTGGTAGGCTTTGACATTCCTTTCTTGTGCTGGACAGGAGCTCACTGTGCCTGCAGCAAGGTCTCCACACAGGTTGACATCTGGAGCAGATTATCATAGCAGTGCCTCTGATAGAGCTCAGCTGGAGAGTTCTGCTGGGAAGTGGGAAATTGTCCCCCATCAACTGACACTTTTACACTCCAGCTTTACATAGACTCATTATCTCTCATACTCACACTTTCTTTCTCATATAGTCCTCTCACTTTCTCTCGTACTTTCTCTCAGTTGCACAGCACACTGACACATAGAGGCTCAAAATGTTTAATAGACATCTTAAGCACTCCCAGCACTCAAGGCCCACTGTACTTTATTTGATTTACACAAGACTCTTGAACTGCCATGTTTTACTATGATTGGGTCGACTTACTCTCAGCGTGTTAGCTAAAAAACTTGACACCCTTACAATGAGGGTTTTCTCATTGTATTTACATGCAAAAAGCAATTTTCTAGTTACAAGTGAAATTCATTTTAGTAATTATAAGAAATAACTCCTGTATAAAGACTGAAAAGGTGACTATTTATTTACTTATAATAATATGTTGCATGATCAGTGTGGTAAAGTATGTTGGATATGTCACTGTGCATCTGATATATCCAGTGGCATAACTTGGATCCTGTGGGCCCCCTCTCACTATCCACCCTGCCCTCCCTCTTGTTACGCCACTGGATGTAACACAACAGAAACCTCTGAAATCAACAATTCAAATTTGAGTCATTTACTCAACGTCATGTTCTAAAAAACCCACATGACTCTCATGATTCATTTCTTACACTGTTTTTAATTGTTAATCTTAATCTTATTAAATGCTGTACAAACGTGCTTATTCTGTGAAGGACTATTTTATTCTAGACAGAGTACACATACAGTATTTCAAATAAACAGACTTTCACCAAAATATATTTCAAATTTTTTATTTATTGCAAAGATTTTGTTATTGTTTGAATTATTCATGAAATTCATATGCTCTGGCATTTCCCCTTCTGAAATATGCAACAGGTTTTCATGAGCCATGTAGTTTCCGTGCAAATGAATTCCTGTTTTTCATGCAAATCTGTATGTTCTTACACCAGAAGGTCCTAAGATTTTACAATGATATATGCCTGAACAACTAATATTCATGCTAATATTCACTGTTTTCTCAAGATGTGTATCTTTTACTCAATTAACAATTTATATATATCTTCATCTATGGGATGTACAGTATATGTATGTCGAATAATAATATGACATTTTTTTATAATAATAATGCGTTTTGCTTGTGTTGTCCTTTTTGAACATGTTGAAGAATCCTTGTGTGGATTTCATAATTATCATTAGATGTTTTGTTCATTGTGGATCAGAAATTGCTGTATTTGTTCTCTGAATGACAGTATATGGACATTTGGGAGAAAATTCCATGAGCAGTGTTCATATCTGTCTGCCTTTGATTTCAGGTTACAGTACTGGTTAAGCTGTTTGGTGATAGACGCCTCCATGTCTGATGATGACCTCTGGCCCATGAACTCGACAGATAGACAGTTAGCCTTCCCAGCATGCACTTCTTATTGACCTTCCTTGTTTTGGAACCCCAGGTCTCAGGTCTGTATTGCATAAACTCTGTGTATTTGTGTAGGATCCGATACCCAGCTGACACTGCTTCATACCCCGCTTCCATTAGCAAACTCATTAAGGCGGCTGTTTGTATAGGTCGCTTTTGCATTTGATTCCCACAAATGCAGAGAAGTAACCTCATTACTCACCTGGCCATTGGACCGCTATCACACTCCCGGGCTGAGGTCACTTGGGGATTCTGGAATGTGATGACTGATGTTGCCCCGTGCTTCATTCCCAAACTTATTTTCTGATTCTTTTCTTATTCGCCACCCTCCAAGACCAGAATTTATTATTCTTGCCTAATCTTCAAGAGTTCATTGACATTCCCAGGCCGTTGTTGCTTTACTAGCCTGTTTATCTTAAAGTAGAAGTCTTTGTAAGTGTTATAATGGCCTTTGGGATACTCACCCAGATCACCCAGAGCTTTCTTTCCAAACAAAACGTCCTTTCACATTGAAAGGTTTGTCAACTTCAAGAGGAAAACACTCTCAGTATAATTTCAGAAATTTCCATTCTATTCTATTCTGTAATTTTACCATTGATACTGATATGTGAAACTGACTCAAATCTAGGTCAAGCTGCTCTGGGAGGTGTTTAGAGGAGCACTTAAATAGGGGACGCTCAAGACTACATGTAAAACATCAACTAATATGACGTTTAAATGTGTGTCTCAATGACTTAATGCCTCATGATGATATAAAGGATTGTATATGTAGTAGATAATGTGTAATTTGTAATGTTTACCTTTTGCATTCATGGCACTAATGTTTAAACATGCTATACTCTGCCATAAGGTGCTCCGATTACACTCTGTTATTGCAATTTATTATGACACTGATACTACTGCAAAGATGGGTGAATAAAAGAGTGTTAATGGGTAGAACAGAGACAAAAGAATGATGATAGGCCCTACTTTGGGAAGATGTGTGAATGGCTTTTGCTGCAGATAGCACATGAGTGAATTGGTACTTAAGAGTATTTGAGTAGATGTTATTCCTTTTGTAGGCTAATAAAAAAAATAGCATCACATGTTCTTGGAAAATGGCTCTACGCAAATGATTGTACAGATTTAAGAAAATTTGTAACAGCTCGCTAATAATTCCCGGGATGTATAAATGGGAATTAGCTGTCGGCCTCAATGTAGGTGGAGCTCCTGGTCATTCCTAACAATGACGTGAACTAATGGCAGTAAGAAGGTGTTTTGCAGCTGACAGTTTTTTGGAAAATTTGCATTGGCAAGCTGATACAAACCACCAAAACGAACTAAAAAAACTTTCGTTTTGGCTAGATTTTGTTCTAAATGACATTGCAACCATTTCATCTTCGATTTCTTTGTATCATGATGTGTGCAGGGGACGTAAATGGCTAAATGTGGAACAAAGCATTCTGTTTGGATTTATTATAGAATACAATTCTGTTTTAAATATGGGACAGTTTTGATGATGCCAGAAAGTTGTCTGTGGTTGCCATGGTGTTCAAGTGTTCTAAGCAATATAGTTCTATGTTAGCCAATGGGACTATAAAGCATTTTGGTCATTTGTTTCTGGCGAATACCACTTTCATTGTATTTTTCTTAGGAGTGGTTCTATAGTCACATACTGTATATTGTCACATACAGATGTAATACATTTCACCATAATAATGGCAACATACTATTTGTTCTTCTTAATGCAACATGAATACTTTTTTTTCACCAGCTTTGAAAATATCAAAGAGCTCAAGAACATTTTATAATTATCTTTCCCCAAATTAGAAAGTCTAAACAAACATAGATTTTTAGCTTTGTTATCACTCTAGGGTTTAAACCACACCTGCCATTGAAGCCGTTGCTGCTGTTGCCCGGTGACAATTTATCCTTTTATGCATTTGAAAGAGCCCCATCTGTTTGATGAAAATTACCTCTTGTTGAACCCCACTCTCTTTCATGCTGTCCTTGAGATCTTCACTTTTCAAGCAGATTGACACAAATGAATAATTCAGGCAGCGTCGCACCTATAAATAATCAATTCTGTCTAGTCAAACCTCATGGCATAATCCATGTGAAATTGTACATCCCTTTTGTGTGACTTGTGATTATCTGTACCCCATCAAGAAGGAGGTCAATGTTAGCCTTTGCAGCTGTGTGTTGCATCATGGACCATTAAGCACACATCAGTGGACACATCTGCATTTATTAGGAAGCTCTTGCAGACACACTCTCAGACTTATTTTCATCCATGGGCTCTTTAACTGCATGTAATTACTCAAGTGGAGGTATTTAAGCCATTACAAGCGGGTAATCAGGCTAGATTGCCATCATAGACCTGTTTTTGCGTCAATGGTTCAAAGCATTCATCAAAGCTTTTTGACATGAGGTTGGATGCATACGCATAACTTGTTAAAGGAAAATAATGTGTGTTTTTATAGATGATTCTAAAGTATGATAGAGCCCATGGTGGTGGTGTAGTGGCTAAAGCACAGGGCTGTTAATCAGAAGGTCACAGGTTCTACCCCCATGGCCACCACCATTGTGTCCTTGAGCAAGGCACTTAACTCCAGGTTGCTCCGGGGGGATTGTCCCTGTAATAATTGCACTGTAAGTTGCTTTGGATAAAAGCGTCTGCCAAATGCATAAATACAAATGTTGTTTTAAGAACACATCTTTATTCATCAATGATTGACCATCAAAAATCAACTCACTTTAATGAGGTTTCATGAGTGATGGATTAAAAACTAATGTGCAATCTTATAAAAGAATCAGCCTTTATGTGTGTTTAACTAGACTGTCTGGTTCCTATTATTACCGCCACATTACATTTATCATCAGACACCAGAGAGGTAATGAAAATATCTCAGGCTTTTAGTTGCATGAGGTTAATCACATCTAATCTCCACAAATTAAATCTTGTGACTATCAATTTAGGGTTTCTGTGGTCATGGGCAGGTTAGTCTGACCTTTATTAACCCATTTGAGCCCTAGGGACAGTGATGGCCTTTCAAAGCAAATTTCAGTTTTAGAAAACTTGACAATATCATATGACTATGGCAGATCATATTTCCTGGTCCACAAATTTGAAGAGAGCAAAACATAAGAGTTTAAAATTGATTTTGAGTGATGGAAGCTAAGAGGTGTTATTTTTTTTGTGCAATCAAAGACAATATACAGTTACATTCTTGGCAGACTTCCAAAAAAGTGTATATTGTGTAAGTAATTTAAACTTTAGTTTATTTTATTACCTAAACAGGTAGCTATGGTTCTAAATTAAGTATAAAGGCAAAACCTCATTGGCCAAAAAGATCAATACCATTGATCAGAGCCAATTCGATGGATCTTCTGATGAGAAGTTGAGTGGTACTTGCCGTTTGGTGGTTGCTGTATACGTTGATGCTTACTGGCCCATGTCAAAAGAGCCCATTCCCAAGTCTCTTATAGTAACAAGTGTCACCAGTCCTACTCGACCCATCCAGAGCGGGATTAAAAACAGCGATTCCCAGCATGGGAGCAGGACAAGCTAAAAGGAGACTATAAAGCCATGGCCCTCGCCTTGGTCGCTAATGTGTCTCTTAAGGCCAGGAGAGTGAGGTTTACACACTGACAGCTATCACGTACCAGCTGACTACCATTACACTCACCCCCCTAAACCTCACTCCCATTCGGGTCACAGCACCAGTATCACCGTTCCAACTCAACACGCTCCGAAAGGGATTTGAAACAGTGCTATAAAGGCTTGGCCCTTGCCTCAGTCGCTAGTGCATCTCTTAAGACCAGGAGAGCCAGCTGGCTCCCATTACACAAGCACCACTATAATATTACAGAGCTAGCTTTGAGTGCATGAATCTTTAATAATTCTACCCGTATAAAGAAAAACACAACAACCACATTTTAAATGAGCATTATACACTCACCGGCCACTTTCTTAGGTACTGTACACCTGTACATCTACTCATGCGAATATCTAATCTGCCAATTGTGTGGAAGTAGTGAAGTGCATAAAATCATGCAGATACGGGTAAGGAGCTTCAGTTAATGTTCACATTAACAACCAGAATGGGAAACAATTTGATCTCAGTGATTTCGACCATGGCATGATTGTCGGTGACAGACGGGCTGGTTTGAGTATTTCAACATGGCGTCCTTGATATAGCATAATCACTCTGAAAAATATCTTCTGATATACAGACATGAAACACTACTAGAACCTTGCTGGGAGTGTTTCTCTTTCTTGTGAATGTGTGTGACATTCTTTAGGGTTTGCTGGTTCAGTTTGCCTTTTGCTCTAGCTCAAACTAACTGGGAATAATGTTGTCTTGCCACATCAAGGGGCAGCTCAAGCATAGTAGAACAGAAGTGCAGAAATACAGAAATACTCAAACTAGCCTGTCTGGCACCAAAAAACATGCCACGGTCGAAATCACTGAAAGCACATTTTTCCCCATTCTGATGGATAATGTGAACATTAACTGAAACCCCATGACCTGTATCTGCATGATTTTAGCATCACACTGCTGCCACATGATTGGCTGATTAGATAATCCCATGAATAAGTAGGTGTACAGGTGTACCTAATAAAGTTGTTGGTGAGTGTACATAGAACTGTGATTAATCAAAGTAAGCGCTGATGCACTTGTGTTTTACTGTGCTTCAGCTGCCCCTTGATGTGGCGAGACCACATTATTCCTAGTTAGTTTGAGCTAGAGCAAAAGGCAAATCCTAAAAAATGTCACACATTATCAAGGACATATATCAAGGATGACATGTCCAAATATAGAAGCAGGACATAGCTTTCTCAGGCTCTTGCCACTGAGAAAAAAAGAGGAAAAAATGACTAATGAACCAAACAAATATCTTCTGCAAGTTTACACAGGGGCCAAATATGTGACACATTTATCTGAGATGTTCATGAGAAATCTCAGGGAGGTCTTACAAAACTGTTGTCACTGTAGAGCCATCAGAAATTCACAAACATATTGGCCTTTGGGCATACTGTATGGGCCACAATATAGGCCCAAACATACTTCACACAAGTACAATGACATGTCGACAGTGGAGGTGTGTGCTTTTGTATTTGCTGAAAAGACGACAGAAAAAACTAAACAAAAGAGAAGGTGGTATGTGCGGCCGCTGAATCGCACAAGAAGCAGGGATGAGAGCATGTTTCTTTAGTTCTAGGTATGCATAAGTTGGACGACGACAAGCACTTAGAGTATTTCAGAATGACAGCTGTCAAATTTGACAAGCTTCTTCACCATGTCCAGCCATACAGCAAACGGGAGAGAACCCACTATGCTAGCGAGTTACAAACTCGCAGGGGTGTAAAGTAACGACTTACAAATACTCATGTTACTGTAATTAAGTAGTTTTTCCCAGGAATTGTACTATTTTAAGTAGTTTAAAAATTGTATACTTTTACTTAAGTATATTTTAATGCTGTAACTACTTTTACTGTGCTATTTTCCCACCGTCTATGTTCGCTACATCCCTGTCCTGATTTTATTTTTATCCATCAATGCGATTGGTTAGAGAGAGTCTCGTTAGTCACATCAAATCAAATCACACACTTGAACAGCAGATGTAGACCTGGCACCAACTGCGGAGGATGCCTCAAGCACAGTTCAACACCTGAAAGGGCTTTTTGCAGGGAAAAAGTTTAACTTGCTCAAGCCAGATATCAGCATTAATCCTGCCTCTAATTTGTAGAACCATGTCGAGGTAAATTTCATATTTCTGCTTACTAGATTCTGTGTCTATAATGTAGACTGTAAATTCGCTATCTATCACTGAGATTATTGGGCTGCTGTTAGAGATTAATGCAATGTTATAAATAGGGCTTGGCGATAAAATAATCTTGATGTTTATCTGAAAAAAAAAGAGAGATTGAAATTGATGATAATCTTTTGAGTAATTTTCTATATTTAGCCTATGTTCTACATCTAGACCAGGGATGTGAATTACATTGAACGGAATAGCAAGACAACCACTGGTTGGTTATCTAGATGAAATATAAAAGATTTACTTTTTATTTCCTGAAGTCTGTCGCTGCGTGCTGTTGGAGGTGATTTGGGGATGGCAGCAGGCTCAGTTTCGCTACGTAAATCCCCACGAACCACCCGCCCCCCCCGGCATGCTCACTTGCTTCCGTCCAGGCTCGAGGTGAGTGCAGCTCGCCTCACGGCCAGCCTGCAGTTTCCCTTGAGGCCCCGGAACTGGATGACGACGTCACCGCTGCATAGGAGAGAGTTCAGGCGTCTGACGCGGAGGACCCAACACCACCCCGTAACTTTTTTCCTGGAAGTGCATGACGAGTTGACGAGGTCGTGGAGGGCACCGACTTCCTCACTCATCCGCTCTCAGTACCTTTCATGGTGGGGCAGCCCACGGGTACACGGAAGTCACCCAGGTGGACAGAGCGGTTGCGATCCACCTGTGCCCCGAGAACGCCGCCACCTGCCTGGATCGCCCGGTACTCCCCTCCAAGGCCTGTAGGATGACATCGTCGCTGACATCGAAAGCCTACAGCGCCACCGGACAGGCCGCCTCCACCCTGCATGCAATAAATATGTAACAAAAATAATATATTAAATATAATGTCTAATTTATTGATTGAATACATTTATTTGTTCATTTTTAAAAAGCCAAAATGTGACCAAAATTATGAAAAAGTAATACAATATAATTATTACAATTAATATTTTCCTAATGTACATAGTTAAAAGGTGCCCTGTAAGATTAACAGTATTAGCTGGTAGATAATTTCTTTTATATGTAATCAAAAGGGACATTATAACTGAAATAAACCCATATGAATAGATATTGAATCAAATCGGAATCTAAATGAATAGAGAGCTTGTGAATCATAGTCGAAAGTCATCTGAGAATCTGCATCAATACCCAGCCCTAATTCAATATACATATACTGTATGTGAAATGGTATTTAGTGAGCAATAAATGAATATTCTTGCTTGCATTTCTTTCTCACCACGTTGGTAAAGACCTTTTTTAATTTACCACTCTCTCCATGGGCCTACTCTCGGTGTGATTAGTCCTTGGTTTCTTTTTCATATCTGTAAGCATTGTTTGTTGCTCATTGCTCTATGTAATATTTTCATATTACACTAGAGATATTAAACTAGACATTGAGAGAGTAAAACTCACATTTTACTACCAATTTGTATCATGTACACTGGCGGCCAAAAGTTTGGAATTATGTACAGCTTTTGTTCTTCTGGAAAGAAATTGGAACTTTTATTAACCAAAGTGGCATCCAACTGATCACAATGAATAGTCAGAACATTAATAATGTGAAAAATTACTATTGCAATTTAAAAGAAAATGAAAAAAATGTCCAGAACTTCTTAAACTACTTCAAAGAGTTCTCATCAAAAGAATCCTCCTTGTGCAGCAGTGACAGCTTTGCAGATCCTTGGCATTCTAGCTGTCAGTTTGTCCAGATACTCAGGTGACATTTCACCCCACACTTCCTGTAGCTCTTGCCATAGATGTGGCTGTCTTCTTGGGCACTTCTCATGCACCTTACAGTCTAGCTGATCCCACAAAAGCTCAATTGGGTTAAGATCCATAACACTCTTTTCCAATTATCTGTTGTCCAATGCCTGTGTTTCTTTGCCCACTCTAACTTTATTTAAAAAAAAAATTCTGTTTCAAAAGTGTCTTTGCAATTCATCCCATAAGGCTGCACCCCTGAGTCCTCTCTTTACTGTTGTACATGAAACTGGTGTTGAGCGGGTAGAATTCAATGAAGCTGTCAGCTGAGGACATGTGAGGTGTCTATTTCTCAAACTAGAGACTCTGATGTACTTATCCTCTTGTTTAGTTTGCAATTTCAAGCATTGTATAGCCTTCATTCCTCAAAACAATGATGACTGATGAGTTTCTAGATAAAGCTGTTTCTTTTTTGCCATTTTTGACCTAATATTGGCACTAATTTTAAGTATTGACACCTAATGTTAAGACATACCAGTCTATTGCATACTGTGACAACTCAAAAACAAACACAAAGACAATATTTCGCTTAATTTAATGAACCAAATAATTTTCAGCTGTGTTTGATATAATGCCAAGTGATTTTCTAGCACCAAATGTTCAATTTAACATGATTACCCAAGGATAAGGTGTTGAAGTGATGGCTGCTGGAAATGGGGCCTGTCCAGACTTGATCAAAATGACTTTTTCAAATAGTAATGGTGTTGTTTTTTTACATCGGTAATGTCCTGACTATACTTTGTGATCAGTTGAATGTCACTTTGGTGAATTAAAGTACAAATTTCCTTCCGAAACAGCTAAATCTGTACATTATTCTAAACTTTTGGCCCCAGTGTATATACACACTCATTCTATCTCTCCATATCTCAACAGGGTCAAACCTCAGCCACGAGAAGTGCATTTACAGTTACCGCCAAGCAAGAGCCAGGAGAGTAATTGATAATGCTTTCGGAATCATGGCTTCAAGATTCCCCAGATCTTCAACAGATCCATTGACTGCCTGCCAGATAAAGCTGTAGCGACTGTCAAAGCCTGTGTAGCCTTGCACAATTTATGTGTCAGGCTGATGACTCCGTGTCAGAACCACACAGGTTGGTCAATGATGTGACACTATTTTTTTTGTCTAGATCTATTAAATTATTTAGAAATACATAGAGTAAAAAGGCAATTCAAAACCATTACTTGAATACACCTCTTGCATGGGGAACATGTTTTCAGTTTCTGAGTTCAAAGTCATTTTGATATTTTACCTTTTCAATTTGGACTCAAAGATTTCATTTACACTGCTATATTGATACATGTATTTTGTATTAGTTTTTAAATTGTTTCAGATTTTATTGCCTCTTACTATTTTATTTGCCAATGACCCAGGTACATGGCCACTAGTTGACAGCACAACATCAGAAGGGGCTATGCAAGCTGGTGTGTGGAGACATCTCACAGAAGGTGACAGCTGCCTACAGGATCCTATGTGGATACGAGAGAGGGCTTCCCGGAGAGACAACGTTAAAGAATACTTTGTATCTGATGCTGGAATGCTGCCATTTCAGGACAACTTTCTTTTCGGCATGGGACCCTGCATACAAATTAGATGCTCCTTTTGGACAGTGATATTCACTTAAAATGTGATTTACAATAGTTTATTATTCTTATTTTTATCTTCACATTTTGAGAAGTTAAAGGGTTAGTTTGCAAAAAAAGAAAATTCTCTCATCATTTATCACCCTCATGCCATCCCAGATGTGTATGACTTTCTTTCTTCTGCAGAACACTAATGAAGATTTTTAGGAGAATTTCTCAACTCTGTAGGTCCATACAAAGCAAGTGAATGGTGACCAGAACTCAAAAAGCTACAAAAATTAGATAAAGTTATCATAAAGGCAATCCATACAACTCCAGTGGTTTAATCAATGTCTTGAAGTCATGATTGCCAGTGAAACTGCTGTCAAGATATAGTGAAGAAGGAGTTATATTTTGGTCTGTTCTCAATCAAAACCAAGTGGAGACATTGATTAAACTACTGGAGTCTGATGGATTCTGTTCATGCTGCCTATGGCCGTGTGTCAACCAAATCGGTTTTTGCCAGCTGAAAATGCCAGACGCTCTTCTGAAAATACCAATCTGAGAGCACTTGAGATCGCTTTGTAGACACAGCATTTTTTCAGCTTAGATGATTTGGTTGCTATGATACAGAATATTTGCGGAAGTAATGTGTTGCAAGTAACTAATTTCGCAGATAGTTTGTGTTATCAACAAGTACTAAATGTAAAAATGTCGGCACAGAGTACTTGCTCTGGCCCTTGCTCTGGATGAAGGGAAGGCTGAAGCATTATTTTTTCATATTCATATTGTGGTCATATGTCATCTGGTACAGACATGAATATTCAGAGACCATCAAACTTCTCCTTTGTTGTTCAGTCATTGTACAAGTAGGATGTGACGGTTGGTCGGTGTGGTATTTGTCCAGCCCCTCCTCCACTGTGATTGGACGACTGGGTATAAAGTGATAGTGATGCGTCAAATTCTTGCCAAGCATTTTCAATCGCTGTTTTATTTGAATGGAGAGGGGACGAGGAGTCGTAAATATTTTTGTATAACCTAACTTGTTCGGGAAGACTCTCTTCAAATTGCTGCTCCGCCATGACAGTTGTTGATTGAAAACAGAAATCAGCTGTAGAGCCCCTTGCGGCAACGCTGAGAATACAGCGTATACTTGCGTTAGGTTATGAACTGTGATGACACATTTCACAATGCAATGACCCTCGAAATCGAGATTGCGTAGCAAGATGCGTCTGTGTTCACATACTTACATAGAGTATGTTTGGGCCTATAGTGCATACTGGGCCTCTTCTATGGAACAGGAAACTATAATTCTAGCCTTAATGGTGTTACCACCATCAGTGTTATCTCATACTACTCCCATACATGACTGTGTGTTTATATACTAAAAGCACAGCCTCTTATCCTCTTGTATAGTGCATTACACTATTAATAACACAGATATTACACATAATTAAACAGGACATGCCATACTATCGCATCTCAATGGGTTGATATACTGACTCCATAGTTCTGTGTTTATGTAGTCTGTTTAGTTTATGTTTTTTAATATATACATCATAGCAGTTGATTTGATCTGTCACTGGGCAGAAGGTACAATAGTTTTGTTGTTGTTTTGATTCCCAGCCTGCATGCAGAAACACTAAAAATAGTATGCAGTGAGAAAATGACGCCCTCTCTATTTCTTACACACACATACTCAAAACACACACATCTGCAAGCATACACATTGCTGCCCTCAACGCCCTCCTCCTTGACCCCTCCTTCTCCAGTGTGACCCCAATACTTCCTGCCGTATTTTTGGGAGACTGAGGAAGAGCGTGAGAAGAGATCGGGCAGGGTGCTCTGACCAAGCACAGAGAACCTCTACAAGGCCTGATGTCAATCTTTTGCATGCTTGTTATGTAATTCTTAAAACTTTATTATATATATGAGTTATATGAATAATATATGAAATGGTTTATCCAACGTTCAGTGGGGTCCAAAAGTCTGAGACCACATTGAAAATGTCGGATTCAAAATCTAATTCAAATCTGGAAATTACATTTTGAAAATTTAAAAATAAAAAACGTGGAAATTTAATACGAAATATTTGCACTATTTCTAGGTCACTAATTGAATCAGCAAATTTATTAAAGGTGCACACAGTAATTTTTTCCACATTAAAGGTTTTACTCTGAAAGAAATTAACTGCATTTTTTCATCAAATCATGACCTCTCACATAAGATGAGAACTCATCTCATGTGAGGACTCATATTAATGATACTCACACCTGAAAATCAATAGAAAAGCCATGTTCCCCGGGAGAAACCCAGGTGTTATGAACTGCTTTCTCCCTTTAGTGGCACAAGGAATTTGTCATTCTCGTTGACAAGATGGACAGCATCAGAATGCTGGAATAAACAGTTTTCTTAAGTGCATGTAAAAGTGTTAATTATAAAATGTTAATTTCTGAATGATAAATGACTGTGAATAGCAGAACTAAATGTGTTAATGGAATCTTTTTTTTTTTTTTTGGTTTTAAGACTTTCTTCCCTTGTGAGTTTTTCCATAATAGTTTCCTTATGTACGTTTTTAATACACTAGATGCAATTAACAGATGCAACAAAATAGTAACTAATGTGATACAAATGTACAGACCTAAAACAGGAAGTTTGCCAGAGTGACCTTTGATGATGGAGGCAACATGACTCCAGCCATCATTGCTTGTCGCACACCACAAACATCCATCGTCCAGTGTGGGAACAACACTCTCTCACACTAAAGAGCAAATAAAATCAAGCAGTGTACACGTGGTGGCTGTCCAGACTGAATGCATTAGAGAGAGAATGGCTGGAGGGGATGAAAGGAACCAGTCAACCAGCCTCCTCATGGGGACTGCATGGTAAACAAACCGAATCTGGATACCAAAATTGAGACTGGATTTCCTCCCAGAACCCCTCTAATGCAGCCCACTCATGAGTTACCCCACCAGAACAAAACAAATCAATGACTCCCAGAACTCCGTATGAGACATTACGATAAAGAATGCTTAGTTAAGGGACCGCTGCTTTTGCCATTTTTGGGAAGCAGATGTGTGGCTGTGTTTGTGTGTTCCTGTCTGTTTACCTGTCTGCTGCTTTTAATTTGTGGTGATTGCTAAAACAAGTATTGCTATTACTATTGCTTAGACTTAGGGTTACATATTGGAACAAACCCATAACAATAAGCACATACCTAATCCTGCACATTTTTGCTATGGATATGATACCTCAAATTGTGCAGCTTGTTTCGTAGAAGTGTGCTATTATTCTAAATAAGCAAACCTGCTGTAAGGTAAAATGGGTGAAATCCCAGAAACGTACATGGAATGAGTGTCTCGAGCCATGTCTAGGGCAACTACCACTCACGAAATCTAGTTTTTACAGTATATTGGATAAATTGTAACTAGTCATTCACACTGTAAAATCTGATTGTTGTAAAATCAAGTTATTAAGTAATTAAGTTTAATAAGTTAATAGCCAATAGAAAATGAATCACTTTTAATGATTAATGATTTAATTTACGTGTTTTTCTTTCATAGTGCAAAATTCACGCTTCATCAGACAAGATGAAGTTAAGGGAATTCTTAAAATTCAAGCCGACATCTTTTCACATGCTATTTTTAAAATTCAAATTCACACCTCAGTGCAACTTCAAAGACTTTACCACAAGAATGAGCTTCATCTCCTGCGAGTATAAGTTGGCTGAAATTAATGTGTGTAATGGATTGGTGGTGGCTGCAGGGATAAAAGCCCAGCGGCGGGAGGAAATGGCTGAACCAACAAATCTGCGATAATAACAGCCAGCCCCAGGAACTGTCTCACCTCCTTTTTGGTCTTGGGTGTCGGACATGCTGCAATTGCTGTGGGTTTATCAATTTGTGGACACACCTATCCATGACCCAAGTGGAAGCCCAGATACTGTACTTCCACCCACCCAATTGCGCACTTCTTCGGGTTGGCCATGAGCCCAGTCCATCTCAATGATCTCAGAACAGCACTCAGATGCTGCATTTGCTGCTACTAATTATTACTGTAGATAATTATGTCATCCAGACTGGCAGCGGTGTAGGCAGCGTGCAGTCTAAGGATCCTGCCCATGAGCCACTGGAATGTAGCTGGAGCCCCTGGAAAAGGTTGTTTTCTCATAGGACGTTGGTGTTAAGGGGATCTGCCAATATCCCTTTGTCCACCTCTATCCATTAATTTCACCTCATAATCAATTTCTCCAACATGCCGTGTGACCTCAGAGGGTTCTTACAACTTGGTGAGTAATTTAGAGCTCGATGTGCGGAGCAATACAAGGACTTTATCTCACGGTGTAAATTCCCACAGTCGAGTGTTCCATTATAAAGCCAGCTTTGACATTCTTGAGCTTGGAGCAAATTCTCCTGTGTTAATTGCCCCAGTGTGTGGAGTTTTACTCTCAGATTCATTTTTGCTGTTTGAAGGTCCCTTCACCCAATTTTGCCAAAGGACATCGAGCACGCATTGCGGTCGACACCTATACAATAGCTAAAATAGGGAGAACCCCGTGAAGGCTTGCGGGACCACTCGCATGGCAAATAATAGGGCTTGAGCCACTAATCCCAATGATCAGTGCCCTGAACAGTGAGGATTTCTTTCGGAATCCTCACTCGGGAGATAATTCTGAAGAGTTCCTCTGCAATACTTTGTGCTGAAATGTTGCGCAGAGGCACTGCTTCTAGAGGACTAACGGAATCCTTGACACTTTGCTTTTGTCCCTGAAATTGAATATTGACTGTCACTAATGGGTAATCGTGAATATCCCCATGCACACACCCCACCTTCACCCGACGGCTTGTACCTAAAGCCTCATCTTGAACCAAGCATTAGTGGATGGAGGTCTGGTTATAACCCGAATCCACCAAGGCTTGGACTGTACCCCCCTTAATACTCACAGGTATCAAGAACAATTTAACTTGCTCAGGGGCGGTCTGCGGTATGTCTGGGATCCCATATCCATCACTGGGCATCAGTCCAGGAAATGCCCAGGTTCCCCGCAGCTCCAACAGACCTACCCAAGCTTACGTCGCACTGGTGGAAGCGAATAGATCAACCTGGGGGAAGAGTGGAGAAGGTCAGGGGGAACCGCTGGGTTGACCAATCCCTGAGCCAGGAAGCCAGTTTTGGAGGGGGGAATCCCCGTTTCTGGTAAATAGGAAGAGAAGGGGAGGAATGGGAGGGGAAGGAAGGAGGGGAGAAGGGAGAGTGAGAAAAGTCATCAGGGGCTTGCCAACCCCTGGATACGGTATCACACGGACTGCCTCCTCGCATGATGCTGGGCAGTGGCGCTGGACCCACTCTGCCATCTCCTTCGGTAACTGGGTAATGAATTGATCCAGTACCACCAGGTTGATTACGGCCTCAACGTCACATTTTTCATCCAGCAGCCACCTCCAGCAGGCATCATGGAGCTGTTGGGAGAAGGTGAATGGGCGGCCGTTGTCACCAAGCATCAGCTGACGATACTACTCCAGGCTGCGGCTGACCCGCTGCAAGTGGCTCTCTTCAAATCCTCATACACCAGGTGATTGTGACCGGACGTTGTTGGGCCACGAGTTCGACCATGCCCCCACCACCATACCAAGGTAGTTTGATAGGTTTATTATATAGGGCATGTATTTAACATACAAGGGGACTATTTAATGTGTAACTATTTTAACCATTGTCTTCCTCTAAATATGGAGCATGTAGTTTTAAAGAGCGCTGTGTGGGACCACATGGTCCAAGAAGATGACATGTTCTGATGCAAATTATGCAATAAGACTTAAAAGTTTAGTAGTAGCACAAGTACAACACAGTACCATATTAAAAACAAATATCTGCAAGCTTTCAGACTGATCTCACAGTGAATTCAGAAACAGTAGGTTGACTTTTGTTGATCTGATTTACGTAAATGATATACAGGGTACTCTACTGCATATCCTGCATCCTACTGACGTACGGTTTGCATGGCAATTTGGACGGGTAACCCAGCCTGCACCTGAATGGGGGTGCTCGCGCGGTCGAACGGAAGAGACCTCACTACGATTTGAATGGGAGAGCACATGGCCTGGATGTGGTGACTCTCGCTGCATTCGGACGGCAGAGGCTGTGCTGCATTCAAATTAAGTAATTAAAGTTGCTTTAAAACCAGAGCCCTACCCTCCTTGCGATATGGATGGGATGAATCCTCGAGCACAGGACCATACGTGTTCAATGGGAGAACATACAATTTATGTGAGGATGGTTTATGCTGTATTTTACTGAGCTCTCTCAGAGCTGCGAGTGGATGAGCCTGTGTTTTCATGTGAAAAGTTTATGCTGCATATAAACAAGAATTTTCTCTGCGATACAAATGGCTTGAGTGGATGAGCATTTGATGTGAGGGCGTATAGTAGGCTATTTTTGAATTAAATTGATAGGTGCAGATGCAGGCTTATGGTGAACTGTTTAGGGAAGACCTAAAACAGCCTGATTATAGTCAATCATTAGATGAGTAATGGTTCGTTTGGAATGAGTGGCATAATATGGGTTACGGAGCCATGGATGCTTGGACGCATAGCCTGAAAGACGTGCTGTAGATGCAGCATTGCGCTTGTAAAGGGATCAATGGAAAGGAGGAGGTGAGAACTGGCTTGATAATATAAATAATAGTTTTAATGATAAACTTAAAAGACAAATACACACAACAGACATGTCCGTTAACGATCTCTCTCTCCCGCATGATCCTCTGCAGTCGACCTTTCTCCCTCCCGAAGGCTTGATTAGCCTAATACGGGACCAGGTGTGTAGGATCACGTCCCGGCCCCGCCCTCCACCCTGCCACATTCCTCCCTCGTTCTCTCAGGCTGGGGAGACCCCAGCATGACGTACACCCCCCCTTTCCCTGGAGGAGGGCGTGCCCTAAGCCCCGTCTGCTGGCAGGTCATCCCCGCCTACCTGGACGAGGGAGGGGACAAGGGGAGGGAAACAGAAATAATTAAACTGGGGGAGTACTTCCTGTAACAGTGTAGTACCCCCCAAAAAAACACTGTAAAATTTAAAAGAGAGGGAAAAGTCCAATGCAGAGCGGCAGTGAGAGAGAGCGAGAGGAGAGAGAGATGAAAAAAAAATGAAGAAACCTACTCGCTGGTTCTCCGATACACCGTCGCATGGTCCTCGATCACTACTCCACCCTCTCAGGCGGACAACAGCCACTTCTCACCGGAGTCAGACTCACGACCCCCGGTGGAAATAACGCCCCTCCGCGTTCTCGGCGACTCATGGGGACTCTCCTCCGCCCCTGGCAGCGGCCCTACCACTCCAGGCGGTCGTGGAGTCCTCGACACTGCCATCCTCCAGTGGATGGCAGCGGCGCTCCCCTGGGTGGATGGCAGTGTCGAGGACTCCACGACAGGCATCCCTCCTCCTTCCCGGGCTTCGGCACCAGTGTAAAGGGATGAATGGAAAGGAGGAGGCGAGAACCGGCTTTTCAACATAAATAATATTTTAATAATAACCTGAAACAAAAGACAAACACACATATGACGGACATGTCCGTAAACGATCTCTCTCTCCCGCACGATCCTGTGCAGTCGACCTTTATCCCTCTCGGGAGGCTTGATTAGCCTAATACGGGACCGGGTGTGTATGATCACTACCCGGCCCCGCCCTCCACCCTTCCACAGCGCTATTTTGCAGTGTAGTGGGAGTTTGTCGCGTGGCCCGGAAGATTGTGGTGCTTCGAAAGTCTATTTGTGCTGTTTGCAGTGTAGTAACAGGTTTATTTGCACGGCGCTGCGATTGTGGTGTCGCCAAACTTGAGCGCACTGCCCGAGGAGTGGATTTGCGGTGAGGTACCGGGGTTGTACGGATTAGTTAGAGAAGAAAGGTTCTTGCAGTTGTTGCAGAGATGAAAGGGGCTTCGGCGGAAGCATGGTAAAATGCTGAGGCTGCGGAAGGTTGGTATTAGAGCATTAGTGAATGTGGCCGAAGGAGCCTGACGTGGTCAGAAATGAATCGTGGTGGTGGTGTAGTGGTATAAACCACAGTACTGGTAAACTGTTAATCAGAAGGTTGTTGGTTTGAGCCCCACAGCCACCACCATTGTGTCCTTGAGCAAGGCACTTAACTCCAGGTTGCTCTGTGGGGATTGTCCCTGTAAGAATTGCACTGTAAGTCGCTTTGGATAAAAGCATCTGCCAAATGCATAAATGTAAATGTAAATGTAATCATTGGGGTTAGCCGGGTATAGGTTTAGCAGGCATCTGCATTCTGTTGAGATAACAGCCTAGCCCAGCACTCTGATAGTGGGTGTACATTGTTGGAATCATGGAAACAGGGCTACCGCTACTTGCTGCTTCGTTGAGGGATGGGATTATGGATAATATATACATTTACAGATAATGTAATCAGTACTTTGTAAACCAAGCATTAGCTAAAATGCCTAGCGTTAAATGTCCCTGGCGATTGGGGTAACAAACGAATAGTTGAAACAGGTTCTTAAAAAGAGATCCCCTGTAAAAGCACTTATAGGAAGAAGTTTCGATTTTCCCCATGATTAGGTGTTGCCATGCTTGTACAAACATTTGTTGAGGAAGACATTGTAAACGTAGCATCTGTGGATGCCTTAAACTTAATTGTTTGCTAGATTAAATGTCTGGAACATATGTAAAGCAATGTCAGCATACTTGCTTGCATGTGCATACATACAACATCATTTAAAGTTGTGTGTGTCATGAAATGAGAAGGCACCTGAAAATAAGTACCAATATTAATACCGTAGTCTGATATTTATTTAAAGCGTATGGTTTGGAGTGTGTTGATTTTTTTCCAACGTGATGCAAGTATTTCCATTAACTCTAAAGTATGATTGGCAGGGGGTGACTCCTTTTGACAAGGACGTACGAAATCATTGGAGTTTGTGCCTGAGAATTGGATTTAATAGATATGACTTCAAACAGAATCACTGAATGAAACATGCCCAGCACTGCGAGGTAATCAAGCTGACAGGAATCACCTGTGCAGCAGAACCTGATTGAAATGCTGGGGAGCATTGGAAAGTTGATTGATTAAATAGTTAATCTTTTGTTTTCCTCGGGTGGAAAGTTTAGATAAGAGAACATGTAAACTGTCATAGGGAGTTGTCTGACATGTAAACAGCATTGAAGCAGCCAGTTTGCGGAAGCAGCTTCACACTACGATCTGATTCGGCAAATAGAAATTAGAAAGAAAGACAGAGTAAAAATAGAACTTAAAGTGGTATCAATCAGTGCTGCAAAAAAAATACATATATATTATTTGCTGCTGCGGAACTTCTGTTGAATAACAAGATTATTTAGATGGAAGAGATGTTCAGATGTTCTGGGTGGATGCTTTCCAGCAAAGTAGCATCCAACGATCCGAGTCTCTCGCCTGGGTCTGTTGGTGGGCAAATGGGCAGGGCCAAATGCAGGAAGGCTCGATGCCACGTAGAGGTAAGCAGCTGTTTATATACGCTTACTCTGGTAGTGTGACTGGTCAGATTAAATGAATCTACTCCTCCCGAACTTTGTTAATGAAACTCCATTTTATGAAGTGTATGAGGTGCGGTCAGTAAAGAAGCAACTTAAATCAACAGCATAAAAGGACCACAGTGAAAAGTGTTACAAGAGGAGGGCAAATACAGATGGCATGTCTACTGTTCATTGTCTCAACCTCTGTTCTGAGCTTCTGTTAAAAGCAGTGTGCTGCCTGGATACTGTGCATATTACTACTGATAACTATTGTCTGCTTGGAAAATTAAGCCTAATTGCAGATGAATAATGCATCACTGACAAGCTATTTAAAAGCACCGTTTCAGTAGGAAGGACTGTTCTTCTAAGAATTGCTCAATGTAACTTAATTATCATGATCAGTGTCCTTCCATCCATCCATCCATGTACACTCACCTAAAGGATTATTAGGAACACCTGTTCAATTTCTCATTAATGCAATTATCTAATCAACCAATCACATGGCAGTTGCTTCAATGCATTTAGGGGTGTGGTCCTGGTCAAGACAATCTCCTGAACTCCAAACTGAATGTCAGAATGGGAAAGAAAGGTGATTTAAGCAATTTTGAGCGTGGCATGGTTGTTGGTGCCAGACGGGCCGGTCTGAGTATTTCACAATCTGCTCAGTTACTGGGATTTTCACACACAACCATTTCTAGGGTTTACAAAGAATGGTGTAAAAAGGGAAAAACATCCAGTATGCGGCAGTCCTGTGGGCAAAAATGCCTTGTTGATGCTAGAGGTCAGAGGAGAATGGGCCAACTGATTCAAGCTGATAGAAGAGCAACTTTGCCTCAAATAACCACTCGTTACAACCGAGGTATGCAGAAAAGCATTTGTGAAGCCACAACACACACAACCTTGAGGCGGATGGGCTACAACAGCAGAAGACCCCACCGGGTACCACTCATCTCCACTACAAATAGGAAAAAGAGGCTACAATTTGCAAGAGCTCACCAAAATTGGACAGTTGAAGACTGGAAAAATGTTGCCTGGTCTGATGAGTCTCGATTTCTGTTGAGACATTCAGACGGTAGAGTCAGAATTTGGCGTAAACAGAATGAGAACATGGATCCATCATGCCTTGTTACCACTGTGCAGGCTGGTGGTGGTGGTGTAATGGTGTGGGGGATGTTTTCTTGGCACACTTTAGGCCCCTTAGTGCCAATTGGGCATCGTTTAAATGCCACGGCCTACCTGAGCATTGTTTCTGACCATGTCCATCCCTTTATGGCCACCATGTACCCATCCTCTGATGGCTACTTCCAGCAGGATAATGCACCATGTCACAAAGCTCGAATCATTTCAAATTGGTTTCTTGAACATGACAATGAGTTCACTGTACTAAAATGGCCCCCACAGTCACCAGATCTCAACCCAATAGAGCATCTTTGGGATGTGGTGGAACGGGAGCTTCGTGCCCTGGATGTGCATCCCACAAATCTCCATCAACTGCAAGATGCTATCCTATCAATATGGGCCAACATTTCTAAAGAATGCTTTCAGCACCTTGTTGAATCAATGCCACGTAGAATTAAGGCAGTTCTGAAGGTGAAAGGGGGTCAAACACAGTATTAGTATGGTGTTCCTAATAATCCTTTAGGTGAGTGTATATTCACTGCATTTCATTGATTGATTGATTGATTCATTGATTGATTCATTGATTTATTATTTTGTTCATTCGTTCATTCATGCATTCATTCATTCATTATTTCATCCATTCATTGATTTATTGATTGATTCAGGCATTGATTGATTGATTAATTAATTAATTCATTCATTCATTCATGCATTGATTGATTCATTGATAGATTGATTCGTTCATTCATTGATTTATTCACCTAAAGATTTGTTTTGTTGTGTAACCTAATGCAGTCAGGTTGAATCAGTGACTTTAAAAAGATGTCCACAGAAAACCACAGCATGAAGTAAATTTTTTATTTATTCATTAACATTTTTTTTAAGTGTAGGGATATAGAGTGACTCCTTTTAGACTCCTTTCATAGTCTAAATTGTTTTTTCAGTTTGACATAGAGAAGTAGCTTCAAGTTTATTGAAACTTGGCAGTTGTTTTCATGAGCCAATAAACTAAGGATTGCTCTCACTAATTCATTATTTTTTATTATTGTTTAGTCAAGAGAGGGCAGGAAATGTTAGAGAGTAGAAGGAGGAACAGAACTGGGACATGATGGAAGACGGTCACTCAATATGTATAAACTTGTGCTAACAGTGGTATATGGTTTACAAATGGTTATAATATCATTGATTTATGAAAAGATAGTGTAGTTTATAATATCATAACAATCATGCATGCTATATACAGTATATATATATATATATATATATATATATATATATATATATATATATATATATATATATATATATATATAAACCTTTATCAAAATCATGATGGTTAAAGAAATCAGGAATGGACTGAGACAGTCCACAATGCATAATCCACTATACTAAAGCACCACACACAGAATTATCTAGGTCCTGCTTGAATAGCCCTGATAGTAAAGGAAATTTCCTGTTTCAGAATGTACGTGGATGGATTAAATCGGTATTTTGGAGGTGAGGGAACTCTAAAATCATTTGGTAATTCTGGTGCCCTAGATGAGATACAAATTATATATCGCCATAGTAAAAGGCACAATATAGAGGAATTACAAAACTTCTTAGTGTTTGGTAAATGGAATTTCTGAAATGCATACACATTTTTCAACCTTTTACTCAAATTGTTACGCAGACAATACAAATTGTTACTGAAATATTTGAATTCAAGTGCAAAATAGAACCCTACACGTGAACCCTGCTGTATATTTGCACATTAAAGAACATTAAACATTACAAAAATAAATAAATGTTTGCACATGTATACATATAAAAAATAACAGTGAAGCCTTTACAGTGTGTCTATCTAGTATGATCTTTGCTTTTGATGTGAGTGCTCCTGGATTAAAAACCCATCCAGTTGCTAGATCTTCAGCTTTTTTAATAAAACTAGAAAAAGACCGCAGAGCAGAGCAGAGTGGAATGAGCAGCTGTGTTGAGTCACGCTGTCTCGTGCTGCGCTAGAGAACAGTGAAAATTTCGAATATGACGCTTGACTAGAGCGAAGGATAATAAACTTGACTTTTTTTTGTTGAGCAAATACACGTGGTTAAGGGGACATAAATGTGTTAAATAAAATAAATCAAATGAAAACTTTTTTTTATTATTAAAACAAAGGAGCCAGAATGCCATTCAGGACCATTCAGGCCCCATTTAACCCTTTTCTTCCGGTCAGAGGGCATAAATAAATGCATTCGTTTTTATGACATGTTGAGTTTTATCATTTATTGTACACAATGAACATGAATGATGAACAACCAGAGTACTTTCACATGCTGGCTCCTACCTACCTTACCACCAAATATTAGAGGTGTCTCCGATGCTGTACAATGAAAAGCAATAGAGCCACCTTAAAATTAGCTGTTGCCATGACAATCAACGCTCATCTTGTTTTATGTTGACTTTGCATAAGAATCAACAATAAACTTTCAAGCATGCACTTTAATTCATTGTTTCATGTAATTGTGATTCAAGTAAATGCCAGTCCATTCTTGTAGAGACTATTTTCCGCCACACTGGTGCTTTATTTCCTGTCCTTACTTTAATAATGCACAACCCATTATTGTTAAATATCATAATCCCTGCTACTATCACATTATCCATCAGAGGAAACAATATGAATCAAAATGGCTCTCTCTTGCCCATCTACTTTCTGTTAGCTGGCTTTCTTTACTGGCTTCCTCCAATTCCTGAACTGAACCACCTCTAGCCAGGGAACACACAGTGTGATCTTATTAATTGTATCTCAGATCAGACTTGATTTTTTTTGAGCAACAACATTCCGAGGCTCAGTTATAGAGGGAACAGAGGATGAGTCATAGCTCAGACCCTCAAGAGCCCCACCTCTCACCTCTCCTCATGGGCTCCACCATGCGCATATGCATATCCTCATTAAAATCTAATTTATCCTACAGCCAATTCTCTCACTCAATTCTGCAAGTATTTTGCCTGCTGTGTTGGGGCCTCTTCTGAATACTAAAATGTGTGAAATAGCAACATTCTTTTCTTGCCCTGTTGTATTTTCTTCTTCTTCTTGGAATCTTTCCTTTACTTCCATCTCTGAAATATAGCATGTTTAACACTACAGTTAAAAAGTTAGCTGGATACCTAGCAACTTGCTCATCGGTTGAGAAATATGTCAACACCCTGGCCATAGCAGACACAGGCCCTCACAACAATTTTTGTCCACTCAAATTTGGTCCAATGCACTTTCTTTAAATTATTGGAGCATGTCAAATGCTTCAATTGATCACATCATCTCCTACTCTTCACTGCCCAATAAAATTATAAACTTTCCCCTAGACTTCTGGTTTCATTGTCAATCAAATCAAAATATCAATGCACATGCCAGTGGTGACTAGTCTTAGAAATGTTATAAACAAATGATGTAACATTGTTACCACCTGTATTTCATGCAATACTCACACTTGTATGTTTTAGAACACACAAGACAGCCTTTATCAGCACACTTCAGCAGTTTTATGTTCCTCCATCATTTCATTTATGAAGTCATTTTCACCCCATAATACAATGTTTTGCTGAAAATGTTGGTGGGTATTTTTAAGTCCCAGGGGTGCAAAATATATAAATGAAGTGAAACTACAATACTGGCTCATTCTCTTCCCAATAAACAACCTCTCATTTGCAACCAAAACAAACATATAAGCCTGCCTGGTATTTCCTGCACATGATGAATTAAAGGCTTAGAGAAGAGCTTCAATGCCTGTAAAAACGTCCTTCAGAGACAGAGAAGCTAGAGTTATAACTAAAGGGTGATCAGTGTGTGAGTTTCTGTCTGACTCTCTGTATGTAGTTGACCTCTCATGTAGCTTATTATGTACTATAGAGATTTCATGCAGTTTGATAAACATGTCAATGTGCAATTTTAATTACACTTAAAGGAAAGCCGTGCTTCCCATGTAGTCTTAAAGTAATCACCACTTCTGTAAGACAGACCCTTTCCAAACAATATTTCCCCAAAAAGTACACAATGCTTTTTAGCTTATTTTGCTTACCAAAAGAAGTCCATCTGGCTCTGGCCGTTGTGCATTGCTCTGGAGATACTTTTAACTTCTTCAGAAATGGCACTTCACACATTTACTTCCCTGACTCCAACATGATCACATGGGAACTCGACATGTTGTTACCAAATGTTTCAATATCCTGACATCGACCGCATTCAGCCGAGTTACTGACAAGCGCAATCTCCCATCAGGCATCTTTGAATCAATTCAAATTTGTTCACCTTTTTCTGTGGAGCAAATGAGAGTTGTGCGAGCAGCCTCAGAAGCACGGGTTCTGGTTCCCACATAAACCAGGAAGCAATCATATTCACATCATCAATGATAAGCGTTATTCGGAAGTTGATTACTCCAATAACTGTTTAGGGTTGGAGATTAGATTGCGGTGTATGGCTACTAAAATATGCATTTGTGTGTGTGTGTGTGTGTGTTTTCCCCTTTTCTCCCCAGTTTGGAATGCCCAATTCCCAATGTGCTCTAAGTCCTCATGGTGGCGTAGTGACTCAATCCGGGTGGCGGATGCATTTGTGTTAACTGTAACTAAAAAAATGCGCTTTACATCTAGCTTTTGGCACCACTCTTTGGACATTTCCCACTGAAAATGGTGCTCATGCGTGCACATACAGACAAAATTCCAGCTTTGGCCACTGGCAGAAGTGGTTGAAATTTCGGTACGTACAGACCAATTTCAGCTAAAGAACTACTGACCTCCTCTTTCTAGGGAGACTTCATTTGATTTCTGACCTCAGTGTCTGTAGTTTCATAGTTTCATTAGATACATTTTGAATCAGACTTTGACTAACAGTTTTCGCCCTTTATTTGTTTTAGTTTAAGTGAGCTTTTTTTGTTTTTTACTTAAAGAGAACATGTCTCTAAAAAAGGCCAATTACATAAAGATTTAATATCCATTATCTTTAGTTCAATCATTCAAGAGGGTGATTTCAGAAAATAGCCTTCTTAAATCAAATAAAAACTATAAAAATAACCTCCTGTAATTATGCAAATCCTTTTAATCTTTTGTTCATAATAGCTTTCTGGAACCTTTACCTCTGGAACTACTTTTTTAAATAGAAATCGATGCAGATGTTAATGTAATAATTTCTATTGATCTCAAAATGATTTAATACACTATTGCCTACATACTGTGTGAACACAATCTATTTAACACTGTTACACAACAGAACCACACTCCAGGAGTACTCAACAACAATGGAGCTCTTTTCTGTAGAGCACCACACAATCTGTAGAGTGGAAAGGCATTGTTCATACGATTCATAAAACTCTTTGAATTACAGCTTTGATTCTAAAATCTAGTATGTTTAGTTTGTATAACATGCTTATTTATCCAGCGGCTCATGTTAATGGCATGTCACCAACCTTCTGTGTGCGACGTTGGGCTTTTCAGGCACCTCTCTTTTTAATTTGCTTGTCAGCTTTTGTTCACAACATCTGAGACTGCGATTAGAGGTTTTGTTTTATCAGGTTTATCTGAGGTTTTTGGCTGATACGCATATTTACTTGGTGGTGTGACAAATTTTGAGGACACAGTTGTTGATGGTTATGTTATGTTATGTTGCTTAGGTTATGATGGTGCCCCTCTAGGTGGTCGGTACCAACACAGACTGCGCATAAGAAGTGGTTGCATGGCTGCATGGTTAGGGTTAAGGTAATTTTGAGTCACATGACCAGCCAAAAAGTACATCTTCAGTGACAAATATATCTGTCCCATAGAATCACATTACAAAACCAAAATTTTTACACAATGATTCATATGTGGCTCGTTGTACACATTGCATCAATGACTTTTATTGCCTTCAACTACAATGACAAATTATTATCTCATTTCATGCAGAGGTGGATTTACGCATGGGCAACATGGGCAGCCGCCTGGGGCGGCATCTTGCTGGGGGCAGCACGGGACACTTGCTGGGGGTGGCACAGACCCTCCGTCAACACCCGTCAAGTGTAAATTTATAGAAACATTGCAAAGAGACAAAGAAAGAGATGAGGAGGAACAGTGGAGGTGGAAGAGAGGAAGGGACCTGCATATTTTGTGGTGAACGGGAGGCTGAGATTGGGTTTCACCTCAGCTGAAACAATAGCACAATTCACCCACAGTGGGAGCTGAGACCATTTGGCCTCTCTGTGTGAGAGTTAAACTACTGACCTGCAGGAACATCCAGCTGCTCCAGAGAACATAATCCTTGTGATGAGATGACATGTTCTTCTCATCTCAGGACCTCTCTGTTCCACAAAGAAAAAATGTCCAGAGTGAGGCTATCTGGGGCTAGATTAAGGAGCATGATTGGTTATTCCTGGTGAAAACACTACATCCACAGTTTGGCTGAAAATATCAGGCATGTTTTAGTCTAGACAAGTAGGCAGTGTTGAATAAGAGTGTTGCTTGGTTTTGGTCCTAATTAGATAAGAAAATTCTTTAAACCTGTTTGATTCCATTGGGTCTTGGGACTTTGTTTAAACAGTTTGGATACATTGGGATGGTGCCTATGGAGTAAGTTTAAGGGCACATCATGTTTTGAGAGACTTTTTGAGGTTGACAGTCAACAACTGTTTAAGCTCCCAACATGAACACATGGGAAATCAATGTGTTAGTTTCAAATTTTAGTGGCTAGCAAGATACTATATTTGAAAAAAATTCAATGAAAGAATGCTGTTTGGGGTTAGTTTTTGGTTTGGATTAGGAGTATATTAATGTACTACTGAAACACTTGATAAAATTGGATGCATGGTGCCTTTTAAATAATTTACATTCAAAAAATGCTGTTTTGGTCTCAATAGCGTTACAGGCCCAATATACTCCAAGAAAAAAATCGAAGAACAAATGGATGTGGCGTAATTGCATAATCTGGCCAAAAAGGTGTTTTTGAGTTTGTTGTGGTGGTTGCCTCAACAGTTTGCCAATGCAAACTTTCAGTAATAGTTCATTATGGCTCCTAAACACCTTTTTACTGCCATTGGTCCACGTCATTGGTGGATGTGACCTGGTGCTCCACACCCTTTTGATGGCAGAATCTTTTTCCAGTTAATTTCTACACACAGTCGAGACCACATAACATAAACACTCTGTGAGAACACGGTGTGTGGAGTTGCTGAGCTTGTGCGAACTACATCTGTATAATTGTTTGCATAGAGACAATTTCCAAAAATTACATTTGACTGATTTTGTGTGAATTCTATTCAAAGAATGAGACATGTAATCATTGATAACATACTTTAGTGTCTTTAGTTTTACATAAAGTCTTCTGCATCTTATATTTAAATGCTACTCTAAACACCTCCCCCAATGGTGTGCCCGGTTTTGGAATGTTTGCAAATGATATACTGTTGCTTGACTGTTTAGAATTCTCTAGTTCTGAGTGAAGAATGAAGAGGAACTTTGCCTTGAGCGTATCTGAGTTTTAAGGGTTTGGTTTAGGGGTGTATTCATGTAATTACTACTAAATTATTAAGATGAAAATCAGATGCTCTATGCATTTCACGTCACATTCATTTAAAGAAATAAAATTAAAAACTTTTTTCACATGTGCGTGTATTTGCAACTTCAGCCAACTAGCTAACAGACCGTAAAATGTTTAATCTATGGCATTTTTATTTGGTCTGTGCTGCATCAAGTATCCATTAGTGCTCTTCTGTTGTAGGTATTAGGCAGCACTGAGATCTCTTTTTATATGATATGGGCAGAACTGTGATCTTCAGATGTTGACAAGAAATTGAAATTGTGACTTTGAACCTCAAGGAATCGTGCAAGACTAATGGCTTATATGGTGAAGGGTCAATGGATCTTCAATGAGACTTAAAAACATCAGTATCAGATGAATCCTCTGTTGAGATGGTGGTAGTGACTGCAGCTTTGATCTTCCTTAAGGGGAACAACACATTAAGAGGGACCAAATTAACGAGTGACTTGACCTTTGCTAATTATTGTTATGAACGAAATTACTTGAGTGCTTTCTTTCTCAAACATACTAAGTACAGTGTCTTTTGTCACTGTTCAAAAGATAAGGTTCAGCATGGGTTAGGGTGTTGATGAAGCAAAGAACATTATATAAATTCAGTGGGAACTTTATGAGATCTCAGACTGACTAAGACATTGCATTGACAGAATTATTTTTCCTATATGACTGTGAGTGGATATATCATTATTTTCTGTGTAGTTAAAAGCAGACTAGACTTGGTAGCCCTGGAAGTCAGGGTGGTCTTTTTAATTATTTGTTGATATTTGTACTAAATGCTTCCACATACATTTTTGAAAAGTAGAAAAAGTACAATATCAACATATTCACAGCTTTTAAAACATGATTGCAAAATTTGACAACACCCCTGGTGGAAAATAGCCCTTCTCTTTTGAAATTTATCAGCCATCTTTATTTTTTTAGCTAATGGGTGAACTGGCAGTGGCCTTAACCCAAAAGGTTTTATTCACTAGATAGTAGTATCAGTGCTGTTTCAAAAGTCTCTTTGCCCTTTCCTCTCGCAATCCATATACCAAGTCATTGTCATGCTCAAGGATGTGGTTCATTTCTTGCCACATTAGTTCCAATGAAAGATTGAAAATATGACTTTTTCCCTGTTGAAAAATGTGGTTGGGTGATGTAAGAGTTACTCTTATTACCCAGTCCATGCCATCTCCCTGGGCTTTTGACTTCATTGCAATAATTTGTCTCTTCACACCATTTTGTGATATAGGTGACCTGGTTTGCTGGCATTAACTATTTTTATCTGCATTCAATATTAGCAAACAACAGTAAGATATGCTCCTGAATCCTTGTTGGTCCTGGAAATACATTCAAGTAAGCCACTTAGATTTCAGTGATAGGGACAGGCCAACATAGAGATCAAATCCAGGGCATGCTGAATGACTCCAGCCAGGTCTCCTAAGCAACCAAATTGGCCCGGTTGCTATGTAGGGTTTAGTCACATGGGTTAACCTCCTCATGGTCACGTTTAGGGGTACTCGCTCTCAATGGGGCACGTGGTAAGTTGTGCATGGATCGCATAGAGTAGCATGAGCCTCCACATGCTGGGAGTCTCCGTGGTGTCATGCACAGTGAACCACGTGATAAGATGCGCGGATTGGCGGTCTCAGAGGCGGACACAACGGATTGATTTGAGTAACCGCGCCACCATGAGGACCTACTATGTAGTGGGAATTGGGCATTCCAAACTGGGAGATAAGGGGATAAAAATAATAAAAAAACAGATACATTAGCTTTGACATGTAACAGTGGTTTACTAGTCTCTGCTCTGATATCTGGTTTCCAAAGTGGATTGGCAGCTTTAGTTAAGTTGTAATGGCTTTACAGTTCTCACCCACTGATCGGTGAAGAGTAATGAAGGATATTTGTGCCTTTCATTCTCTTAATGTTTGTGCTGTCTTAAAGTAGATGCTGCTGTGTGTGATCGGCCATATTTTCAGAGGCAATCCTGCCCTTTTAAAGGGTATGCCTGATAAAAATTAGTCTTAGTATGAAGGTTATGAGGGAAGAGTTTTTGAGGTCAACATTGAAAGGGAGCACAGCTGTGGGAATAAGGCGAGGCTACGGTTGCGGTTTAATTTATCTCTGCTAGCTCCTTAAATCTTCTATTATAACAGGTGAAGTGATTCATGATTAATTCAGACTTGTGAAAATCTTTGATAGTTAAAAAAGTAAAAGGTTGTCATTTTTCTGTTTCCCAAAGTCCAGCCTCAACTGCCTCTGCCTCTGTGTTTGCCAACTTACCATTTGAAAATAAAATGGAAGCAACATTTAAGTTGGGATTTGAAGGTAAATGCAGCAAGCATGACTCTGACAGCATGTCAGGGAGGGTTATTTCTTCTTTGATCATTCCTATATACACAAAAGGAATGGATAAACTGTCATCAGGTGATTCTCATGAAACTTGTAAAAAAAAAAATATATATATATTATATATTATATAATATAGACCTGTCCAGGGTGTCCCCCGCCTTTCGCCCAATGTTAGCTGGGATAGGCTCCAGCCCCCCGCGACCCTGTACACAGGATAAGCGGTTGACGATGGATGGATGGATGGATGGATATATATAATATAAATATACAATATAGCATTTTAACCCATGCATCAGTTCTCACCAATTCTCATTACTGAAATGCAGAATTTCTTTTTATTTATTAATGACATCATAGTATTACTTTCTTGGTACTGCCCTCATTTTCACTTAATTTTTTTTTTTAAATGTATCTTATAACTTTATATCTAATAACTTACTAGAGAATCATAATTAAAACAAAGGTGACAACATTTGACCAATAATATTAAGTGTCAAGCGTAACCTATATGTAAACTTTAGAACAGTTGTAAATTTGACCCCCATCAGCAGAAGTATATGTATCGTTTCAGTCAACAAAATGAATAAAGATCGGGCAAGCATATGGTTTATGGTGGCTGATTTTTGAAGCCTCCTCCCACTGTCTCAAAGCAGTAACATATCATGTTATAGAAACCCATTTTAAAAGTCTCTCAGCTTCATTCCAGGGAAGAACTCCATCACCCCCTCCCTCTCCCTTGACTTCCTCTCTCTCTTTTGAAAGAGTAAGAAGCGAAGGTATGTGTGGCTTGAACAGTGGCCATTAGCGGATCTATTGTTCTTCTACGGGTAGGTTTTGGTGGTCATTAGCAGTTCTGGAGAGAATTGCAGACACATACGCTATCTCCATCAGACTCTGCAAGGGAGGACAATGAGGGAGAGAGGTCATGTAGAATATCTTCTCTCTCTCTCTCTTTCTGTCTGTCATCTCTGGGCTGGAGATAAGCAGGGGTTAACACTGAAGATACACAGACCCTGCTGATCTGAAAGCCAGACGTTGGGTTTAGAGAAGAAGAAATGGGGGTTAGAAGAGGAAATTGAGTGAGAGAGCGAGTGTATGTGTGTAGGTTAGAAAGGCAAACATGCAAATCAAACAATATTGCTATGATCATTTTTAAAACATGAGGTTTCAATCCTTTAAACCTTGTGTTTTGAAAATCCCCATTGCAATAAAGCTTGTGGTGTGTTTCAGGTGTTTATGTGTTTATGTGTGAATGATAGAGACAGAGAGAGAGAGAGAGAGAGAGAGAGAGAGAGAGAGAAGCCACAGTTTTTCAGTTCAGCAGAAACAGATCAGATGCTGGTGTTACTGGGGGAAGACAATCACGCATCAGATGCAGCAAAATTCATTTTTGAGATGCACACCCTCAGAAACCAATTACTGCCTTAATGTGCTTCAGTCACAGTACTTATATTTTCTTATCTTCAACATGTCATATTAAAGGCTAATTTTATTTTATATTGTATAGTGTATATTGTTATTATAGTTTTATTAATTACCTGGCACCTTATTTTAATTACATTTGTATTGTTATTTGTTACTATTTTATTATTATATTTGTCTTGTTATTATCTGTTTTGTGTATTTATGCTTTGGCAATATTGTATGTAAACACAATCATGCCAATAAAGTATTTTAAAATTGAAACTGAATTGAGAGAGAGAGAGAGAGAGAGAGAGAAGAGAAAGATATAAACAAACAGAGGGTATGACTAAAATAAATCTGCTCTGATATACCATATTTCTAAAATAAATCAAGTCTGGATGGTTGTTAAAATTTTTTTTTAACAAAGTGTTTTACTTTTCTTTTATTTGTGTAACGGTTACCCTGTCTTGTCTCACTGTTGCCCTTTGTTTGTAATTTTGTCACTTTTGTTATTCCTTAGTTTTCACTTTTGTCACCCTTGTACCTCCATAGTCTTGTTTTCCCTCGTGTTCACTGTTCATTGTTTTCACCTGCCCTTGTTAATTTGCCTTTGGTTTCTGTTAATCACCTTGTCACCTAGTTTGTGTTCTGTTTGTTTATTGGCCCCTTTTTCCCATGTTTTTGTATTTATATCCTGGTTTTTGGTTTAGTCCTTGTCTGTCGTTGAATGCTGTTGTACGTAGTTTGTGCTCGCTCACTCGCCCGTGTTCCCGTGTTCCCGTGTTCCCGTGTTCCCGTGTTCCCGTGTTCCCGTGTTTTGTTTTCATTTGCCCATCGTGGTAGTTTTGTTTATTCATGCCTGTTTGTTTCCTTTAATCAATAAACCCGCATTTGGATCCTCATCCCTTGTCTGACTCCGACCTCATTCGTTACAGAACGACAGACCACACAATGGATCCAGCAGTTATTCGGGCCAACTACCGGTTGCTCAGCCTCAAACAAGAGGACCGCCCTGTTGAAGACCACATCAGCGACTTCCTCGCGCTGGCGACGTTCACGGACTTCCCGGACTCAGCCCTGGTGGTTTTCTTCAGGGACACTTTACACGTTTCACTCAGGGAGCGTTTGCCGCCGGCTACGCGTGATTGGACTCTCCACGACTTCCTAGAGGCGACCTTACTGGTCTGCGGCTCGCCGTACACCGTGGGCTTCGCCGAGAAGGACCCTACCTCTCCACCCACTGTGGAGACCCTTCAGCCGTCCGGGGCTCCTCCTGTCACGCCTACCCCGGTCTGCAAGCCAGTAGCCAGGTCCGTCCAACAGCCAGCGCCAGTGGTCGTGCCCATCCTAGAGCCAGCACCTCTCGAGCCTTCCAGGGCTCCTCCTCCCGAGTCTTCCAGGGCTCCGCCTCCCAAGTCTCTCAAGTCTCGAGTCTTCTAGGGCTCCTCCTCCCGAGCTTTCCAGAGCTCCGCCTTCCGAGTTTCCCGAGCTTTCCAGAGCTCCGCCTTCCGAGTTTCCCGAGCTTTCCAGAGCTCTGCCTTCCGAGCTTTCCAGAGCTCCGAGCTTTCCAGAGCTCCGCCTCTCAAGCCTCTCGAGCCTTCCAGGGCTCCGCCTCTCGAGCCTCCCAGGGCTCCGCCCCTCAAGCCTCTCGAGCCTCCCAGGGCTCCGCCTCTCAAGCCTCGAGTCTTCCAGGGCTCCGTCTCTCAAGCCTCCCGAGCTTTCCAGAGCTCCGCCCTCTGAGCTTCCCAGAGCTCCACCTCTCAAGACTCTCGAGCCTACCTGGGCTCCGCCTCTCAAGCCTCTCGAGCCTCCCAGGGCTCCGTCTCAAGCCTCCCGAGCTTTCCAGAGCTCCTCCTCCCGAGCCTCCTGGGGCTCCGCCTCTCGAGCCTTCCAGAGCTCCGCCCTCCGAGCTTTCCAGGGCTCCGCCCCTCAAGGCCCTCGAGCCTTCCAGGGCTCCGCCCCTCAAGCCCCTCGAGCCTTCCAGGGCTCCGCCCCTCAAGCCCCTCGAGCCTTCCAGGGCTCCGCCCCTCAAGCCCCTCGAGCCTTCCAGGGCTCCGCCCCTCAAGCCTCTCGAGCCTTCCAGGGCTCCGCCTCTTGGGCCTTCCAGGGCTCCGCCTCTCGAGCCTCCCGAGCCACCTGCGGCTCCGCCTCCCGAGCCTCCCTCAGCTCCGCCTCCTGAGCCTCCCTCAGCCCCGCCTCCTGAGCCTCCCTCAGCTCCGCCTCCTGAGCCTCCCTCAGCTCCGCCTCGAGCTCCCAGAGCCTCCCCCAGCTCTGCCTCCTGCTCCTCCAGAGCTTTCCATGGGTCCGCCTCCCTTGGCTCCGCCTCCTGGGCCTCCAGAACCTCCCACAGCTTCGTCTCCAGAGCCCCTCTCAGCTCCGCCTCCGGGACCTGCCCCTGTCCTGAGGTTGCCTCCCAGGCCTCCTGGACCTGTCCCTGTCCGATGGCCACCTCCCAGGTCCCCTGAACCGGCCCTTGCCTTGTGGCCAGCTCCCAGGCCATCCAAACCGGCCTCTGTCCTGTGGCCACCTCCCAGGCCCCCCGAACCGGCCCCTGCTCTGCGGCCATCTCCCAGTCCACCTAAACCCGCCCCTACCTGGTGGAAGCTTCCCAGGCCACCCGACCTGGTTCCCAGCACACACCCCCAGAGACTGCTAATCTGCCCTCTCGCCCTCCTTTTTCTGTCTCCGTGTCCCTTGTGCCCCCCTTGGCCTGCCTGTCCGCTCCTCATTGCTCCCTGGACTGCCTGCCTGCCCCTCGTCACCCCCCGGACTGTCGGTCTGCCTCTCGTTGCCCCCTGGACTGCCTGTCTGCCCTTTGTGCCCCCTGTCATTTGTCAGTTGTTCTTCCTGTTTTTTTGTTTTGTTGATCGTCTGGTATCCGATCCTTGGGGGGGGCTATGTAACGGTTACCCTGTCTTGTCTCACTGTTGCCCTTTGTTTGTAATTTTGTCACTTTTGTTATTCCTTAGTTTTCACTTTTGTCACCCTTGTACCTCCATAGTCTTGTTTTCCCTCGTGTTCACTGTTCATTGTTTTCACCTGCCCTTGTTAATTTGCCTTTGGTTTCTGTTAATCACCTTGTCACCTAGTTTGTTCTGTTTGTTCATTGGCCCCTTTTTCCCATGTTTTTGTATTTATATCCTGGTTTTTGGTTTAGTCCTTGTCTGTCGTTGAATGCTGTTGTACGTAGTTTATGCTCGCTCCCATGCCCGTGTTCCCGTGTTCCCGTGTTCCCGTTCCTGTGTTTTCGTGTTTTGTTTTCATTTGCCCATCGTGGTAGTTTTGTTTATTCATGCCTGTTTGTTTCCTTTAATCAATAAACCGTATCGGTTACCTAACGTAACCTCGGTTCTCTCTAGATGAGGGAACGAGTATTGCGTAAGCTAGCTTACGCTACGGGAAAGATTCATCTTTTCTGAGATATTGAAGCCAAAAAATTATCCTTAATTTTTGTATCCATTGTCAACGCAGTGCGGCAGCTGCAGACCTTGAGCGGGCTAGCTAGCGAGCTCATAGGTTGCTCTGTGGCAACTGCTGCAGCCTATAGACGAGCTTGGGCGAACTCGCATCCAATGAGAGGCGTCCGCGCGCTCACTGCATCAAAGCCCGCCAAAATGGGCGTGACTAGAGTGCATATAAGCGTAGTTCGTAGGCTGGAACCCTGGTTTTCATTGACTGAAGCGAAAAGTCGCTCGTGGCGCGAGCACGGCCGGCTACGCAATACTCGTTCCCTCATCTAGAGAGAACCGAGGTTACGTTAGGTAACCGATACGTTCTCTTACGAGAGGTTCTCTCGTATTGCGTAAGCTCAGCTTACGCTACGGGAACCCATTGTCAACGCCGTGCGCGCCAAGCATCCACTGTATGAGCCCCAGGGAATTAAGGGGGACCCGGGGAGCCCTTATGAGTGGGGAAATAATATTTGGCCGGCAAGAATGCGGGTCATTGATTGTGTAATACATAAGCACATAGTAGGAAGGGAACGACAGAGCGGCGGTGCCGGTCTGTGTGGAATGTGTCCCATCAGTGCAGCTCACCAGGGGAGCTGTAGCGTATTAAACCGCTAGTAGTTTTGCCTGCAGAGCGGGCACTTCCATATTGTAAAATCTGACAAAGGTGGAGGGGAAGTCCATCCCGCTGCCACACATATGTCGTGAATGGAAATTCCGCTGGACCATGCCCACGAGGATGCCATGCCTCTAGTGGAGTGAGCCCTAATGCCCAACGGGCATGGCAGGTCTTTTGACGCGTATGCAGCAGCAATAGCGTCCACTATCCATCTAGATAGTGTCTGTTTCGAGGCGGCGAGACCTTTGGTGCGCCCTCCGAATGAAACGAAAAGCTGCTCGGAGCGTCTGAAAGCAGCGGAGCGCGCAGTATACAATCTCAGTGCTCTGACCGGGCAAAGGAGATTGGCGTCGCGTTCGCTATCCGGTGCTGGCAGCGCCGATAGGGAAATGACCTGTGCTCTGAAAGGAGTACCGATCACCTTGGGAACATAGCCGTGTCTAGGCTTTAAAATGACCTTGGAGTCACTTGGTCCAAACTCAAGACACGCAGCGCTGACAGACAGTGCGTGAAGGTCTCCCACACGTTTGACTGATGACAGGGCAGTCAGAAAAATGGTTTTGAGTGAAAGGTATTTCAAATCCACGGATTGAAGTGGTTCGAAAGGGGGGCTTTCATAGTTTCGAGAACTATAGAAAGATCCCAGATAGGAACCGATGGGGGGCGCGGGGGTTCATCCTTCTAGCTCCCCTGAGGAAGCGGATGACCAGCTCGTTTTTACCCCATGACTGGCCGTGCAGGGGTTCAGCGAACGCCGCAACGGCCGCCACATACACTTTGAGCGTGGATGGGGATCTGCCCTTATCCAGCAGCTCTTGTAGAAATACGAGCAGCGACGACACCCCACATGTCCGCGGGTCCAGGACACGCGGGTCTGTCGGTGCACCATTTTGAGAACACAGACCATTTTGACACATAGAGTCTTCTCGTGGAAGGGGCTCTAGCGTGTATGATGGTGTTTATTACTCCTTCTGGCAGAGCGACGGGTAGTCGTTGATCACCCACGCATGCAGCGCCCAGCGCTCTGGGTGGGGATGCCAGATTGTGCCGCGAGCTTGAGAGAGGAGATCTGCTCTCACTGGGATGGGCCACGGCGCTGTCAGTGACAGCTGCGTAAGCTCCGGGAACCATGTCTGATTCTCCCAACGCGGGGCTATGAGGAGCACCGAGTGACGCGTTTCCCTGATCCTCTGCATTACCTGTGGCAATAGCGAGACGGGAGGGAAGGCGTAAAGCGGGCGTCTGGGCCAGTCCTGGGCCAGCGCGTCCTCGCTTTCGAGAAAAATATTGGGCAGTGAGAGTTCTCTTTGGACGCAAAGAGGTCTATCTCTGCTCTGCCGAATAGGTGCCATAACGTCTGGACTGTTTAAGCGTGCAGGGACCATTCCCCTGGGGGAATATTGTCTCTGGACAGTCTGTCCGGGCCGTCGTTCAGGTGGCCTGGCACGTGCGTCGCCCTCAGCGAGCGCAGGTGGCACTGGGACCAACTCAGTATGCGTTTTGTCAGATGGAAGAGGTTCCTGGATCTGACACCGCCCTGACGGTTTAGGTAGGATACCACAGATCTGTTGTCCGAACGGACCAGGACGTGGTGACCCTGAATGACCGGGAGAAAGCGCACGAGCGCGTACTCGACCGCTATCATTTCCAGACAATTTTTGTGAAGGAGCTTTTCCTGAACTGACCATAGGCCGAAAACCGGAGAGCCCTCGCAGACCGCGCCCCAACCCGTGTTGGACGCGTCTGTCGAGATGACTTTTCGGCGAGATACAGCTCCCATTGTCACTCCCCGCTGATACCATTCGGCCACTGTCCAGGGCTGCAGAGCTGATATGCAGGTCTGAGTCACCTTGATGGGCTGGCGGCCTGTGGCCCAAGCCCGGCGAGACGCGCGGGTGTTTAGCCAATGCTGAAGCGGGCGCATGTGCAGTAAACCCAGCTGAAGTACTGCTGCGGCTGAGGCCATGTAACCTAGCACTCTCTGGAATTTCTTCAGAGGCGTGAGGCTGTTCATCTGAAAAGATGCGGCTAGTCGCTGAACACGGCGTGCGCGCTGTGTAGATAAGCGAGCCGTCATTGCCACGGAGTCTAGTTCTATTCCCAGGAAGGAAATGGTCTGACTGGGCTGTAGTGAGCTCTTGGTCCAATTGACTGCAAGACTCAAACTGTTCAGATGGCTGAGGAGAACTGCTCTGTGAGACAGAAGCTCCATATGTGACTGAGCCATAATCAGCCAGTCGTCCAAATAGTTCAGAATTCGCAAACCCTGACTCCGCAGGGGTGCGAGCGCCGCATCCATGCACTTCGTGAAAGTACGGGGTGCTAAGGACAGGCCGAACGGAAGGACGGTGTATTGATAAACCTGGCCGTCGAAGGCGAATCTCAAGAATGGCCTGTGACGGGGATTTATCTGAATCTGAAAGTATGCATCTTTCAGATCGAGAGAAATAAACCAGTCCCCCTGGCGCACATGCGCGAGGAGTTTCCTGATTGTAAGCATTTTGAACGGTCTTTTTGCAAGCACCTTGTTCAAAACCCTGAGATCTAATATGGGTCTGAGGCCGCCGTCTTTCTTGGGAACAAGAAAATAACGGCTGTAAAGCCCCGACTCGCTCAGAGAGGGTGGCACTTTTTCTATGGCCCTTTTGCACAGAAGGCTTGCTATTTCTGAACGAAGCATGCACGCTGCTTCCGTGTTCACAGTGGTTTCGAGCCGCGCTCTGAAGCGAGGGGGGGCGGCGATCGAACTGTAGCAAATAGCCCTGTTGTATTGTGCTTAACACCCACTTGGATATCCCTGGAATAGCTTCCCACGCTTTGAAGCGTAACGCTAGAGGGTGAATTGCCAATTCGCTCTGATTGCCGCACACAGAGCGCTGAACAAAATGTGTGAGCGCGTTTAGTGTGTTCATGCATGATTGCTCGCAGACAGCATGAACAGGCTGTTTTGTGAGTGACTTCCTGATTGGAATGAATGGGGAAAGAGTCACATCTGTTACGTGATGCGCAAGCATATTCATGGGCACGGGACTTACACACAGACGAATGGTTGCTGGCCGTGTAACAGAGCCGGCAGAGAATGGGCGCGCGCACGCATTTGTGGGCGCATTTATTGACTCTAGCGCTCGAGCGGTTCGTAACCGCTTTATGTGAGCGTGCTCTGGTGGGGACACGAGACATGCAGTGCTTATGTGCAGAAGTGAACACTGGATCGTGGGCACATTTTCTACACATAGGGCTGGTCGTGTGACAGAGCGGGCAGAGAATGGGCGCGCGCACGCATTTGTGGGCGCCTTCATTGACTCTGACGCTCGAGCGGTTCGTAACCGCTTTATGAGAGCGTGCTCTGATAGGGGCACGGGATGTGTTATGCTTGTGTGTAGGGGCGAACACTGGGTTGTGGGCACTTTTTCTACACATAAGACATGTTTGCTCTTTACAAGATTTATTTGGGTCGCCGTGAAAACGGCGTTTGAGTGCAGGCAAGCGGGCAGTGTCACCGGCTTGTTGGCTGCTAAATTCACCACTGTAGTAGCCTGAGAGAAGGGGACTGACAGGGGGCAAAGCTTTGACGGTGGTCCGGCCGCGGCGGGACTGAGCCGTCGTTTGTTCAACAAAGTTAGGAAGACTTCGGTTGCTCTGGTTTCAGCGTTACCTTAAATCGAGGCCCGCGGGGGGGCGGCGGTCTGCGGCGGCTGTCTGAGCGCGATCGAGGGCGGCCGCCCTGTCGACGCTGAGAAGTCTGAGTTTGTTGAACTGGGCGCTGTGAAGAGGCTCGTGCAGGAGGCTGATCACGTGAGCGGCCTGCAGAGGAGCTAGCGCGACGCGGCAGGAAGAGGTTCATGGCTTGGGTGGCTTTCTGGACTTCTGAGAAGCGGTCAACAATGCCACTCACCGCGGAGCCGAAGAGACCGGTCGGAGAGAGCGGTGCGTTGAGGAACGTGGAGCGCTCTGCTTCTCCCATGTCGGCTAGTGTTAGCCATAAGTGTCTCTCGGTCACAGTCAGCGAGGCCATGCACTTCCCTAGAGCTTGGGCTGCAGCTTTGGTAGCGCGAAGGGCGAGGTCTGTCGCGCTTCGTAGATCAGTAACAGCCTCTGGGTGCCTGCCTTTCTCATCCCACTCCCGAAGAAGGTCTGCTTGTAGGATCTGTAAAACGGCCATTGAGTGCAGAGCAGATGTGGCTTGGCCGGCGGCGGAATAGGCACGGCCAATATAGGCGGAAGTTGCTCTGCAGGCCTTAGACGGGAGCACAGGCTTGGAACGCCATCTCGCGGAGGGCGGACAAAGGTGTGCTGCTACCGAGTCCTCGACCGGGGGGATGGAGGAGTAGCCTCTCTCAGTGGCGCCGTCCACCGACGCGAGAGAGGTGGAGACGTGTGAACAGGTCTTGGCTGAAAAAGGAGCGTTCCACGACTTTGCAAGCTCCGTATGTAATTCCGGCAGGAAGGGAGCGGCCCGGGCCGCGGGTGTAGAGCGGCGATGGCTTTGAAGAAAGCAGCCGTCGAGTCTGTTGGTGCCTGCTCAGGGGGCAGTGACCACTCGAGCCCGAGGCGGTCGACGGCCTGTGTGAGGAGGCGTGTTAACTCCCCTTCGACTCCGGCGCGGGTCCTGCTGGATTCCTGGGCCGAGGAGGAGGCTTGGGAGCCTGTCCACTCCTCGCTGTCCGAAGCCATGATGGAACAGCGGCCCTTATCCTCCGCCTCGTCATCCGAGATGGCAGCAGTGCGGCCGCTCGGCGGCAACTGCGCGTCCCGGGGGGGCGGGGAGGGTGAAAGCGATGCTCGAGGGAGAGGCTCCGGCGAGGCAGTCGCTTCAACCACAGTTTCCGGCAGCCTTTGTGAGCGGCGCTTCTTCCTGCGCGGCTGAGGGTAAGGCGGCGCGGCGGTTTCTGCTTTGACCGCTTCGAGTCGAGCCCGCAGGGTCGACATCGGTAGCTCCTCGCAGAAATCGCATCCGCCCTCAGTGAGGGCGAGCGAGCTCTGCGTGCCCCAGTCCCAAGCAGAGAGCGCAGATGATGTGGCGGTCTCCTGTGCTGAGAAGGGCGCGACATGAGGCGCAAGTGGAGCGAGGCATCTTGAAAAAGACGCTCGTACTCTTTTGTGAATAGTTCGTGAGAACTAGCTTGCTGAATAAAAGGATACGTTGTCGGATGGCGTAGCTCGCAGGATGGCTGAAGGTGGCTGAGACGGCCGGCTTCTTCTAGCGCTGTCCACGCTTGCTAGATGCCCCTCGAACGGCGACGCGGCTTCCAGGTCAGCGATGCGGAGAGCTTCGCTGAAGAGATGAAAATCAGGGTTCCAGCCTACGAACTACGCTTATATGCACTCTAGTCACGCCCATTTTGGCGGGCTTTGATGCAGTGAGCGCGCGGACGCCTCTCATTGGATGCGAGTTCGCCCAAGCTCGTCTATAGGCTGCAGCAGTTGCCACAGAGCAACCTATGAGCTCGCTAGCTAGCCCGCTCAAGGTCTGCAGCTGCCGCACTGCGTTGACAATGGATACAAAAATTAAGGATAATTTTTTGGCTTCAATATCTCAGAAAAGATGAATCTTTCCCGTAGCGTAAGCTAGCTTACGCAATACGAGAGAACCTCTCGTAAGAGAACCGCATTTGGATCCTCATCCCTTGTCTGACTCCGACCTCATTCGTTACAATTTGTTTTTTTTTTAGAAAATATGTTATATCCCCTGCCAATCTCTCCAAAGTGTTGTGGGTGGTTGCCAGGGCATTGTTATGCGGTTGCTAAGGTGTTCTAAGTGGTTTTTAGTGTGTTGCAATATTTCAATGATTGATGATCACTTATTTGCAAGAGCTCACCCCAAGTCTATGATATGCTTGTCCCTAGATATATTCAATTTAAATCAAATGGATTCTTTCCATTAATAGTTTCCATTAAACAATGTTCATGACTGGAAGTATTTTTTATGTTCATACAGTACGTAGCAAATGTTACAAGTTAAATGCTAAAGCAGTGGCATAACTACAGGCAGTACAGTGTGGGCAGCTGTCTCTTGCTCACCCCGCCACACCATTCACTTCCATTGTAATTGCCTCACTGTAACCTCGATTTTTGCTTTTTTTTTAAAGAAAAGGAGGAATGAGCCAAAATAATTTTTTGTGGTAATCAAAAAAAATGACACATGCTGTCGAATGAGCTTAAATTGTATTGAACCTGGAACATTCCTTTAAAATGGTTATTTTATATATTCTGCTTTTAGTGTATCAGTAGAAATATCAATGTTAGATCTCAACATTCCCTTTGCAAATAGAATTGAGTAGAAGAAGAACAAGGAGCCATACAACAGATGGTATGGCCACCACAGAGCCTGAATCTCAACATCATTGAGTCAGTCTAGAGAGACAGAAGCTATTGATACAACCTAAACTGATATAAGAACTGTGGCAAGTTCTCAAAGAATCTTGGAAAATTCGATACGCCAACAACCAAGGACAACTGTGTCCAGGTGCCCATGGTTCTGTTTTGAATATTTGCGGACTGATATTCTATGAACATGCACCACACGGATGGCTTTCACTGTTGTGTACCATCTCCATGTTCATATCAGTGTCTCCTGCAGAACGCATTTCGATGCGCTCCTCCTGCGAACATAAATCCTGGAGAATAGGGGGGTGGATGCCACGACTGGGGTCCCCCTGGGAGTTTTTGGTTTTTGCACCTCCGATCTCAGGGCACTAACAATGACATATTTACTGTATATATAGAAAGAAATTTTGCTATTTTGTGTTTTCATTGTTACATTATTCATACAAGAAAGGTTGAGGAATCCTAAAGAGGTGGGGGCATAACAAAACAAAATGGATGAAGTAGAGGGGGGTGAAATGAGGACCCAGGTCACTAAAGACCCAAGGTATGCATTTAAGGGTAAAAGAGAAAGTAACACTAGTGAAGTGGGAATATGTGTATAGCCTTACCAAGCGACTTAAGTTAGCTTTGAAAGCCTTCGTCTTAAATTCAGACAGCCTTTGTTGTGATAACCTTAAACTGGTTTTAGGGATCTGTCTGGCTCCATAAAAGAAAATTGCCTCTGTTTATTTTTTTTATTTTTTTTTATCCTCTTTTCTCCCAATTTGGAATGCCCAATTACCACTACTTAGTAGGTCATCATGGTGGCGTGGTTACTCACCTCATTCCGGGTGGTGTAAGACAAGTCTCTGTTGCCTCCGCTTCTGAGACAGTCAATCCGAGCATCTTATCACATGCATGTGGAGGCTCATGCTACTCTCTGCAATTCACGCACAAATTACCACATGCCCAATTGAGAGCGAGAACCCCTAATTTTGACCACAAGGAGGTTACCCCATGTGACTCTATCCTCCCTAGCAACTGGAACAATTTGGTTGCTTTAGGGGACCTGGCTGGAATCACTCAGCACGCCCTGGATGAGAACTTGCAACTCCAGGGGTGGTAGTCAGCGTCAATACTCGCTGAGCTACCCAGACCCCTAAAAATTGCCTCTGTTGTCCTCTAATAGAAAAGCACATATACAATGCATTGCTTTCAGATAATGAAATTACATAATGTGTAAAGTACGTTTTCTACCAGATGACTGCTAACTGCTCGCTAGTAGATTAATTCATTGAAAAGATTGAATTACAAATTTTCCAGCACTCAAAGACTCAATCAGGCCTTTTAATGAAGCCAAACTGTGTTTGCATTCAAACTCTTTGACTGAAGAGATATAGTGAAATGTGCACTGCAATTTCTTATTTCTTTTTTATTTTCCTCATTCTTCCCTCTTTACAGATTCTCTCTCGTCTTTGTGTCTGATATATTTTTCAAAGCCCCTTTTCTCTATATAGCTCAAAAGAATCCCTCTTTCAGGAGTGGAACATCTCTTGTGTCCAGCTTATAAAGTTATTTGCTTAAGCTGAAAATCCATCGCTTCGTTTTACTCTATAAATCTATTCCATTTCTCCCTCCAATGTTCTTGAAAACATATAACATTGAGCTATTTATAAAGTCCTTATATAGATCTTGCAAGTGTTTATTTTTATACTGTATCTGATATATTGAGTGAATGATGAATTTTAATGTAAATTTAGGATGGCAGTTGTTTAACCAAAAATATGTAAAATACATCAGCAGGGCACTGAGTGAATTTGCTCTAGGAGTGTTTAGCTGTTCTGAATAGACCATGTACTATAAGTTCAGTAATAGTTTGAATATATCTGCATGGTGTGTGTGAATGTGTGTGTATACAGTGTCTGTGTGTGTTTGGCTCTGCTGCATTTTCAAATTCACCAATGGAAGCCCCCTTTCTGACTGGGATTAATGAGGTGCGTGTTTATACATTCGCACATGGCCATAACCACAATATACTTTGAGGCGGACAAGTCCCCCCAATAATAAGAAATGGCCAGATTGTCCCCCCCAATAATTGATATACTTCAATTATTGAAGGGTCGCGATCTACACATGCAGGGTGGCGGTGTTCTCGCCCTGCACACTCCCGAAACTCTGTCCATGCTCGCGACCACAGAGGTCACTCCTGAGACTCTGTACATGCCCACGACCACAGAGGTCGCTCCCGAGACTCTGCTCATGTTCATGAACACTGAGGTCATTTCCCAGTCATCCTGGACTCTTGGCCCCGAGCCTGCCATGGCTCTGCCATCTACGGCTTCACCCCTCGAGCCTCCCATGTCTCTGCCTGCCACGGCTCCACCCCTCGAGCCTGAAACGGCTCCGCCTTCCATAGCTCCACTTTCTACGGTCTCTAGTCTGTGGTCACCACCCAGGTCTCCTGACCCTGTTTCAGCTCTGTGGCCATCAACCAGGCCTCCTGATCCAGTCCCTACCCTGAGGTGGTTTCCGGGGTCTCCTGGCCAACCAACTGATCTGCTCTGGTCTCCCTGGTCTCCTGGCCATCTGCCTGTTCTGCTCTGGTCTTCTAGGTCTCCTGATCATCCTCCTGATCTGCTCTAGTATCCCTGGTCTCGTGGCCATCCACCTGATCTGCTCTTGTCTTCTGGGTCTCTTGGCTGTCGTCTGTTCTAGTCTGGTCTCCCTGGTCTCCTGGCCATCCGTGTGATCCGTTCCGATCTAGATGTGCTCCTCCTACGAACGTCAATGCTGGAGAATAGGGTGACAGATGCGCCACTGGGGCCCCCCTGGGTGATTTTGGCCCTTGGGCTTTAGCCCATGTAAGCCTGTGCATTAATTCGCCTCTGATCTCAGGGCACTAACAATTACATATTTACTGTATATATAAAGAATTAAAATATATTGTATATTTTTTGCTATTTTGTATTTTCTCATTGTTACACTACTCATATGAGAAAGGTTGAGGAATACTAAAGAGGTGGGGGCATAAATCCAAAAAATGGATAAAGTGGTGGGGGGTGAAATGAGGTCCCAGGTCACTAAAGACCAGAGGTATGCATTTAAGGGTAAAGGAGAAAGTAACACTAGTGAAGTGGGAATATGTGTATAGCCTTACCAAGGGAGGTAAATTAGCTTTGAAAGCCTTCGTCTTCAATTCAGACAGCCTTTGTTATCATAACCTTAAACTGTTTTTGGGGATCCGTCTGTCTCCATGAAACAAAATTGCCTCTGTTGTACTCTAATAAAAAAGCATCTACTATGCATTACTTTCAAATAATTAAATTACATACTGTGTAAACTGAATTTTCTGCCAGATGACTGCTAACTGCTCTCTAGTAGATTCATTTATTAAAAAGATTGAATTTCAAATATTCCAGCACCCAAAGACTCAATCAGGCCTTTTAAATGGAGCCAAACTGTGTTTGCATTCAAAATCTTTGACTGAAGGGATATAGTGAAATGTGCACTGCAATTTCTTATTTCTTTTTTATTTTCCTCATTCTTCCCTCTTTACAGATTCTCTCTCGTCTTTGTGTCTGATATATTTTTCAAAGCCCCTTTTCTCTATATAGCTCAAAAGAATCCCTCTTTCAGGAGTGGAACATCTCTTGTGTCCAGCTTATAAAGTTATTTGCTTAAGCTGAAAATCCATCGCTTCGTTTTACTCTTTAAATCTATTCCATTTCTCCCTCCAATGTTCTTGCAAACATATAACATTGAGCTATTTATAAAGTCCTTATATAGATCTTGCAAGTGTTTATTTTTATACTGTATCTGATATATTGAGTGAATGATGAATTTTAATGTAAATTTAGGATGGCAGTTGTTTAACCAAAAATATGTAAAATACATCAGCAGGGCACTGAGTGAATTTTCTCTAGGAGTGTTTAGCTGTTCTGAATAGACCATGTACTATAAGTTCAGTAATAGTTTGAATATATCTGCATGGTGTGTGTGAATGTGTGTGTACAGTGTCTGTGTGTGTTTGGATGAGCTGAAATTATCATTACTGTGTTTTGCTAAAACTGAAGGTTTTGCTGAAAGGTTTTCAGCTAAATTTGCAATCATTGGTGTTTGTTAGAATAATCCAGAGGCAGAAAGAAAGAGATCATTTTGAAAAAAATACTTTTGTATTATTCCATGTTATAGCAGTAACTCATATCCAGCCTTGAATTAAGATTTAGAGGTTTGGCACTGCTGCATTTTCAAATTCACCAATGTAAACCCCCTTTCTGACTGGGATTAATAAGGTGCGTGTTTGTACATTCACATATAACGAGTCATTAATGAGGGTCATTATTATTAACTTCTATTCAAATCTAATGATGTAAAGAAATAATGGCATGGGAAAGTTCCCTTTCCCACTCCCTTGGTGAGCAAATATTGAGCCAAAATCAATTTAAGAATATAAAGATTGCAGTAGTAAAATGAAGCTAGGATTAAAAACTTAATACACTGTCCACAAGTGAGTGATGCAACAAAATTAGTTGAAACATCATCACAATGCTTGCTCTCGGTGTAGATGGGATGAAAGAGTAAACAAGTCTTTGGAATTAAATTTTTGCGTGGGACAAGTGTATCAGTTATACCTTTCAAGTTCAAATATTGTTTATGATGCTGGTTTATTTATTTATTTAGGTTAGACAGATTCACATGGTGTCCTATGCAGACATGAAACAGCAAGTATACCTTCAGGCTCACAATAGGAATGGGCAGGACAAAGAAAAGGTTATGGCTTCTATCTTCTTGTGTGCACAACGGTGTCCTCGTAGGTCCAGAAACGGAACGGGGAGTTACATGCATCAGCGCACCCGCATCAAGGAGAGAAGCATGTTGCATGTCACCGGACTTCGCCCATTTGACCTGGACCGCAATTTCTACCTCGTTATCATTGCCTTGCATCTGAGGGCTGTCCTTCAGCCTTCAGCCAGGCTCACTAGGGAGTGGGCAGGAGAGAAGAGAGGTTCAATTTAATAAGCCTTGTTTGGGAAGCGGATGATGAGGCGCAACTGATGTGAATAGCGTCATCACCACTGCCATTAAAACGTAGAGCATGCCTCTCCTCGGGGAGCATGCTTATATCTTTACATCCAGGAATGGAGTGGGGAGGGTCCGGCACATGTTAAATGTGTCACCTGCCCACACCCCAGACACGTTAGATGCAACGGCTGGGATTGGAGCACGCGATACAGCAAAGGCCAGGATGCCGGGCCGCCATTACCCTCATACCCCAGGGAAGCAGAGCTGCTCCAAGGAAGCCGCAAGCCCTCGTGCCCCTGATCCAGAAGGGGAAAGTGTCTCAGCTGCCTGACCCTGCCCATTATACCTGGACCTTACTATTTCTTCATTACCCGCCTTCACATTGCCCCATTCGCTGTAAAGGCACCCGATCCCCCTGTATTTTGGACACTTCCCCACATGGACATTATTTTCACCATTTTTGAACATTTTATGTTGTTTATTATTTAAATTAAATGCCTCTCCGAGGCCTGATGCCTCTCTTGCCTACCCCGCCACAATGTTTTCAAATAATTGTAATACTTTTTAGTTTATATTTTAAAATGGAATGACTTGAAAATTGAGTTATGATGGTCTTATTGCTATTTTTATTTATTGCTTATTGATTTGTTTGCCATGGGACAAAAATAAATGTTTAGAATGTCTGACTTGAGGCTCAAAATGAGAAAAGCACCATAGAAATTATTCTAAATATATGATCTCTTGTGACCGATTACAAAATTCAGTATTTGGATGTATATTTTTGATTGATGATCATCTGAAGTACTGCTTTTTTATCATTTGTTGGAATAAATTAGACTATTGTGACTGTACTTTAATCTGGTTGTTACACTTTTTAAAATGTTGGTTTGTGTTATGATTGTTATATTTTTGGTTTTGTCTGTTACATGTGGTTAAGTGGTTAAGTTTATGGGTGGAGTTGGGTTAGGTGATAAAATATATATATTTGAAAATATCCAAATATATATATAATATAACATAATTTAACTAAACTATTATATGTAAGTATAATGAAACATATTGTGGTTAAACACAACTTGTTATCTGTTACATCATATAATAAAAGAGCTCCACTGCACTTTACAAGTGTGTCTCATATTATTCATGTTTAAAAACATTAAACACAAAAAAACACACAGATAACAAAATATGTTTCATATTACATGTATGCATACAAACACCTCACACAATTCATAACAGAGCTTTCCAACATTATGATACTGTGTACTACTCTTGACTCATGAGTCAATACAGACATTATGTTACACAGTTGGGCTTGTGAGTGGAGGAGGGTTTGTTTTTGGGCCCTGGTTTATGTGACTGTTTTCCTACCCTGGATACTAAGAGCCCTTGCCCTGAGGGGTGTTAGGGGGGCACATAAATACCTTGACATTTCACTCACCCCAGTGTTAATAAGACTTTCCCCTAACTCTCCTAAACAGGGCCAGAATGTCGTTGGGGGGGCTTAGAACAGTCTCTTGCAACAGTTCTTCGTGTGTGTTCAGTTGGATTAAGACTCTGCCAATACAGACTTTGTATTTTTGCCTCTGTGTTTTAACTATGAATCAACCAATACTTTTTTTTACTGGGAGGAGAGTGTTCATGTCTTAGCAAATGTGTTGTGCCTTTCTGATTGAGTCAAAAGTTCTTCAGATGCTCTAATACTTAAACACAGTCATTGAACACAACATCTGAACATGATATATGTGACCCATGCAGTGTGTGTTTGTGTGGAAGTAGTTTCCTGACCCAGAAATGTATCCTTGGGATGACTGTCCCATCTGAATTGGATTTGTGACTTGGTCATGGTTCAGGGAGAGGATTTTCCCATCCAAAAGTGTTTTCAATGAGTGAATTATGAAAATAAAATATGTCAAACATAGCCACAGAAGACTACACATCCTTCTCCAAACTCCTTGTTTCCAAACACAGCTGGTCAGTTTGATTGGTAGCATCATATCCTGAGATTCCAGCAACTTTCAGCAACAGAAAATTTTCAGATACAAATTTTTCATCACTTTGTGTGTCATGTTTGGTTACGAGATATTCAAGAACCAAGAACATTAATGTAAAACCTAGTGCAATGCTTCTTAGCATGATGCCTTTTGAGGTGTCTAGGCTATAAATCATTAAATAAGATAAGATTAATACTAAATGTACATACCCAGTTACATATATGTAAAACGTGGTCAAACTCCACACACACAGTCCATATCCTTCAAAACTGATCAATAACAAACACTCAGTTTGAACATAAATCTCTTCTGAACACATATTCAATGCGATTAATGAGTATTTTGTGTGAAATGTGATAGTTACCCAAAGACTTCTCAAACGATGAACAAACCCGGGAGCTCTCTTGCACAATGTTTGTTTTCACATCTTTAACATAAGAGAGTGCTGGAAAGCTGGCACTGCAAAACTCCGGTCTTAAAGGGGCCACATCCAGTTTATGACTAGAGTTAAATGACATGAAATTTCTCCACTTGGCTACAAATATATTCCTAAACCTAACCTTAAACTGAACCCTAACCATACTGAGACCAACACAGCGTTCTTGATTGGATGTGATGTGAGAGGCACAGTGCATCATATTTATGGCAACATTTTAATATTAATTAAATCAATATACTCCTAAACATGTGGTTTTCGAGCCATGATCATTTGCGCGCATGGTGGCACTTGTCTGGAATTTGGTGCATTGGGTCCAAATATTGCTGCCAGTTGCGTGCCGTGCATTTAAAGTCTAGGACTTCAAAATGATTTTAGCCATTAAGAAAACACAGTTTCACAAAGAATAAGACACCCTATGCCTTTGGGGTCATACATTATGTCTCAGCTAACTAGTAATACCAATTGGCACTTTAAAAACACGTCCACGAAAGCTAGAACTTGAAACAACACTTAATTTTAACTGCAGCATGACTGTTTGTGAAAAGTCTCCCGAACAGACAATACAAAAATCATAATTTTTCATATGAATCTACCAAGGAGGTCTATAATAACTGGATACATCTATAAAACAGTATTTAAATGTTGTTTGCAATACATTTTGTTTCGTCAGGGTACACGGTTATGCTGTGTTCCATTCAAGTTGGATGTGGGATATTCCTACTTGATATCTCTGACCATAAATGCATTCCATTCCTCGATATTCAGAACAGCAACACTCCCGTTAGCTTAGCAGGGGTTTGACTCTCATTAGAGATTGTCTCCTAGCAACCCAACTGATAAACAATGCTGCAGCGCTAGCATTTGTGCTTCATGTGTACGATTATCAAAAGAGATTATAATTTACCATGTTTTATACACCTGTTTCTGCAGCAGGCATTTCTTAACAAGCTTTAAATATCATGAAATGTGGAAACGAACTAATTTATCGATATTACTAAATAAAGTGAATGTTTATCACTTACTTTGTATATCTCCTTGAGTTAGTGATGGGTCATTTGCGAATGAGTAGGCTCTAAGAGCCGGCTCTTGTAGGTGAACGTTGGTCAGAAGAGCCAAATCTATTTATAAAAATATTCAAAAAATTAAGATATGAATAAACAAAAGATTCAAATGAATAGAATTAACTAATTCAAAAAACGAAAAAATGAATAAAATAATATAGGACTAAATGCTCAAGCGCACACACACATTCATTGTGACTGTCTGCTCAGACTAACAGCCTTACCTGTTGTTCCTGTCAATCAGACACGCAGAGTCAACCAATGAACCAAAGACGCAAGAGGGAGGGCGGAGCCAACTTATTATGTTGTTCAGATTGTATTAGTTTTGAATTGTTTCTTTTATATGCACTTTGTTTATATACATTAAAAAGTTATACTTTAAATGCACATGTGAAATAGCATCCTTCTTTTTTACATATATTTAAATTTATGGGATGCTGCAGTTTTGCAAATTGCAGTTTTTTTTTAATCTGGTGCAATATTCTGTTATCAGTAACGCCGCCGCTCCCTACACACATACTACCCATACTACATCTGCGTAGGGCAGCAACTCCCTAGCAGTGTTGCCAACTTAGCAATTTTGTTGCTAGATTTAGCAACTTTTCAGACTACCCTAGCAACTTTTTTTCAAAAAGCACCTAGCAACAAATTTAGCAATTTTTTAAAAAGATTTGGCAACTTTTAGCAACTTTTGGAAAGTGACTCTAATCCAAACAACACACGGCAAGGGCGTGGTGAGCTGGTACCTGCTTACGTCAGGGCAAGGGCACCACAACTTCCAATAGGAAAATTAAACTGCAGTAGCCACCGTTCAACCTGAACAGGGCAGCACTCAGACGTTTTACACCATATATTGTAGAATTAAAACACTTTATACCCAAATGTAAAAAAATGTATGTCAACAAAATTACTTGAATAAATGAACAGCATTAATAAAGCCCCAGTCTTACAGATCATTAACTAAAAAACGTTGTTTTAGGGTTTAGTTACCCTTTAAGATCACTGTGGAAATGTGAAAACAGGAAGACAAAAGACAACGAGCGCAGGGGCGGGGCTACATAAGGTCTATATAGCCAGGACACAGAGGCTGCGCGGGCAGGCAGCTTGCAAAAATTTATGACATCAAAAAACATTGTGCTACAGCAAAGCATATAAATCAAAACCATATAACCCCGCAAAGCAGTCTACATTACCGCAGCTAGTTAAGAAAGTGGATAACTCCAAAAGTGCAGAAGCTACTATGGCAATGTTCATTGCAGAACACTGTTCACTGTTAGCATGCGACCATTTAGGTATGGCTTGCAAAGCTGCCTTTTCAGATTCTGTTGCAGCAACAAACTTCCAAATGCACCGCACCAAGTGCACAGAAATGATTAAGGGAGTATTGGCTCCTTATTTTCTGAAAAGGATAACATCAGATGTGGGGGATGAGAGGTTCAGTCTCCTTTTGACACTGATGTCAGTGTCTCAAAATACCTGGCTGTGCTGATTCCGTATTTTAGTGCTAAAAAAAGAACAAGTTTGTCCACATTTCTTGGGCTGGTTGAATTGGAGGCGGCGATGCCAGATCAATAGCAAAGGCAATAGTTGAGTTTCTTGAAAAGTGTAGCCTTAAAAAGGACAATCTTCAGGGTATTGGCACTGATAATGCGTCTGTGATGACTGGGGTGCACAATGGCATTGATTTTAAAGGAAGAATGTGCTTTGCCCAATTTGGTACTCATCCGCTGTGTGTGCCATTCTTTACAATTGGCTGTCAGTGCAGCATCCAAAGAAACCATCCCTAGATGTGTTAAATACTTAATCAGGGAAACCTACAACTGGTTTTCTATTTCCCCAGAACGGCGAGAGGCATACAAAGCAGTGTATGCCACCATTATTTGAAAAAGTGTTGTTTGAATTACTTTTACAAATGCTGTGTGTGTGTATTTCAAATAATATCTACGTATTCCATAATGGCGTAGTTTTGCGTTGGGATTACGTAATGACGTCATAGCGCAATGACGTCACAACGTCATTTAGCAACTTTTAGCAACAAATTGACCTGCCTTTAGCAACTTCCACTGAAAATTAGTTGGCAACACTGCTCCCTAGGGGGTCACCATCTTACCAGAAAGTCCACCAGCTGCTCTTACTTGCACGTTATACGTTAATCAAGAACCCGAAAGCAATACACAGATGATCGTTTCGCGCTCATATCACGCGTGCTCATTTCCGCCTGATATGAGGGATGACATGGAACATTTAGATACTTGAGAATAATTATAAATGAGGGATCTTGAGGAAGGAAGAGAGAATGTTAAATTTACAGGCTGTGTGTGGACATTTCCAAGAAAAAATATAGCTGCAAGCAGCGAAACCATTACTTAACCAATTATCTGCACCATGAGCAGCAAAAGAAGCTTTGTAACATGTTTTTGTTTAGAGTCTGATGAACAGTGTATGAGGAGTTAGAAAAAGTTAACTTTCAATCATAAAAAAAACATTTATTTAAAAGAAAATAATAATAAAATAGCTAGTTCTTAGAATTTCTGTCCAAGTATGTGGCACTGTTCTGAGGTACTATCTGGGCATGATGGTTATCTTGCAAGAAAGTGTTCAAGAGATATAAGCCAAAATAGCTATTTTGCTCCTGACCAGTAGGTGGCAGTGCACCAAAATGCTGCAGGTAACCTCAGGGCCTAATTGTGATGACTTGTGTTATCCCAATTGTTTTGTCAATTTTGCGCATTCTTCATCGAATAATTTTGACCACAAGGTGGCACTGTCCCGAAACTTCAGAGCATGGTGCCAAATACACATACCGAGTTTCGTGAAGATACGCCAAGATGTTCGTAAAATACAGCATTTTATGACTAAATTCAAAATGCCCGATATCAAAAATGGCTGACATAGGAATTTATCTTATCTTTGGACTCACTATACCCAACTGAATCTAATGACACCAATTTGATCATTTTATGACAAAATATTCAGAAGCAAAAGTGTGCTTTTTTCATATCTCATGACCAGTAGGGGGCAGTGTGCCAAAACGCTGCAGGTAATTGTGATGACTTGTTTTGTCCCAATTGTTTTGTTAACTTTGCGCATTCTTCATCGAATTCGTTGAAGCGCCAATCAAAACGGTATGGTTTATTAAAATTCTGTGATTAACTTTTTGTCGTGAGTGCCTCTAGATCAGGGGTGCCCAATACGTCGATCGCGATCTACCAGTCGATCGCAAAGGCAATGCTGGTAGATCGCACAAAATTTAAATGTACTTTCGTTAAATTTTAATACAGATAAATATAACATCTTTCCTTCTTTTAGTTTCTGTCTGACTTGCACTTGACAAGTAAACATTGACCAGGCGAGGTTTTGTTTATTCAGTTGCCATGACAACTAGGTTTGAGCATACGTGCCTTCCAAGGACTTCTGAGAACAGAGTGCGAAGTTGCGATGCTACTGCCTGGATTAGGCAAAACTGTCTGATTCCATTCAGTGCAGGTCATCAGAATAAGGTAAATGCCCTGGCTATTGTAATCTATTGTGCTGTAGGTGATTTGGGTTTAGTTTTAAAACTGAATGATATCAACATTGAACATTATTATATATTTTTTTATTAATTAGAAGATGAATTCCATGTAGGGATACATGCAGTAGTCCCAACAAGCATTTTCTTATTTTAAATGAAACTGTGTTTTTTTTAGTTGGTAGATCTTATTGAGTTGGCCATTTAAAAGTAGATCATCACACAAAAAAAGTGTGGGCACCCCTGCTATAGATGATGCAGGCCAAATTTCATGCAAATCAGACAAACAGCCTAGGACGAGTTTGAAATAGTTGTTTTTTAAGAAAATTATAAACGGTGAAAACATTTCCATGACGGAAAATTACGACATTCTAATGGTCTTGAGCCAAGGAGTCAGAGGGAATAAAATTAATTTGTGGGACTCACGGTTCAAAAGTTATTAACATAAACGTGACTGCAAATTTGGGCAGTTTGTGGTGCTAGAGGGTTTGAGTGATCTCATACTTGGTTTACATTGAGTGATTTTAACTCTACTCAAAACTTTGCTCAGAAAATTAAAGTTGCTCTTTTATTGCTCAGAAATCGCAATAGAGTTTTCAGTTATGTTTTTACGTACTGACCTTGTTCATGTGTTTCTTCAAAATTCCTTTGGAAAAATGTTTAATGTTTAATTTTGTTTGACTTATCAGGCAGGTACTAGCTATGGATCGAGTGTTTTCATGATAATGATAAATATGTTCTTGCATTCATTGCAGCATATACCATGAGTAGATTTGTCTAGACACTATTAGAATTGGCACAAACATTCTCAGTCATTGTTTAATTGTGAGTTTGACATTGAAAGTGTATATTTGTTATAAAGCCAACCGCACAGATTTCTGACCACGAAGAAATTCCCATTACAGACCATTTCACCTCTAATCACCTCTCCAAAAAGTTATGATGTGAAATCTTTGCTTTTAACAGCCATTTTAATGGGAGACAAATTGCTTGATTCAAGGTTGTGTCAAGTTTTATGAATTGGCTGACACACAAAAAAAACACAAGTACAAGAAAGAAACTTAAAAGCACTCTCTTAGACATGTGCTTCATATGGGTTCTGTTCACAGAGTGAATTTTGTATGAGCTTTTGGAAATCCAGCCATTTCCTCCTCAGGACGCCACCCAGAGAAAGTTATCCCTGTAATGACCATATACAGAGTGAGACCCTATCTCACTGTTTCCCCCTCTCTGTTTACTTAACATATCACCCATTTTCATTCCTGTGCCCGAATTTGGAAATTTACGTTTTTTATTAATAAAGTTACATTTATTTATTTAATATTTGTTCATGGACTTTTTGCCTTTAATTTTTCGGGACACTTTTAGGAGAGACAGTAAAGTGGAGAAAAAAAATGGTGGGGATCAAGTTGGGAACATGAAGCAGGCCATATTTAAATTTGGGTTTCCATAAGCACCACTCTGACATTCACTACCCAAACAAAAACATAAATTTTTAAGGGTTTTTAACCACTTTCAACCACGAACAATAAAAACATATCGTGCAAAGGCTAGCCTCCAGTGATCCAGTGCAGCAGTTAATCAAATGCATTGTAAGCAACAAAAGACTCAAGGAAATATAGACATCAGTAAATCATGTAAAAAAGGGAAGAAATCAGAGAGAAGAAGGAATAAGAAGGTGCTGACAAATGTGAGAGGGATTGCTTCAGTAGACAGCCTTTGTTTAATTTTTCTGTCATGTTTACTTTTTTTACATGGGAAAAAATAAAAGCATTACAGTTTGTTATAACTTAGGCTGTATTTAGAGTTTGGTGGGGGTGGAAAGTTGCACAGGGTTGCGGATGACGGTGTGGTGGGGGTAAGGGCAGATTCCCAAACCATTTCCACACACACTCTTATGAGAAACATACGTTACTTTCTGGTGAAGAGGCACAGAGACTGCAGCACACACCCCATTCACTCTCTCCTATCCTCCTTCCATCTCTCTCACCCTCTCTCAACCTCTCTCTCTCTATCTATCTCTCTCTCTCTCTCTCTCACTGGAAAGTCAAGTAAGCGATTGCAAGTTTTCAGCTTAGGCACAGATCTCCACTGGACTGGACAGAGAAAGGAGGGGGAGAGAGAGAGAGAGAGAGAGAGAGAGAGAAGAAAAGAGAGAAATGAAAGGTTTTATACATGTAGATGTAGAGGGAAAGGGGGACATCTAACTCATTAGATGCCGTAGAGTTTTCTGTTGTATTTAAAGCCACCAAAAGAAGGAACAGTAAAAAGTAAAGTCAGTGAGCTGAGCTGTAAGAGGTATGGGCTGCCAGGTTATTTTTGTTGTTGTACTGTCTTCATTAATGTGCCTCTATGGGGTGTGGACTCAGGAATTGAGAGAACAAGATGCACTCTGCAACGAGGAAGGGTGCTATGTGCTTTACTTCCAGCGCAAGATCTTCCTAAATGCCTGGCGGAGCTGCAAAGAACAGGGAGGCAACTTAGTCACCATCAGGCAGCTGAAAGAAGCAGAAATGGTGAATGAGCTTTTTTCTAATGTTGAACTGAGGTCACACCATAGAGGCAAAGTACAAGTCTGGATTGGCCTTCAAAGGCAGCCTCGACAATGTGCCCCTTCACGGCCCCTGCGTGGCTTTTCGTGGATCACTGGAGATCAGGACACTCAGTACACTAACTGGCTGCAAGAGGACTCTTCAAAGACCTGCGCATCACCACGTTGTGTGGTAATGGCTTACAGCACCACACCCCATGAGCAAGGGGATAATCTGAAATGGAAGGATGGACCTTGTTCCATTTCAATGGATGGCTACCTGTGCAGGTACACCTTCCGGGGGATGTGTGCTGCTATTACTAGTGAAGGAGGTGGTAATACACTGTATAGTACCCCTTTTAACCTGCTGAGTACCCTCTTAAAACATGTTCCATTTGGAACAGTTGCAACTGTACCATGTCCCATTAAGGATGACCAGTCAGTACTCTGCACACAAAAAGATGACGGAACTATAGGTTGGAACAGGGATCCTCCTTTTTGCTCTGATGCACCTAAGGCAAGCTGGTGTGATAACGACAATGGAGGTTGCCATCAATTCTGCGTTGAAGATGAGGGACACTACTCCTGTCATTGTAATGAGGGCTTTCTCCTGGCTCAGGATGGGGTAAGCTGCTTTCCCTCTGACCCTTGCATTGAGGCTCAGTGTGAGTTTGAGTGCCTGCCAGTGATGGATGGCTTCCGCTGTGCTTGTCCTGATGGCTACATGCTGGCACCTGATGAACAAGCCTGTCTAGATATCAATGAATGCCTACAGAGCCCATGTGAGCAAATCTGTTTAAATGCACTAGGAAGCTTTGAGTGTCTCTGCCGAGATGGTTTCCAACCAGATGAGGAGGGTGCATGTGAAGATGTGGATGAGTGTGCAGACAACCCGTGTGAACACGAGTGTGAAAACACATTGGGCTCCCATATTTGTCACTGCCATCTTGGTTTTTCCCCATTGCAAGAGGATCAGAGTCACTGTCATGATGTCGATGAATGCCAAATTGAAGGAACTTGTGAACAAATGTGTATTAATTATGAAGGAGGCTTTGAGTGCTACTGTGAGGAAGGTTATAATCTTCAGCCTGACCAATTTTCTTGTAGCCCCATCGAGGAGAACCTAGAGACTACCACAGCAACTGTCTCTGACCCAAGGAGTCCTCGCAACCCTATATGGGATCCACAGAATACTTTATACACGTTGAAATCTGCACCTGAGTCTGAATGGAGAGAATCTATGTACTGGCAGACAGAGCCACCTAATGTGAAGACAATTCCAACAGAGCTGCTTTGGCTAGCTAGTACAACTGAGGAGGAACCTGAAATGACAACACCAACTGAAAGCTCCCCTGAGATCAATCATGTTGTTACAGGTGACTTTCGTCCAGAAGACCTAGTGGCCAATGCCTATTTTCCTCCCACCACTATACCCACACCAGACTATTATGAGGATGAGAGCAGCACAGTTCCCACAGTCCTCCCCTCCTCCACAGCAGCAGGCGGAGCTTGGAATTGGCTCTGGTTCAGCTCAACCCAAAAACCATCTGAGACAGCGGAAACAGCAAAGAACCCTTTCAACTTTCATAGAGAATATGACTCTTATGAGCAAGACCATGAAGATAGTGAAAATGATAACACTGAATCAACCACCATTTGGCCTGATCAGCAAACATCCACCCTGTTCCCGATGCATTCACAAGGAACAGAGGAGGACAGCTATAATGATGGCAACAAAACGAAGCAGGGCCAAGCAAGCATCTGGTTACTAGTTGGATTGCTAGTGCCACTTTGCATCTTCATTGTTGTGATGGTGGTACTGGGCATTGTATATTGTACCCGCTCCACAGTTAAACCACAGAACAAGAACACCAGTGATTGTTACCACTGGATAGCTGGTGCTGGCGATAAAGCGGCTGCTGAAATCTCTGGTAGCGGTACTAAGTCCCATGTTTAAGCAACTAGGACTGTGACTGGACAGTGTGAAAATGTAAATAATGGTTGTTTTAAGACATCACAGTTTCTGGAATTCCAGGAGCAATTAGATGGATTGTGGGTAGCACCCCACCATTCCCAAGATACAGTTTTTCATCCATCATTTTTTGTGGATGTTAATCTAGACTATATGCTAAGTAGAAAATGGAGGTGGGGGACAAAGAGGAATGACTCTAAAACCACTGAGCATCATTCTCTGCTCTCCCAAGAGGCAATACAATTGTTCTACTGTTGCTCACACTGATCTTTTAGTTACAGTTGCTCAACAGTCACATTGTGGCAAATGAGAGAGCATAATGGAGGAGGATACTTAGCCTGGTTGAGTAATTCAGGTCATATTTATTTAATTTGAAGAAACATTCCATATGGATAATTGAGTTTTTGCCATACTGGAGAGTCATATATTAAGAGATTTGTTATGTAAGTAGCCATAATTTCTGTTTCCATTTTGACAATGTTAAGAATTTTATTCCATGTTGTGTTATCTGTCTGGTCCAGACCAAGACAAATGCTTTAACCCACAGTAATCATGTGTGTAAACCGTTGATGCCACCAATTTGTGCCATACAAACCTTGTAAAATGATGAGTCAATATACATTGACACAAAAAGTATCATCTGTTTTATGACAATGAATTGAAAGCTCTAAAGCCAGGCTTTTAGAGGCTTACATGCTAAGCAGTTTTGTTTCCTCATAAAGATAAAACTTCCACCAAAGTTCCACCTTTAACTACTTCTTGATTATTATCATTTTTTTAATTGTTCATTAGTGTTGAATAATAAGGATGAAAGGTTAATGTCTTTATTGTTCAGGACATGCACTTTGTGTTTGATGTTATATCTTATGCAAATTTAAATATTTGTTGTTTAAAGCCTGGTTTATGCTTAAAACATCCACTTGTTCATGAGGGATTGTGCACAGGAAGGGATGTCATTGTGGGTTTCACATTGCCCCTGCAAGACTCTATCTTGTATGATCACGCACATGCCAGTTTTGGTAACTTTCCGCACAGTGCAAAAACAGTGCTTCAATCCCATTGGATGAATTTGAGGAAAAGAGGCAGGACAGATGTGCCAGCACTTTTGAACCAGAAATAAAATACTGCTAATAAATCTTAAAAAGACAAGGTTTTCACAGTGAAATTACCTTTTGCAGCTCCACAGTTGTTCTGGTTAAGAAAGATAAGTAAGCCAACTTATCCACTTCCTTTTGTACACTGAATAAAACGGTCTAAACAATACAATAAAGTTTGGTTTTATTCATATATAACTGAACATCTCTTGTTTATTTCATACAATGTAAAAATAAAAGCATTTTTCATAACGTATTTAAATGTAACAATTATTGTTATTATTTTAAATGTAAATGTCACAACCTTGAATCTAAAACTTAAAGCACTAGTATTTTAACTGTAAACTTAAATGCTTAAAAACCTATGGAGGGTGATTTGAGTCATTTAAGGGACCTGATTTCTGTCTGACATTCCATTCCTGGCTGAAATGGAATATTAGCAAATGTGTTCCGCATAATTTAGTGATTTGGGATGGACAGAATGCAATGCATATTTTTTTTTCTGAAGCTGCGCAAACTCACACAGATATAACAAAGATTTCCAGATTACATTTTATTCCCGTTGTATTACATTTCAATATTTTTATATGTAAAAAAATAAATAATTTATGAAACATGGTTCAACAAATCATAGGTCAAAAGAAAATATAAACGGGGTATTAGCCACAATCGCCTTCAGCTTGCTTACTGGGGTTCTAAATACAATTATTAATTAATTATATCATTATTTATTTTTATACATAATTTACAATCATATTTAATCAAACTACACAATAATGACTCTATGATAACTACTTAGAAACAATGTGTGTTATGAAAAACGCTATACAAATGAATAAAAATGACTTAACTTAATCCTCATAATTTTGTCTACACAACTGCAACAAATATAGCTTTTGACCATGTTGGCATGCTTCACATTTTGAGTTGAGGCAAATGGTTTTCTATTTAGCTATTGCACATCTACAAGCAGGCATGCCTAATAAAGTGACAACTAAGTTCATTAGAATGTATGCACTATCCATCACTTCCTATAGTCTTAGAAATGCTCTGTAGACTGTTGTCAGGATTTCATGCAGACAACATCCATAACAAGCAATCATAATATGGTCGTAATATGGTCTCAAGTGTACATTTTCTATCAAATTTATGTGCCGTTAAAGCGGAGCTAGATATCTGCCATTCCCCAAAACACCATCAGCCAATTGTAAGATTTCTGAAACATTGCATGCTCTTACTATTTTCCTTTTAAGCTAAATATCCCTTCATTTGATGAAATATAGTGATGCCCTATATCTAAAGTGCTTGGATTGCTGGCAAGATCATGAAATGCCCTTTGAGTAGTTCTTTGATCTAATATTAGCTTAATTTTCTCTTTCCAAGTCACTCTAGTGAGAGATGTCTTTTTACAAAGCCTTTTTGTTTTCAGGAAAGTCGACCAGCACCTCAATCCCAAAATCTTTCCCTGGTTTCTGTTCTGTGTTCTTACACCACTAAGAAGATGCATGCCTTGTATCTTGTGTTTGTGGGACAGAATGATTAAAGATAACAATTCTGGAGGCTTTTTCTGACAATGTGAAGATAAATTCCATGTCATTCATGATCTATCTGTTTCCACAAGCCCCTGTGCAGATGTTCAGAGCACTGTGTTTTCCCAGACAGACCTCTTTGATCTGTCAACCTTATCATCAGTCAACCTTAAAATCTATAGTGTTACCTGTCTCTCCAGCCAGGTCTCCTAAGCATCCAAATTGACCTGGTTGCTAGGGAGGGTAGAGTCACATTGTGTGCTCCTCATGGTCCCTATAATGTGGTTTGCTCTCGGTGGTGGGTTGTGTGTGGATGCCGCGGAGAATATCGTGAGGCTTCCACACATGCTATGTGTCCAGGTAATGCGCTCAACAAGCCACGTGATAAGATGTACAGATTGATGGTAAATAGTCTGCACTTATATAGCACCTTTTTAACCTTAACGGTATTCAAAGCGCTTTACACTGTGACACATTCACCCATTCATACACACATTCATACACCAATGGCAGTAGAGCTGCCATGCAAGGCACTAGCCTGCCACTGGGAGCAACTTGGGGTTCAGTGTCTTGCCCAAGGACACTTTGGCATGTGGAGTCATGTGGGCCTGGATTCAAACCACCAATCCTGCAATTAATGTCCGACCCGCTCTGCCAACTGAGCCACAGCCGCCCTATATGGTCTCTGATGCGAAGGCAGCTGAGATTCGTCCTCCGCCACCCAGATTAAGGCTAGTCACTATGCCACCATGACTTTGAGGCATTGGGAATTGGGCATTCCAAATTGGGGTGAAAAGGGGAGACAAAATAAATGAAAAAGAAATAGTGTTACCTTTTGGCACTGTATGTCTAAACTTTTGCTTTAATGATAGTATTTATTTGAGCTGACATGGACAGATGATCCATGTTATCTAAACATAATTTAAGAAGGTTCCAAAGAGCATCTTGTGTGCTTCAATGGAAGCAAGAAAACCTGGCCTTTCAAACAAAGGAGTTCACATGATCAATGTCACAAATTTGCTCACATTTGATTTGAGGCATAGACGTTGTGCAGAATATAAAAAATGTATTTGTTTTTGTTTTTCATTTCTAGCTTTATATGAAAAGAAAATCCCAGATTTTCATTGTCTTTTGGACCCCACTGCTTGTGACTGTAACTCATTTTGTATATAATCACTCATAAATATTTAACAAAAATGTTTTGGTCCTGGTATTATTACATTAAGGAGCTATTTCTGTCTGATCCTTACCCTTAAAAATTAGTTGTTATTTGTGTGTGTGTGTGTGTGTTCAGGTTGATTCAGACATCAGCAAAATAAATGAATGCAGTAATATAATTGATGCCACTATCTATCAATATTCCCAATGTGAAAATGCATTAGTGCAATTCTGTTGTCGTTCAGATGGTACTTTGCCATATGGCAACATTGATCTCAATGGACAAACTGCTATGCTGCCATATTGCAACTCTGTACTCAAAACAGAGCAGTTAATTAAGACATTACCACATAAGGCACATTTTGTCAGTGTCAGGAGACTGTAACAAAATATTACATTTAAAAGTAGCAAGAAATGAGGAGAGAGGTTATATAAAAGAGATGGTGGTGGTTATAATTTATGGTTAGACATATCTTTTTGTATGCTTCTGCTGTTTCTTTCAAGATGCATATCCTCTTGGCATGAGACAGGAGGATATGAGGACACATTTTGATGTCATAACAGACTATGTCAGAGAAATCACAATGTTCTGAATACATATTATATGCTTCTTTGTATGAGAATCATGTTGAACTGTACATAAAACATGTTGCTGGAAACAATTGTGATAGTAAAAATGGAAAGCAAGATTATTCACATCTATCATAACATTGCATGTAATACTTACAAGCATACTGCAAACCTTTTGAGGATACACTGGCTAAAAAAGAATATCAACAAGTTCTTTGAAATGCCTGCAGGGTGTTAGCAGCTCAGCTCGCAGCTGTGAATACCTTTGTGTAGGTAACATTGCCCTCAAGAGAATTTATGTGAAAATAAGTATTAAAAGGACTCAACTCACAAATTTTAAAACCTATGAGAAGATTGATGCTTACCTTTCTGTATGAAGCAACATTTGACATTTCTGTGTATGTTAATGTTGATAGAACCTATCTCTCATTGACCTCCTCTATTTCATTCAGATCCATGTGATGCTATTTACATCATTACAATACCCGGGACATTTTCTCCATGGGAAAACTCTTTACCATCTTTTAGAGGCTCGTAGAGCTTTAATGATAAAGAGAGAATTTTGAATATGAAACAAAAGTTCAAGTGATATTTACATATATTTATGTTATTTATGGGAGGGGCGAGTGGGATATGTCCTCACCACTTTTTGAAATAGCTATCATCTGGGCTCATCTAGTATAACATATACAGTCCTTGAGTGTCCATTTCATTTGAGTATGCTGTAATGATTGGCTAGTCCAGCGCTGGAATTTGTTATTTTGAATGTCAGAATGAACTCTTGTTGCGGCTGTTATCAGTGGAGTTGAATGACAATGGCAAGGTTCTCTTATGCACACAGACACGCATAAATCTCCACTTTCACTTTCACATTTCTAAGTGCTCTTCTCTCCTAAGAGTTCTTCTTCTTTTATTTTTGGGGATTTGCATTCTTTTATATTAAAATATATATATATTTTTTTTTATTGAAGCAAAAAATGTATCCAACACCTGTATCACCCATGTGAAAAACTAACTGCCCCCTTAAACTTAATAGCTGGTTGTGCCAACTGGTGGTGGAATTTTGTCCCACTCTTCTCTACAGAACTGATTTAGTTCAGCCACACTGAATTGTTTTCGAGCATGAAATGCCCGTTTAAGGTCCTGCCACGGCATCTCAGTCGGGTTCAAGTCAATACTTTGACTAGGCCCCTCCAAAACATAAATTTAGCTTCTTTTGGGCCATTCAGAGGTGAATTTACACTTTTATGCTTTTGATTATTGTCTTGCTGCAACTGGAGACTGATCTCCAATTATCGGAAGCGTTTGGTTGCAGTTGTTGCTGTAAAAGTTGGCACAACCAGCAATTAATTCATAATCTAGTTGCGCTTGAGCTTCAACTCACAAATTGATGACCAGATGTTCTCTTTTTGGATTTTCAGTTAGACCGCAGAATTCATGTTTTTCTCAATTACTGCATGCCACCCTTGCCCTGAAGCACCCACACCATCACACTACCAGCACCATGCTTGACCATAGGTATGATGCTCTTTTTGTGGAATTCTGTGTTTGATTTGTGCCAGATATAACGGGACACCTGTATTCAAACAGTTCCACTTTTGACTCACTAGTCCACAGAACATTCTCCCAAAAGCTTTGAGGATCATCAAGGTGTGTTATGGCAAAATTCAGACAACCTAAATGTTCTTTTGGGTTAGCAGTGGATTTCGTCTCGCCACTCTTCCATGGATGACATTTTTGTCCAGTGTCTTTCTGATTGTGGAGTCATGAATAGCAACCTTTAATGATGTGAGAGAGGTCTGCAGTTCCTTGGATGTTGCCCTTGGCTTTTTTGTGGCTTCCTGGATGAGTCGTCACTGTGCTCTTCTGGGAAGGTTCACTACTGCGCCAGGTTTTCTCCATTTGGAGATAATGGCTCTCACTGTGTTTTTTTTTTTAGAGTCCCAGAGCCTTTGAAATAGCTTTGTAACCCTTCCCAGACTTATGTATTTCAATCACCTTTTTCTTCATAATTTCTGGAATTTTCTTCAACCTTGGCATAATGTGCTACTGGGTGAAACATTTTAGCAAACTTCATAATGCTAAAAACTCTTTATTTAGGTGTTGATTTGAATGAACTGGTCTGTCAGTAATCTGGCCTGGGTGTGTCTAGTCCAGCTGAACCCCATTATGAATGCAGTTTCATAGATTTGTGATTTAGCATTTAAGGGGGCAAATATTTTTTCACACAGACAAAATTGGTATTGGATAACTTTTTTGCTTCAAGAAATAAATAATCATTTAAAAAAACTGTATTTTTTTGTTTACTCAGATTGCTTTTGTTTTATTTTAGATTTTGTTTTAATTTTTGAAACAATTTAGTATGAGATATACACAAAAACAGAAGAAATCAGGATGGGGCAAATACTTTTTCACAGAATTGTAAATGTTGCTCTGTTTCTCATCCACACCTATTACATTGCTTTAGAAGACATTGATTACACCACTGGAGTCTTATGGATTTTATGGATCTTTTATGCTACTTGTATGTGCTTTTTGGAGCTTCAAAGTTCTGGCCATCATTCACTTGCATTGTATGGACCTACAAAGCTGAAATATTCTTCTAAAAATCTTCATTTGTGTTCAGCAGAAGAAAGAATTTCATACACATCTGGGATGGCATGAGGGTGAGTAAATGATGAGAATTTGTATTTTTGGGTGATCTATCCCTTAAAAAATGTGCTTTCCTGTTCCGCAGCTTGCTCACTCAACAAAATGTGAAAAAATGGGTCCACACTCATGAAATACATCCACTATTGTTCAGAATGCAATCTTGGTTTAATAAAACTAAAAGTCCTATTAGGGTGGACACGGATTTGATCCCAGAACCCATTGTACTTGAGGCAAAAACATCACCGCTATACCAAACAGACATGCTTTTAAATGTCTACATGCAGTCCTTTTTTTTGTAACCATTGTCCATGCCCTGTTATCTGCACTTGCGCGTTGAGTTGACTATCCGAAAGAACATCACAAAGCAGCCATACTGTGCATGCTTCAAATGCATCCATATGGTCAAAAGAGAACACTTTGAAAGTCTAGAATGCTTGACCGTGTGTGAGCCACAAATGCAAGCAAAAAAATAAAAATCATACCCTAGCTTTATGACTGACTAACTGTTTTTCTGTCTCCGTGCTGCTCTGCTCTTGTTTTCTCTTGACGTCTGTATGTCTTTTGGTCTGTCTGCCAGTCTGACTTTCCATCTAACATGTCATGGATCTTAGACCTTGCTGAGCACTTTGCATAATATAAAAATCAATGGTATACATAAATATACATAATGTACATTAAATAATTATTTTAACATTCTAAATTCATTACTGTCCCTTCTATATTGTCTAATCATGGTGATTGAGTTGCTTGGTTAAACTTCTGAATCAATTCTATTCTCATTCTTGGGACTCAAGGAATCCCCAGTTTTCTCTTAGCCTTCAGTTATCAATCTATATTTATTACTTTGCCATTAAACTGATCACATGCTAGTCGACATGCTTACTGCTGTGTCTGATTTATAACATATTAATAACTCATTAATAGCACAGATTAATAGCACACGAGTGGAGTAACATCTGTGTAATCTAATATTTTCTGTACTGAATTATTCTCCATCTATTCCTGTCTAGACAACCTCATAAATGTAGCTGAGGTGAGTCCTAGGGACTTTTTGTCTGAAGCATTGTCCAATTATATTTAATGACAAACTCTTCTGCGCTTTTTTGGAATATTCTGATGCACCAATTCTGGATTACAGTTTTTTGGAAATGTATTATTTATATATTTATGAATAAGTAAGGAGATGAGAAAAGAAGATCAGACAAATGTATAAATAATATGAATAAACTATTGTTTGAACCCATGGTGCTTTTCTTTGAACAGAATTCAGAAATACATTCTCTAAGATAGCTCCTGTTGAATCAAAAAGGGAGCATACAAGAGGGCAAAATTAAGTTCTAATGAATTATGAATTAATAGAAATTACACAAATGATATAGTATATTTTGTTCAAACCCTTTTATATATTTCCTTCAATAAATCACAAAAGAACTGAAACTCTTTTAACCAACATTCTGGACATTGTTGCCTTTTTTACACTTTGAGGAAACCTCAAGGATCTTACCTGATCTAACCCATAAAATTAGTTTTGGTGATGTAACCTGATATATTCAGGATCATACAGTGATGTTAAATAATTTGTTTGGACTTGAATAAAACCAGTTAATTTAGATGTTACCACATGAAGCACGATGTACAATCTATATACAATCTGTCAGGCATTTATCACAGTACACATCTCCAAAAAGCAATTTCTTTACTAGTAGTAATCCAAGCATCCACTGAACAGATTCACTAGGTTGAGAGGTTGTTAAAGGTGTGTGGGTGATTCCCTGAAGCTGGGGCCTTTCCTACTTTTTTTTCCTTACATTATTATTTCTTATAATACACCAGACACCAGAACATTCTTGTCAAATTAGATCTATTTCATTAATGAATAGTTTAAGACAATTGTTCATTCAGCTATGAATGCACAACGCACATTAAATGTAAACTATGGTATTTGTGCATTATACCAGTCATGAGGAATGAGATAATATAATGTGATTATCTGTGACTTTTCACACCTGGAATGTAGCAGTTTAGTGGTGGGATTCACTGAGTGGTGAACAATGACATTTAAAGCCTGTCTTCTTTAATAGATTTCAGCTGACTAAACTATATTACTTAGGAAAGAAAGTTTATATCAAATCATCCTTTCAATGAACATTTCCAAGCTTTAAGTGTGATACATTATCATTGTGTCTCCTAATTAATTCCGCTGAGACTGAAATGGAGGAATCAGTAAAAATTATTCTGCCCTTTATGTATTTATGGCAGGTATTTGGATCCACTCCTTTTGGTGGGGGTTCCCAGTTTGACTTATTAATTCGTGCTAAATGAGTCTTTGGAAACTTTACTGAAATGCAAAGGTGGTTTAAAGGTTGCTTAAACATTAGGTGAAACCAGATGTGGGAGAGCCATAAAATCACCATTTCATTAAAATGGCTTGTCTCCTGCAGTACTGACACTGGGGGTGGGGGGGGGTGTTCTGTCTCTGTCTGTCCATCCAGTTTTTAGCCTTCTCTGTTAGTCATAATGTCAGAATGTTTCATCATATGTTTCACCAAATATCCTAATATTTACAATGTGCTGGAAAGTTGATGGGAACTCCCCTTTAACCTTGGGCCTGTTACAGTTGGGATGGCCAGACTAAATGCCTGTCTGGAACTGAGTTGCCCACTTGTGTTTGTGCCATTTTATTATGTTGGTCTGTCTGTCTGTCTGTCTATCTCTCTGTCTGTCCACCCATCTGTCTGTCTGAAAACAGACATCTAGTTTTTGGCTTTGTCTATTAGTCATATTGTCCGAATGTTTCACAATTCCTACCAACCACCAAATCTCTGGTGTCTCAGCCAGGCCTGCATTGCGGAATTGTTCTATGGATAGTAGCCAGGTCTGATAGCTTTATTTGCATGCGGTGGCCCACTTGTAGACAAAATGATAAGGACGTACATGACAAGAGCTCACTTGACCTTCATTCTAATAATATTACTGGCCAAGCCACTTTGGCGCTCCGTTTTAGATGGTTTCATGTTGACACATTGGAAGAAGTGTCAAAATGCGGCACTGAGGACAAATATGCACCCCATAGAGCTTTTGAGATAGCTATCTATGAAAATCATTTCTAGTGATAATATTTATTTCCTGAAAGGGAGTATGTAAAATGGGCACCATTTTCTCAGACTACACACAATAGTTATAAGCAAGATGATGATGGAAATCATCTTGGTTTATGGAAATATTATACTGATGGTGTTGACTGTTGAAGAAATGTCATTGCAACTGAATGAGTTCTGATTCCTCTGCTGGCCCCTGGGGTTCTGCACATTTTCAATTCATGGCCAGTGAACAACAACAGACGGAATGAAAACACAAAGAAACTGCTTCAAATTTAAACAGAAAGAAACAATCTGGCCTCACATTTAAACAACATAATTACAATAAAGACAAAAGAAGATTAGTGCAGACATAATTAAAATGACTGCCTCTTCTGTGGCACCATGGAGCAATATTCTCCCTCCGCTCCACAACGTCATGTTGTTCCTTGAACATTTTCTGCCAGGTTTGTTCCAAATGAGATAAATCACCCTCCGAAGGGCACTTTGAAGGGTGAACAATCATAATAGTCATGCTGTTGCTTCAAACAGAATTTCCAATAAAAATTGCTTCAAAATGAAGTTCCGGATGACCCTTATTTTTCAGCCCCACAAGTTTTAGCCTTTCAAAGCTCTTACAGTGAATGGCAAACACTTCGAAGTGCATAAGGATGAGTCCTTGTGAATAGAATGCTCCCTCATTCAATACAACAACGTGAGGCGCTTCATTCATAATGACTTACTTAGCTCCGCAAGTCATTGACTTTTACATTGAGTCATTTAGCTGACACTTTAATCCAGAAGAAAGAGACAAAAAAAGTATTATAATCATTAAAAAAATGTATCCTTAACTTTTGTCCACGGGCCACGCAGACAGACAGCTTCATTGAACGGTTTCATTGATTTTAACCAGAAAGTATTTACTGTAGCAGAGACGGGTCACCATCTAACAGGTAAACAAGCCAATCACCTTTTAGATACAGACAACATCTGTCAATCGACTCGAGAGCACGCTTGCGCATATGCTATGAAAGCTGGGAAAAATCACGTTTTAGTGTTATCTACCGTAAAGAAGCACAATTTATGATACCAGTGTTGCCATATTTTACTGCTTATTTGAAATATGTTCTTTGATCATAATGTTGACCAACCACTTTGAGGATTTTGGTCTTTTCCCATACAGGTAGATAGGAGCTGCACTATGTTGCTTGTTAACATAGACATCCAAAGATGTCCGCCGAATGACCTGACATGCCTAAAAAGACTTTATAACAGGAGCGATCATTCACGAGCACTCCAGTGAGGAAGTAATTGTGAGAATCTAAACTATGATACATTTTCATCACCAGTAATCATCAACACGTCTGGATAAGTCACTTCAGGTAAATGTTTGACGTTATTTGAGAAAAATATGTTAACTCAGATCCGTATTTAAAGGATCTGTTAATGATAGCTGAAGTGCTGCAGGAAAACTTGAATTTTAATTCCTTGTTATTGTTTACATGCTTGAAATGGTCTATATGAGTAGACCGATCATAAATCTCTATTCTAATCAATTCAAAATTATAAACGGATAAGCTGCATTTGATGAAGTAAAATTGCGATATACGCACACCTGTGAACACATGCACATACAGTCTGATTTCATGAATATGGCAACCATCGCAACATTTTTGCAAATTATTACAAATTATGTCATTCGTTATGTGTATTGCGGCAGCTTGAGGTGAAATGTCCACTGAGTGGTGCTACAATGGTGTAAAATTTTCCATAAACAGATTAAGTTTCTCAAGGTTAATGCTCACTTACCTCACTACCCTATGTCTAAACCTAAACCTAACCAATAACGTCATAAAAAGCAAATGTGAGGTGAAAAACAGAGGAAGTTCTTAAGATTAATGCTCCAAACTGACGTCCCTACCCTAAACCCTACACATAAACCTAACCGATAGTGTCATACAAGCAAACGTGAAGTAAAAAACGCAATTGCTGATGCAACCATATCATTTTGAGGTGCTTCTATAGCTGTTTCCATCCAAGTTGTGAATTTAATTTATGCGAAAAACCATAATATTGCACAAACAATGTGCGAATAAATCTGCTCTTTGATCCCTTGTGTCCAAAACAACAAAAGTGTCACTTCTGGATCAATTGTAGCCACTGTGACTCTTTTATTAATAAAATTCTTGCGGTTTAGAGCACACAGACAAACTGTAAAGAACTTTGTCTCATGTCTGGGACTGACAGCGTGTCACACAGTTCTGGGAGCACTATGTGTGTGCGTTTTTCCTTACTTATGACTGCTGTGCAGATCTATAATATATTTTTCAAAAGTGTCAACATACTTGCTCTTCGGCTCAGATCAAGTTTGCATTCAATATGGATTTTCTTGACACTTTTACTTCGGGATGACCAAAACAACATTTCATATGTGATGATTAGTCCGCTGGTTAGTCCAGTTATTAACAGGTTACATTCCTAATAAATTCAATAGAGAAAAAAAAAAGAATTTTCCACCTCAAGTGAGCATATACGTTTTTTTTCTGCACAGATTTACATCTTGGTGTTTCCATCCAGCAGTATTTATGAAATATCCTAAAAATGTGCTTAAAGATACATGGATCAATACAAGTGAAACAAGTGAAAATATTGATTACCAAAAAACTTCAGTTCAACTTGTCCCTCCTTTAAAAAACAAATAGGGGGAAAAAAGCAGCAATCAATGTTACAGTGATGCACTTACAAATGGAAGTAAATGGGGCCAATTTTTGAACGTTAAAATAAATTATACAAACAATATGTGTGTTAACATGATTTATGTGTGACAAAAAGCCAGTTTTACTACTCTGTTACCATGACGATATAATGTCAATAAACCCTAAACCCATAAATGACTGTAAAAATTACAATATAATCAACTTAACAGCTCTAATAATACATGAGTTTTAACAGCAGAATTAATGTAACTGTTTTTATAAAATTACAAGCTTCACATTTCTGCCTCTAAACTAGAGATGAACTGATAATGATTATTTATACAACCGATACAATACCGAGGTTTACGTGTCTGGTAACAGTTAACCAAGTATATTTCCTCTTTATTTTACAAAGAAACTTCCTCTTAAACGGATATTACACCAGATTATATTACAACAGATTATATTACACTAATAATCACATATCATGTTTTTTAAATAATAAATTAATACTAGCAATAATAATAATAATAGACAAGATAAATTGACAACATCTGATTTCAAGCGTAGAATATAAATAAACTACCAACATTTCATAAATATAATCGCCCATTTTAAACTACAGTTTAAAGGTTTAGATGTTGTTTATTAGGCTAAAGGCAGACAGTTCGCTGGAATAAGCACACATTCTCAGGAAAGTGAAAAAAAAAACAATAAATACATCACAGCGAGTACAAAATGAGTCCAGAATGGCATAAAAATTATTGATAATATTTTGTCAGCCTCACAAACACCTGCTAACATTTTGTGTTTAAATATGTAAAACACAAAATGTCAACATGTCAGATGTGGTGACAATGAGAGCATTGTTCAAACCTCATCAATGCTCACATTGTTACCAGACACATTGCAATTTTAGACACACTTATTGTGACTCGAACGGTGTCGCAGAGATAATTCATTTCCACAGAGCTGTAACCATGTAGCTGATGATTCATAGCTAAATAAAGTTTAATAGTAAATGTTAATATAATTTAGGGAATTATAAACAAGTGGATCTTGTTAAAAGCTGCGATGGCAGACGGTGGTCATTCTGCTGAAAGATGTCCGAGCATCAGACTGATGAATGGTAACTTTTATGGGACTATTTATGGAAGAAAGATTCTGCCAATTTTAAATAAATTAATGAAAGAATAAAAAAGAAAATGAAAACCTGATTAACCATTTCATTATTTAAAAGTGCTCGCAAAATATGTGCCAAAATTAAAAATAAACTAATTAGATTTTTACTATAACAATGCATCATCCCTGTCAAATGAAACATTTTTTTATTTAAATTGATGATTTGAAATTTCATTGTCACTACAATCTCGAGGCAAGACGGCCGATTTTAAAAGTAAAAGGCAAATGTGAAAAATAAATTACAATTTACAAAGCTTTTTCTTAATATTCACAAAACAATAGTGACATAATCTGAATTAAAATGCAAAGTTAAGTTTTAATTTAGTTTTTAATTTAATTATAATTTTCATTTTCAGGTTTCAACATGTGAATTCTATGTTAATTAGTGGGTGGTGCTCAAGAGAGAATAATTTTGTGCTTCTCACACTAGGGGGCGCAGAGAGGATGCAAGGGAGATGTTCATTTAATGCGTCCTTCTGTGAAGTCAAGAATCTATGATACAATAATTTACAGGCCACAAGAGTTGTGATATCAAGTTCACATTTAAAAATACCAAGTAAGCATTACAGGAAAATGCAGTACTTGTTTTTGTTTCATCAACCATTTGAATAAATGAACATAACATTGGAATCCAACTTGTAAATATGAGCATCATGCTTGCAGCAGGCTTTGTTTTGCAGATTTTAAAGGTTAAATAAATACATTAATTCAGTCTAATTGGGGGGGCCTGGGTAGCTCAGGGAGTAAAGACGCTGACTACTACACCTGGAGTCGCAAGTTCGAATCCAGGGTGTGCTGAGTGACTCCAGTCCGGCTTCCTAAGCAACCAATTGGCCCAGTTGCTAGGGTTGGTAGAGTTACATCGAGTAACCTCCTCGTAGTCACTATAATGTGGTTCTCGCTCTAGGTGGTGCGTGTGGTGAGTTGTGCGTGGATGCCGCGGAGAATAGCGTAAAGCCTCCACATGTGCTAGGTCTCTGCGGTAACGTGCTCAACAAACCGCATGATAAGATGCACGGATTGACGGTCTCAGATGCGGATGCAACTGAGATTTGTCCTCCGCCACCCGGATTGAGGCGAGTCACTACACCACCATGAGGACCTAGAGCGCATTGGGAATTGGGCACTCCAAATTGGGGAGAAAAGGGTTTCAAAGAAAATTCAGTCTAAATGGATTGTTTCCCTCCACAGCAAATGAAAACTCCAATATCCTTGTGATATGTGAAACTCTCTTTCAATGAGGAAGCGGGAACCAGACTAACAATTCAACGTGAGTGTCTTTTATTCTCGCACTTTTCAGAGTCACACATAAAGGGTTTCCTTTTCAACGGTAATGATTGAACACATAAACTAGTCTGCATGCATCTCTCTCTCTCTCTCTCTCCTCCGGTGGTCAAGACCGCTCTCTTATCCCTCTCCAGTTTTCACTGTAACACAGAGCAGCTGTTAGAGATAATCTATATGCTTTTGGATAAATGAGAAAATCACACAGCCTCTAATTTATGCCTACAAAGGCAAAATACTTCACACTGCCATCACTTTTAGATTACCGCCATTTCTTCACTCAGGGGCAAATTCACACAGTTGCGCCAATTTTTCTCGTGGTATTCCAGCGCATATACATTACATGCATGGGCGTAGTTTCCAGACAAGTTGAAAACAAGCAAGTACAACCCCCTCCCCCAATATTTATCCATGATCAATGGAAACATGTAGATGCTTCATACTGCAACCCCCAATCTGTTCAAATTACATTCAGCACAGAATTATTGGGCACAATTGCACCATTGCTCGATATTGCACAAATCGCACGTGCCAATAAATGGGAATTTTACCAAGTGCCCACTCAGACACTGATGGACCTTGATTACTTCCAAAATATCTCAGTGGTAAGATAAACTGCTTTTCACATCTAGTGAATAGTTTATGCAAATGAATAATTTATATAGCTTTTATTAAGTCACCTTAATAAAGTAGTTCAGATAGACATTTATTTGAAAGAAAGTTTTGTTCAAGAGCAAGCAAGCATGATGGTTAAAGTGGTCTCAGGGGTCGTCCTGGCCCACTGAAAATTTTGACTGGGATTACTATAAGAGTACTATGCAAAAAGGTGCTTAACGCACTCTTCAAATAGAAAGATGGAGTTTCCTGTTTTAATGGCTAAGTTTGGAATTTCACTATATATGCAGCATATTGCATGCATACTCTGCACGGTGTACACACAGTAGTTTCAGCTGGGATCTAACTTAATATAGATGACACAAAATTGGATTAAAATTGCAAAATGTTTCGTTTTATTTATAGGGGTTCTTGTAGCTTAACTTGTAAAGCATGGCGCAAGCAACTCCAGGGTCATGGGTTCGATGCCCTGAGAACACACAAGCTGATAAAAATGTGTTCTTTGAAGCTGAGGTATGTAACTTTTTCTGTGTGAAAATACTTGCTCCTCTCCCTCCCACACTCTCCCTCTTCCACATGTCTCCTCCTAGAAGTCTCTACTGATTTATTCACTTATGTGACCATGAGTCCTTTTTAATGGCTTTGCAGATGCTGACATTAATATTAACTTTGTGATTTGAGGCTGCTGTAAAGGATCAATGATTCTAAATTATTTTTGTCCTTTGATTAATATTGCAGCTGTGAAGGTCAGTACAATGTTTGCAAAGTGAATTGAGTGAAAGTGTCACGTAGCTAAAATAGCTAAAACAGGTAGGCAGTAATGCATGCGAATGTTTCTGCTCATAGACATTAATTTGGGGGCACTAGGTCTTTTTTGATAAATGTTGTAGTAAACCACAAGACTATAAAGGTAGGGAAAGTCACAGTCAGACTTCCGTTTTAGGAATGTTAGTGTAATGTTCCATGCTGTATTGCGCAGATTGTGTGGAGCTGTGCATTTAAAGGGAAAGTCTTTCTTCTGTGGAAAACAAAGATGAAATGTAAAGTCTTCATCTTTGTTTGCAGCCTGATTTAATGAAAATTACATCAATTTGGCGGCATTTTTGCTACATTATTTTACCATAAATATATCACAGTAGTTCAGAGGTGAAATGTCCAAAGTGAGTAAAACTTTCCCCCAGACAGATGAGGTTTTTAAGGTAAATGCTCTATCGAGATTAAAATTATTAAAACCTACGTCCCTATGCTAAACCTTATGCCTAAACATAACCAATAGTGTCATTTATGTAAAATGGTATAAAAGTCATTGTTGTTGTAGCGCCTCTAGTGTTCAGTTGACCAGAAAAGTACAGTGATATGTTCAATGAGCCATTTAAAAAACAAAAAACAAATTATGCATAGTAACATGATTGTATGAGACTAGGTATTTGCAATAATGGCAGTGCATAGTGACTCTGGTATGTTAAAGGAATAGATCACCCAAAAATTAAAATTATCTAATTAATTACACACCCTCATACCATGTGTATGACTTTCTGTCTTCTGCAGAACACAAACAAATATTTTTAGAAAGATATCTCATCTCTGCTGGCCCTCACAATGCAAGTAAATGGTGACCAGAACTTTTAAGCTCCAGAAATCACATAAATCCAGCATAAAAGTAATCCATATGACCCCATTGACTAAATACATGTCTTCAGAAGTGATAAAATAGGTTCGGGTGAGAAACAGATACATTTTTGGTGAAAGATCTTTCAAGACGCATCATCAGTGATGTGACCCCGGGGTCATAGGGTGTTTTGGATCTTTCAAACATCATACACCCTCATCCAGGCGACCCAGCCAGGGTTGATCAAGCCCCAACTTGTGTCTAAATAGCGTTCTGCCATAGGTCACTCTCCTTGATAAACAGCCATCGCGATGCCTTCTCAGTGGCTTCTGTGAAGTTTTTGATGGATCTTCCCTTGTGGGCACCTGTTATGCCCAGTTGACAGAGGGCTTTACAGTGAGACTATCCAGCAAAACCCTTTGCAGTCTTCCTCCATTGTCCAACACTACTTGGCTCTCTTCCTATGTGTGCCTCCTCGATGTGGTCTTCCCAGGAAAAGGTCAGCTCGAGCATGACCACCGTCTTGGATTATTGACTGTAGGATTAGGTCTGGCCTGAGCATGATCGTGCAGATGTTTCCCAGGCATTTTAGCTGTTTTCCCAGATCAACACTCAACTGCCAGTGCATTTAACAGTGGGCATTTACTGTCAAGTTTTAAAGGTGAAACAGCACCAAAACCAAGTGTTTCTGACAGAGTGTCAGAATGAGGGTAGAAAATGATCCTGTTTTACAAGTATATCACTTTTTTTGTGTATATATATATATAAAAAAAAATACACTTTACATATTTTTTAAGTTAAACTCAAGGAACATATTAAAATATAATAAAATTGAATGTCATGAATACTTTACTGTAAATATTTATCTGTTTCTCACCCACACATTTCACATCACTTATGAAGATACAGATTTAACCACTGGAGCCGTTTGGATTGCTTTTATGCATCCTTTATGTGAATTTTGTAGAATTTTGGTACCATTCAGTTGCATTGAATGGACCTACAGAGCTGAGGTATTCTTCAAAGAATCTTCATTTGTGTTCAGCAAAAGAAACAAAGTCATACACATCTGGGATGGATCATCATCATCAAGGGGTGCTTCTCAATTGGAAGGCTACAGTCTAGTTAGGCTGTGTCCTTCCTAGACCAGTCCTTCTGCTAGGCTTTTCCTCAGAATTCAGTGCTAAAATGAGATGGTCTAATAAAATGTGCATGGCTACGTCAAAAAGGTTTCCGCCTCCGTGGTCACATCGTAAAAATCTTGAAGAAGGAACAACTGGCATTGAACATGTCAGATGTGGAAATTGAGCTGATCCTCAACAAGTTCTTTGTAAATATGGAGGAAGAAACCAGGACAGTGCACAGTCGTGTAAAAATGTTTAAATAATTGAGATATGTGTAAGGGATTGTGGGTGATTGTATGCCGTGAAGGCTGCCTTCCAAGGGTCCTCAAATTGAGACAGCCTTCGACGGTGCATGATGACGTGGCAGCCAAGATATCCAGCCTATCTAGGCTGCAGCCTTCCGATTGAGAGGCACCATTAATAATCTTATTAATATTAATCATCAAAAAATTTTGGGTGAACTGTTCCTTTAAGACTCTTATATATGTATTTGCTTTGACTATTACATGTTCTTGTTGGGGGTAAGCTCTTTAGTATGTCTTGAAGACAATGTGAAATGCTTATTAGAGCCTGAATAGAACTTTTGCCTGTCAGGGGAAAAAATGAAACACATCCCTAAACAAAACCAGCTTTTTTCGCTGGAATTACAATGTTTCTGTTTGTGTGTGTGTGCAGAAGTTACTGAGTTTCTCTGCCATACTGAAACAAGATCAGAAGGATTTAGCAAACTCATACCATAATGTTTGGGGGAAGGAATGGGCAAAATTCCACGCCTGTGTCATTTCAGACATCATTAGATTAAAACCAGTTCCTCAGTAACGAATGGTATTCTTATTTTAGGGGTCCTTCATAAATTCACAGTATCCCCACCTCTTCAGACACTACTACACCACAGTGTGTAATGTATAAAATCATGCAGATATGGGTCAGGAGCTTCAGTGGGTTAAAACGTTTGGTTAATGACAGAGCTCAGAGGAGAATTGACAGACTTCTCCAAGCTGACAGGAAGGTGACAGTAACCTAAATAACCACATGTTATAACAGTTCTATGCAGAAAAGCATTTCTGAATGTACAACATGTCGAACATATAGGCAGATGGGCTACAGCAGCAGAAGACCCATCCAGGCACCACTCCAGCTAAGAACAGGAAACTGAGGCTGCAGTGGGCACAGGTTCACCAAAACTGGACAGTAGACAATTGGAAAAACATGGCCTGTCTGACAAATCTGGATTTCTGCCGAGGTACACCTCGACATACAAGGTTCGACATATTGTGCATTCTGAGATGCTATTCTGCTTACTACAATTGTACAGAGTGGTTATCTGAGTTACCGTAGCCTTTCTGTTAGCTCAAACCAGTCTGGCCATTCTCCCTTGACCTCTGTAATCAACCAGGCGTTTTCGTCCACAGAACTGCCGCTGATTGTTTTTTGTTTTTCACGCCATTCTCTATACACTCTAAAGACAGTTGCATGTTAAAATCCCAGGAGATCAGCAGTTACAGAAATACTCAAACCAGCCAGTCTGGCACTAACAATTATACCACGGTCTAAATCACTGAGATCATATTTTCGCCATACTAATGGTTGATGTGAACATGAAGCTTGTGACCCATATCTGCATTAATTTATACATTACACTGATGCCACAGGATTGGCTGATTACATAATCACATGAAAAAGTAGATGTGCTGGTGTACATATAAAGTGGCGGTGAGTGTGTATCCTAATGACATTTCATGTTGTTTAACTGATTACAAAGTCTCCTTAACCACATTTGAATTAAAATGTTCACAAAGCATTGGAAGACATTAGATATGATGAGATTAAACAAACATGTTGGTTAGCATTCATACAGATGCACTGAGACAACTTTCTCCTATCTTAGGAGAACTACAATGTAAAAAGTGTAACATAAAATTGTTACCTTAATGGATAGTTTCAAGTGTGAGTAAACAATGAGAGAATTATCATTTATATGTGAAATAACCCTTCAAGGTGCTATTACTACTTGATCTTTCTCTTAAAATAATCAGTGTTGTTGGTTTAACCTAATGTATACAGGTTCATTCAGTTGCGTTAAATAATATTTTGACATAAATAAAATGAGTTAATTTTCATGTTATCACATAAAGCAGATTTATTTTTTCATTGCATTTTTTTTTCAGTGTATGGTTGATCTGCATATCCAAGACGTAAGAAACATATGAACAATGTATGAATTCCCATTTTTGACTGCTGTTCTCTCCTGTACACTAAACGGTCATACTGATAGTGGAAATGATTACAGACCAGCAAATATAGACAAAAAGCAACAATAAGTAGTAATTAGACCATGTAATTCCAAGGTCTCAAGTTAAGATCAGTCAATGGCATAAAAATAGCCTCCCTTTCTGTTTATTTAAAAAAAATTATGTTATGAGCGCTCAGTCAGCTCTTACTCATCATTTGTCAATTGGTACAGTCAATGGCACTTCATGTGTCAATAAGTAAGGAATTAAACTTTGACACCCCTATTGAAAGCCCTCTCATAAAGTGGTGGTGCGGGATGTGCAGGTTCCATTTCGAAACACCATGTCAGAGGCTAAGCACTCCTTCGGGAAGTCTGGTGGGCCAGATGTGGGCTGACGCCTTAGTGCCACGGCACAGTAGTCCACCTGCTCAGCATCCAGTCCATTCTCCAGCCAGCGGAAGCAGATGATACGCTGGAAGGACCGACGGAAGTTGTCCGACACAAATCCGTAGAGAATGGGGTTGGCGCCACTGTTAGCGTAGCTGAGAATGACAAACAGCTGAGTCACCATGGGGTCCGGCGGTTTGCGGAATACACTGATCAGTTGAACGATGTAGAATGGCATCCAGCAGAGCACAAACACAGCCACCACCAGCAACACCATGCGTGTGATCTTCTTCTCAGAGCGTCTTCGTTGTAGCCAGCCTGCCTTTAGCCCCACCGCCCTCATGCGCACCACGATCAAGCAGTAGCACAGGCAGATAGCCGCTACAGGAAGCAAAAAACCTAGTAGGAAAGTATAGACCACAAACGCCTCTGACCATGAGGCCTCAGGCCATAAAAAGTTACAGTCCACACCACCATCCTGCGCTGGGACTGTGTCTGCAAAGATGATAATTGGCAGAATTACAAGCAACGAAAGTCCCCACACACAGACGTTGACCACTTTGGCAACAGTTGGGCGACGGTAGCGAGCGGCCTTGATTGGATGCACCACAGCAATGTAGCGGTCCACGCTCAGCACAGTTAGGCAGAAGATGCTTGTGAACATGTTAATGCCATCCACACTGAGTACCAAGCGACACATCAATGAGCCAAAGGGCCAGTGATGGACTGCGGCAGAGGTAGCCAGAAATGGGACACTCAACATGAAGAGTTCATCCGCAATGGCGAGATTGAGAATGTAGATGTTGGTGGCGGTTTTCATCTTGGCATACCTTAGGATGACATAGATGACCATGGCATTTCCTGTGACACCAACACAGCAGACCAGTGCATAGATGGAGGGGATAATGATCTTGCTGGCATCAGGCTCGGGATCATAATACTCATAGTCACCAGTAGAGTTGAAGGGCAGACCAGTTGAGAACAGAAGGCCCTCACTGCCATTATATCCAGGAAGTTCTGCCATTTTGTATGGGATCAGAAATATATTTGACCAAATATATACACAAAATATTCCGACACTGGGCCTATTTATTTAGGACTGATCATTTCCGCTTTCCATTTAATGTTGTAAGTCAGACATACTCAGACGAACGCAAATAATAGCACCCCATTGTCTCCAAGCTTTTTTCTGTTAAATTCCCAACCTTCAAGTGTCCTTGAATGGGTTGAGCCGAGCCAAACCAATAAGGCAGGTCCTTGTTATTGATGCAACAGCCTTAAGTGAGTCTCATCTCCTCATGAGAGCTTCAGAACTCAGAACCTCTGAAGTAATCAGCTGCAAATTGGAATTCAAAGACTAAATCGCTGCATCTACAGAATTTGAAGTATGAGCATGCCTCTTAGATTCCTAAATTAACACATGCTTGAGAGGGTACAGGTGTTGAAGGGCATGGCTCAATGATCGTCATTCAGTTCCTCATTCTTGGCTGGTGGAAAGCATTCCAGCTCATTAAAAAGAAATTGAGTCTGTGAATTAAAGTATTACTCCATTACTTTATATGTGCTCTTGCCTGAAGATGAGCCTCCCTATGTGATCCACTGCACGTCATAGCATCATCACAAAGAAGAGATGACTGGAGGAGTTTTGGATAACTAGCATTAAGTTTTCTTTGTCTTACTGATGTTCCCAAGCTCCAGAAGTCAGGAAAACCTATAAACAGGATTGAAGACCATGTTAGTTAAGAGCAAGACAGTGAAGGAAAACATAAGGTACATCTGCTATGTACAATGTGAGTTCTTATGGTCAGGATGGGAATGGACAGTATTGGAATTCATGCAACTTCAGGTAACCTGAGAACACAACACATTTTGAGTTCACAGGACAGTATACAGTATCGTAGATACAAAAGGAACATTCTAAATCTTAAGAAAATATGAGTGGTGCTTACTTGTGCCAAAGTCACAGCAACGATTCTATGGTGTTGTTGTTATGCGGATGCTATTAGCAGTGTCCCATATCACATACTGTACTTCAGCACTATTCAATCCCATTTTATAGTGTAAGTAGTCATCTTTTTTACATTTCAAACAAAAAGAAGAGCATGACAAATACTTTGAGTACTATGATGTACTTCTTTAACCAAAACAAAAATATTTTTAATGTTGGACACTTGATGCACTCAGCAATTCAAATGCACTGAATTGACAAAACAATTGTAATTAATGGTAAATGTGGCAACTAGCGAAACATCTGTTAAGACAGCACGTCTTAATGTGAGTGAATGCTACCATCACTTTGGTAGCATTCGCTTGAAAATTCATACACTAGACGGCAGAGTGCGTAGTGTATAGTGCGTCATTTGGGACATGGCTATTGTGTTTTCAGTGTTTTTTTAACATGTTGCTATGCAGGTAGGTGATAGGGTGTACTGGGTGGTTTTCTAATACATTGCTAGGTTGTTTCTAGGGTGTTTGAGGGGTTCTGGATGGTTGTTTACTGGCCCAAGTTGAAAGACCATCCCAAGTATTTATGATATTCTAGTCCCTAGATATTTGTGTGACACCCCTTTCAAGAAATAGCACACCTCTCCTTCATAAAGTGCAATATTTGAGGTGTCATTAATGTCCATTGCACAAATGGTATGGCATATTATGCACTAAAATTTTAGGCAGAATATAGAAAAAGTATGAGCAATAATACTAGTGATGCTTGCCTTAGCACCACTAAAAATTCCACTTGATTAGAAGTATTAATATTACAAGCACATTTGACATAAAAGTCCATCCACATCTGAGTGTGTGTCTACATATATTGTGTGGATTTAAAATGGATTCAGAAATTAGAAGAGAGATTTGTTTGTCACCCCTGTCAATGTGGTATGTCTCTGTTTATCCCTGTACGCTCTCTCAGCCATCCCTGGGTTCAATTAGAAGACAAGAAGACACCGAGACACCTTTGACATCAATCTGTTTGCTCACAAGAAGCAAACATCCTGCTGTAGGACCGGACAATGGTGATGCCAACTAAATTAGAAAATAATGAAAATAAGAAACGGATAGAACTAACAAACTCTCCACCACCCCACAAACTGAGCTGAGCGGACCCTGATCACTCAAACGACAAACTCAATATTTAAGATAAATCTGGTCAGCTAATAACACTCGTGGTTAGAATACAAATATGATTGTGTTTGTATAGATATACAGCAAAAACAGCTGATATTGAAGAAACTAAAAAGAGGCTGTGAGCAGAATTGTGAAAGCAGAGGTCAAAGAGGTTGTCTAATAAAGCCAGTCCTCTCTTGCCTGCCGTTCATGTTTATTTTTTCAAACAGAGAAACATAAAGAGCTCCTTTTGAGAAGATTTAAGTTCTTCTAAGGCAAAATAAGTCTAAGTGCTTAGATTTGTTATTGCTAATAACAACTATATGGCATGTTTTCCTGTCTACAGGATTCTGAGATCCCCAGAACATTTTTAAGTCAAAATAGGTCTTTGTAGATATTTTTTAAAAGGAATCATTTATACCACACATATGTTTCTCACAAAGGCATTTTCCCAAAGTAAAGATGCTCTCATTTCCTGTTTGTCATTTAATGCAATTTCGAATAAATATGACTTTATGGAAAAGCACATATTTTTGGCATCAAAATAGACTATTCCTACAACGAATTTAGGAAATAGGTTTAATTTAAACAAACAAACATAATCATTTTAGCAAAGGTCCTGAAATGTCCTGAACGTATTATCTTCACAGAAAATCATTAAACTTGTGGTTTAATGAAACATACTTAACCTTGATGTAGTAAATGTAGAAGGCCAGAAACAAATTACTGTACATTTGCTACAAGACATTTCCGACCAAAGCAGTGCATTCACTGAGATAATCTCCATATGGGTGCTGCTGGCATCAGAGTAAAAGCCTTTTAAGAAGCAATGGATATTTATTCACCATCTGTGATGTGCCCCTCTGGTCATGTATAGTAGAGCAATGTTATAGGGTCTAAATGTATTGTTTACTGGGGGCTATTTTATTTTTTATTTTATTGAACACATGTTAGCCGGTGCTCAAGAGTTGATAACTATAGAAACCTTAATGTCCTCTGCCATTTTAAACAGTATGTATCCAATGTGGAAACTCTGGTAAGAGGTAAGCACGTTGAGTTCTGTTATCAATCAGTCTGTTGTGTCTCTCAGCTGTGATGAGCATTAATGCTGAAGTTGTTCGTTTAAAGACATTTAAATCTATTTCCTAGCTTTAGTAATGTAGTAGTAGTAATACGAGCAATCACAAAACGGATTCACTTCTCATCACCAACTGCTCATATTACACACAAAAATTATCTTTTGCCACCAACTGCTGACTAACATATGTAATGTCAAAAAAAAAATTATGTAAAAAGAGACACATAAACTACATTAGCGCTTAACATATATGCACCGCTCTTAAACTTTAGTTTAGAATGACGAACACAAGTGGAGTGATACACAAAGAGAAGCGTCCGAGTGCTGATGGTGTCAGACCATCAGTGCTCATGGAACGTCTCTCTTCCAATCAGATTCGAGGACTGGAACTAACTGTTGTATATATATATATATATATGTGTGTGTGTGTGTGTGTGTGTGTGTGTGTGTAAAAATCACCTGATTTGAGCAATCTGGTAGCAACAGTGTCGCGAAAAATCTCATGAGTGTGTATGGACCGTCGGATTTCCGAGCGATGGACACCAGTTGGGACTGTGATGTGTGAGGTTGAAGCACTTTTTTTCTGTTCTGTGGGTTGTTGGTAATTTTGTGGTTACATTAATGTTGGATAGTGGTCTATATAATTTAGCCTTCGTACACAATTTTTCTTTGCATGTCAATTTGTCACACTAATATAGGTAAATTGTTTCTCACCAGGTGAAATGTTAATGGGATGGGGTACCCTATAAAAAGAAGGAAGGTTGTATCTTAAGTGTAATTTTTTTTATATAGTGTTCCTTCAAGAAACCTTTCTCCACAGGAAGCTGAAAAACTTGCCAGGGCATGGGGTGGGCATGTGTTTTGTAATGCTGGCACGAGTAAGAGCAGGGGAGTGATCACATTGATAAGTAAGCATTTACAATTTAATTGTCTCAAACAGTTTAAAGATTATTTGTGATGAGCCATTATTGTTCTGTTTGAAATACAGGGGCGAAATCTTATTTTGGCTAATATTTATGCACCCAACGTTGATGATCAGAACTTTTTTATAGATATTGAGGGAAAGTTACAAGTAGCTGGGATCCTTCGTGATATGGTTTGGGTGGAGATGTAAATCTTTTAATGGATCCAGTCCTAGATCATAGTGATGCAAAGGTGTTTAGACCCTTTATACTGATCAGCCACAACATTAAAACCATCTGCCTAATATTGTGTAGGTCCCCCTCGTGCTACAAAAACAGTGCCAACCCCCATCTCAGAAAAGCAATCTGAGATGCTATTCTTCCAACAATTGTACAGAGTTTCCATAGATGATTGCACCAACAATCATCCATGCAATTATCTAATCAGCCAATCATGTGGCAGCAGTACAGTGCATAAAATCATTCAGATACGAGTCAGGAGCATCAGTTAATGTTCACATCAACCATCAGAATGGGGAAAAAATTGGATCTCAGTGATTTGGAGCATGGCATGATTGTTTGTGCCAGATGGGCTGGTTTGAGTATTTCTGTAACTGCTGATCTCCTGGGATTTTCACACACAACAGTATCTAGAATTTACTCAGAATGGTGCCAAAAACAAAAAACATCCAGTGAGCAGCAGTTCTGTGAATGGAAATGCCTTGTTGATGAGAAGGGTCAACAGAGAATGACCAGACTGGTTTGAACTGACAAAATCTACAGTAACTCATATAACCGCTCTGAACAATTGTGATGAGAAGAATATCATCTCAGAATGCTATTCTGAGATGCAGATTGGCGCTGTTTTAATGACATGAAGGGTACCTACACAATATTAGGTGGTTTGGATGGCTGATCGGTGTAGAGCATGTTGACTTTACAGAGGATGTGTAAAAGTCAAAAGACATTTGGAGACTCCTGAATCCACCTGGGAGAGACTACACCTTTTCATCAGTTCATAATGTTTATTCTTGAATAGATTTTTTTTATATCTAAATCACTTATTCCATCTGCCACTGACTGCTCAATTAAGAATATTTTAGTTTCAGATCATGCTTTGGTGTGTTTACGGATGATGCCGCAAATAGAGAAAAGAAAATTATATAGATGGCACTTTAATACATCCCTCCTACAGGACCCAGCTTTTCAAAAATGTTAACTACAGAAGTCAGTGTTTATGTAGACACCAATTGGTCCTCAGTGTCCTCTGTAGGTGTGGCTTGGGAGGCCCTAAAGGCAGTTCTAGACCCTAAAGGTCACAGCATAGGAATTGATAGAGTTGGAAAAGAGTATTAAAAGTGCTTAAACAGAGCTGAAGAGTCGAATGTCATCTAATTGACTTAGAAAGTTCACTCAGCTAAAGTGTAGGTGCAATACTATTTTGTCACAGAAGGTAGAGTTTTGGTTATTCAGGGCAAGACAGACATACTTTGAGTTGGGGCACAAAGCAAGGAAACTCTTGCCAGACACATAAAACAGAGAGTTTTTTTTTACACTATTCCTTCAGTGAAGTCTTCTGGAGGCAATATATTTACCTAGCCTGCATAATTGTATTCATTCTTTCTCCAAATTTTCAGGGTACAGGGTGAATTGGTCTAAATCAGAAGCTCTTGCTCTGACAGCATATTGCCCCACCACAGCTTTCTAACCTGGCATCTTTCAATGGCCCAAGTAAGGCATTAGGTGTTTAGGCATTTTTATTTCCAGCAAATTTGAGAGATTTAGTTAGTTCATTTTGACCAATTAATGAAAAGGTTCTCATGTTATGTGGACAGTTGGGCTTCACTACATTTTTCTATGGCAGGCCAATGTTATAAAAATGTATTGGAACCCTTAATTCAATGATCTACTACAGTCTCACCCTCTCGAGTTCCTCATTCTTATTATAAAAAATTTGATAGAATATCTGTCTTTTATTTGGAATGGTAAACAACCTCGGTTCATTTCAGTAACTTACATATGCAAAGGAGGTTTAGGCCTCCCCAAAAAAATTATTATTACCATGCTTTTAGTCTCAGACACCTGGTCCATTGGTCTCTTCCATCTGAGAAAGCCTCAACCTGGTACTACATTGAACTAGCGGTCCTTGCACCAATCTCACAAATGCAAAGTCTTTCTATCAAACTGCCTAGATCTGCATCCCATTATTTTACACTTAGTATAGAGGAAGATTTCTTGTATGTTCAGTTTTGATACTTACCTCAATGTTTCCTCAAGTATATGGCTGAACCCCAAATTGTGTATTAACAAGTCCCCCTTTAGCTGGAAATAATGGATGAAGAGGGGTGTTGCCACACTTGGTGACCTTTATGAAAACGGAGCCTTGAGATCATTTGAAAATATAACACAGCAATTTGGGATTTCTAGGTCTCAATTTTTCAGGGATTTACAGTTGCGCCATCTACTTTGTACTATTTTGGGGGGTAGTACACAGCCCCCTAAAGCTGCAGACACCCTCTGTATGGTGATCACGGCATTTGGAAAAGGACATGAAACATGGTAAATGGTCTGCACTTATACAGCACCTTTATTTAACCATAGCGGTTAACAAACCGCTTTACACTGCGTCTCATTCAAACACACAGTCACACACCAATGAGGGCAGAGCTGCCATGCAAGGTGCTAGCCTGCCATTGGGAGCAACTTGGGGTTCAGTGTCTTGCCCAAGGACATGTGGGCCAGGAATCTAACCTGTGATTAGTGGACAACCCGCTCTACCACCTAAGCCACAGCCGCCCCATTCACTACATCAGTGAATTATTCCTCATTGTTTCAGAATCTTGGTGATGGGGCCTTAAAAGCTCTTAAGATATTATGGTAAAGAGATTTGTTCTTGGTATTGGAGGATGGGGAATGGGAAAGAATAAATGTTTTTTTTTAACTATGTCTAGGGATGCACGGGTAGGATTTATTCAGTTTAAGATTTTGCATTGTTTCTACTGAACTCCCTCTAAATTGTTTAGGCTTGGTTTAAAAGACACACCTGCCTGATGACAATGGCAGTTGTAGGATGGAGACATAGCCCATGCTCTGTGGTGTTGCACTAAGATTCAAGAATTCTGGGTAAGAGTGTAAAATTTTATCTGTGAGGTTTTATATAGTCAGCTTTCATTCTGCCCCAGACTGTGCATATTGTGTGATGGGGATGTTATTAAAGTAGGTGACAAATATACAAAAAGCTGGGTCCAAACTAGTTTAATGATCGGTAGACAGATAATTCTTAGATGATGGAAGTCAATTGGTGCTCCCTCATTTCAAGATTGGTTCATCGAATTGGCCTGGGTGGTGGCATTTGCACGCAGCAGTGTTTTGTGTGTGTGCTTTTGTTATGTTTCAGTTCAGAGTTTTATGTTGAATTGAAGTGTTTTTTGGGGGGTTTCCACTGTGAATAGTACCTGGTACCGGGTACTTTTTTTAGTACCACCTTGGTCGAGGTTCCAAGCGAGCCGAGCCGATAATAAATGTGACGTCAAAACCCTGCAGATCACTGATTGGTCAGAGAAAATCGTCACTACCAGCGTCATTGCTATAAGCTAGATGACATGTTAGCTTACCCTCGTGCGTCATCTTTGAGCTAACACAGTGATGTCCTTGTCTGCGCTTTGGTGTATGATTTCCCAAACACTCCTGTTTTTTATTGCGGTATTTTGTCTTGCTGCTCTCAGCCTCTTTTGAAACAACATTTGTCGTCTTGCGGTTAAAAACAGCCATATGCCGAGAATCATGAGCACCATTCTTTCATTGCTCCTTTGTTGTGTGTTTCTGTCGCGTTTAAGATGATGTCACAGCAGTAGAGGTGGTGCAACTATGACGATCATCCTATAATCCCACCCACGTTGAGGCTGCACTAAACAGCATTGGAAAAGCGTTAGAGAGGAGAGGAGAGGTTCAGTGGTACTGGAGCAGTCCGCCAGGAAGCAGATGAGCCATTGATGTCTGCCAGGGGATGGAGGAGTTGCTGCCATCCATCAGGAAGTGGAAAATCCACTGCCATCTGCCAGGAAATGGAGGAGTTGTTGCTGTTCGCCAGGGGATGGAGGACCCACTACCGTCCACCAGGGGATGGAGAAGCTGCTGCCAGCCACCAGAAGGCGAAATCCAGTGCCATCACCTGGTGTCGTGGAGGATCACTGGACAGCTGGCTGAGGACCGAATGGCGGTGTGGTCAGGAACCATATTAACAATCAAAAATACTTGAATTCAACACAAAACACTGAACTGAATCATAACAAAATTGCACACACAAAACACTGCTGCGTGCGTCTCTTTCTCTCTCTCAAACTAGCGTCCCCGGCTTCTCTTTATCTGATTGGGCTGATTCTGTGTCGGGCATCCATCGTTATGGCCCAGCCATGCCCTCCTCCTCATCACATACCCTCAATGCCCGATTCAGGCCAGGGAAACCTCTGGCCTGACTTACTCCCCCCTCACTTACTGGAGGGGAAAGTGTTGCCTTTTTGGCCGCCCTTCTGCCCACCAGTCTTTCCTGTCGCCTGGGAATCTGAGTAAGAAGAGGTGAGGGAGAGGGGAGAGGGGAAAAGCGAGCAAGTGAGAGAGAGAGAGAGAGAGAGAGAGAGAGAGAAAATAAACTGTCTTGCCGGTCCCGAACACGCTGTCGACTGGTCCTCATCCAGCTCTGCAGTGGTTCTCCGCGACACCGGCCGATGGCACACAGAAAACATTGCTGCATGCATCTTTCTATCTCTCTAACTGGTGTCCCTGGCTCATCTTTATCCCTATCCCAGCTGATTGGGCTGATTTATTATTACAGCTTGGCAATGCCCTCCTCCTCATCACATACCCCCAATGCCCAATTCAGGCTGAGCAAACCTCCAGCCTAACTTACACCACCTTCCCCCTCCACCATTCCTGGGGGGAGGTGTTGCCCTTTCAGCACCAGTGTGGCAGACAAGACTCTTGTTCATCAGGAAAGGAGGACGCTGGATCCAGATGAACCATCAAAAAGACTTTAATTCAACATAAAACACTGAACTGAAACATAACAAAAGCGCACACACAAAATACTGCTGCATGCATCTCTCTCTCTCTCTCTAACTGGCGTCCCCGACTCATCTTTATCCCTCTCCTGGCTGATTGGGCTGATTAAGCAACGGGCATCCATCGTTACGGCCCGGACACATCCTCCTCCTCGTCACACTCATGCCATCCCAGATGAGTATGACATTCTTTCTTCTGCTGAACACAAAATATTTCAGCTCTGTAGGTCCATTTAATTCGTTCAAATTCAGTGCAAGAAATTGATCTACTTTCAAAAAGCCCTCCCATGCACGTTCACACGTTTTTCTGTTTTTGCCAATTCGCATTCATCCTGTATATTGCCTCTTACTTAGCTGTTTTGCAAACATGACTAGTTTATTCTTGTCCTTTCCTTTATCCCTTCCTTTTTTCATTCCCCTCCATGCCCAGTATGTGGCGATATGCACAAGAATGTGAATTGCTAAAAAAACAAAAGAAGAACAACTCGGTCCTCTAGTGAATAAGCATAAGAGAGCTGGTGAAAGCGTAGATTTATAGTACAAAATGACAAATATTGATAGCTTCAAAGGTCTGATCACCATTCACTTGCATTGAATTGGCCAACAGAGCTGAGATATTCTTATAAAACTTTTTTTTGTGTTCAGCAGAAGAAAGGAAGTTATACACATCTCGGATGGCATGAGGGTGAGAAATTATGAAATTATTTATTTCATTATCCCTTTAAGTTTTTAGTGTTGCTACTTTTTGTTACCCAACACTGTGACTAAGGCTGTCAAAATTCTGCCATCATTTCTATTACTGGGTAAGAATCACAACCATAGCCTCTGAATGTGGAGGTGATCATTAAATCTTTATCGGCTTTATCAGGGTCTGTTTTTAGTGTCAGGTTTTAATTATTCATAATCAGTTTATTTACACAATTGAGCAGTTATGTTACATACAGACCAAAGAGAATGCAGTAAGTTGTGGCTTCAGTGCAGATACACTCACCTAAAGGATTATTAAGAACACCTGTTCAATTTCTCATTAATGCAATTATCTAATCAACCAATCACATGGCAGTTGCTTCAATGCATTTAGGGGTGTGGTCCTGGTCAAGACAATCTCCTGAACTCCAAACTGAATGTCAGAATGGGAAAGAAAGGTGATTTAAGCAATTTTGAGCGTGGCATGGTTGTTGGTGCCAGACGGGCCGGTCTGAGTATTTCACAATCTGCTCAGTTACTGGGATTTTCACGCACAACCATTTCTAGGGTTTACAAAGAATGGTGTGAAAAGGAAAAACATCCAGTATGCGGCAGTCCTGTGGGCTGAAAATGCCTTGTTGATGCTAGAGGTCAGAGGAGAATGGGCCGACTGATTCAAGCTGATAGAAGAGCAACTTTGCCTGAAATAACCACTCGCTACAACCGAGGTATGCAGCAAAGCATTTGTGAAGCCACAACATGCACAACCTTGAGGCGGATGGGCTACAACAGCAGAAGACCCCACCGGTACCACTCATCTCCACTACAAATAGGAAAAAGAGGCTACAATTTGCAAGAGCTCACCAAAATTGGACCGTTGAAGACTGGAAAAATGTTGCCTGGTCTGATGAGTCTCGATTTCTGTTGAGACATTCAGATGGTAGAGTCAGAATTTGGCGTAAACAGAATGAGAACATGGATCCATCATGCCTTGTTACCACTGTGCAGGCAGGTGGTGGTGGTGTAATGGTGTGGGGGATGTTTTCTTGGCACACTTTAGGCCCCTTAGTGCCAATTGGGCATCGTTTAAATGCCACGGCCTACCTGAGCATTGTTTCTGACCATGTCCATCCCTTTATGGCCACCATGTACCCATCCTCTGATGGCTACTTCCAGCAGGATAATGCACCATGTCACAAAGCTCGAATCATTTCAAATTGGTTTCTTGAACATGACAATGAGTTCACTGTACTAAAATGGCCCCCACAGTCACCAGATCTCAACCCAATAGAGCATCTTTGGGATGTGGTGGAACGGAGCTGCGTGCCCTGGATGTGCATCCCACAAATCTCCATCAACTGCAAGATGCTATCCTATCAATATGGGCCAACATTTCTAAAGAATGCTTTCAGCACCTTGTTGAATCAATGCCACGTAGAATTAAGGCAGTTCTGAAGGTGAAAGGGGGTCAAACACAGTATTAGTATGGTGTTCCTAATAATCCTTTAGGTGAGTGTATGTGAACATTGACCAGAATTGCTGTATACCTGATTCCGAAATCCTGACAAAAATGGAAAGATAATGGTCTCTCTCGCTCTTGTGTATTGTCCATTGTGTACTTTATAAAGACTATGGAAAAGGTAGTGCATCACACATTCATTTATTTCATCATTTCATTTAATAGGCTCCATATTGTAGGATTCTAACATAACACACTTTGGAACATTAAAATGTTTGTGTGTGTGCATAGTGGTCCTGAAATGTGGCTCACACAACAGCCTCTTACTACAGAGCCATTATGTTGAGGAAAATGGCCATCATCTGCTCATTAGTATCATAATCAAAGCAAGTATCTTTGCAGATCAAGGATCAGACACTCTCTCTCTCTCTCTCTCTCTCTCTCTCTCTCTCTCTCTCATACACACATACACACTTTGTACAGACATTACTGTAGCAGCAGTGTGTCTCTCTAGAGTTATTTTAGACAGAATGATTATGCAGAGTGAGAAGCATCCAGTCACTTGGTATGCATTGTGTAAAGCCATTGTAATTTTAAGACACATTTGCCTAGTTAACAGCAAATCAAAAATGTTTTAGTCTAAATTTATTCTAGGTTCTACATTTACCAATTTAGCCATTGCCCACATTTGGCCATATTGAGGGTTGTTAAAGCCATGTTGTCAATGCTTTAATCCTCTGAGGTCTTGTAAAGAACCTTTTGCTAATTTACTAATTTAATGCCATTTTCATGTTCCATTAATAGCCCAAATGTCATAACACCCTTGCTTTAATCTTATTACCCAAGTAAAACAATGTGTCTGGCAATTTGTAGCACATTGGTAGATGTGGCAGAGGGAGTGAGAATGTGTGAAAGAGAGACCACACACAGATGATAAAAGAAAAAAGAGAGCAATGGTTGTCACGTGTCATTGGGTTGTGTATTATCTAGGCACCACTTGACCAATGACAAACCCAACTGGAAATGCGAGCTGTGGTGGAGAATATTAATCGAGGCTGTGTGTGCATTTGTACACCTCTCACGTCTCTGTACAGTGGCTCGTGCTGGAATCACACAACTCTACCTCAGTACTAGCTGTAGGAGGGAGTGTATCTTGTTTACTCATCGTACACTGCTACTAACAGTGAAAATGAATGTGAAAGCGATCAATAAAACCACATTCTGAAGGACACTTAAATTGAGCATTTGTGGAGAAAACTTTCCAGCAAAAATACACCGACTCCACCTTGTGGCAACATCACGACGTCTTCACTGTGTTGCATAATCGATTCAACATTGTTAACAATTCTGTGTCTTGCTGTGATCGGTTGAGTTGAGCACTCCACTGGTGATTCTCATGCAAACATATTACATATATATAAAATATTTTACCCCAAAATCTAAAGACCAATCATTTGAAATTATATTTTGTATTAAATGGATTGCCCACCCAAATATGAAAATACTGTCACCATTTACCCAACCTAATGTCACCCATATGGTCTCAGTCACCATTCACTTTCATTGCATTTTATTTTTTCCATACAATGAAAGTGAATAATGACTACCACTAAAATTCTGACTGACACCTCCTTTTGTGTTCTACAGAGAGAAACAATGAGCAACATGAGAGTCAGTAAATGAAGACAGATGTTTTCATTTTTCATGACAGTTAAGCACATTTAATGACAAATAAGACAATTTTCCTGACAATTACATCCTCATTCTCTTGTGCAATTTTTATTGTAATACAATCAAATGGTCCTAAATGTAGGCTTTATTTTCCTGTTTGCAAAATACAACATCTTTCTTTGTGTTTTTATTTGTTGTGAAATATGGCTCGAACATGCTGTTGACAGGTTTCGGGAGATTCACCCCTTTTCTCTGATCTCCTGAGAGAGATAAGTTGGAACCATATTCTTCTCATCACAGAGCACACAAACCTTTTTCAATCCGATTAATGTTTATGTATTTTCTCTGTCTATACTTGGTGTATATGAGGGACTATTGAAAATATAGCATCGTACACTGTATGTAAATCAAATGAAATAATCTCACTATTTTATCTGTATACTATAGAAATATGTGTACATTTGATCCAAAATACTTTATGTAACTGTCCTTCCATCAAGTATTGTAGCTACTGTTTTACTGGAGTTTCATCAGGTTGTTTTAGGACAGACTCTGATTGTGACTCATAGAGAAAGGAGACTTTTGGAGATAAATGGATGAGGTACTTCTCAAGGCTGTTTTATTCTTCTCTACTTGAATCGTGACGTCTGAGTCAGATTTAATCTCTCTGTTGATTTTTTTCAGAGAAAAATAGGTTCCTATTACAACATTTTCCCATTCCATCACCTTACATATTAACCATTTTGTGTCTGTTTGTGTATTTTTGTTTGTGAGCTGAACATCACTAAGGTCAGACGCTGTTGTACACAGTTTAGCAGGGATCTAATGAGCTGCAAACCTGTATGACTTTTTTCTTCTTCTGTGGAGCACAAAAGTAGATGTTAGGCAGAATGTTAGTCTCAGTCACTGACCGAGACTAACATTCTGCCTAAAATCTTTTGTGTTCCATAAAAAAGTCATATGAGTTTGGAACAACATGAGGGTGAGTAATGTTGACATTTTAGGGTGAACTGTCCCTTTAAAACTGTGAACTAATGAATCCATTGGTCTGCAAGGATCATTTACATTTTAAACTGGAATAATAAATGAACACACAAGTGTTAAGAACTCTTAATGTCAACGATGCCATAGCAGGCAACTATGGGAAGCAATATTTGCTGTTACTTATTCATAACTTCTGATCTTCACACTGCAGATCATTTCAGAATTCTTCAGAACTTGTTTCCAAATAAAATTATTTATCTTTATGACTTTATGAACAACTAAAATAGCAGAGAGAACTTGACCTTATTTAATTTCTATGCTCATTTAAAAATTAATCTCACAAGAGATTAGTTCCTCTATTTCCTTTTTGCTCCGATGCATCAGTAATGAAAGACTGATTCCATCCCTTCCTTTCCAACCCTGACTCTAAACCCAACCCTCACAGAAACCTTTTGCAATTTTTACATTTTTATCCAGATGTAATTTTCCATCACAATTTCCTCATTGACGTATAATAACAGTTATTCATAAATGTTACCTCTTCACCATTACCTGACAAGTCTTTCATTAACAAGAAAAAAAGATCGTTCAGAAATTGTGTATGCCTTTTAAATATTGGATAGTGACCAATGAGTGAACAAAGTGAGACTTACCTTGAATGATTGAGATGAGTGGAGTTCTGTTGGTTTGTGGTCCGGTTTGATTTACATCAGTAGACATCTGCTGATATGCCAGCCTGTTTGTGTGGAGGGGTGTTCTGTATATTTCTCATGATGCTAAAGCATCTTCCCGTCTCTTTTATACATCCACCAGCCATCACTCTATTGCCTTTCTGTCTCACTCTATCGCTCTCTCTTATACACTCTCTCTCTCTCTCTCTCGCTCTCTCTTTCTCTTTTTCACGTGCTGCCTTCACATATTCAAATATGGATCATAAATATTTTATAAACATTTATATATTATATTCAGGTTTTACATCAAACATCATAAGTTTCCTCATGTCTCGTAACACAGCAAGTTTAAATATGCAGAAGAGCAAATTCTGAGAAAAGGAAGATTTCAGCGAATAAAGACTAAAAATGTCAGTCATTTCCTCATTTAAAGCTCTTACGTGGCTTCAGATTACGAGTCATTTGGACTACTTTTATGGTGCTTTTTGCCATTCTTGGAGCTAGAACGCATCCATACCCATTAATTTCCTTTGTATGGAAATGGGCAGCTTGGACATTCTTTCTAATATCTCCTTTTGCTTTTTCATGAAAGAATTTTAATTTTTAGATGAATTATTCCTTTAAATGTAAATTGATTCACAATCTTATGTTCCTCAAATATTTATGAGAATTCTATATTATAACTTGGAGAATTAAAATGATAATTGGAGGCAATGAGAGTAACGAGACTGATTCAACAACAACAACAAGATGATACACGTGTGCAGCGCTTTTGCTTTCAGAGCAAACACATTTCACCCTTTTCAATATAAAGTTAAATGTGTTTTTTATGTATTCCAATTTTGTTTTTAATCATTCATCATGTAGCCATAAAATAAAACAGTGTGATTATTTTTCTTGACTTAGACTAAAGCCTTAAGCTATTGATCAAAGATTGAGGCTTACAGCATTATTTAAGCTGTACCAAGAAAAACAAGGCATAGTAAATAATGTTCAATAACCTTTCAGAATTCACAGAAATGCATGAAAATACAATGGATTTATAATTCTGCCATTTTATTTGTCAAATAAAAATCCATTGTAATTAGTATAAATCCATATATTAGTCAAAGCTACAATATAGCATTTGTTTTTTTTTACAAGAAGAACAGATGTTCACAGATTACTTCAGTGTCCTAAATTGAAGATTATACTTTTCCAGGAAACCACTATTATTTTTGCCTTAATTCCTGTGTGACAGCACATTCTTATTTAATCTACAGTGATCAAAATATCTGCTTTAACTTAGTCCACACCAGTGCATTTTTATGCCCCTTCAGTGGAATGAATTTAATAACTGTTAAGTATTAGAAATATCTCAGTTTAGTATCAGATCAATATTTAAGTCCTTTTTTTACTATCGATTCTCCTTCCTGCCCAGTAGGTGGCGATATTCACGAAGAATGTGAAAGTGGATATTGATGGTAAAAAAGGACATAAATATAATGGGTTTCTCACCCACTCCTATCATATCGCTTCAGAAGACATGGATTAAACCACTGGAGTCATATAGAGTACTTTTATGCTTTTTGGAGCTTCAACTTGCATTCACTTGCATGAGGAACTACAGAGTTAAAATACACTTCTAAAAATCTTAATTTGTGTTGGGCAGAAGAAAGAAAGTCACACACATCTGGAATGTCATGAGGATGAGTAAATGATGAGAGGGTGAGAATTTTCATTTTTGGGTGAACTATCCCTTTAAAATCCAGACTGAATTAGGCAAAAGGGGTTTGAAAGTTCTTCAGCTAAACTTGGTCTGTGCTTATTGAAATTCAAACCACTGCCACCAGTGGCTGAAGTGGTTTATGAACATGAAAGCTCCAGTTTTCAGGTGAAATGTCTACAGGAAGGTGCCAAAGAGAGTTGAAAATTGAGCTTCTTTTAGTTGTAAATGATACAGTGCTGTGTATTACAGTGAGGAGGAATGCATATTTTATTAACTCTACTCATTTAGCAGTCGTCACTGATTATATGGACATGATTACCTCCTGGATTCATGACAAGAACCCACATCTCCCACACAGCTGACACAATGTGCTATCAGTCGTGCCACAGGAGAAGGTGAACCTTTTTTGCACTGAGGCAAAAATGTCTGACAGGAGATGCCACTTGTCAGTGACCTACTCCCTCCGAAGGGCTGAGTTCTTGAAGTGGGAACTCTGGAGGGAGCAGGGCACTCGCATTTCATGTATGGCCATTTGGGACATATGGAATAATGTAAGGCGTTTGCTTACTTTTGCTGTTTTAATAATAATAATAATAATAATAATAATAATATATCTGTACATGAATGTATATAAAATACATGAATTAACATTTCCTGCCAAAAGTTATTTGGTGCACAAGAGGTCTTAATGATAAATTAATAATACAAAATCACAGGGTTTAGACTAGCCTACAGGGAGAACAAAATGGACCCTGTCTTTTGGAGTATCTCTCTGCTTATGGCTGTCTACTATCTTATGTATGAGGACGAATGTAAGCAGCAGAGGAGGAAAAGTATTTGTTATAAAAGGGCTAAAGCGCTTGCCCGAGCATTTGAACATGTAATATGTTCTGATCGACATGAGAAAGTGCACAAAAAAAAAACTGTTCTATTAGATGCAGTTTAAATTTAATCTAAGCACAAACTTAAAGCAGAATTCTCAGATATTTTAGTTGAGTACCTGTATTAACTGAGCTTCAGATATCTGTGCTTCTCATCTGTGTTCCTGTTGTTTCCTTCTGCTCGTATCAGGCAAGTTTTAAACTCTTGTTTTTGACTACCTATGTATGTTTTTTTGCGATTCGATTACAAATAATTTTGATCCCTGTTTACACCTGTATTCAGCACTGACTGACCACATGTGACCAGATCACCCAAAACATATCTTAATACCAGGTGTAATTGGGTTGTATGTTGATGTTGAGATCAGAGGTTAAATGTTTTTAGTGGTGTTTGCTATAAACCAAGTATCAGTATTACTATTTCTCACAAGGGGACATGGGGATGGGCTCTATTTGAATTGAGCCAGTAAATAACCACCTGTCAATGCCCTAGTAACCACCCATAACATCCTAAAAAAAATGCATAGCAACACTATAAACCAGTCAGTGTACCTCAGCAACCCCATTTCAATGCCCAACACCCAAGCATCATGGAAACCAGTTTTGTACAAGCAAGCATCACTCACATTAACTTTAAAAATGGCAAATTCTATTTTTTTAAATACACACTTTAATCGTATCCAAATTCCAATGGGTTTATCTACCCAAGCTCACTCTAGCTAGACTGTCTTAGAAGAAAGGGGGGAAATAAGCTCATCTAAGACTAAGGGTGTTTATATATTTGGTTCATGATTACATTGCTTGAACAAGTTTGACAATGGATATTCCTTCAAACTCATGCATTATTAGTGACAAGAGAGCACGTTTCTTTTTCCCTTCCAAAGGATTTTGCTGTTGCGTGTTAGCTGTGGATATGACTCACAGGACAAGTTGCTGAGAAACTGCAGAATTTCTGTGTGCATGCAGAATTATCCACACACCTGTGTAGTGCCGCTTAATTGAACTGTGATACATTAAGAGAGTTTGGATGCTGAAAACTGGTTTATCAACAGTAATTAACAGAGCCTGCACAATCATTACAGAATATTGAAGTTTTGAGTCTCTCGTCAGGAATAGTTTCAATATTTTGTTGATGTTAGTGAACAAGTGCTGTCTGAAGCTCTCATTCTAAACTTCCATGAGATAAAAATAAGTGGTTAATCATCACAGATTATGTCATGCATAGAGTAAACATTTATTCATAGAGCACCTTTTAAAACAAAGTTTTAGCAAGTTATACCGCAGGCATATGCAATATGTGTACACATAGATTCACATACATACAGATGGAAGGGGATACAAAAAAATTTACACAGTCAAAAATAAAATACAGAGAAACATAGAAATAAAAAGAATCTCCTACTTCTTTCCGCTGCTCCCGTTAGGGGTCGCCACAGCGGGCCATCTGTGATCCGCATATTTGACTTGGCACAGGTTTTATGATGGATGCCCTTCCTGATGCAACCCCCAGTGGGGTACTCTCACTCACATAGAAATAAAAAGAATACCAAAGTATACAGGGATTTGCAGTAAATCTGTGTACCGTCAGTGGATAGTCCCTGCTGTGTAACCAGAAACTGACATGAAAATCTGCTCTGATCAAATTACATTTTTGTTTAAACAGCCGAAGTGAACCTGCCACTTAAATATAGATTAATCTCCCTCCGAACGAGTTGAAAGTATTAGCGCCACTCTGTAAAACAATGACGTGAGTTTTCTGTAACTTGCATTGCTTAAGAATTGCTCTTAAAAAGAACTAGAGTGATAAATACCATGCTGCAAATGGTTAGGCTAAGCGTGCTGTTTTATGTGTGCATTAAGATTCACCTTGACTGCATTGAAATTGCAAGCACTACGTTGAGTTACAATGAGCTGAATGTGATGGCTATTATTTGTGCATTGTTGAATGTGCTGACGTTCATCTGATTCACTGAAACTGTTTTCATTCATGCTAAAGAAATGCTCATAAATCAATGGTTTTGGTGTTGGTTGCAATGACAATGAGAGTTCACAAGAAGTCCTAGTTTACTTGAATAAACTGGGAGTGATTTAACCTTAACTTCTAAATCTTTGCACATATATTTGCTTTCTCTCTCTCAGTATGCATTTTATACAAATTTTCTCTCTTTCCATTACCTCATCTTACAAAAATATTGTTTCTCAAGTAACAATTTAGTTAAATGTAAATTAAGTTGAACTGGAGAGACGATTAAAATTGGTATTTTCTTCCCATTGCTTCTTTTATCTCTCATCTATAGCTTAAGGCTTAACTACTTAAGATAATAATAAGTCTGAAGCAGTGTAAGCTTACAGAAAACTTACCACTACCTATCATTTCTATTATCACCCATCAGTTTCCAGCTTATTTTAAATACTTATTGGCTGTCAACCTCAACTCAACAAAACCTTCCCACCTAGGACAAACTTTCTTCTCTTCTCCTCTTGGCTCTTGTTCTTCTCTTAGCCCTTCTTCGGCTAGCTTCGCTTCGGCGCCCCTCTGCCCAGGTTCCGCACAATGTAGAGTTCAGGACAGCTCAGAACACAGTTCCGAGGAACTCTTCTCTGCGCTACGACTCACACACATGACGAGGAGTCATTCCATCATCGAACTACCCGGCAGCCACAATCCAAATCATCGACGGAACAACCAGAATTTTCTATGGACCAAGCCAAAGAACCAAAGCAATGTAAGTACACTTCCAGACTTTTGCTAGAAAGTGCTTTTGTTTAATTTAATTACTTTGGGTAACCCGATTGCAAATCGAGGTATACTAAATGAAGTATCGATGGTTCAGGGCATGGTCCATAGACGATATAAAGTTCAATTTTCTGTTACAGATTATTTCCATTCACCTTCTGTTATAGTTCACTCACCAACCTGATTTTAGATCATCTATGTGTGTTAGTTTGATGTTGTAGTTTAGCAATAAAGTCTTGTTTGTATTCAAAAAGGATTTGACTGTAGTATATTTTTATAATATTGTCAATTGATTCTTAAAGGTCTAGGCTCCTTGCTCAAACAATATTCAACATATTTGTGATAAAATGTTCAATGGCCATGAGACTAGTATTACTCTAAAGAGTTAACAGATGCGTCATATCAACTCATCGTGGCCAAGTGATCAGATGTACACCTTAATTCTTTAAATATTCCCCAAATTAATCATAATTCCCTTCTTGAGCTAAAATTCCTCATATAAAATTGTGAGCAGTGTTGTATTACATATTTAATGGTGGAGAATTTTATTTGGATTTCCAATCTGATAATTTTTCATTTATCCTTCATATAATGGTGGTCGAACGTGGCCAAGATACCTAAATTAATTTACATATAAATCCTTGATATTATTGGTGGATAAAAGTGGGCATGTTTAAATCTGCCCATTAAATTTATCATTCCATTATACAATTCTTACATATTATTGGTGATGAATGCTGGCAGTTGCTTGCACATGATTGTTATGAAATTATTTGATGATATTTGGTGAGAAACAAACCGAAATCAAATGTATTATTTAGTGAAATGAATATTTAGTGAGTTAGGTTATCTGGTTTGTGTGGAGCTGTGTTGTGTTCTGCTGTTATTATCACTGAGACAGACCTCTCTTTACATAAACGAAATGAGCTTTCACATTTCGCGAAAGGGGGCTGCATGAACTCCAGCTCTCGTGCAGTCTCATGAACACACAAAGGATTTATTTAACAAAATAATACTTTAGACTTCGGTTTGTTTCTCACTAAACATCATCGTATGCTTTCATAACAATCATGAGTCTCATGGAATCATTTATTAGAATTCTGAATTATACTTTTGCATGATTTTGAAGCTTGAAGAGCTGGTCACCATAAACTGCCACTGTATGACATCACTGAGCACCAATTGTTTTCACAATTTCTCCTTTTGTGTTAATGTGCCAGCATGTTTGTGATAGCTGTGCAGTGTGTAAATCTTACTCTCGTAAGAGATGGACTAGCGAGCAAGACTAGAGGCCATAGCTTTTATAGCCTCCTTGCTAGTGCGTCAGGCTCCCATGCGGGGGATCGTCAGTTTGAATCTCGATCGGGGCGGATCGGTCGAGTAGGGCTGTTGACACTGGTGCAGTGGCCCAGATGGGAGTGAGGTTTAGGTGAGTGAGTGTTACGTGATAGCTTTGCAGTATGTAAACCTCACTCTCCTGGCCTTAAGAGATGCACTAGTGACCAAGGCTAACGGCCATGGCTTTTATAGCCTCCTTACTAGCGCGTCCGGCTCCCATGCGGGGGATCGTCAGTTTGAATCCCGCTCTGGGCGGGTCGAGTAGGACCGGTGACATTAAGAAAAAGAATATGAGGTTATACCATTATATTTTTACATTCTTTTTTATTAAACAAGAATACATGAAAATCCACCCTTTTTTTCACCGAAAGTGGCATAAAGGAAAGGCTTTTATTGTCTGTGTGTAAATAGCCAAGCCAAGACCCTCTTCACATTAGGTTTCCATAACAATCGTGCCATCCCACAATAAATGTCCGGGTGTCTAATGCAGGAATATATAATTTTTTCTAATAATAGAACAATACGTGTAAAATACGTCCTCAGATGACATATATATATATATATATATATATATATATATATATATATATATATATATATATATATATATACACACACACATATATACACACTTAAACATATACATATAAGTATGTGTGTGTGTGTGTGTGTGCTATCATTTCTTATATCATCTGTGAGGGGATATAAGAACAAATCAATAAGCAGTGGCACACACAAAAGGTGGATGATGAAGGATATTTTTTCCTGGGCAATAACATTTGAAATGTTCAATATTTTTTGTAGCCAAAACAGAAAACAGAACTTGACTTTAATATACCCTGAGTAATATTTACTTTAGAAGTGTGATGACTCGCCCCAGTCTCCTCTTTATCATAATATTTGGTAATATTTCATCTTTAATAACAAACGCAATTTGAGTAACCTACTGTTGAGGCACTGTGTGAAAATGTAGTTTTTCCTCTAAATAATTTCCTAGAAAATACTCTCAGTCACACACACGCACGCTCACACACACACACACACACCACACACACACACACACACACACACACACACACACACACACGCCTGTTCAATCTACTGGAGACATGACAAGATCTGCTGGCCCTGTGTTATTAAGGCGGGAGAGCAATTACTGACGAGGACTCGTCACCCTCTAATAAAGAAAAATAGCATGTGTCAGATAGGAAGATGCGTTTTCCTTTCACTCACGTACATGCTCTCCTAACAGATCTGTCACAACTTTATCTCATGCATACCTGAGAGACAATTACTGGACAAACAGCTACCAAAATATTCACACTGTCAAAAACATTTCATTAGCATAAACTGTGACAGATCATAACAGACATTTCTGACAACATAACAAAAAAAACAGTGACATCACTTCGTACAGCATGTCATCACATTTCAAAAAGCTCTTAAAAATACATAAACAACTGGAGCAATAACAGTTCAGTTGTCTTTCTCAGATCATTTGTTATTGATATATTGCAGCCTTCTGTGCTCCTTAACAGTCGTATATTCATAATGTTTGTGATATTTTATGAGAGCAGCTCCATAGAAAAATGTTTAAAGTCTGAATGAAGTATTGTCTGTATTTTCAAAACCTGGTACACTTCCTTGGGTCCTCTACAGAGTCATGTATACCCAAATTATAACAGTCTTAAGATCTTTTGAAAAGCCATTAGAGTAATATTTTGTTATTCAGCAATATCATTTCCAAATGCATTATAAATACGTTTTTAAAATACAGGTAGTACAAATTCATTTTTGAATTTGATGTTTAGAACTCAAATTGAAAATTGATACAGATACACCGACTGCAGCCCAGTTGGGGGACAACTGTGAACTGAGAAGACCTTAATGAAGTAACTCATGTCTTGCCGCTGGACTGTTGGAAGCAAATGTAAAAACTCCCGAAACGAGCGATCCAGATGGAGAACAACAACCATTTTAAGTGTTAGTTGGAGTAAAAATAAGTTCAGGCCATGGCTGCGTCTAAAGGGGTACTAGTTAATAAAAAATCGAGAGTTCTGACAAACTTGCCGCAAAATATACTATGAGTTGCTATGACAGCCAACAAATACACAAGTTGAGCCTGAACAAGGGGCGGTACTTGGATAAAATCCTTGGTGGGGTACTTTTCAGTTTCTGGGGGGGGGGGGCATTAGGCAAATCTAGGGGCAATGCCATCCCTTACAAAAATTGAGAGTTTTGGCAAACTTTCCAGAACTTTCCAGAATTCTCCCACAAATTCGACACTCAATACTTACACATGGAAAACTCTTCATTGTCGCCAAATGAAAACAATGAATGGGAATTCATTGTTTTCATATGCAAATGAAATGTTTGCCAAAAGTTTGCAGCTCTTCGCCATTAGAGGTGAACCTGCAGCAAACCTTTGGCGACAATGAAGAGTTTTCCATGTGTAAGTATTGAGTGTCGAATTTGTGGGAGAATTCTGGAAAGTTCTGGAAAGTTTGCCAAAACTCTCAATTTTTGTAAGGGATGGCATTGCCCTAGATTTGCCAAATGCCCCAGAAACTGAAAAGTGCCCCACCAAGGATTTTATCCAAGTACCGCCCCTTGTTCAGGCTCAACTTGTGTATTTGTTGGCTGTCATAGCAACTCATAGTATATGATATCAGCATAACTAACCTCAGGCCAGCGTTTCATGTCATCTAACCACTCGTTACACTTTTGACGGGTGACGCATTCTCAAAAGACGGCCGTTGTGACTCTGTAAAGTATCGCTCTATGGAGCCACGTTTTAAAAATAGTTTTACAAGTGTAATACGTTAAATACGTTTATTTATGTTTCAAAAAATTCCATGTTTTTGTAAGGTGTAATATCTTGTTTTAATCTACCCTTGTGTGTACATGCTATGAACCCTGTCAGAAGTTCTGAACGACTCCTTTACAAATATACAAATGAAAAGAAAGAAGAAAAAAAAAAACACAATTTAAGCACAATGAATAATATTTATTAAGTGGAATCTTGAAATATGGACATCCAAACACATTGTATGCTTAAAATGGAAGCATATTATTGCAAAAATGCTTCAAAAATGAACATTTGACAAGCAGCAAGTTACCGTTGAAAATGACGCTTACATGAACAAGAAAGATGTGTAAATCCACACAGCTTCATTATGTAACCTGTTTGTTTTTTAATTGTCATGATGATGTCAAATGTTATATCTGCACTGCAGACAGGCAGGTGACCATACCAAGACCTTTTATACATCCTGTCCCTTGTCTGAGTCTTTCCACTCGACCACTTACTGTATGAAACCACTCGCAACTCTTTTCAGCTCAGCTTGTCTCTCTTGGCGTGTTGAAACTGATCCTGAAACAGCAGTTGAGGAAGTAATGAACCCCTATATGAACACATCTGTCACAATATCCTTTTGCTATCATCTAGTCTGCCCTTTGTCCTCCTGTGCCCATTCTGAACTATGCCCACTGGGTAACTGGGTAGCAGGCAAACAGCGATGACTCTTGTATGTGCCAAGATGTCTGAAGCTCCGCCCACACTGGTAGCAAGAGTAGGGTGTGGCGCCGCTATGGATGCGCATGTGTGTATATAAATTACCCAGCTCTTTGAACCTGCGCCCACACTGGGGACAAGCATACGGGCTCTCTCCGGTATGTACACGCTGGTGCCGTTTTAGTCCGGACAGCACCGGGAAGCCTTTTCCGCACTGCGGGCAGGGGAAGGGGCTCTGTGCTCCACTGTGGCTGAGCCGGTGGCTCTTGAGACGTGCGGCATGCCGAAAGCGTTCCCCGCACTCTGAGCAGACGAAGGGCTTCTCGCCGGTGTGGATACGTTGGTGCTGACGTAGGTTTCCCAAATAGTTGAAATGACGGCCACAGTCGCCACACTCATATCCGCCCTCCACTTTCTTCTCCCGTGCCCCCCTCCCAGCAGGTCCTTCTGGGCTTACCAGAACTCGCCCTGCATCACCCAAGTCACTCTCCGCTTGAGAGGAGGAAGCACCCGGAGGAGACTCTAGAGCCTGGGTGCTCTCGTCATGGTGCATGAGTTTTACATGTTCCTCCAGGAATGAAGAGTCGGGGCAGAGAGTTCCACAGAAGGGGCAAATGAATGTGTGTGCAGAGAACTGCTGACCTAAAAGAGGTTGCCAGTAAATCAATAAAATTAACGAAATCACACCAAATCTACATGACAACCACAAGCCTAAAAACTTTTGATTTTATCTTTGAGGTGATGAAAGTCATCTGCTGTTGAGCCATTGGTTGCAATTGTATTGTTCCTGATTCGATTCCGATAATCGATGAATCGGATAAAAATGTATTTCCTTTATTTTATTAAAGGATGGTTCAATTTACAGTACTGGATTCATGATTCTTTACTCTCACAAAACTTTGAACAAAGCCTGAATCATGAAAAATTACGTTTTAATTTAGTTATTATTATTATTATTACTTTCAGGACATATAAAACAGTTCCTTTCCTTTACTTGTCAAACTTCACAAAAAGTACTGTTCATTAAAGAGTAAAATGATTCATCAGGGATAGAGTGGGACAAAAGAAATTTAAAATCAGCCCAGCAGAGGGCAATGGTGGCACCAGAATAGAAATATTAAAATATGTGTATGTTTATCAAGTAAAATAATGTTTTGTCAATGCTCATTGTATTATGTGCTCACTTCAGGAGAAACCATCTGAAACACTTTAAAAACCAGAACACCTTGACCTCTTAGACGTCAGTGTGATTTCCAAAGCTGCACAACTGATAACATTGAAACTGAAATCGCAGTATGATGTTGCACGTATTCGATCCAAATGATTGCGCTCGCTTTCTCCATTGCTAACAGTTTAATTCACACGGATGTGCATGCTCGCTTGCTCGGTGAAGTTTAACTGAGACTTGCATGTGGTAAAAACAAACAGTTTTGTGAAATGTGCGGAAATATGCGCCTGGTTTTGAATCCGTAACATGTATACATTATAAAACATTGAAACAATAACATTAAAATGTAAGTGATGCGCTGGAGAGAAACAACTCTAATGCGCATCAAACGACATGAACACTATGTCAACGCAGCTGATGCAGCAACCGCTCCACATTAAACTGTATGCTTACTATGCTCTTCTTTGAAGTGTTTTTAAAAGTGAGTTTTATCATGCAACACATTTTCTCTGGGCTGTCAAGTGACATCACTGACGAAACTAACACTGTTAATTATAAGAGGAAAATTTAAACTGGTATATTACAAAAATATTATTATTATTATTTATTTATTTATTTATTTTCATTTTTCCATACTTTTAGTACTGCCTTTCAGAAGCTAAATAACATATATTTACATATATGTAAATTTGAACCCTTGGTTCTTAATATAGTGCGTCACCTTCCTAGTCTTAAAGGGATAGTTCACCCAAAAATGAAAATTCTCTCATTATTTCCTCACCCTCATGCCATCCCAGATGTGTATGACTTTATTTATTTTGCTGAACACATACAAAGAATATTTCAGCTCTGTAGGTCCATACAATGCAAGTGAATGGTGACCAGAAATTTGAAGCTCCAAAAAGCACATAAAGGCAGCATAAAAGCAAACTGTAAGACTCAGTGGTTAAATCCTTATCACCATAAGTGATATGATAAGTGTGGATGAGAAATAGATCAATATTTAAGTCCTTTTTAACTGAAAATCTGAATGTGGAAGTGACTTTTACTTTCATATTCAGCCACTTACTGGTTGGGGTTGGTCAAAGGTGGAGAAAGATAGTAAATAATGACTTAAATATTAATCAATTTCTACCCCATACCTATTATATTGCTTCTGAAGACATGGATTTAACCACTGGAGTGATATGAATAACTTTTATGCTGCCTTTAAGAACCATCGTTTTAGTACCTTTGGAGTTCTGGTCACCATTCACTTGCATTGTGAGGACCAACAGAGCTGAAATATTCTTCTAAAAATCTTAATTTGTGTTCTGCAGAAGAAAGAAAGTCATACACATCTGGGATGGCATGAGGGAGTAAATCATAATAGAATTTTCTATCCTTTTAACCATTAATGAATGTTTGCATCTTTTGTAATAGTTGTGTTTGAGTCCCTCAATTGTCCTAAAAGCTGGATGTCAACATCATAAAGCCACTGTTGGAACGAACTTAAATGTGCAGATAATGGGAAACCAAAGAATGCAGTGCCTGGAAGACTTTCCTTAAGAACAGTGGACTATGACAAAAGACACAAACACTCACTGATCATCGAGGAAGCAACACGCCATATTAAGATCCATGGGGATATAAACTTCTGAACAGGATATTTTTTGTAAATTCAGTCATTATTTTGTCCTGTGTAAACATCTGTTATGTCAAATAGCTTCATCAGGACAGAACTAAATAGAAGCAGAGTGACTACAGATTTAGATCACATATCACATATCTACATGTTCCACTACGTTTGACAACCAGAATGTGTTCAATTACTTTTTGTCTTAACTTTTAACTGTGTACATAGTGAAAGTGCACAATACAAAAATGATTTTCAGCAACTCCCATTTTGAGAATTTATCTGAAAGTGCCAAATACCAAATTCTCTTTCAAAACACTGACCTGTCTCCATTTTATCTACATTGTCCTCTGCTGGGCTGCTCCTGTCTTCTCGTGGACAGCCCTGAGTTTCCGGAGGAAAATGGGCAGCGTTTGGGTCAGACACAGATCTTAAACTTCCTCTTCCTCCTTCAGAGTCGTAATTTTCATCCTCATCATCCACACTGGAAACATTCTCACACTTTGTTTCTGTATCACCTAATAAAAGGAAGAAAGCAGGCATAATTACAATACTTTTTAATTTGTTCTCATTTATTCAGAAAATGTTTATCCTGAAGCTTTGAAATTTGGTTTTAAACATCTATTTCAATATTTAACAAGATCTACCATTCACTGTTCATGCAAAAAGTGAAAGAATATAAGTGGTAAAGGTCAAGCATGGCACAGTTGCAACTTAAAATATTGCTACAAAAACATTTGAGAATATAATACAATGTCTGCATATAATATACAATGCATGAATACTTTAAGTAACTATATGCATTCCACAGTACATGCATACTATATGCAACTACATGCACAATACAATGCATGCATGTTGCATGATCATAATGCTTGTCTATCTGACATGCATGCATACTTTATGTAACTAAATGCATTTCATGGTGCATGCATACTTTATGCAAATACATGCACCCTACAATGCATGCATGTTAAGCAATCATAATGCTTGCCTACCTGACATGCATGCATACTTTTTGTAACTACATACATAGTTACTACATACATAGCATAGTTGCATACATTATGTATGCAACTATGCATACAATGCATGCTTGTTAAGCAATTACAACGCATGTCTCTCTGACAATACATGCATCATTTATGTAACTAAATGCATTTCACGGTGCATGCATACTATATGCAAATGCATGCACCCTACAATGCATGCATACTATATGCAAATGCATGCACCCTACAATGCATGCATACTATATGCAAATGCATGCACCCTACAATGCATGCATGTAATGAAATCATAATACTCGCCTAACTGAAATGCATGCATACTTTGTGTAATGATATGCATAATGTATGCAACTACATGCATGTTATGCAATCATAACGCATGTCTTCATGCAAATGATTACCTTTAAACTCGGAGTTGAGCTCAACTCCAGTCATCCACTCATAGTCATACATGCGTTTACTGGCGGGCGGCAGCATGTTGAAGATGTCGGTGTCTGTGTCCGTGTCTCCGTGCGCGCTGTCCGACCACATGCTCAGAGGCGCGTGCGGTTGCGGTTCCGTCCGCATATCCTGTTCCGATCCAAAGGCCTGATCGCTCTGGTCGCTCTCCACTTCAGCACCACTGCGCTGGTTCTTGTCCTTCATCAGATAGTCGCAGATCGCGTTGATGTTCTCCTTCTTCACCACGGGAATCTCGGGTTTTGCTCTCTTAGGGTCGGTGCCGTGTTTCTGGCACGGTTGGTGGTCTGACTTCTTGAACTCCAGGATGCTGGAGTTAGGGACTCGTCCTCCGTCTTTCTCCGTTGACTCCAGTTTGGCCCTGAGCACCTCGATCTCGTCGGATTTCTCGCGGAGCTCCATCTTCAGAACGCGGATCCGGACGCTGACCAGTTTGCGTATCTCGGACAGCGCGGACTCCAGCACCACCGTGATGTTCCTGCCCAGATGCTCCGTGATCTCGGTCACCGAACACACCAGCTGCTCATCGGGTTCGAGCTCGGAGAAATCCTCCTCATCGCGGCTGAAGGACCCAGTGTTGTCCATAAACGCGCTCTGGGTCTCAGAAGACTGTCCCGTTTCTATATAGCTGTGGTTTCTTTTTCGGTTCATGTTATAAAGCGCAGGTCCTCAGCTGTGATGGCTCAGTGTTTTGATCGTGACGGACACTGAGGTTTACGATGGACACCAGGCGAACTTCCTCCCACTTCGGAAGTGGAGTATCTAAACAGCGTCCTCTACTGAGCCATCCTTTAGTTGCAATACTCACATTTCTTTTCAGCAACAATAAATCTCTCAAAAGTTTTTCAGTGTCATTGTAAACGTACGAAATGTATGCCACACCATTTGGTGCACTTATTTTGACATAATGGAGAGAACAGGATGGTATTTTCCATCATGGAGAATAAACTGAGGTAAACATATGACAAAATAGGTTTAAATAATAATTGAGTCATTTATTTAATTGAGTCAAATATAAAATTAGAATAATTTGACAATTAATCATTAAAAATGTTATTTGATTTGTTATTAAATACGTTCTAGGGTAACAGTGGGTAGAAAACCTATACAATAATAAATGAATAGTATACGTAATATTAATAATAGTCTCCTGTGAGTTTCCATGTAGTGAGGGATAGTTCACCCAAAAATGCAAATTCTCTCATTATTTACTCAACCTCATCCAAATGACTCCAGTGTATTAATTCAAGTCTTCAGAAGTAATATGATAGGGTGAGAAACATCAATCTTTAAGTCTTTTTTTTTTTTGCATGAAATTCTTCTCCCTGCCCAGTAGGGGGTGATATGCATGAAGACCTTGAATCACCAAAAACACAAGAAGAAGAATGTTAAAGTGAAAGTTAAAGTGGAGATTGACTGAGCAGGGAGGAGAATTTATAGTAAAAAAAAAAAATCACTTAACTATTGATCTGTTTCTCACCCACACCTATCAAATCACTTCAGGAGTCATGGATATAACCACACGATCCGTATGGATTACTTTTATGATGACTTGTATGATTTTTTTAAACTTAAAATTGTTGGCACCCATTCACTTGCATTGTATGGATCAAGAGCTGAGAAAATCTTCATTTGAGTTCAGCAGATGAAAGAGAGTCATATACATCTGGGATGGCATAAAATTGAGTAAATTATGGGAGAATTTTAATTTTTGGGTTAACTATCCCTTTAAATGTTGATCTGTTTTCACTCACACCTATCATATCGTTTCTGAAGACATGCATTAAACCACTGGAGACGTAAGGATTACTTCTGTTTCCTTTATGTGCTTTTTGGAGCTTCAAAGTTCTGGTCACCATCCACTTGCATTGTATGGACCTGCAGAGCTGAAATATTCTTAAACGTCTTTGTTTGTGTTCAGCAGAAGACAGAAAGTCATACACATCTGTACACATACACATCTGGATAACATGAGGGAGAGTAAATGATGAGAGAATGTTAATTTTGGGGTAAACTGTTCCTTAATTAATTTTTTTTTGCTAGAAAGTATTCTCTCTACCCAGAGAGAACACAAGAAGGTTAAAAATGGTCTTGGCTGCTGAACACACACAATAATACTAATAATACTAATAATAATAATGACAGAACACAAATGTACTGACTGCCTCAGTACATTGCATATAACATCTACATTGTAATACATTTGGTTTATGTTTCTTTAGGCTGGTTTATGAGAAGGGCAAATTCAGTTTCATCTGACAGCCACTAGATGGCGCGCTTTGCAAATGTTATTGGTCCTTTTCTGGTCATGGTTATCATGACGTAGCTTACACGCAATGTATCTCTTGGTGTTGGTTCTTTGGCCAATTTGCAGATGTTCTTTTGATATGAACTTCTCGACATATCCTAATGGTTATATCGAGAACCTTTAAGCATCTTTCTGACTAAAACAGTAGACAGCCTGCCACATGTGTACTCACTGGACATTTGTTTTTTATCTGGGTTTCAGTGTAGTTTAATATCAACGGCTTAAAGGATTATTCCAGTTTCAGTAATAATGTTGATGTACTACCAAAAATAATAATGTCGAATTGTCTTTACTTTTCTTAAATAAAAAAATTATCTGGGTTACAGTGAGACATCACAATGGAAGTGAATGGGGGTAAAGTTTTGAACATTAAATAAGCCTACTCACTGTTTCAAAAGTAAAGCCACAAGATGTAAACAATATGCATGTAAACATGATTTTATTGTGATAAAATAACTTACTACTGTAACCTGTTATGTGTAAAGCTATATCTAGTTTTACAACTTCGTTGCCATGACGCCACAAACCCTAAAACCTTGAAATTATGTAAACGCACTTCTTAAATATATAAGCTTCACATTTCTCCCTTTAAACCGTTCAAGAATTGGTCCCATTAACTTCCATTGTAAGTGCCTCACTGTAATCTCTATTCTTGCTTTTTTAAAGAAAAAGAGGAAAGAGTAGAATTAATTGTTGTGATAAACAACATTATGCCACAAATGCTGTTGATTGAGTTTAACTTGTATTGAACCCAGAATATTCATTTTATTATCTCACTAGGAACAATTAACTACTTTCCACTTGTTACTAATGAGATATAACAACTCCTTACAATGTGAACACAGTTAAACACAAATGCACACACAAAAATTGGTCATTCTAAAATTATTTTGAGCATATATATATATATATATATATATATATATATATATATATATATATATATGTACACACAGTACTGTGCAAACATTTTAGGCACTTATGCATAGTGCATAGTGAGGTTGTCTTCACAAATAATGACATAGTTTTCATTTATCACTTAATATCATACAAAGTCCAGTTAAAATATAAAAAGCTTAATCAATATTTGGTGTGACCACCTTTGCCTTTAAAACAGCACCAATTCTCTTAGATACACCTGGACACAGTTTTTCTTGGTTGATGGCAGATAGGATGTTCAAAGCTTCTTGGAGAATTCACCACAATCCTTCTATCTACTTTGGCTCAATTGTTTCAGTCTCTTTATGTAATCTCAGACAGACACAATGTTCAGTGGGGGCTCTGTGGGGGCATGACATCTGTTGCACGACTCCTTGTTCTTCTGTTCTAATCATTCATGTTTGGGAGTCTAAAATGTATTTTTCCTATTGACACACTAAAGCTGAAGATATAAGACTTCTGCACAATACTGTGTATATTTCATATATGAATCTGAATCTGTGTTCACAAGACTGGTCAGTGATTCCAAGTACAAGAGAGTCGCAGGGTCCAACATTTTTATAAAAAATCATCAGAAGGAATTAAAAAGAACTGATGCACTAATTCCACTATACAAACTGAGATTATTTGCATTTGCATTCCACTGAATTTCCCCAACAAGTTAACCTGGTACTCTGATGATGTGTTACGACACCAATCTAATAGCAGTTTTATTAGCAATAAATAAAGAGTGGTCTAAAGTCAAAAAGAATAACATTTTCTTTCCCAATTTACATGGTTAACATACACAGTATTTCCTGCATCTCCTTTTTGCATTCATTTCAGTCTATGAAACCCCCTACAAGCAGCTTCCCTCAGACAAACGTGGCTTTATATTGCACTGTATCGCTCTCGCTGACTTCCAGCACCCCACTAAGGGGACGGGGCGCTTCTGTGGAGGGGTGAATGCAGTTTCTCATTTTGTTCTGGCACTGCCGAAGCTCGGCTGCGTAGCCTTCAAGGCTGTCTTCCAGAGTGATCCCCCCCACACTGGCCTCCTTGTCCAACACAGCAGAGTCCACTTGTGAGACTGAGGAGAGACACTGGTCCCCCTGCTGGTTGATACATGAAGTGCATGTGTTTCCTCCCTCTGTACCTGGAGAAGGCATTTAGCACAAAAATTAGTCAAGAGCACGTGACAAAAAGAACAGGGAGGATCTAGGAATGGGGGACCTGTTTGTTGAATTAAACATAAGTTCAGGTAAAATTCTCACCTAAAGGAAAAGTATGAAATCATCAAACACCTTGATTTTTGATGGTCATTATCACATCTTGAATGTTGAATGGACTTCATGTACATTCTTTCTTTCTTTACAGGTTACATGCTTTTGCTATTTGCACACAATATCAGTTAGTATGTTGTATAACAACACAACTTTATTATATATAATACACCACAAATGAGTATTCTTATGAAAAATCTCAAAGCAATGCTGCTCTGTCACCTAGTTCTTACAGTGACCATCCAACCACAAGGTGGCAGTATCTCCCCACTTCATACAAATAACTTTAGATGGCGCCTTCCACGTGGAGTCTTCACATTCATCCTCAAGAGTCTAGACTGTTCTAATGCTTGTAACCCTTTTTTGTAAAAATAAAAGGAATGTATTTATATTAAAACTACTGCTGTTTTTATCACTATTGTTGTAGTAACCAGTTTAGTACAACAATTCAGTACAAAAGAATCAGTCAGAACTGGAGGTCTTTCGAGAAGCAATTGATTACTGGAAAAAGATGCAATGTTTGGAGATTTTCTCATGTTCATGCTCGTAAAGGTTACAAATGCTTAACATGCAGTCATCTTATGATAATTAAAGCCAGTTAAAATGTATATTATTGTGCAATAGCATGCAGTACAACATCCCAGGTTACCATATTGAGATATGAGTAATATTGATGCAGCATCAGATCTTATCAATAATGCTCTGTCAGACTTGAAGTCTCAGATGAAGTCTTGAAAGTCACTGCAGATATCTCCAGGTTCTCAGTTTATTTTTCTAAATGCAATGAATGCAAATGTAATGTAAATGCAATTGAAGCAAGTATGAATTAAATAAACAGGAGTCCGAAGCAGGAAATCATTTTGCTTAACAACAGATGATCAAATCAAGAAAGAAGGAAACTAACATGAAAAGAAGCACAGGGGCATGACACAAGATCACAGGCAAGTCTAGTCTGATTCACTAGCATTTATTAGATCTAATCAGATTTCCACACAATCAACATGATCTACAAAGGAGACAGGATGGCAAGCAATTCAACAATGCAATTGTTTTAGAGTGTATAGCTTCTACTGTACCTCACATATTTAAATGTTTTATAATACTGTATTGTAAATGTATTTCCAATAGAACCCCCTCTAGTCAAAGTTTCCTGCATTGTTGAATGGCATCTAGACAAACATTAGATGGGTAGACAGACAAGTAAAAAAAAATAATAATAATAAAAAAATAAAGTTTTTTCAAATGATTATGAGCACTGAGAACCCTCACAAACACTGTAAAGAGCATAGCCTTGACATACCTATGTGAATGCTTTTAAAAGTATTGTAGAATTTCATAGGTGAATCTAAACAAAACCTGTCAATAACGTGTCATATTTCACCCCAGAACCAAAAGAAAGAAAACTATATTTTGCATTAAGAAAGTCTTTTGGTATATGTGCGCAAGCTTTGGTTGTATTGTATGGTAATGAATTGGTGCAAAGCAGCAGTCAAATAACACTTCGTTATTCTAATTATATTTTCGATTCGTTTAAAGCGTAATTTTAATAATTTTGCAATAAAGGAATTAAATTTTTCAAAATAGAAAAAGTGAACTGCGTGCCTATACAATTACTGTTAATACAAATCGTGATTGGTCCGGTTGCTAGGGAGGGTAGAGTCACATGGAGTAACCTCCGTGGGCTCTCAATGGGGTGCTTGGTAATTTGTGTGTGGATCGCGGAGAGTAGCATGTGCCTCCACATGCTGTGAGTCTCCGCGGTGTCATGCACAGCGAGCCACATGATAAGACACGCGGACTGACTGAATCTCAGAAGCAGAGCAAACTTAGACTTGTCCTCCGCCACCCCGATTGAGGTGAGTAACCGCGCCACCATGAGGACCTATTAAGCAGTGGGAATTGGGCATTCCAAATTGGGGAGAAAAGGGGATTCCAAAAAAATAAATATGCCTGACATTCAACAAGGGCGTAGTTTAAGCACAAAAGTGTGCTAGTTTTCTATTCTTTTAATTAACTGTATACAGTCCATTTACAATACCAACTTCATAGAAATTCCCTGTCTTCACTGGTGCTTGACAGGGAATGGACTAAGTTTGCGCACATACACCCACAGATAGTGCAAACATTCCCACCCACGCCCACTTGCACTTTGCGCTGACAATTACCGCTCTTTCGGAAATAGGATAAGATGTAGCAATAATAAAAAATAAAGTCAAATGTGGCACACGATAAAAGGTATCTTTTCCATGTTAAGCAGAGTTTTTGTCCAAACCAGCCATTACACACGACCAGCGACAGCACATACTATTTTTTTAATGTTTCTATTTCTGCGACATCGTGCCAGCCAGCGCACTCACCAGATTGGTCTAAACTTATTCTTATTGCAGTATATTAAAGTTGGCATCTCACTAGCCGGTTCACAACAACTTAATTTTGGCTGAGGGTGTCACATACCTACTGAATGTTGTGCTTGTGGTCTCGTTTTCTTCAGCAGGAGCACTGTCACATACACACACACTGTTCAGAATGGCAGTGGGGAGACATACCAGCTCATTCTGACATTCTCTCTGCTTCCCTGTCACGTGGAGATCGCCGAAATAACAACAGGACTACCGCATGAACTTAGGGCAAAGTTACTTTATGAATTGCATCCTTATTTGATCTAATACAATTGTATGTGTAAGTGTGTGATTGTGTATTTATCCCCTATGGTTTTGCCATACTAAGTCAATGCCCATACGGAGCTTCAACGTGAAAATGAGTTGCGTTCAATAAACAGACTGTTTCGTCTGTAGTTGCTTTCGTCTTGTAATTGTCTGTTTTCTACATTTTATTTTCAATAATCATCATTTTAGTGTATTAATATTGCTGTTTCGTGTCACGCCTGGTGTGGAAAGACCGATAAAGTGTCGCTAGAATCATATCAGGTTGCGTCTGATTAGGTGATAAGGTGTTATTCTTCAGGTGGGATCTGGCTTCCATACATCACCCCCTAATCGTAAAAAATCAGCAAAAGATCTTAATAATAATAGTCCTAAAATAGGCTTAATATTCTTAATGGAAATATATAATTTCCATTATAAATTATTTTTGGTTTAGGGATGAAAAGTTACCTGGACATGTTTTTGTGAGATTAACCCTCATATATACATTACAACATAATCTACATTATCCACAGTCTTAATAAGGATACCGTGTTCTAAAATGAAAAACAAAGTAATGCGTTTTATGTAGATAGTTAATAGTTAAATATTTCAATACATACAGTATTACATATTTTACACAGTTATTTACATATGAATATTATCTTCGATGTACATGAAGACTAAAGCCCAAAAGCCTTAATTTATTATGTACAAGAGTGAAATGGAAATCTAAATATAAAACTACAGTTATGGCAGGAGTGTAGTCATCACCTTCACTATCAAGTGTATATCATTTGGTATTTTATTCCTTTAATAATACACTATCTACTCAAACATGCCACCCACAACACACACAAGCTCACAGCCACACTCAGGGCTAGTCAGGTGGGAGAAATACCTGGGTCGGTGTGTACACACTGTGGAGGAGTGTAGATGGCCTCGGGTAGGCTGCCTTCATGAGGGGGTGGAGAGGTCGGTGGAGATGGAAGCAGGGTGGAGTTTGGGCTAGTGATGTCACCCTCCCCCACTAGTGTCAGATCACCCAGTCCTTCCTCCTCCTGACTCTGGGGACCACAGGAGCGTAAAATGGGGGAAAGTGGGGCGGTGAAAGGGGCCAATTCAGGGCTGGGTGCGTGGGGGTGTCCGTTGGAGGAGCTGGGTTTTGGGGGTTGGGCGTTGAGGGTTGTGGTGGTGTGGCTGGGTTTGTGGGAGGTGGAAGTGGAGCAGGCAGGAGGTTGAGGTTCGGGATCAGGGTTTACACGGAGAAACTCAGGGAGCACCAGGTCTTCTTTCCTCAGCAAACCTCTCTGGTCATCAACACGACTGCTCTGAGCGCGACTCAGCAACTCAAAAAATTCTAGGGAAGAAGAGTGGTTTCAACAGTTAGTAGCAATATTATAACAAGTATCCAAGATAAGTAGCTAAGATTTTTTTGGGTTAAAATTAACAAAAGTTCATTGAGTGAGTACATAAAAATCCATGTTCAAAATCCTGTGCTTGTCTTGCCCCAATTCACTACAGAAGGCCTACAATAAATATATATTTTTAGAGCTGTCGGGTCAGATTTGGCACAAAATACAGGCTTATGTCATATCTCCTTGCATGTTAACGTTATGTCCGTAAGCTCAGGATCAAGCTCCGGCTGTTTCGCATGAGTGTCGGCTGTGGGGAAATTATGGCAGTAGAAGCGGAGTGACAGAGTTACTTGCACTAATGCTTGGATATGTTTTCTGGTAGGGTTGTTGAAACTTTGTTGCTTTAATTAATGGAAAATGATTTATGGGTTAACCGATCACGGTGTGTTTATAAGCTTTGTTTTTTTCACAGTGAAGTTACTGTAACATGTTTACATTTAAATTGAGTCATTACCAGACTCTTTTATGCAAAGTTCTCATAGTGGCTGGAGTAAAGATGCTAGCACAGACGAATGAAATGCAAGGATTTATTTTGTATTATTATTGTTAAAGGGATAGTTCACCCAAAAATGAAAATTCTCTCATCATTTACTCACCCTCATGCCATCCCAGATGTCTTTCATCCACTGAACTCAAATGAAGATTTTTAGAAGAATATTTCAGCTTTTGGTCTATTCAATGCAAGTGAATGGGTGCCAAAACTTTACAAATCACATAAATCAGCATAAAAGTAATCCATACAACTCCAGTAGTTAAATTCATATGGTCAGAAATGATATAGGTGTGGGTGAAAAACAGTTCAATATTTAAGTCCTTTTTTACTATAAAATCTCCTCCCTGCTCAGTCAATCTCTACTTTCATCTCCTTCTGTTTTTGATGATTCAATTCTTCATGCATATCGCCCCCTACTGGGCAGGGAGAAGAATTTCTAGCAAAAAAAGGACTTAAATGTTTTTTCTCACCCAAACCTACAGTATCACTTCTGAACATATGGATTAAACTACTGGAGTTGAATGGATTACTTTTATGCTGCCTTTATGTGCTTTTTGGAGCTTCAACATTTTGGCACCCATTCACTTGCATTGTATGGACCTACAGAGCTGAAAGATTTTTCTAAAAATCGTAACTTATGTTCTGCAGAACAAAGAAAGTCATACACATCTGGGATGGCATGAGGGTGAGGGAATGGTGAGAGAATTATTATTTTGGGGTGTACTATTCCTTTAAATAGTAAGTACATATAGTGTGGATTGGTTAAGGGCTCATGATATGTTTACTAATATTCATGACTTCGGATTATTCTATCACATTTCTGCAGTTTCGAGGTTCCCTATGTGTGTGTGCCTCTGTTTTCTTATTTATTTTACCCCAGTCACAGAATTGCACAAGTTGTTCTCACTTTCCATTGCCTTTTTAGCAGATAGTTTGTTTAAACAGATTAGACATGAAATATTCTTGTTGCTGTATTCTTGTTTGGTTTGGAGGCAATGATAAATGTACAGTTATAAAATAATGCATAGACTTGAGAAGTCTTTCATTTGACTCGATTTAATAAATAGTGTTAATATCAACTTTAAAAAAATATATTTCATGCTTATCTACAGTGTAAGTAAAAAGTTATTTCATATGCCCTCGCATACAGAAATCAGTTAACATAAATAAATTCCTTTTTGGGGGCATATACAAATGTGATGATAATAAACTGATTTAAAGGAAATACTATATATGTTACATATAGAACAAAATACATTTTTAGTTCTTTGTTATAATGTTGTTGCATTTATAAGCAAAATATGTAACTTTTTATATTATATATTTGTATGCAACTTTTTCATATAATATGCAGTGATAAATCAGATTTGTATGGCATTAACCTGAAAGCAATTTAACACTTGTGCGACCTTTGGGCAATTTTTGTCTTTTTCATTTTAGTTTTTCGATCATTTTGTGTTAATGCCAATGACCAAATGTGTGTATTTTGATATTTCAACCTCAGTTCCTATAATGCATCTATAATACACTGTGTACACAAAATAGTTACACTCTGGACCTTCAAGACAAAAATGTCCCCATTGAAACCCATTAAAATGGCAATATTTGATCCAAGTGCAATTAAAGCATAAAATCATGAATTCTAGGATTTTCTGCTTTCATTGCAGAGCCCTGGCATCAAAATTAAAATTTTAAATATTTTCCAAAATACCAAAATGTTTCTCATGTTTAGCCTATGGAGCAAATACATGCTTTTTTTCCTATTCCTATTCTGTTTGCTGTATTATAGAGCACTGCAGGACAATTGAATAAATGATGCAGCTAAAATTGTGTGGGTGTGTTGGTATGGATGTCAGAGTGCGTTTTGTACTGTATGTGTGTGTATTGATAAATTTGTGTGTATAGTGTGTGTGTAGAAAAAACAGTGGCATTATGTACAATGGCAACAATGTTGTTGCTACTCAATAACATATCCCAGACTGTGATATTCCAAAAATAAATTCCCCTTAGCATTTAGTAAATGAAAAATAATGTTTTTTTTGTGTGTGTTTTGTTTTCTCATAAAAAACAACAGTGACATTTTATAAACAAACGGGCATTTAAAGGGTTAAAATCCTGAAAATGAATGAATATTTGGTAGTTATGATCAGGACTGATGTTTGTTAAAAAAAATTATCTCATTGAAAGTGGAAAATAATATTAATATATAAATATTTTTATTGCAGTTTTTAGACGTGGACATTTTTGTCCTCTAAGGACCTCTGATTATTTATTGATGCACAAGGGTTAAATGTGAACTGGAACTGACAGGAATTTATATTATATATATATATATATATATATATATATATATATATATATATATATATATATATATATAAAACAATGCTGAGATTGCACTCTGTCACCTCATTTCAAAAGTCCACCACATGGGCTCTATTATAACTTTACTTCCAAAGAAACGATTAAATAAACTGTTTATTGTTGAAATTGTTATATTGCATATCTCTGCACATCAGCCATTTCATAAGTTTCACCTCTTAAGTTAAATTAAGAGTAAAGCAAGTTACATCTCAGTTACAAATGTTTAAACAAATAACGTAAAATCAACTTGAAAATAGCATGTCATGACTCCGGCTTTGCTGGTGAAAATCTTTGCATGATCACACGCAGGGCTGGACTGGTAATCTGGCATAACGGGCATTTTCCCTGTGGCCCAACGCACTTTTGGGCCGATCAGGGGCAGAATGGCCATTGGGAGAACCGAGCGGGCCGGTGGTTCGGCCACGAAACGTGCCGAATGGGCCACGATAAGCATCAATGAGCCGCCGCGTTATGCAAAACGGCGCCGCAATATGCAGAAAAGGACAGCGAACACCCAAAGAGCCCAAAGTTCCATAGTGCAGCTTTAACAGTGCTCTCAGTAATATTTCTGTTTATGTTCACTGACACCTAGTGGTGCAGATGCAGCATCACACAAGAGTAAACATTTTCAGTTAACCAGTACCATGTAGAAATGTGTTATTCGCAGTCAACCATGATTCATTTATTCCAGAAGTAAAGTGTGATTATTGAGATAAAGCCAATCCTCAAATTCTCTTTACACAAACTCATGCACATTGATACACGCTGAAAGATGCGGTGGTGTTAGTTTTTGTAAAGAAAAATAGCCAAAAAATAAAGATGTGATGTGGAGGAGACGTTTGTAGCAGCCTGCTGGCACTTCCGTGTTTGTTTTTCTACCCTCCTCTTGTGCTCTTTTTTGTCAGAGACAGTGTGCACACTTGACGACTGGTCTGCCAGATTGTAAACAAGTTTGAAATTTAGCGTATCATCTGGGATTACTCAATCTGAGCATTGGAGCGTGTGTTTTACAAGTTTTGATGGTGCCACAGAACCACGGTTTTTACAGTTTTTCAAAGAAATCAACCTACAAATAAATTATTTGAATACCTGCATATTAAGATAGAATAGGAGAAAGAATTTTAACATTGAAAATGTTATTTAAAGTCTTTAAAAGGAAGAACATTCATATGAACAAAGAATTGAAAGACCAGGAAAAAATATATATATATGTACCCTCTGCTTCATCTTTATGATTCTTTTTTCCTTTCCTCCTTTCTGACGCTGCTGTTCGGGATTGCTCGTCTTCACCATTTCCTTTTAATGGTTTCCCTGCTGAGCTGTCGTCTCTCTAGCAAAGCAGCAAAGACAGATATAGGATGAGTGAATCCTGGGTGCAATGTCTCACAGAATTACATGTGCATGAAAGTTTTATTGCCTTTATACAATGGGAATTGTGTTTGAACAGTGGATGAAAGAGTCTAGTATATAACTAACACAATGATTGGTACAAATCCCCATACACAGAAACCAAAACACACTTTTTCTAGCACCAAGATCATTAAAAAAAATCAGCATGCATGCAAGTCATGCATGTAACCACAAGTTAGCAGCCACTCATGCTGAGAGTTAGAAACCAGAAGAACATGAATAAACGGCAGCCATGAATCAGAAACTAAAGCATGTTGGGCTTGAGTGTCGTGGATTAATCAACACACGGATAATTAGAGGGATGTGAGGCACTCTCTGAAGTCACTCTCACCTCTTCTAGCAGAGCTTTCTTGGCTGCTGGCATTTTAAAGTTGACCGTTTTAGACTTGTCTGTTGAAAACAGGAGAACAAAACAATTACACCAAAGATTTTTGAAGAGACCTTAAAGACAAAGACTTGACAGTTCAACAGTATCAGAACAAGTGGAGAACATCATGTGCCCAAGGCCATGTGTGGGTATGCACCTTTGGCTGGATCAGCCCTCTCCAGTACAACTCGAAGGCCGTCAAGGTTTGATATAGGCACTCCAAGATCAAGAACTTCTGTCTCTCCACTCTAAAAAAAGAAATAAAAATACAATAATTTTAACAATAGCATAAGCCTGTTTGCTCTGAATATGTGGCAACATCTCTACTGAAGAAATCCAAAGTCCCCTTAAGGAAAGTCACGTCACCATGCTCGTAAAGCATCCGGGCAGCTGTTTTCTGTCTCACTATTGGATACAAGTAGCAAACGAGAACAGCTCTTATTTACTTAAATGGGAAAAGACCAAAATCTTCAAAACGGTTGGTGAAGATTGCAATTATTCTTCTTCTTTCGGCTGCTCCCATTAGGGGCCACAGCGGACCACTCCTGATCCACATATTTGACTTGGCACAGGTTTTAGGCTAGCTGCCCTTCCTGACAAAACCCCCAGTGGCTGGGGGATTCTCAGTGAAGATTACGATTAAATAACATAATTGAACTTGGCACTGAAATCTAACAACAACAACTGTATGATAAATTGTGCTTCTTTAGCTCAAATCATGCTAAAAACCTGTTGTTTAATTATGCTTAAAATGGTATTGATTACTACAGAAATTTGTAAAACAAGCAAAATTGTGTTTACAGTAATGCACTTACAACTGAAGTCTATGGGGCAAGGCATTACATTTGGATAAACGTTAGTACACACTGCTTACAAGTATAGCGACAAGACCTACACTTAGTCTACACCGGGCGTGTCTTTTGACACTATGTGACGCAATGGCTTGAGGCAGTCTACACTAGACTAGACTACATGAATGCTCAAACCGTTTATTTGTTAGGACACACATTTTCTGTTGGCGCGACACAACGGATGTTTCCAGTGTAGACAGCATAATTGATAATAGAATACCTTTTATTGTCATTGCACAACTGTACAACGAAATGTAGTGCTTCTCCTCAGTGGTACACACATACATGTAAACATACATACAACAAATAAAGACAAAAGGGCTTAAAAATATACAAAAATATTAATAGTCAATCAGTTAAAAGCAGTGGTATTATTACTGCACAACCCTGTAACTTATAATGTGTAGTCTCCTTATTAATTAGAGTTCAATTCTTTGATGGCGCTTGGATAAAAACTGTTCAGGAGTCTGGAGGTGCGCGTCTTAAGAGACCAAAAGCGCCTTCCAGATGGCAGCAGAGTGAAGAGGTGGTTGCCGGGGTGAGAAGAGTCCTTTATTATGTTTCTGGCCCGATATAAACATCTGGTTTTGTAAATGTCCTCAAGTGAAGGCAACTGTGAGCCAGTGATTTTCTGTGCTGAATTGATGACTCCCTGCAGAGCTTTTTTCTCAGCCACATTGCAATCAACATACCACACCAGGATGCCGTAAGTTAGTATGCTTTCAACAGAACAGTAGTAGAAGTTCACAAGAAACTGCTGTGACAGATTGGTTTTCCTCAGTGTCCTCAGGAAGTATGTTATCTGGCCCTAAACAGAGAGTATGAGTTGGCAAAATATCTCTTTACTGTCAGAGATAGAAAACAGAGACAGACCCTAACCAAATACAGCCTCAATGACCAGATATTGGCAATTGAAAAACGAAGACACAAAAAATCATGGCAACCAAAAGAAAACAGAATATGTGGTCACTGTTGGACAGGTGAGGTCGAGACAGAAATGCACTTCCTCCTAAAATGTGAAACATTCAGTGAAATAAGGAATGTTTACCTAAACAAGTTTAACTCTGAATCTTCAGACTTTAAAGACCTAAGTGACCTCTCAAAATTAAAAATACTCCTAGGAGACGGAGACAGGGCACATATTGCTTCCCAATTTGTATCAACATGCCACAACCTGAGGTACAGTGAAAGATCTGGACACACACACACACACACACACACACACACACACACACACACACACACACACACACACACACACACAATGTGATGTGATATGGTAAAATAAATAATAATGGTAATTTATATATTATTGTTATTTATATATTACTAATAATTATATTACATACTGTCCAAGTTATTGGACAAATTGTATTTTTCTTTTATTTTATTTATTCTATATGATGCTTTGGCAACATTGTTTTTGAAACTTTTATGCCAAAAAAAGCCCATTGAATTGAATGGAAGTATAGCCGCTGCTGTGCCTTCTTCACCAGAGATGTTGTGTTTACAGTCCATGTGAGGTCCTTGGAGATGTGTTTGCCAAGAAATATAAAGGTGGTCACCCTCTCCACAATTTCTCCCATACCTTCTGTTTTCTGAAATGAATAACAAGCTCCTCTGTCTTGGAGGTGTTAAGTGCCAGGTTGTTATTGGTGCACCACTCTGAAAGTTCAGCAACCTCCTCCCTGTAGGCAGACTCATCCCCATTTAATATTAGCCCCACCACAGTGGTGTTGCCTGCAAACTTAATTACTGTATTTCTGCTATGGGTTGGTGTACGGTAGTGGGTGTAGAGTGAGAAGAGTAGAGGACTCAGCACGCAAACTTGTGGAGCTCCATTGCTGAGTGTCAGAGTGGAGGAGTAATGTTTCCCCAGCCTGACAGTCTGTGTTCGGTTTGTTAAAAAATTCTTAATCCATATGCATATATAGTCAAAGTTGAGTCACAGTCACATTGAGCAGTTTGGTTACCATTCTTTTGGGGATGATTGTATTAAATGCAGAACTAAAGTCCACAAACAGCATTCTCACAGATGTTCCAGGGTGCTCCAAATGATTCATAGCCATGTGAAGAGCTCTGTTGACCTGTTGTCTCTATACGCAAACTGGTGTTGATCCAGAGCGGGAGAAAGTGTCGATTTAATGTGTCTTAAAACTAGCCTCTCAAAACACTTCATCACAGTGGAGGCTGGCGGCATTCCTGGGATTGACACTATCACTTTCCTGACATCAGCTGTGGTGATAGAAGGTGCCAGGCTGTCAGTAGATGGTCACAGTGCAGACCCGGTCTCATCCATCATGACTTCAAATCGGGCGAAGAAGTGGTTTAATTCCTCCGCTAGTGAGTCGCTGGTGGTGGTTAGGTCTTTACTGCTTTTATAGTTTGTGAGTTGCGTCTCTATTACTGAAGTGTCCTTCAATTTTCTGCCTGTAAGCTGCTTTTGCCTCCTTGATGCCTCTCTTCAGCTTGGACCTGGCTGTACTATACAGTTCATCATTACCAGACCTGAAGGCTAAGTCATGGTCTCTCAGCCGGAGCTTACTGTCTCGTGTCATCCATGGTTTGTTATTTGGATAACATCTAATGTGTTTCTAATGGGTTGTATTGCTTTTTGACACGACACACCGCATGCCTCTGATGTAGACATGGTGTAAAACTTCAGGCTGTTACCACGAGACTTGTGTGATAAAATAGCTAACTACCCTTGTCTGTGCAGTATTTAAACTCCTGTCATGACCATGTAAAGCCAGTAAATCCTATAACTTTCACATGATATGCCTAAGCATACCAAAAAGGGACATATTTACTCATAAAATACTCTTTATATGAAGCACAAATGATTTAGACAGCTTTACAGGTTACATAACACATTTTTTACAGAAAAATTTATATTAGCACTTTAACAAAAATACAAGTTGCCATTTCTGCTTTTAAAACTTCAGAGATGCCTCACCCCACTTCCATTGCAATTACTGTAAACACAAAATGAGGGAATAACATTTATTGTCTGTGGTAATCGACAACATACCACAGAGAGAGTTTAAGTTCTTTCGAACCAGAAACATTCCTTGCTAATATGCTAATATGCCTGAAAGCTACTAAAATGTTAGCATCTGCTTTTAACCTAGTTTCTTATTTGCCGTTTTAGCTTTCATCTGCACCTGAGGTTTACATAGGTCTTCTTACAATAGTTTTGAAGGTTAATGGTAAACGTCTGTGCTCTGTGATATACAAGTAAACATTTCATAGAAGACAACTGACTAAAAATAAACTAGCTGTCATTCTTTGCGGAGCTGGCTTTGTTTCAAACCATTACAGTCGTTTCTAAACTCTGCTTGTGCTGTCTTCCATTAACTTCTAAAAGTTGGCTCAGAGGACTGCCTTTGACCACTGTTTGACGTTTAAAAGGGGGAAAAACTGCTACAGAGAAGCAGTTTCTAGCGTTCCTTCTATAACTCCACACCCTCTAACACTGAACCAGCTGCATGTAGATTTCGTAGATTTACCGTTGCAACTACACATTAAGGTTGAAAAGCAGAACTTTAGATTATAGATTAGATGAAACAACCCAGCCCTTGTTTGGACTTCTGAGACTGAATTCAGGTCTGTACCAACATGCGTGCAGCAAACATGCAAATGGACAGTTTATGGCAACCATATGTCACAGGTTACCACTTACTATTCTGGCCACCAAGTCGGCAAGGTGTAGTCCATACTTGGCAACCACGGGGCGCAGAACCTCAGTCACAGGTTTTGTGGGCTTTGCTTTTAACCCCACCGATCTGTTAATGGGTACCAGGTCCAATCTGAAAATAGCAAGGAAGGTGGAACTGTTTATAGACCACCGCCAATCAAACAGCACATTTTTATGATATATGGTGGTCTTGGAGTGAACTGATCGTGCCACTTTGAAGTATTTCCTGGTGCAGGTGAAAGTGAAAAAATAAAAGGACTCTATTTGGGAGCAAATATCTGGTTGTTAAGCAAATTACCAATGCCATTATACATTATGAGACTGTCATAAACTCATAAATATCATAAAGTGAGCACTAGAATATTTCCAGATACTCTGTGTGAAAGAGAGATAATAATCGAGTGAAATGAGAACAGACTGTACCTGAACAAAGTGCGTTTTTCAAGACGAAGATCTCGGCAACTGAGGGTAATACTCTCTTGGTCCAACACCAAAGGCTAAACAAGGAAAAAGCAGACATGTCCAGCAAAGTTCAAGCTTTGCATTCACAGAGGGAGAAAAGTAGTTGAATATTACAAGATCTGAAGTCTATCTGTACCTTTTCTCCTCCAGTGAGGAAGAGGTCGACAGCAGCCAGGTTGATGTGCTGCTTTTGACAAAGTTCCAGCAGCACCTGTCTGATGGAGGCGCCCTGTTGTAGAGGGACGCAGCAGCTCGAGCCGTCGGGCAGCATTACAGTACACGTCCTGCTGCATTGCTCCTTATTCTTCTCCCAAACCAAACCTGAACTCCTCAGCTCACACTGCTTTAGTCACACAATTATAAAACATTTATGTTACTGTATCATTTCTAAAAAGTATTTGTAACATTTATACTATTTATTTTATAACAGATAGATTACTCTAAATACTGCTAAACCCTGAGTTATCATCTTTTTAAACCCTGCTTTTAACCCTGGAATGGGGCCAAAAAAATAACTGTATAAAAAAAATAATAAAATATAGTATTCTGAGTTTTCGTGGCATGTTTCAGTAAACAAAAGCCAAAGAGAGCTGATTTGCTTGCCAATATTTCCACAGAAGAGCTGCTTAATTTACAGGTTGCATGTCTGTCGCAAGCTGTATTTATTCAATCATTGTTATTGACACTGCAAATACACAAATGAGAACGGTAACCCGGGGTTTGCATATGTACAGTATGAAACCTCAGAACATGAATACCCAGAGTTACTTATTAAAGGAAAATTCTGGATTCAATACAAATTAAGCTCATTTGACAGAATTTCTGGCATAATGTTGATACCTCAAAAATTTATTTAGATTCATCCCAACTTTTTTTTAAATCGAGGTTACAGTGTGGCACATACAATGGAAGTCAATGGGCCAAATTTGATAGGGTTTAAAAGCAGAAATGTAAAGTGTATAATTTATAAAAGCACTTACATTCATTCTTCTGTTAAAAATCATGTATTATTTGAGCTGTAAAGTTGATTCAATCGTTATTTTTACAGTAAATTTAGGGTTTTATGGTTTTTTGATATTATATCGTCATGGTAACGAAGTTGTAAAATTGGCTATAACTTTACACAAAAAAGGTTAGTAAGTGATTTTATCACACATAAATCAGGTCAACACACAAAATGTTTGTCTTGTGGCTATTCTTTTGAAGGATTTAAGCTTGAATCTTTTGGTCAGATGCTCGAATCCTCTTACCTCATTCTTTCCTCCAGAACAGGAAGTGTTCAGCTCTTGACTCGCACCAGATGAAAGAGATCCCTGAGACTCTCTGCGGCCATTGCAATCTGTCCACACAAACAGATAACCGATCACATTCACAACAAAACAAATGTGATTTTGCTGAAATCCAGTAAACTGATTTCATATGAATGTGTTTACATGAACAACAAAATGCTGGAACAAAATCAACTCAATATAAAACAAGTTCAGAGGGTTTCTGTGTAAATCAGCAAATTAGAAAAAAACTTTTAAGGGTATCTATACAAATCAATATATTGTCAATGCAAGAAAGGTTTTGTCCGCTCAAAATGATGAGGACTCAGTTATATCAGTAACCTTCAAAAAGCTGTTTTATTCTATATAGGGCAGGGGCTCATGGGGCCTCAAGGGGGCTGCCATTTTAGAATCACATGACCAGCTGACTACGATTTGCTTAAACTCAGTAACCATCTTGTTATTGGACACTTTCCAAGAGTGAAATTCTACAATGGCATCTGTAACTGAAAATTATTGATTTTGAATGATGCGGCATCCACACCACTAGGTGTCACTGTAAATCCAAGTTGACACAAACAAAAAGTTACCGAGTGCACCTTTAAACATTGTCATCTTAAGCATAATCAGTATAAGATTGTATATGTAAATGTACTCAATGCCTCACAAACAGCAAATACACATATGTCAGATCTACAATAATACAGCAAACATGTAGATTTTTAACTTACTGTTTTGTAAATCTGGGGCTTCTCTTTTTTTTTGTCCTTTCCCAATACTTGGATATCTGTACCAGGGGAAAAAGCCATTTTTCTTCTCGGACTGTTTTTCTCTGAGGTCATCACTTGACTTGACCATTTTGGGCTTCCTATATTCCTGTAACACATTATTTTGCACTGAGACAGAATTCCAGTGAATCAATCAGACTAAACCTAATGGAAATAACATTTAATTAATTCCATTAAACTTATTTCGTAGAGTTATCATAGAACTATATCTAATATCAGAAATACTGAATACATCTCAATAGATGCTAGAAACAGCATAACATGCTTGGATACATCTGATATCAATGTATCCTAATACAGTTGGGTTAGAAAAGTGTATCTACCATAAACTACTGAGATATTGTGACAAGATTTACACCTTTTTAGGTGTGGAGAATGTGGAGCGGTCAGAGGTGAAGCTGTGCTTGGAGGGGGCGGGGCTACATGGAATCGGACAGGGGTCAGGTAGAGGTCGACCCTCTACATCAGCCAGCATGCACTCCTGATAGAGAGTGGACTTTAGGAAACGAGCATAACTGTCCATCTTCATCAGGTTAAAGATCTGCAGGGGGGTATGACAAAACATGTATACTTTGTACATACATATAAACATACTTATAGTACTGTATATACAGCCTTGTTGGGAGAACAGTAATACAAAATGTCAAAAATATTATACATACACACATTACTTGTCACTATTGCTTTAATTCTGATGTACATATCAGAAATGGAAGTGCAGCGTAGTTCTAGCAGGAAGACTAGCAGCTGTACATCATCACATCACTAGCTGGGTAATTCCTAGCCAATCGCATGTGAGCCATTGCTTTATAAGTCTGCTCACAATCTATCACATTGCTGTTTCAGTGTGCTAACATGTCAACCTCCACCACCCCACCACCACCAGTTGAGCCCTGTCCCGCATGGGGGTAGGCTCCTCGTCCCTGCCTCCTATCTCCGGCAGGACATGACGGTTCCGGGTACAACTCCCTCGGACCACTGGACGGGGCCTACGCCAAAGAGAGACATTACTTTCTGTTTTATATTTATCAAATAAATGGCATCTTAAACTTCACTCAATCCTGCGTGTCTTCCCGATAGAATTATATGGTGCATAACTACCATATCTCACATGTCCTGTAAAACTGATTTCTTTTTCAGTCCTCTCTTATTTTCTTTTGTTACATTGGGCTCTTTTTTTTTGTAAGTACACAAAATGCAGCGCTACATGCAACGACCATGTACTATGTCTTATCCAATTTTCCTGCCAGTGCAAAGTGCAAGTGGGTATGGGTGGGAGTGTTTGCACTATCTTTGTGTGTATGCACGCAAAATGTGGGTTAATTGTATTTTAATAAAGTGGCCCAAAGACTAAGACCTAATCCTAATGTCGACAAAAATTGTTTTCATAGTCAGATAGTCATTTGAACTCACAAAACATAACACGAGATCAAACGAATCTAATGATGACGCGCAAGAAAAATTTGTATAGAAGCAAGCTTGACTTGAGCAATCCGATGGCAAAGTTGTCGTGGGGATTCTCTTAGGCATACATGGACTGTTTGAGTTAAGAGGGATTGACGGCAGTTGGTGCTGTCATGCGCAGGGTTAATGCACATGTTTTTCTTTTTTCTTTTGTTTTGGGGAATGTTCAGTGGTTGATTGTTGCTCCAATGTTGGAATGTGGTCTTTATAATTTTATTTTTGACACACAATCTATTTTATTTCATGTGTCAAAATGTCAAAGGTTATTTATTTTCTTAACATAAGAAATATGATATAGTGTTTCTTCAAGAAATGCATCTTTCCTGCAGGAAGCTGAAAAATTTGGGAAGATATGGGGTGGACATGTTTTTTTAAGTGCTGGTTCAAGTAAGTGTCATTGCACTGATAAGTAAACATCTACAATTCAAATGTCTCAAACAGATTAAAGATAAATTAGGAAGAGTCATTTTTGTTTTAGCTGAAATTCAGATGCAAAGTCTTTTTTTGGCTAATATTTACGCACCTAACACTGATGATCAGGGCTTTTTTAGAGATCTTAAAGGGATGCTGCAAGCCACTGGCACCCTCATGATATAATATTGGGAGGAGACTTTTGATGACTCAGTCCTTGATCATAGTGGTTGGCTAGATATATAAAGCAGAGAGAGTCCTTTTCTACCATTCCCTCAGTGAAATCTGTTGGTGGTGAAATTTTTACCTTGATATTAATGATGCTTTTAAAGAATTCTATCTTGATCTCTATAGTTCCACGTCTTCATCTGCTGATTAAGATATTAGAAACTTTGTGGAATGATTAAAACTCCCTAAACTGACAACGGAGCAAAAAATAAATAGATTTCTTGATTGTGAGTTAACATTGGAGGAGCTGGGCAAGGTAATTAAGGCCTTGCCTACAGGCAAGGCTCTGGGGCCAGATGGCTTTGCTGCTGAATTCTTTTTAGATCTTATGCTACAGAACTGGCTCAACTTTTGCTAGAAGTTTATATGGAATCATTGAAGAATGGAAAGCTTCCACCAACCATGACACAAGCTCGAATCAGTCTGATTCTTAAAAAGGACAAAGAGCCAAGCGAGTATAAGAGTTACCGTTCAAATTCCTTGATCCAGCTAGACATTCAAATATTGTTCAAAATTTGATTAAGTAGTTATGACACCTCTTATACATATAGATCAAGAGGGGAGCTCTTCTGATAACATTGACCACATGATATTGATGAAATGCCTAGTGGCGAATGATCAGACTCTGGTCGCTGTCATCTCACTTGATCCCGAAAAGGTGTTTGATATGGTAGAATGGGATTATCTTTTTAAGATTTTTGAAATATACAGGTTTAGGAATACTTTTATTGGATGGATTAAGTTACTTTATAGACACCCGGTAGCGGTGGTACAAACAAATGGATTAATTTCAGATTATTTTACTCTGGATAGGGGCACCCGGCAGCATTGCCCTCTTTCCCCATTATTGTTCTGTCTTGCGCTGGAAACATTAGCAGCCACAATAAGAAAGGAAGATGATTTTCCAGGGGTTGTGGTGGGAGGTATGATGCATAAGCTTTTGCTTTATGCAGATGATATTTCATTATTCATCTCTCCGATCTTACTAGATCTATGCCTAGTTAATTGAGTTAATTGGTCTAAATCCGAAGTGTTGGCTCTAACGGCTTTTCAGCCAGGCGCCTGTCAGTGGCCCAAACAGGGCATTAAGTATTTGGGTATTTTATTCCCAGAAAATTTGAGTTAATTTTGACCCTTTAATAAAAAGTTTTTCAAGCGAGGTGGGCTTTATTACATTTGTCTATGATTGGGCAGGTTAATGTTATTAAAATGAATTGTATTCCAAAATTCAACTACCTGCTACAATCTCTCCCTATAGATGTACCCCTCTCTTATTTCTAGCAATTTGATAGCATAGCAAAGTCTTTCATTTGGAATGGTAAATGTCCCAGATTACATTTCAATAAGTTACATAGGCCGATTGACAAAGTTGGGCTATGCCTACGCAAGATTTTTTTTATTATTATGCATTCAGTCTCAGACATTTGGCGCATTGGTTGCTTCCACCTGAGAGAGCCCCCTCCCTGGTTTTGTGTTGAACAGTAATCCGTTATCTCGCATTTGCACTCTGTATTGACAAAAGTGTCCCGAGTGTTTAATTCAGACATTTATTTAAATGTCATTTATTGGTTCAACTTTTTGGGAATCCCAGATCTCAGTTTTTATTTAGGTATTTACAGCTGTGCCACGTGCTCTGTACTATTTTTGGGGGTAGCATACACTCCCCTAAAGCGGCAGATACTCTGAGTGGTGATTACTGCTATTGGAAAAGGTCATGAAGCATCAGTGTATTACTCCCTGTTAATTCAGTGTCTGGGGGATGGAGCTTTAACTTCTATAAAAAGATTATGGGATAAAAATTTAAAGTTGGTATTGGAGGAGAGAGTTTGGGCTAGGATTAAACTCTGCATCTAGAGATGTAAGGGTATGGCTTATGCAATTTAATATTTGACATAGATTCTATTGGACCCTCTCTAGACTGGATAGGCTTGGTCTTAAATGGAAAACTAGAAAAACATACTTGATAACAATAGGATTTTTTGCAGTGCATTTGTTTTATTGATTTAAACTTAATAAAAAGTTTTTTCCCTGTTAATTCAGTGAATGTCATTTAGAGGTATTTTGATGATTTTTGTCCTCTTTATAGTTAGAAAGCATGTTTAATAAAAAATTTAAGTTGGGGCACAAGCTGAATAGGCAGTTAACAGCTAATGATTAATCGTTGCAATAATCGCCCGAATAGTCAAATAATCGGTCTAATAAAAGTCGATTTCAACATAATCAGTAGTTGCAGAAAATGATTAATAATTCTTACATTCTCTATAATTTAATGGAGCGTACATCCAAATTCAGATGCGAATCACATTTTCGATGTCACTGTCATAGAAATATGCCTGTCATTAAACACTTGATCCAGCCCGTTAGCGCTTTGTTCGTGAACTTTCGCCAAACACAACACTTAGCACATGCTTGCACAAAAATACCAAAACTTCATGCCCGCTGACTTGGCGCATATGATGTAAAGCATAGCACTGCGCTTAGTGCTAGTGCTTTTAAAACAGGGCCAATTATTGTAAATATTTGGCTTTAATCTACTTTCAATCAGCTTTACATTAATGCAAAAGTTTATAGCACAGTCTGGGAGCATGCAGAAAGCATATTTCACTACCTCTGTATTGACGTGTAAGTGAAAACTTGAAACTTGAGTCAGGGTTTAATGACAGGTTACATTTGCTCAATCAAGCAGTGACAACTGCTATGTGAATGTGGGAGTTTACATGCATATGTGCGCATTGAGTGTTCTAACCTGTAGCTGTGGCTGTTTGAACATGTTTGGCTGTGGAGCTGTCAGAACATCATCTGCAAGTTGAGCCTGGCTATCAATGTTCACTGGCATAGTTGCTTTACTGGAGAGGAAGCAGTTGTAGATTTCTTTGGCCTTCTGGGATAGCTGAAAACAGAAGCAATTCAAGCATTTACCAAAACTATGTTTAGGTCATCAAAAACACAGTTTGACTTAAAATCTTAAAAGAATAGTTTTCCCAAAAATGAATATACTCACACTCATGTTGATCCAAACCTGTGCAATTCTTTTCTTTCATAGAATACACAAGGATACATCTTTTAAAATTCTGTTAAGTGATGCTAGTGTCACAGAAATAACAGACTTAACCTTTAAATTTCAGTCTGTTCCATGCACAAAGCTATCATATGGCTTTAGAAGACAACGAATACAGTGCATGTGATGTATGGATTCCTTGTATGACTGAATCACCAAAAGTCTGATTCACCATCCATTTTGTTTGTATAGAAAAAAAGCAGCATGGACATTATCTCTAACATCTTCTTTTGTGTTCCATGAAAGAAAAGAAACCATACGTGTTTGGAATGACATGAGGGACAAAACTATCCCTTTAAGTGTCCATGATGATTTCAACAGAGTCTGAAGGAACAAAATCACTGACGGAAACGTGTTTTGCAGAAGATTACCTGCTTTTTGTCATTTTCTGGAACTTGGCTAAACGATTCACAGGCCTGCCAGAATAAGATGTTTTCTTCACTAAACTCCTTCTTTAGAAACTCCTGTAGAACACAGAACAGTACATATGTTTCAAAACATATGTAGTCTACTACCCTGTGACATTACTACACTGCTACACTGTGGCATTTTTATGAATAATCAGTCTGATACACAAAAAGGCAAGCATCTCAAAAGCTGATTGTAATCAGTAAACAATATGTTTGTGTGTGAATCTAATTGTCCAAGGCAAACACAGATACTTACAGAAAAATAACGTACACCCACAGGATCCTGGAGCAAGCGCTCAAAGCTGACGGCCCATGAAGAAACGCGGCGTTCTGAGAGGCGACGATGGTTGGTGACGCAGGGCAAACTGCCGTTACTCTCCAAACTGCTCACACTGCCGCAGTCTTGATGCACAACACCACTGTGCTCTGGACACAGCAAAGAGTAAATATCTAAATGATTTTATGTTCGGATTCCTGGACTGTTCTGGTCAATTAAATAGAATGGAATTTCTATGCTTAGACTGATATGTTTGACTGAGTGACTTTAGAAATATGACTGCTATAAACATCATTTGAGCTCATATTTCGCAGTATTTTATTTGTTTTATATTTATTAGGCTCTGCCTCCTTTGCCTTCTCGGAGAAATCGCCACTGGTCAAAATAAGCAAACTTTAAATGTCATCAAATATTACAACATTTTGAAGATTTTTTTACCAAAAAACTTACCATACTTACTCATATGTCATTCAAAACCTCATTTGATTTTCTTTCTTCCAAATAACACAAAGAAAGAGACATTTTGCTGAATAATGCCATCATGATGTCAAACGCCATTTTGATGTTGTTTGAGTCTCTATTTGATCTTAAAGTTTAAAAACATTTCCAACATTCTCCTCTTTTAACATGCCTGCATACATAAACTTCAAAAGGAATTGAAATAGGAATTTACACTGGCCTTGGAAAAAAATAATAATGCTGAAATGGCACTTTGCCTCCTCATTTCAGTCCACCACATGCCATTGATTTTGTCAAATGAAAGGGACTGACAATGCATTAATTCACAATGTCATAAAAACTGTTATATGTATAACAGATGATTGTTGTGTATGTTCTGTAACATTTTCCCAAATTGAGAATGGTGTTTTAATGAGAGTGTCTTTTGTTTACTGTATACTAGGTCTATACATTGGATGAGATGTTTCTATTGACAATGCCACAGATACGATAAAAACATGTTTTGCATTTTATTATACATACTATTTGTTTTCCTTGCTTTTCAGTTGGCAAGTCCAGACAAACCTCAAAACTCTCTCTGAATACCGCTGTCACAACCCCCTTCTGACAAATCAAATGGAACTTTCTCATTGAGCTGTTGAAAGTTTGTTTTATGGTTCTGAGATGCCCAAAAGGGTCTAACCTAACGCCCTGAGAGCTGATCGTAACTACTGTGAGCATTTTTAATTTCTCTTTTAGATTTGTAACTAGTAGCACCTAATAAACCCACAAAAGAGATTTCTTTGGCATCAAAATCTCAATGTTCTCTCTTTGCACTGTCATCCAAACAAGTGATAGCCAGTGCTGAAGCATTTTACCAATCAGAAATAAGCATAAATATTTCTGATTCAAAGTAATGGCCAAAATCATCAATCATCACTGCCAACCATTTAAAAAAAATTAAATTCTCATTGTCCTCGTCCGAGGTCATCGTGTTAAACCGTGTGCTGTTTTGTAATATATCACTGACATTTTTTAACTGGCATATCAGATGAAACTAGAGATTGAACTCTTTTGATACAAATAGGTTCATTGTAAAAAATGTCATGTGGTTTCATACAAAATGTAGTTTTGTTGCTGTTTTCCCCAAAACAAACTCTTCTAAGATCTGCACCATGTTGTTTTGTCACATGACACTGTGCGTCAAATGTTTAAACCTTTAATGACGGCCCAGAGTGTCCTGAACTGAGATCAGATGGTCGCACAAGGCTAATGTAGCTGTCAGCTCAAGACATGTTGTAAGATTTTATTACAGATTTCTTGATTCTACGATCAAGTGCGTAACTCAATTCGATTCCAATCTGTATTTCGTTCATAAATACCTAATTGAGAGTATGGGGCTTGCTTTATTCTCAATATAAAACTGAAACTATACAATGCTTTAAATGATGATATTCTACCTCAATAATAACCATTTTCTAGTATCTCTTCTTATAGAATGTGCTGTAAAATGTAGCTCTTTAAAGACAGCCTTCACTGCTAAAATTCAACAGAACACAACATAGGTTTAGTGTGAAGACTTTCCTTTAAATGAACAGTAATCTCTCCATATAGATAGACCATTGTCAGCATTAAGCGAATAGCATACTGAATGCTTTGAATTTGTTATAGTTTAGAAATCGTACTCACCTCCATCTGACGTGGCCGACTGAAAGAGAAGAAAGAAAGACATGAATGAGCAATTTCCATCCTGACTTTGTTGGGGAAGAGATGCATGAAAAGGGGGAACTGAGTACAGAGGTAAAGTTACTGAGCTGGAATCAATGCTTGCAGACATCTCAGCAGCCTGTCTCATCTAAACTGAATGTGGTAGACATGAGTTTGTTGAGAGGGGAGGGTCCTAACGCATGATCGTTGATGTAGCTGTGTGTAGTAACACAGCTGTTCACACCTCTGCCCAGGTTAATGCCCACACACATACTTGTTGACCTTACCCAGGCCTGTTCAGACACTTGCTAGACTATAACTGCAACAAAGAGCTTTAGACAAGCTTTTCAGGCCATAAAACTGCTCCTGCAACAGTTTCCCTGAGTGTTGAGGGACAACAGGGAATGAGAGAATGAACGCAAATAAATATTTAAGTCAAGGATGTGGGTGGGGGGAAGAGGGGAGAGGGGAAGAGACTGAGTTGTCCCCCACAACACAATACCATGTGTCTTGTTTTTAAATCAGTGCAGAAAATAATTCAGTATGTGATGCTGGTAAATTAAGCCTACAGGGATCCTGTCGTACAGATAATATTGAACTTTTAATGGTTGCTCATCAAAGCGTTTATAGTGGGCAAGTTTAAGTTTCTAAAAATGAATAAAGCTACACACACACTGGGACAGTTGTCACAACAGAATTTGCTCCAAGCTCAAGAGACACAAAGCCAGCTGTATAATAGGGGTGCCCAGCTACGGGAATTTGTACCGTGAGACAAAGTGCTTGTATTACTCCTCTCATCAAGCTCGAAATTACTCTGCAAGTGGCACGGACCCTTTGAGGTTACATGGCGAGTCCAAAAAAAAAATAAAAGTGCGCAATGGGAGTACGATATCTGGGCTTCCACAAGTACATTATATTTCCATGACTTGATTGCCAGGATGACCTCTAACATTTTTTTTAAAACACAATTTTAAAATTCCCTTATATTTCCAGGTTTGCCATGACTATGGAAACCCTGTACAAGTTTAAAATAACATGAGGATGAGAAAGTGATGAAAGAATTTTTGGGTGAACTATACATGTAAGACATTTGTGTCCTTTTCATTCTTTTGACAGTTTGTCAACTTTTAGTTGTGTGAAGTCACAGAAATCGAGCTCATCAGAGTTCAGAAATGGCACATTCCAATCCCAGCACGTCACCTTTATAAATCAGAGCTGTTCCAGCATTATTAACACAACTAACAGAGCACTATTTATATGCTAATGAAAGACAAGGATTCTGAGAAACATGAACTGCCAAAGGCAGACACACAGAATGCGCGGATTGAAGGTCTCAGACGTAGAGACAACTGAGATTTGTCCTCCGCCACCCAGATTGAGTCACTATGCTACCACAAGGACTTAGAGCATATTGGGAATTGGGCACTCCAAATAGAAAAAAATAATATATATAGTTGCATTCTGTTGACATAAATATCGCTAAAGCTTCCTCTGACCTCTTAGCAAAGCATACAGTGTACAATATGGCCTCCAATAACCACAAGTCTCCATGAGGCCACTTCTAAATGCTATGTGCCTCAAAATGGAGAGTTCCACAGAACTTCTTATAGTATTTTCCACTCTCAACTTGTCAATAGCAAACTAAATACTGACCACAACTTACTTGAGGTAAACTCAAATCAAGCCGTACACAAAGAATTAGATTCATGAGTCTATAACTGTAACAATCTCCAACCAAGACCCATTTAGGTAACAGTATCATGATATAAAAGGGATGGAAGTTTGAGTAAGGGTACAGCCGATCTTCTCTCTTTCTCTCTCTCAGTTATCATAACCCACAAAGTCCTACCAAGTCCATAACTTGTGTAAACCTCAGTCCTTATAATAGGATCCGGACCCTTCTATGGTTCTAATTGCAGTGAGGGATGAAGTTAGTAATGGGAAACAGAGGGAAGAAAGAAAGAGAAGGGAAGAAAATGAGAAGCTATGACATGGTGAATCCTGATTACTGAATGGTTTGTGCCACCACCCTACTGTATTTGGTCAGAATACTATGGCAACTATTCATTCAGACCACAGACATGGAGGCCACCTATGACACGCGTCTCAGACGGGGGAGCTCTAAATATATCACACAGTCCCATGAGCAAACGTATTATTACACAGGGGTTTTAGAGCAGCAGGATCTGGTAGGTGTACAGCGTGGCAGGGTTCAGAGGGTGGGTGCCTGGCCTCATGGTGCAGCTTACAGACATCTGGCTGTTGTGACACTCTGCATGACATGTCTCATAACCAATCAGATGCATTGTAACTTATATAGTAAAACCATAAGTGTATTTATGGATTTAAAGAGGAACTGATGAGGTAATTTCTGTGTTTAGGAAAAAAAACATGATTCAGTCTATTTACTTAAAAAGTACAAGGAAAATTTCTCAGCTTGCCATCAAACTATAATAAAAAGCAGTAGACTCCATATTCTTTATTTAGAGCCATTTTTCCCATTGTAGCACTATAAAACTCGATTTATATACTTTCTGAAGAGTATGTGAGTCATGCACCCTTCTAAAACTCACCATCACAATGCTAGGGTGTTTTGGGTGGTTGCTCTGAGGTTGTTAACTGGCCCAAGTCAAAATAGGTGGGCTCTTTTGACTTGGGCCAGTAAGCATCCACCTAGCAAGTCTCTATGAAATTCTGGTCCAGTCTATGGGTTTTTTCAGCCATTTTGTCATTTGCCAGGCGAAAACTGGTGGGTCCAATCACTTGGTAGAGTAATACCACATCTCTTCTCAATAAGTCACAAGATTTGAGGTATCATTCATGTATGCATAAAGGCCAAAGTATACTTTCTGCATGCAAGCTAGGACATCTTGTGCACAGTGCCTGTGGCGAAAATTGTGTCATCAACACAGTACGTGCATACATACACTTCATGCACATGAGAAAAATAAAGTAAACCTAAGTCTTTAGGGTTAGGGGTTTGTTTTAGTATGAGTGTGACAAGGTTCTTGTAATCTCTCAAGGAGGAAGAGGGGGCCAGGTGAACAGCTCTTGTAAATTCTTTATTTTTGATACTTTTCAGCATACACACACTTATTTCTTTTCAGCACTGCTGGTCACCCGCACATTCAGGCTCGTATGTCTCTCTCTCTCCCCTCTGGTGGTCTGGATTTCCCTTTAAATCCCTCTGAGCTCTCACTGCAAACACAAAACAGCTGTGAGAGGTGATTTCCCACAGGTGTTAATCCTTACCGTACTCACTATTTCAGCCTCGCTCTCCACAGACGTTGCTTTGCCACGACCCCATATACACAATGACCAATATATAATGGACCCGAATAATAATGTATTTAAAATAAAAATTAAATATAAAACGTTTGCTAGATTTACACTGCTAAATAATGTGACATATTACACCATATCAGGGTGAGTGGCACCAACAAGGATTATTCTAAAATTTTTATTAAATCAAGGTTTATTTGATAATTCTGTTGCATCAAACTTAAAATAATCAGGGTTACATTATAACCATCGTTTTGATCATGACTTATATTTCACAGTAAATCTAGATTTATTTTAATCCTGTTGCTCCATTAATTTAAACTTGCAGCTGAGGTGGTTTAAATAAAAAAACTGACTTAAAATTAAACATTAATGACTGTGTAAGCGAACCGTAAATGTGGTGTCATCCTTCTGAGAGACGTTTATTATTTTATTTATGCCTATTATGGTCTGAAATCTTGGGCCATCGGATTTCAAATCCTTGGTGCGAGTACAATGGCTTGCATATCTGTGGCAGTGCGATTCACTGCTTCTCCATTGTGTACAAGCGGGGACATGGGACAGAGATGGGTCTCTTAAAGAGAAGTGAGAAGAGCTATAACCACTTTCTCTCTCTCCGAATGGATGCTCGACCATGCCCCCGTTGCCACATACCTTCTTCTTGTTATCATTAAAAGCTGCGATTAGATCCTATGCCTCTTTTCTAAAAGATCACAACCACGTTACACCCGCTTTGTTGTTGTTATCAGCTAGACTAATGTTACTGGTGATGGGGACCAGTGGAGGCTTTGGATGAATATGCTCTGTTATAGGTTGTTATAACAACTACAGGTGGCTTACAAACTACTGTAAAATGAATGTCACAACAATAAGCCCCCACAAAAGCTGCCAGTGCTGAAACATTTTGAGTCAAACCAGATGTAATAAGCAAAGGTTGCATTAAACAAATTCTCTGTCACTCACCTATTTTTTAAAACATTGACAGATAATTACAAATGATGTTATTTTGGAAGATAACAAAGAAGAAAAACATTTAAACCAAGCTCCTAGTTGTTTTTTTTATTATGAATCATCGTTACGATGTTCATATCTCATGTCGCGCTGTGAGTGTATGTGAATGAGGTAGAGACAGAGTTGTTGTTGGCAGAGTGCATGAGAAGGCAGCACTTGTTTAATACAGAAATAATGCCATAAATCTGAAGATTTTTTAAATGGAAACAATGATGATCACACACCCTCTTTTCATGGACATATCCTCTTTTTTGAACCTTAATAAAACCAAATTTCTAGATTCCCTAAATGTCCGGTATTTGGCTGTTTTCATTTTGAAGTGCACAACAAGAAATGCCATGAAATCTAGCGCATCATATTTGTTGATTCTCTACCTCTCGGTGTGCTGTATGTCTTTGTCTCTCTCTCTTTCACATGCATGTATCGTGCAGCGATCACTAGTGTCCAGTAACATTACCATGCAAATGTGTGTATGATTGTGTTCTCATCCATTCGAGATTGACATCAAAACCTAATGTCCATACACAGAAATGAGTGAGAAAGTGATTTACGTTAAGTAAACACAGACTGTTCTTCCATTTTTGATGGTTGTTAGTGACAGTATAGTGTTTGGTAATTGTAATAAGCTGCGAAGTGGAAGTCTGTAGCATCTACATTGTAAGAACAAGCTAAGCATAATGGCTAATTTCGCTGCCTGTGAAAAAGGTGGATAGTGTTGCAATATGAAAAGTCCCTCCAATCACCACTTTTCTTTGATGTCTAGGCACACCTGCCACACTCTTTTCTTCTTGTGAGTCTGCACACCTCCACTGACTTAAGGCAAGCAAGCTACACCACAACTACCTGTGTGGCAGAAGGTGCAGGGACATGCATTGTTTATATTTCCACCTTTTGATTTACGTGAGTTGACAATTTGTCTTTTTAACCTCAAAGGAAACACAAGAACTAAACTTGACTATCTCAGTGTAAAGTGATCAATAGAAAGGAGGCGAGAACCGGCTTGATAATATAAATAATAGTTTCAATGATAAACGTAAAACAAAAGACAAACACACACATGACGGACATGTCCGTTAACGATTTCTCTCTCCCGCACGATCCTGTGCAGTCGACCTTTATCCCTCTCGGGAGGCTTGATTAGCCTAATACGGGACCGGGTGTGTAGGATCACGACCAGGCCCCGCCCTCCACCCTGCCACATTCAGCTTTTGACATGTATTTATTTGTGATACCATTCATATTACCTCTTTCCCATTTTTTTCCTTTTCATTCAGGATGTTCAGCAAATTTAAACAAACATATTGTTCACTCTTCTTTTGACATTTGTTGATAAAAGAAAGACAAAACCCATAGCCAGAGCACACTATCTCCTGGCTACAGCTAAAAACACAGCTACAACAGACAAGCACTGGGACTAAACAAAATATCCTGGCTTGTCATTGCATGTTTAAACTAAAGTCATGGCACTGCAAGTTGACAAAGATGAATCACAAGGAGCTACAACCCCTGGCGAGCACAAAGTGAGGACAGACGTCCACACACACAACTCTGGAAATATCAGAGCATGAAACGGTTGTGACTTCAGTCCAGCTGAGCCTGATACTCCCTGCCGCAGCTGCTCGGTGTGGGAGTACAGGAATGAGATAAAACAGCTAATGAGTAAAGCAGCTGATCTAACCATGCCCAATCATTTGGCTTCAGAGAAAAGAAAACAGAAACCCGAGAAAAAGGCTGCAATTGTGGTGCAAACGCGCCATTCTTGGGGGATGCTTTTTCCTGAAGGAAAGTCTCTTTATGAGACTCATGGTCAAAAAGATTATTTTCTTTGATGAATTTCGGTTCATTACTGCAACTGTATGTGTGCGTGATTTCGTGTGAATGTGTGCATACCTGAAGATTATCCATACAGGATTAGATAGTGACACAGAAACTATTGGACGCTACATGTTTACTCAGCCCCCAACATATGACAATGAACACTAACTGACTCTATTGTACTGTAGTCATAGCTAAGCTGTGACAACAAATGTATAATTTCCATAAAGGAGGTCTAGTATACTATCAACATTTCCATTTGTCTCTATTGCAGTTGCAGTTTTTTAAGTCACCTCAATGCCATCTATATTCTTCAAGAAGATAGATGGCATTAAGGTGACTTAAAAAAAAAAGTCACCTTAATGCCATAGTCACCTTAATGCCATATCACAATTTATTCTAGAGCTCCAGGAAAATGTTGTAATGACAATGATTATTGGCTGTTGACACCACAAGAATGTGCACAATACCAAAGACGTCAAGTAAGTTGTGATGTGAATGTCAGAAGACAGGAAAACATTTAAGTACATTTTATGATTTTACGAGCCATTCAACAACAAAAAAATCAGGTCACTGATAAAACATCTACTATAATATAATGTAATATTTGTGATGTATATGTTGCTTGCAAATTCGTCGGCAGAAGGTCGAAAGTTCTGCTGCTTAATGAGATTCAAACCACTGCCCCCTGTGGCCGCATCCATGTGCAACGTCCACAAGGTGGCACCAAAAGCAAGTTGTATTTTTTGTTGTAAATCTAACTGAGTCAATAGCAATGCATATTTTATTAACCAAACCGCCTAACCCAAACCTCAACTGTTACCCTAACCATCAGTAGAGTAAAAACTTAATTTTAGAGTAAAAATGCAAAGTCAAAATTCCACTTACCAGTGTTTACATGAACCTGACTACTTCCTGGTTTCCATGGGGCCTGGACCCATGTCTCAGGGTGAGCGCGGTTACTTCTTGTTTTCCATGGGACCAGATCCCATGCATGTCTCAGAGATAGCTCATGTAACATGCTATTAGATGTGAGATAAGGAAAGCTAAAAACAGTTTATCTGATGCAAAAATGTTTAATGAAGAATGGCTATTGTCAGAAAATCTGCAGTTTAGGGCTTTACTTTTTAGGGTACATGAAAATTCTGAAGCAGCATGACGATTTCCAGTGTGACCTTGTAGATTTACCAGAAGGAGCTAACTGCCCATGAAACCAGCCAAACATTGACCCCGTGATCTCTATGGTCCTACAGTATATAGTCTCCCTGTTTGGAATCAGAGTATGTGAGTGGAGTGGCAACAACTTCCCCTCTTTAATCACTCCGCTCCAGCTCCACTCCAGGTTGTCCATTTCCCGCTCCTCGCTCACTCCGCGCTCCTGGATTAGTGAAACCCTGTTCCGTGTTTGCTCCATGGCAAAATTTGCATCTAACGACCTCTCCACTGTAAAGTTACTTCAGTATGCTTTTTAATATCACAACCTTCAATGCAGAAGGTTTATTAAATGAAAAATAAATACACAATACTAGAAGAAAAGCTACAATGTGCTTTATTAGAAAACTAACATTAGATAGATTAGATACCATCCATCCATCCATCCATCGTCAACCGCTTATCCTGTGTACAGGGTCGCGGGGGGCTGGAGCCTATCCCAGCTAACATTGGGCGAAAGGCGGGGGACACCCTGGACAGGTCGCCAGTCCATCGCAGTAGATTAGATACATTTAATTATTTTTATAGCTTACTTCTGAAACATATCGCCAGCATTTTCTGGGTTTGATCAATTAAATACATAAATAAAAAACAAAACAAAAAACATTACATTAAAAATATAAATCACTAAACAATTTTTTTTTGTAAATAACCAGAACAAAAACAAAACATTAAATTAAATAAAATTAATAAATTACCAAAAAAAAAAAAAAAAAATGTATTATTGCCTAATTATTGCCTATTATTTTCTATTATTGCACTTCTTTTAATTAACCTTGCCCTATAATTCTGAGAAAAAAAATGATGATTATATTCTCAGAATGTTCTACACTTATTTTCCTCTATTCACATTTGCTGAACTTATTCATCTGCAAATGTACAATGCATAAATTATCATACGGCACTAAAATAAATTTAGATGGCAATCGTTTAAAGTCAAACTACGCAATATTAACACGTGGATTAGTTCAGTTGTTGTTTTGCGTCATTAAAAGTTCAATTCTATTTAATGCGATACATAGTACCCCACAGTATTTGTATTAGTATTTTTATCACATTATTTCTGGTTATATCAGAAATTCCATCTTTCCTTCATGCCAATAGTGTTTAACACTGCTTAACACATGGTGAATTATTGCATTAAGGTACATTAACAGGTGTTTTGCCCATGTTAGAGCATTTGTGGAGCTCTCTTGAGCGAGAGAAAACAATGACACTCGGGTCATTGTTTGGAGCGGGTTTTTTTAAAACCCGCTCCCATACTCTGTTTGGGATTGATTTGGAAATGTGTCTATGGACAAATTTAGATTTTTATTTGTCTTAGCACTGCGCAGTCTGGGTGGGCCTTTCCCAGACTGCAGTTACAAGGGAAATATGATTATATTATACAGTGTTTTTCTCCTTCGTTTTGTTTTCAAACCAATTCTAGACTGTATTTGGGGATGTTGTGGTGGGGAAAAATAAGAGTAAACCAGGCTTACATAAGCTGAGGATGTGTGTATGTTTCTGAGTCAAACAAGATTGTGAGCTCATGAATGGGCATATGTTGGTGGGGTGTGTATGTATGAGAGAGATAAAATGTGCTGTAGATTTACAGTATTAGTTTCCGCTTATTCTCCGGCAATGGCTCCAGATTAAGGAAGTGTCCACTCTGTTGGGCGAACAGGCTTGAATTGACTTAATTTATTGTACACAATGATGAATGCTCTCATACATCAGCTGATCAAAGCAAAGTATGTAATACAGTACACGGTGGAAGTTCTGTGCTTGGGTACATAAAATAAAGCTTCTTTTTAAGTCTGTGTGGCAGCCCAGAGCTGAAGTATAGCAAATATGATTACATTTTTCAAGTAGGCAAAACAAATCTCTTCCTCTTATCTCTGGCAGACAACAAACAGCCAGAAAATAACATCAGAGACCTCGGAGGAAACTTCCTTTGAGCTTGACGGAGGAAGGGCAAAGACTGATAAGAGGAATAGAGACAGAGAGGTAAAACAAAGAGGGAGAGAGAGAGAGAGAGAGAGAGAGAGAGAGAGAGAGAGAGAGAGAGAGAGAGAGAATATCTGGCATTTAATGGAAGAAAGTTATATTTTACTACTGGAAATAAATACAAATAAATTCATAATAATAATGTTTCTTAAAGGGGCATGTATGTCTTTTTTTTATTTATTTTTTATTTTATTTTTTTAAAAATGTTCCTTGAGGTTTACATATTATATTAGTAAATTCATACATTTGTAAAACAAGGTCATTTTCCACCCTCATTTTGACCCTCTGTTAGAAACACTTTCTTTCCAGAAACAGTTTTAGTGTTGCTTCTCCTTTAAGACTTGACAGTAAATGCCCACTGTTCTGATTGGCTCTCTGCTCTTGACTGACCTGCCCTCTCCTTATCATCTCACTGCTCACCGTTACTGGGCGAGGCTACGGAAGTGATAACATAAAGTAGGCGTTGATGTGTTGTTGTGGAGGTGGTCAGATGCAAATGTCTACCACGGTGTGACATCACTATGTGGAGGAATTAGAGAACGAGTCATTTTGGCAGCTTGGTTTCAACAAATGCTCTTTTTGCTGTAAGGGGGAAGTTTTGAGTTCTGAAACTTTCAGTATGTTTTTATAGTACAGTAAACTAAAAAGATCAAGGAAACTTTTATGCCTAATGTCAAAACCCTTTAAAGAAAATTAAGCCTATTTTAAGATGTTATGTATTATGACATTTTCATAACACTTGAACAAATTTCCCCTCCAAATTCTCATTACTATAATATGAAAAAATCTCATTACATTTATTTATACATATTAGTAGAATTTGTTTTACTGCCATAATTGCTATTTAATCTTAATATATATATATATATATATATATATATATATATATATATATATATATATATAAATATGGTGACGAGATTCACCCCAGCAACATTAAAGAGAACAGAGGGCTTACTCCAACCAATTATGTCTACATCAACTGTATGTACTGTACTGTTCATGATGCAGGCTGCCAATATGAATTGATTTCTGAGCCCAGAAATATGGAAATACAAGCAACACCAAATGGTTTGCCATTCACCTCATCAGACACGGTAACCTCTAAATGAAACCACATGATTACAGTCAGGGACAAAAACAAAACCAGATGCAAAATTGCAACCACAAAATGACATTCGCCAAGGCTGTGTATTCTCTTCCCAACCATAAAATGAACCACAGCAATATATTAACCTTAAGATACATCACCTGTGGAGGACTGTCCTTACAAACAGCAGCAGAAAAAGCTAATTGCACTGACCTTAATCTTATGCTAAACAATGACTGGATCATTTCCAGGTGAAAAGATGACACTACATTCATAACCAGAGAATGGTGTCAGGATGTTAAGCCTCTGGCCAGAACATCCTACAATACAATACAATACACAATAATACTGTGTAGTATCTAATCTAAGATCTATAGTTACAATATGGTCATGCTTCTATTAACCATGGATGTTATCATGTCACCGTGCATACAAGAGTGGGCTCAGGGCAGAGCCATTTAATGTTAATGGTGTTAAAATGCTATTGAAACTGTTAATGTTTTTTGTTGTTTTCTGCATTTGCCAATGCAATTTAACAATAAAATATTTTTAAATTTTCTGAAGCCACCATCCATGATGCTAGGGTGTTGCGGGTGGTTGCCAGGGCATTGCTATGCAGTTACTAAGGTGCTGGAAGAGTTTGTGTCTATGCATTGCTGGGCAGTTGCTAGGGTGTTCTGGGTGGTACAATTCAAACCACTCCTAAGTCTAAAAAATATTCTTGTCCCTAGATAAGACTCTGGTACTTCCTTCAATATGGGCCTATCAGATTTTTTTAAAGCCATTTAATTGTTGCCAGTTAAAAACCAAAAGTCAAATTGTTAAAAAATAGTAATAGCACATTATTCAAGCTACACAATTTGAGGTATCATTCATAAATGGCGCAGGGCAATTTACACACTGAAGTTAGTAAGAAATTTGAGTTATGAAGTTATTCAAGCAAGCACCACTAATAGTTGCAACATCTGAAAATACTTAAAAATGTATTTGTTTTTGTGGAAGACGGACATGTTTGACCATTGTGCTGTGTTTTTTTTTCAGCCACATTTTTTAGATGCAGTGTCAAGTAAAAAAATAAAAAATACACTTTTAAAAACATGCCTTGAGACATCTGCATTCTATTCTATTTGTTGCGATGCATCTAGCCTTTATCAGCGCAAGAACACGTTCAGTCTGAATAGCCCCTCGGACTACTTATTATTTTAGATTTTAAAGCAATGTAAATCAAAGTTTAACAGGGGCAGACATTTCAAACTACTAAGCATGAGCAAATTTGTAATGTAAAGAATGTTCAAGCACAAATGCCCACCAGGAACATATCTGCAAGCATTTAAACAGTGCCACATTAGCATTTGCAGCACAGCATAAACATTTTCCCACTCCTTTGTGTGAGGGTAAGGGAGGAGAGCAGCACCCATTTGTCCTGGTGGAAAAGCATCCATCATCATCTAAGCTTAACCCATGACCCCACCCAAATACGCTTTCAAACCTTCTCCCTTTCCTCCCTCTTTTTGTGCCGAACCAGTGGGCTTTCAAACTGAAACCTTAGACTCATAATTACATGTTAGCAGATCTCTTTATACTGACAAAAAAAAGTTCCATGTGACCAAGTGCCAACCAACTAGATTCAAAGCCATGGTGGAATGTGTGTAAAAGACAACCTGTTAAATGTCTGAGGAAAGATCAGGGACGGAGCAAAGAGCTCACCATGGAAAAGAAGTAGCATCTTCACTTTTACAAGATTTTTTTCAATGATTCTTTGCAGCAAACAAACTTTACAGTATATTGCTATGATTCTTTGGTTATTTTTGGTGCTATAATATGCTATTCTATAGGTTCTTCAGATTATCTTATTGGTTTCTGGGTTATTTAAAGCACCTGTATCTATGAAGTAAAGTACTAGAGCATAACTAAGCTCTTTTGGAACTTCAAATGAATGTTCCAGGTTAACTTCTCTAACTATTTGTAAGATTGTTCTGGATTTTGGATTCGTTAACTTTTAACTAGTTTTCTCAGTTACCTGCTGAAGCAACTATCCCAAACATAATACATGCACTTTATTTAGCAAGAAAGCATCTGCCAGCACATCATTGTAAATAAGCTATGCTCCATGCCAGAAGTGGCAGCTCTAAAATTGCTGATACACAAAGTGTCAATTTGATAATTTAATAGATTTATAATGAGAGATAATAAGATGCCATAAATAACTACTAATGACTTCCCATTTGTCTTGAGGTAGGTTAGCTCAAACAGGCGAAAACTAAAGAGAGAAAATTAGCTCCCTGACTGCATCCAAAACTATTCTCACAAAAAAACCAACAAAACACAAATAAATCTGCATGCAGCCCACATAAAACAAAACCAGACTTCTTGAATTTACATTAGCTGGGTTCTTTTATCTGAAAGAGTCTGGAAGCAATTAGCTTCATCTTTCAGTGCTGAGCCACAATGGTCAGACGCTACTCAAAAGCATTCAGGACTATTGATTGTGTTATTGTGAGATGCCCCAGCTCTTAGGTGAGGGACATGGGTGTGGCATGGCAGGTGGAAATGGTGAATGTATATTGAAGTGAGGCCATGGTTGGGAGTTGGCAGCTCTGATGAGGGACAAGACTAACTGTTTCCATGCACGCAGAGAGACACACATTCATTCACTCACTCATATAGCTATCTAAAAGGCTATCTAATGCTTAAGCAATAGCATTGATAATTCCTCTAGCTTTAGTATTCAGAGAGGCATATTGGTTTAAATGACCATCAAAATCATTACTAATCCTCAGCAAATTCAGGTCACTGGGAGCATTTTCTCTAATGTTGGACAGGGGGATAGTAACAAAGCTTGTTTTGGGATTCCAGATCTGGGATGGACAGGCCATGCATCTCGAGGAAAAAAAACATTGCCCTTTAGCAGAACATGTGGCCTCTGCTCAATGTATTGGAAATGCAACTGTCAAACAAACATGGAATATGGGCAAATATTTGCAAGGAAAACTGTCGGAGAAGACCAAGTACATGTTTATATCTGAAGACAGGATACATTTTTTATTTTTCATCTAAGAACATTTGTAGACATCTGAGACATAATGGTGACCTCACTGTTAATTGTCAGTCTAAACACAGGTATGCAATTAAATAAAAACCAAAGAAAGAAGAACAAATCAGGCAAAGTTATCTGTAAATGGGCATTATGCTATATGACAACTGACAGCAAGATGTGTGAAAGTGTCTAAATTTAACAAAGTAGTTTAAGTAGGAAACCTTGGGTGGATCTGAGATTTCCTCACTGTTGTCATTTGCTTCAGTTACAGTTCTTGCATTTTAGTTAGTTTCACCTAAACATTTCAGGGAGTCGTTCCACACTGACCAAAACATTCCAATGCGAGACCACACATGTTCTATACAATGCACAATTAAAACATTCTGTAGAATCAATTTCTAACACCTCGAAGGTTGATCAATTATATCTACACCTACATAAGTATCCACATGCACATAGTTTAAACCAAAACAGATGTAACGACTTCGGGAGGAAACTTACTTTAGTAGATTGAAAGGTTAAAGTTGGCTCCATTTGTGTTAGAATTATTAGTCCTCAGCGCTCCTTTAAACACCCAGCATAAATAAACATGTCCATTCAGCTGCACGGTCTGAGTTCACAGGGAGAAGCTGAAGTGAGTGTGTCTGTCTTTGCACAAGAGTTCCAGCACTGTCCCTGTCTACGGTCTCTGTCTGTCTTTCCCTCCCTTTTCCCTCCTCCTTTCCCTGTCTCCTTTCACTCTCTGTTACAGACACATTTCTCCTCCCACTAAATCCTCTAGCAATAAACCTTCACTCTCTCAGACAAACCCCAACAAATCTATCACGTCATGTTGATTTGGAAGGCAACTCCACACTGTGCAAATTTACGAATTGAGGTATGTTCACTTTTTAAAGTTAAATTTCTTCAAGATTGAAAATCTAAAAAATGCACATCAATGTATAATACATATCCTTTGGAAAACTTGCTGACTTTAAAGAAAACAATGTGTGTCATCCTACTTTCTCCTATCCCAACTTAATATGTAGAGACAACTATTAGTAAAACTGTGACGAGGAGGAGGATGTGGCCGGGCCGAGAGGATGCACACTCGGTGCTGAGTTACCCAATCAGAGGAAGAGAGAGAAAAGAGGAGCCGGGGAAGCCAGAGAGAACGAGAGAGAGAGAGAGAGAGAGAGAGAGAGAGAGAGAGAGAGAGAGAGAGAGAGAGACAGACGCACGTGGCACTGTGTGTGTGTGTGTGTGTGTGTGTGCGTTGACGTCTGTTGTTTGTTTCAGTTCAGCATTTGTGTTGATTAAAGTCTTGTTAATTGTAATCCGGTTCCCGCTTCCTCCTTTCCCGAACCATGTAACAAAAACATCATGTTGGTTGATAACCCTGAAAAGAACTGTGGCACTATCAAAAATTGGTCTGTTTTTTTTTTTTAGCATTCTTACCAACCAGTCATTGCAACATTTACTCATTACATCGTCATGGCACCAAAGTTAAAATTGGCTATAATGTTATGCATAAAAAAGTTTAGATTTAATCACATAAAAATGATGTTTTAATCTGGGTTCTTGCTACATGGCTAACCTGCACTAGGGCACGTTATTTTCCCGATCAGAGATCTCATACAGATACCTGATCAATCAGCTGTGAACAAAGTGAAAGTTACTCCCTCTGTATCTCTCAATCCGATTAAAGAAATCCGCAAAATCAGCTCATATATATATAATACATATACATATATATAATTATTATTATTATCCCTTTGTGAATGCCACCAAAACCCCGTATTTCATAGAGTTGCCATGAACATACTGTATTTCACATGATGTTCAATAAAAGCACACTGGCACACCAAATACATCTTTTAGTGCATCATATTTTTTACACATATTTATACAGTATCAGCCTGTATGTGATAATTAAATTATTTTGATCACATTCAGATATTTTTTCAGCAGTCCTTTCGAGCTCTAGCAGCAGCAAAGTTTCTTCTTGTTGAATAAATGTCTTTAAATGTATTATTTAATAGTGATCCTCTGTGCTGTAAATGTTCTAATTATTCATGATTTCATAGTGATCGTTCTATTGTGCAAATTTGTTTTCATTGATCATATTTTTGTAACATCTTCTTGTGCTGTGTAAGTCTTAAAGTTCTTCATCATTTTCAAAAGGATCTTCAGTGAAGAAGTAAAGTACGCTGTCTCTCTTATGAAAAGTAAATTGCACTGTCTCTCTCCATGTTACAAGTGATTGGCTGTTCACTTCATACATGTAAATGCACTCCTGAACTAATCATAAATTCAGGATCAAACTTTGAGTTGATAGAGAAAGTTAATAAGCAGCATCTTAGCTCTAATGAAGCCTGATTGGATTTGGTGGGTTTTGTCAAACTAAAACCAATCCTGGAATCCTGAATTTGTTAAACTTTGTCTAGAGTCCAACAACAAAGTTAAAGTAATTGAAAAACCAACACTATGCACACCTATGCGATTTCTTGAAAAAAGGTGTTCAATCCTTATCCAAGGGATGTACTATCCCGCAAAGTTTAGTTCCAGCTCTAAACGACCACACCTGAACCAGCTCATCAAGGTGTTCAGGTTTACTTGAAAACTACAGGAAGGTGTTTGTTGTGGTGGGGGCGTGGTCGAGCATTCGTACAGAGAGATAGAAAGCGGTAAGGGTGCACATGCCTGAGCGCTATAATGTGCAACACCTGTTTCTGATTGCAGTAAGCATTGGGGAGAGCAAAACAGTAAAACAGGTGTTTCGGACAAATGCTCGACCACGCCCCGCTAGAGTGTGATAGGCCAGGATTGGAGCTAAACGCTGCAGGAAAATAAATTTCCATAAGAAGGATTGTGTACCTCTGGTCTTGGTCGACAGAACACCAGCACCTCACATGCTGTAGACCTAGTCCCTGGACAAGATGATCACTTTCCACTTTAAAAAACTGTTTATTTCAACATCGAACCCACTGCAGTCACACAAATGGATGGAGGATGCTAGAAATAGCATCAGTTGTAACTATTTAGTGCACAACAGGTGAATCTTTGAACAATAAATCTACAACGTATTATAAACTATACTCCTGCCACCTCTGAAAAATAGCCACATTTGGCTTGGGTGTTAATTTTACACCCTGTTCAACTGCACATATGCTACTGCTGCTGCTGCTGAATAACCTTGGGTCAGCACAGGTGGGCAGTTATTTCTTGTCCTGGATTACTGACTACCTTACCAGCAGCCCATATCTCAATGCAGAACAGTGTTAGATGTGACAGTCATTATTCAATTCCACCTTCTACACATTTGACAATGCGCAGAAGTTCTTGAATGACTCTTTAATCATTGTGAAAATTGATAAATGGAACAATAAGGATGACTGGGACATGCTCAGTAACTTTGTTGAATGGTGTCAATTTAACCACTTCAAACTAAATGCTGTGATTTGGGTAGCCAAGGACCCATGCCACCATCCAGGGACACAGTTGCAAGTGTATGGCTTGGGACTATGCACTTTCTGTGGTACCCTCAGGTTATTCAGCACTGTCAGGATGCCATCCTCCTGCAGTTCAAGTGATTTTCTAACAAGAAAAAAAAAAAAGAATCCAGAACCGAGTTTGTTTCCACCCTTGAGCAAAGATGGCACCATGCAAGTCACATAATTCTCGGGATGCATGTGCCAACTGAGCTACCATCATTAAAGGAATGTTCCGGGTTTATTACAAGTTCAGCTCAATCGACAGCATTTGTGGCATAATGTTGATTACCACAAAAATGTATTTGTTCTTCCTTTTCTTTAAAGAAAAGCTAAACTCTGGGCTCCAGTAAGACACTTACACTGGAAGTGAATGGGGCAATCTGTAAACATTAAAATACTTATGGTTTTTAAATGTATAATCAAACAACATAAAGGATATGTGTGTAAACTTTATTTTAGTGGGATAAAATCACTTACTAACCTTTTCTGTGTAAAGTTATAGCCAATTTTACAACTTCATTACCATGACGATGTAATTTCACCAAACCCTAAAATGACTGTAAAGTTAATGATTTAAACAACTTTACAGCTCAAATAATATATTAATTTTAACAAAAGAATTAATGCAAGTGCTTTTATCAAATTATAAGCTTCATATTTCTGTTTAAATCTTCCAAAAATTGGCCAAATTCACTTTCATTGTCCCCATTCACTTCCATAGTAAGAACCTCGATTTTTACTTTTTTTTTTTAAAGAAAAGGTGGAACGAGCCAAAAGAATTTTTTGTGGTAATCAGCATTATGCCACAAATGCTGTCGATTGAGCTTAACGTGTAAAGAACATGGAACATTCCTTTAAGATGAATGAGAATGCTGACAGCTCTCTCCAGATATTGTATAGTGTGTAGTTGGGTTCCACATGCAGGTCTGCAAATATGCATTCCTAATGAAAAACTTTACTGAGCACTTTATCAATCAGTAGTAGCAGCAGCAATCTTCTATGCAGTAATCAAGAAGGCTGGCTCAGTGCTAGGGTTAAACCTCAAACCCCTAGATGTGTTGCCTTAAAGAGGGATACTTTCCAAATTCTCAGCTGTCATGAAAACACACCTACTCAAAAATTGTTTCTGCTCAGTAGAGCAACTTTAGCAACAGACTGTTTCCACCACAGTGTGCTAAGTAATACTTCCTCCTGGCAGAGGGCATGAAAGATCTGAAACATCGGAGTAGTCTCAAATTTCCTGTATGAAAAACACAGCATTTGCATCCTATTAATGAACAGTAGTGTGGAGACAAAATCATGTCACATATATTTGTGAAGAAATAAGAGGTTTGGCAAACGATAAAGTGTTTTTTTTTGCTGTTGTTGTTGTAAAAACAATGGCTGTTTTAAATGAATACCAAGAACTGTGATCCTTTTTTATCTCTGCAACAGATTTTTAGCAGCAATTTTTTGCAACACGTCTCTTTCTTTGCGATACCTAAATTATTTATTTGCAATGCTCCTTTTTATCTTGCTTTTCAGACAAATATGTGTCTTGTTTCATATTGCGATACCTCTTTCCCTTTAAAGGTGCTATATGTAATATTTTTACTGTACAAAATCATAAAATGACCATTATGTCATTAGAGAATTAGGAAAGATGCTAAGATGAAATACTGGCTTCTCCGATAACAATGCTAGAGCCTGTAAATTCTACTTTGGAGTTTCCATTCCGGGCTGGAATTTCTGTTTATGTTTTGGCCTGTGTGATCCCGCCCACTGCCCACTAACCAATAGTAATAGTAATATAATATATATATATATATATATATATATATATATATATATATATATATATATATATATTATAATCGTTTTAATGTGTAGTTAAAATGTAATGTAAAAGTTTAAGTTGGACTGAAATTATTGTGAAGTCAGACTTAAAGGGACAGTACATCCAAAAATGAAAATTCTCTCATCATTTACTCACCCTCATCAAAATTGGTCTCTGCGTTGTGCGCATGCATGTTCCGAAAGACAGGTGATGTGCATTGTGTATTTAACATCCTTCCTTTAAAAATTCGACTACGCCTTGCGTCACACATGGACAGACAGATGATTACTTGCTCAACTATGCAAAAAACTGCTGTAGCTCGATTATAGCTTGTTAACAGAATATCATATAAATGGAATTTATAATATGTAAATACCAAAAAGTACTTAGAAATCTCTTTCAAGTTTTGTATCAAGAAATCCATCAAATAGAGGTGGAGTTTGTTGCAACCCCTTGAGTTTAGCACAAACCTGCTGAGTATTACTGAAATGAGCTAAATGACCTCTCATTTAGATGCTATCTGGCAACAAAGTACATGCTTAGACCATGCATTTTCCAACCAAACAAGCCTCTCCATTTCACGTCCCCTCCCTCTCCTGGTGAGCACCAGCGTGACTGATGTTCTCATAACCACACTTTCCAGTCTGCCTGACCACCAGAGGGGCATTAATGCCGTGAAAAAGGCTGCCTTAAGTTCCAGGAAAAGCCAAAGGGAAATCCTACTCCTCTCAGATTCCAAACTTGGAGAGGTGACAAACCTTTTCCAGCTTCAAGCCTCAAGAAACTTGCTGGTTTCAATTCAAAGGCCTCCGTTAAAGTATGCACAAAATAAATGTAAAGGTATGAAATGTACTCATATTCAACCTAGTAAAAGTTTGTTTTAAGAAGGCAACAAAACTAGGACTAAAAGGAATAGTTCACTCAAAATTAACATTCTGTCATCATTTACTCATCCTCATGTCATTTCAATCCTGGGACCAGGGACAGCCGTGGTCACCGTTCACTTTCATTGTATAGAAAAGAGCAGCTTAGACATTTTGCTAGATAACTTCTTTTGCGTTCCACAGAAGAAAGAAGGTCATACAGTTTCAGAACTAATTTTAGGGTGAACCACCCATTTAAACGGCAAAATCGATTGAACATTTTTTTATAGTGTGTGTTTTCAGACTGTTCATCCACACAAAGAGTTCTTTATTTGGGAGACGATACTAATGGAACCATCACAGTGGAACCACGTGTTGATAAGCGTAAAGAGTTTCACAGTTATCGTTGTCTATTGAATAGAGAAAAACGTGGTTGTGTTTGAGAATTATACTATGACAAATGCCCCCCAGTAAACATGTATGTAGTGAGAGAAAAGAAATGTGGAGTTTAGGGAGTAAGACCACCATAAATTTAAAACAGGAATCGTGTATAACAGATTGACAGAATATGAATGTATAACCAATAGCAGACACACACACACACATATATATATATATATATATATATATATATATATATATATATATATATATATAATTATTATTATTATTAAGTTAGAGGGCAACTGTCCCTTTCACTGTTTTTATTGATCATCACATTAAATATTAACACTGCAGCAAATTGTATGACTTATAAAAACTACGATTTGTTAGTCAATAACTGTAAAAACTGGTTCATCTTACCTCAAGGTCATTAAGTGAATGAGCCAGACTGAGTCGTTTAGGCACAACCGAAGGTCTTCGAACAGAGGCGCGTCCTCTTGTGAGTGCCCAAAATATGGATCCCTGAAAGGACAAATATTAACCAAAGATCTGATTAAAGCTGATCCTACTAATGCTATTTTTATTGGCAGAAAAGGATTTGTATGTACACACTCTGTGCTTCTTATGTTCACCATTCAAAACAATTATATAACATTAATACAAAATGTAAGTTGCATGGTGGTAATCCAAAAGTAAGACTTACAAGACAATTTATAAAATAGAGAGTAAAATGGCCTCAATTACGTAATTTTCTCTGAATTTGAAGCTTTGAAACAGTTCAATCAAGGGTAAATTTGTGCTGAAGGTTATTATGAATTTAATGACTGGCAGAGAATGAGCAAGATATCACTCTGACATGACTCATGCATGACCCAGTCATTTACTTTGCCTTTTCCTCTGAAAATCATTCTTACAACTAAAGGAGTCACAAGCATGCTTTAGGCTTTATCAATGCTGACGTTTGCTCTGTGTCATTGCCAAAGGACAAAAATGAAAAAAGACATTTCTGAAGGAATGACACTATCTCACATTTTTTTATATACTACCCTGTCCATTTACACTGAACCAAATACAATTTGTGTGTACTTTTTACATGTTAGTAGATTTTCTGCTTTTAAAGGATGTTATATTCTATTAAGTACCCTAATGCTAATTCATTTATTACTCTGCTGTCCAAAAAATGTATAATTACTGTCCAATAATCTACATTTACAATTAAGGCTTCAAATTCAATCAGAGAAGCAAACATGTCAAAGAGAGATGGATAAGCCAGCAATAAATGTTATCAGTGAAACAAAATAAACTATATTTCTCTGTTCTGTCACATGGCTGACAAATTGTTCCTACATTGTAAATAGACCTAAGGCTGATCCATCCGGAGTAATTACATTGAACTGTGCTAATCAACCCAATAGCTCCATCTGCTGTGCCTATTACTCGCAGCACCATCTGTCCCATGTTCTCATTGTATTAAGCCCTTTAGCTTAGTACTATTGCAATAAACCTGTAACATGACTGACTGCTGGGGAGACAGCAAAGACAAAGCAAAGATTGTGTATTTCGTTTCTCCTTACACAGGTGAGATGTTAACAGCAGAACACAAAACATGAAAATCAAAAATAATAGTGGTTTTCACTGAATTGTTATTCAAATGAGTTGGATATTAGCCAAGCTTTACTATATTAACTCCAAAAAAATTGTTTGTTGCTTAGCCTAAACTCAAAAAATGTGCTACTCTGTGTTAAGCATGCGGTAAAAAACGAATTTTGTTTCGGAAATTGAGAACCTACTTTATTAAGTTTACTCCAACTAACTTTTCATATAGTTATTTGTGTTGCAGAGTTCATAAGGGGTCCATTTGTAACTAGTCAGGAATTAGTAAACCGGTCCATAATGTTTCAATATCGAGCATGTTTATATGCACAGCAATATGCTAATAACTATAACAAATCAGCTTATTCAAGAAAACAGAAAACGTCATAACAGTGTTTACATGAAATTTAAAATAATCAAATTATTCTCACTTTTGTTGTCAAAAAGTAAACAGGCATGAGCACAACACTTGCACACATTGGATAAACCATAAGAACACAGGTAAAAGGTGTTTTACATGCAACTCCAAATCAGGACAATAGGAAAAAATCAATAGTTTTGCTTGAACTGTTTCTGGACTAACCCTGGACGATTGCTGCATTTACATTTACATATCGTCTGCTTTTTAAGCAAAATTGGTGGAATTGAAATCCAGATCTGATATATGGTCAGTGTATAAACTTACTTTATTCTATCTGTCACAGTGCTAGGAATAAAGTTATTTTGTTCAATTTCCCAAACAAAGGGAACACTAATAACCATAAAGGTGACTTCAACAACCAATTACACGTCCCTTCAAGTCCCCATGCTTTCCTGAAGATGCATACTTAAACAATGTTTTGAGCGTAGTTTTAAGTGTTCTCTCACAAGATAAAAAGTTGTTTAATCATAGAACGTATGTTCATTATTTAGTTAACTTGGTAATGTTACTCAAGATGACTGTTTCACTTTTTTCAGTGTGTTGACTGCATGAAAACTTTATGAAAATCATGTTATCTCAACTATTTAAGTTGCATTGTCAACTTTACATTTAAACTGACTTTTGAAAATCAGTGAAGGCAACTACAAAGCAAGATTACTGTTTAGTGTAGTGTATGTAATATGAGAACAGATAAAAACAAGATGTCAAGTTATCTGTGGTTTCCTTCCTGACCTTGTTTTCTCCATCCTTTTGCTTGGATGCAGTACTGAAGAACCGGCATGCCATTTTGTGCTGTGGGGTGATGTTCATTCTCTGAGGGTGTTTGAGATCATCTAGTGGTTTGTATCTGAGAGTTGGGATTTGTTCCATAGCAGGTGGAAGGGTGTCACTTTTATTTCTGAACCCGTCATCGTCCCTCTCTGCTAAGCACTCAATGCTGTTGGGGCGAGATTTCTGCCAGCGAGCTTTTAAGCCAATAGAAGGTCGGCGTTGACTGCTTCTGTGTTTAGATGGCAAGTAAGATTGTGCAATCAGAGGAAGAGGAGTAAAAGCTGAACTAACTTCCCCAGCAGAGGCACATACTAGAGTTACAGGCTGACCAGTCCCTGTTAGTGGTTCTGACAGAAGGCACCGGTGTCCTTGTTTGAGTAATGCACTGTTCCTATGTTGGGAATAATATGGTGGTGGGCTCGGAATGTTTGGGGATGTGAAGCTCAACTGGCCAATGAGGTTGTCTCGATCCTCTGGCGATGCATTTCCAATCCCACTGTCACTTCCGCTACCACTGTTCTGGGTAATTTGCTGTCCTTCAACAGGATTTTCACTGTCCAGTTTCAGTCTTAGTTTTTCAATATAGTCTCCCATGTCAGTATAGAGGACGGACACAAAGTTTGAAATCGAGTGGGGAGTCTGAGGAAACTCCAAACATCTTTGAGTGTCTGGATCTGGAGTACACTGAATCCCAAAGTGCCCTATGATACTTTGATGCTCCTTGTGGTCATGAAGCTCTGGGTCTATGAAAAAGACATGACATAATGTCTTCAGAGGGGCATCTGATTGTGCTCCTGCTTCAATACTTTTGGTCGAGTCAGCTGAGACAAGACCAAAGAACCTGCTGTCTTCTGTGCAAATTACGCAAAGCGCCAGGCTCTCCGCAGGGTAAGATACCAGAACAGCATCTCGGTCATCACAAAGCTGAACACAGTTGGATTTGATCCTCATCATGACCAGTGAATGGGTCTTCTGCTCAATTCCAATCTGGCTGATACACTCACGGATGGCTAGCAATGCCTCCTCCTCTGAGTGTGATATTATGAGCTCCAGTTCCATGGAGTTGATGTATCCCACAATCATTGCTACATTCAGGATGTTAGAGTCCGAAGCAAAATCATTCTTACTCTGAACTTCAGAGAAAACAGAGTCCTTACTTACGACTGGAGATGTGTCATTTTGCGAGAGACTGTCAGGGTGGCTTTTGGATCGGCAATGCAGGACCCAATAGGACATATCTGGTTCTGACAAAGGTCTTTGTTTTTTCAGCCTTTCTTGTGGTGTGCTCGTGCTGCTCTTATCTGTGATCTCAAAGATGGTATCAAAACATCCAACAGACTGAAGCATCGGTTCCGCCTTGTCTCTGCCATTGAACTTACCTAAGAAAGGGTCCTTCTTTCCTGGATTGAGCCATGGCAATTTAGCCTTACTCTGACAAGCCAGCTCCTCATCACTGGAGGAGGAGTTTATGGGTGGTCTGTCACCTGATGTGACCAGCAAACAGAGTGAGCGTGATGACATACCAATCAGCTTCACCACGGCCTTGTGTGTGGCCTCAGACACATCTGTACCGTTCACACGCAGAATGCGGTCCCCAGGTCGTAGCCCGACACTGTATGCCGGACTGCCTTTTATTATTCCACGCAGGGCACAAGGTGCTTGTCCGGCTATGGTGAATCCATAGCCAGCTCTGCCACGTTCCATCTCCACCCTGCGGACCGCTGGGCTAGGGGGCCTTTTCAGATGCCTCATTGCAGACTCAGCTGGTTTCAAAACTCTCATTTTGGTGCAGGAACTCACCGGATGGGGTACAGCTGTATCAGTCCAGGTCAGACCCAAAACCATCTATAAACAATCATCTTACCACACTGCTGAGGAACAGACCTGAGTGGAGTAAGGTGACTTAGGTTAGGATACATTTTTTTATTTGGTGATATTTGTGTATTAAGAATTCAAAAACATTTAAATATTCATTCATGTGTTGAAATTTGTAATACATGAACAAACAAGGACATAGAATAAAACAAAAGCAGACAATAAAGAGGTACCTATTACTTTAAAACACCTGTTACATTGCATGTCTATTATTTACTTGAAGATGGGCTGTATAAAGTTACATTTTACACAGTGTTGATGGAAAAACTCAGGTTTCTGATTCTGTCTTACCATAGCAACTACACATATACAGTATATATATTCAACATAAATGATAGCAGTTGGCATGAAATTTCAAACAGTGAAAGCAGGGGTTTATTCATATTCATAAACAGACTACGTGAAATATTGATGCTTTTAAACATTCATAACTGATCATAACTGAAGTGAACACAAGTGAACTGCACAAAAGCTAAAAGATTATTAAAAATGTTGAAAAGGAAACGGTGAAGTCACAGCACCTGAAATATATACTGTAACAAAACAAATCCTTTTGTTGATTTTTATTTATTTATTTTAATATTAATAACAATAATAAATAAAAGTCATAATAAACTGGCAGCTGTGGTTGCCAGAATAATTATGTAAAAAATACAGTAAAAAACGAGTACATAGGCTACTCGTTAATCAATTAAGGTTTTTTTCCGTAGCATTTTTACAGTCTTTTACCGTAAAATTAAAACAGTTTTATCAGTGTACACTTTCCCTTAAAAAGGTGAATGCTGAAGTTAAATCTGCGCGAACTGTCGGTTCCAGACAATATTGCCATAATAAAAGTGAGGATGGGAAGAATGATCGAGAATCTAAAAGAGCTCTGAGAAAAGTTTTACTTTATGTTTTATTCTGTTTCAAGTCCCCAAACTCTGCCAAACAGCGGTGTTTTTAATTAATGACAAATGTAAACAAAGTGGCAACCAAAAAACACCGCCTTGACTCAACATGTACTTATTTAATAACAATACATTTACGAACAGGCGCTTACCTGCAACTCTTAATAATTCCAAAGTTATTCTTCCTTTTTTCGTAATTCCACTTCGCGCGACGGAATTAAAGCACTGCCATTCACTATTGTTGCGAATACAAAAGCGTCATTCTCTTGTCACTATGGCATCTAACGTATGTAAACTGATCACAACTCTCTGATTGGCCAAAAGACGCGTCAATCATGTTCGATATTCAAATAAATACGGCGCTCTCATTGGCTGTTGTAGAAACCGAATGGAATGAATCAGTGTGACTGTTGTCGCTTTGTAACGAATGCGATTGTGAATCCACCCAGTGAATATTAGACGACTATTCTAACATGAACCCCTTTCAAATTAAATTATGGATTATTTATTTGCAGTACATGCATATAATAGTCTTAATCAAGTATCAAATAACTGCAAAATGATGACAGGATTATAAACGGTGTAGTCAAAGTTGCTATCAAGTGGTGTAATCTTCTTAAACACGTTAATTTGATAGTTAGCTCTCAGTTTCGCGTAAGATACCTGTTAACAGTTGCAGTGCATTTGTCTAAAATATCGGTTTATTTTCATAAGGCGAAACACCACACCCTTGCAGGCCACTGAGCAATCATGGCTTTCCTCATTTCACAGAGGACCTTTTCATGAGCCTTTAACAGGTCAGTTCATTGAAGAAGGTGTTGAACTTCTTATTTATTCTTACTTCTTTTGATGCTATGTATGACAATATGCACAATTCATAGCACAGCAGAAAGGATTAGCTATCTTGTCTAAGAAGAATTAAAGAGCATGTGGTGCATTAACCATTATAATGTTTGGGTGCAAGTCAGGTTCAATCAATCTGACCACATTTGGGAGTGTATAAAAGTGTTAACTGCTCCCAAAACCATTTATGAATTCGTTGACATTTAGTAACATTATATGGTTACATGCTACAAAATTGTACTGGCATTGTGCAGGACAACAACTGTTATTGTTCTAAACTTTTATGAATCCTTATCAGCTTAATCCGGTTTCTGGCATTGTGCCATGTGGCTCATTATCACCCAGGCACTGAGTGTTATCCGTTTCCCTCAGTTGACCCAAACTTCTGTCCTTCTGGTGTTTTCTTGAGCTCCGTGTCCTCTTGTAGCATGTCTTAAAAGGGCAAAGAGACTCCTTATACTGAAATGTCTTCTGGCTTTGAGCAACATTACATGGTATATAATTTCTAACAGTTGTCTTATTAGCCTGGAGTCTGATGGGTCATTCATGCTGAAAGTGATTTAAATCGCTGGAAGTCACGAGAGATTTCTTTACTAAATAAGCCATAAGCAGTATGTCAAATGAGTAGGATATCCGAATCCTCAGTACTTATAAAGCAGGAGTTGAAAAATTCCAGGATAGCCTACTGCATATACTCTGAGATTACGAAATGGACTTTTTACTATGCCATGAGGCCACGGGAGTTGGAGCCATCAGATTCAAAACAAAATTTTCGAATGTGCCCTGTCTTCCATTGATCAAACGAACAGTCCGGATTCAATATAATCAAGCTCAGTTGACAGCACTGGCAAAATGTTGATTTTCACAAAAATTAATTATGACTTGAGTTTGCAGTTTAAGAAATTGAACCCATAAATGGCTTACTTTTAGTTGTCTCTGCATATTAAGCAGGGATAAGAAAAACTATTTTAACTAGGGACTAAAAAATAAATGTGTTTTGTATCGAACAGAGACTGTATTGTTTTGTTCTGCTTCTGGTGTTCTGTTACTTTTGTGTATTATGTTCTAAGGGTGGGTGATATACCAGTTGAGTGTTACCAGATTTCTAAAGAAAAAAGGGACCTGGTCTGGAAAAACAAGCTCAAAATAATGCCTCAAAATAAGTGTAAAAGAGCAACAACATTTTTTTCCCATGTACAAATCATAAGTATAGTATACAGAAGTCTATATAAAATAATGTATTTCAAATAAATGTATTCCTAATTGTAACACTGTTAAAATGGGAAAGGAGGAGGTGGGAACCGGCTAAACAATCAATTAAATATTTTATTAGGAACTTAAACAAAAAGACACAAACATTTAACACAAACATGGCAGCTGTACAGTATGTGGCTCTCTCTCTCTCTCGAACTTCCGCATTCCGCTGCACTTATCCCTCTCCTCAGCTTGATTAGCCAGATTGGGGGTTGGGCGTTCTTAGTCATGGCCTGGCCCCACCCTCCTCCTCTATGATGATGATGTTTGTATTTGTTATAGAGGGAAAAACATGAATATTATTGAGAGATAATTGCATTTATGTGTAAACAAGGTGAATACATGGTCTGTTGAAAATGGATTTAAATTATCCAAATCTAAAACTGTATGTGTCCACTTCTGCCTTCTGCGATCTTTGCATCATGACCCAGAACTATTCATTGATGGTTCAACTAGTCAGAGTTGTTAAAGAAGCTAAATTCCTAGGATTACTCTTGGATAACAAATTGACTTTCACCCCACATATAAAATCATTAAGGAACCAATACTTGTAAGATTTGGACATTCTTAGAGTACTGGCTAAATAAAATGGGGTGCAGATTGCACTGTCCTTTTGTGGCTATACAGACTGTTGGTCTGCTCTCAACTAGATTATGGGAGTATAGTTTACGGTTTGGCTCGAAAATCGTTCCTACAAATGCTGAATACTGTACATAAAGGATTGAGACTTGCTTTGCGAAACTTAAGGACTTCTCCTAAACAAAGTTTATACACCGAGGCAAATGAACCACCTCTTCAAATTAGACACCTGAAATTGTCTTTTCAATACACAGTTAAGATAAAGACAAATCAACACAACCCAGCTTACATGCCATTCTTCTATCCACAGTATTTGCATTTGTATGAGACCAGACCCAGCTATATCAGAACATTTGGAATGAGCATCAGACCGCATATAGAAAACTTGGACATAAATCTTGATATTCTAAGCCAGACTACCTCCTGCCCAATTCCCCCTTGGAGTTTAAATAAATTATGCCTCAACCTGGAATTGACTTTGCAATACGAAGGCTGAAAACCTCCCATATATATATCAACAGCATGTCCTTGATGTAAGAAACCTTCACCCCTGCCATAAACCTATATACACTGATTGGTCGAAAATAGACAATCAGGTTTCCACAGCAGCAGTGATTGTTCACCTACACTACGGCATTCGCATCCCAGACCAAAATGTAAATTTTACATCAGAGGCCCATGCTCTCTGGTACTGGAATATATTGAAAATGCAAAAGAGCGGAACTTTATTGTATTCACTGACTCAACATCATGTCTTCAAGCACTGGAATCATTGAAGATGGAATATCCCATTATTGTTAATATATAAATAAAATAAAATCAGCAGCAGAGAAACAATTACAGCATAATCTTTTGTTGTATCGTGGGACATACCGGTCTTCTTGGAAATGAGCAAGCTGACATGATCGCTAAAAAAAGCTCTTACAGAAAGAATTAAAGAGTGCAGAATCCCACCCTTGGACCTCAAGCCCCTATTCAACCACTATATTTTAAATAAATGAGTAACGGAATGGTAAGCATATCTTAATAACCTTTTTGAAATTAACCTGTGGTTGGAATAAGATACATTTATCCCTTCAAATCTATGACCAAGTGGAGTACACAAGGTGTCATATAGGCCACCACACTAGACTGACCCATTGGTATTTATTGAAAGGAGAAGAACCACCAATATGCCAATATTGTAACGCCCCTTTGACTCTGAAGCATGTGCTCCTGATCTGCCCTATATTTTATGTCATGAGACAATGCTTTTTATCTGGAAAAACCTTGAAAGACTTGTTTTATAAGATGTGCTCTTGGAGTTTTTTCTATGTATTGTTTTTGCAAGGTGTGTCTTATTTATGATTTGTTTGATTGCCACCTGGATTTGCCATGAAATAGCCATTGTGCTGATATAGCAATAAACAACAAACAATTCCTAATACTAAATATATGCCCAAAAATATTTCCAAAATATATCTGGCCATTTAATATCAGTTAATAGTCTAAATCTCTCTCATGCATGCAAGCACAAACTGCGTGGGTGTGTTTGGGCTAAACGTCATCTTATGCGGGACAAATTAGTTTTAGACATTTAATAATTATTACATTATTTTATTTTAATTGCAGATCTGCTTCTCGGTCAGAACCAGGCAGCATCAGATCTGTATTAATGCATCATATCTAAAAAATTATTTAGCGCAGACTTGGAAACAACTGAGAAATGTACTTTTAACCTCAATATTTGTCCTTTTATCTGGATTAACCGTGCATGCATACAAGTAATTATTTATAGGTGTCTAAAAGGCCTTCAGCATGTCACAGAGGGCTACTACCACAACGTAGTGTTCAACTACAAAGAGAGACGCCTAGTTTTTGGACAACCAGAAGTGGTGTAATTTTGAATATTTACTGTATTAAACCGTTTAGTCTGAATGTGTGAATGAGTTACCAGTGTTTAAAAATAGCAGATTTACTCCTGAACAATTTAAAGGGACTATGTTACTGTTTTCAGCTACATTCTGCAAAAAAATTCATTCGTTTTCTGTTTTTGTTTTCGTTCCATGGAAAGTTTTCAGTCCTGGATTTTAACACTGAAAAAGTTACACACTTCAGCTTTAAAAAGAAAAAGAAAGGTAGTGAACCATAAGTATTCTGGCTGAATACTAAATACTCTTTCTTAAATGTATTCTGTAAAGTATTACGAATACATCACATAAAAAAGGTAACATATTCAGAATACAAGAATACTTTTAGAATACATATTTATAAAGGCAAGGCACAATTGGAGGAATTATGTGTGATATGTCATTATTATCTTATCTGAACCGCTACAGCTCCACTATTAACATCTAAGTGAATCTGAGTAGCTAGTTTCTTTAAAGTAGATATGGAGTTGGACTCTAATTTTTTTTATGGAAAGTGCCGACAAACAGAAGGCAGTTTGTGTTCAACTACAATATTTAAATATTTTAGCAACATTTTCATCTTTTTCTTAGCCCATTATTTGATTGGACTGACAAAGAATAATAATACATTTTGACACAAAATTAGATAAGAAATGCAGATAAACCATTTTCAAACCAAATTCTTATCTTGAGCTGTCTGTCTTTACTCCGCATTTACACAGAAGCCACATCTGCAGCTGTATAAATGTATTTACACAGCAATAATCGCAGGAAACAAAGTATCATTCTTTACAATTTTCTCATCTCTGCTCCCTCACTTTATCATTTCATCTCTGCTGCTTACATTCTGGCCTCATCACCCTTCATATATTATTTTCTCTTCATTTATTTTCACTTTAATATAATCTAATTTTACTGTGTTCTGTCATTAATATTTAGGACCTTACAGCAATAATGTTGTTGAACCATGGTGCAGTGAGGCTGTCAGGATAGTATACCACGGTTTTATGGTTGTCATGGTAGCCTACATGAAAATGGTAATACCATGGTATTTTTTCTGAAAGTGTTTAGTCTAATGACTTCTTAGTTTAAACAAAAAACAAACTGGCTTTGGCTGAATCAGATCGCTCCGTCAGTTAATAGCAGTATTCTATAAAAATATTAATGTTCTAACACTGAAAGTGACACGATCGTTCCCAGTATAATTAAATAAAAAATGTTTTACTTCTCTCATCATTTAGTCACCCTCATGCCATCCCAGATGTGTATGACTTGCTTTCATTAGCAAAGCACATACTAAGATTTTTAGAAGGATATATACCGGGAGCCCAACCCCAGTACAGTGCACCTGTGAATCGTAGTGGGTCTGGACGCGAATTGCTCTGCTGAATTCGCAGGCCAGAAGGCTAGGGAGGAGAACATCCAGGGAGCAACGCTTAGTGGCTAACCTAGGATAGAAGGTGCACTGGATCAACTTGGTGAAGGGCGCTGTGTTGTGCCCGGTCGGTTGTGCCGCGGTCGGTTGTTGTGCCGCGTTACCGGGTTCTGCCTGACAAAACACGGGACGAGACTGACTCAACCCTGAGATTGTAGAATCTGGCGAAGGTATTGGGTGTTGCCCAGCCCGCTGCTCTGCAGATGTCTGCTAGGGAGGTGCTATTGGCCAGTGCCCACAAGGATGCCACACGTCACGTCGAGTGTGCTCAAACCCGCAAGGGGGCGGGCACGGCCTGGGTCTGGTAGGCCAGAGAGATGGCGTCAATGGCCCAGTGAGTTAACCTCTGTTTGGAGACAGCGTTCCCTTCCCGCCGTCCACTGAAGCAGACAAAGAGCTGCTCAGAACATCTAGAGCTCTGCATGCGGTCCAAATAGATACGCAAAGCACGTACTGGACACAGCAATGAGAAGGCTGGGTCTGCCTCCTCCCAGGTCAGCTTGCTTGCAGGTTCACAACCGGGTCCCTGAAGAGGGTCGTAAGAACCTTGGGCAAGTAGACCGGTCGCAGCCTCAGGATAACGTGAGAATGTGCCAGACCGAACTCCAGGTAGGTGTTGCTGACAGAGAACGCTTGCAGGTCCCCAATGAAACAAGGATTCTTCTCCTGGTACTCCTACTCCTCCCGGGACACGTCTGACTGTCTGGGTCGTCCGTCTCAGGAGCGCTTCGGAGCTTTCCTGGTCCTGGAAGTGGTCCAGAGACAGGGGATGTACGCCACCTGCAAGGTGCTCGACGCTGGGGCTAAGAGCTGTGCCCGGGTTGAGGTGGAGCTACCTGTTGTTTAGCCACAGAGGGACTCCCTCGGCGAGCAGGCGGGGCACGCTGGTTTGGAGGCGCTGCAGCAAGATGTGCCATCTGCTTCTTCACTGCCGAAAACTGCTGGGCGAAGTCATCGACGGTGTCCCCGAAGAGGCCAAGCTGGGAGACGGGGGCGTTGAGAAAGGTCAGTGATGACATCATTCTACAGGCTCTGGAGGGGAGTACCAGGCATTCACGGGATACAAGTGGATCGCAACCGCTCTGTCCACATGGGGGACCTCCGTGTACTGTGGGCCACCCCTCCATCCAGGGTAGTGAGAGCAGACGAGCAGAGGGGTCAGTTCTGGGCAGTAAAAGGTGCCCTCCACGACCGCGTCAGCTTGTCATGCACTTCCGGGAAGAACGGAACCGGGGGGCGTGGCTATGAGCAGCACCCTGACCTAAGGAACCAATCCAGTAGCCGTGTGTCGGAGGTTTCCAATCCTGCCTCGCGCTCACGGCGGCCCGGGAAAGCATAGCGGGCATCTGCCCTTCAGCCTCAGACTGGGCAAGCAGCCCCGAAGGTGGCAGCCCAGACGAGTTATCACCATCAGACGCCGCTGTGACTCTCTCTGATTCAACGGCGATGTCGTCATCCAATTCCGTGGGCTCAAGGGAGAATGCCGGCTAGCCGTGAGGCAAGCCGCACTCATCCCGAGCTCGGACGAAAGCAAGCAAGCGTGCCGGGGGCAGGTGGTTCGTGGGGGTTTACCCGGCGAAACCTATCCCGTCGTCATCCTCAAATCACCTTCATCGACAGCCGGGTCGTCCTAAATCCCATGGGAAGAAGGAATGACGCGAGGGGCGGCTGAAGTGGCTTTCTCTCGTGAGAAAAGAAAGTCGCGGCCGCAATGTTGCCATGGCTATGTTCTCGCACTGAGAACATGAGCCATTCATAAAAAGCTGCCTGCATGTGATCGCAGCCTAGGCACGCGAGGCAGCTTTTATGACCGTCAGAAGTGAAGAGAAATCAACCACATCCAGGAACTATACAGAGGTGGAAAGACATCTTTAAAAAGACGCGTCCTGAAAAGGACATTCAACGCCTGCTGTCTTGCTCTTTTATGAGTGGGAACTCAAATTCTTTTAGAGGAAATAAACTCTTTTTAGGAGGAGAAACACTCTTTCAGGCAATGTTGAAGTGCCCAGGGGCATGGACTGCACAGCGTGCAGAGAGAGAGAGAGAGAGAGAGAGAGAGAGAGAGAGAACACCAACTGGAAACGCGCCGTAGATCCAACAGCAGTGGTTATCGCCAGTAGAGTTGAGTGGAACAGTGGCGAACTCAGCTTGCTGTTGCACAACCTTTCGGCTCCGAACAAAAATTCTGACTGACACTCGCTGCCCCGCTTCCCTTTATAACCGTATGTCTGGGGGCATGCAAATTCTGTCTGTCAACTTGACATTGGCCTTTTCTCAAGTTCAGAGGTACGTTTGGTGTCCCAGGAACACCCCTTGTGTCACTTCTTGCGACACAACTTCGAGTGAGTGACAGAAGGGGAACTTTGTTTACTCTGCTAAAGAAAGTAAAGTCATACACATCTGGGATGGCATGAGAGTAAATGATGAGAGAATTTTAATGTTTTGGTGAACCTTCAACTGAAAGATTTCTACACTGCAGGTGTGCGATGTTGGAAAAGCTGTCGCAATCAATTATTATTATTTGTATTAATTTACAACACAATACAGAGTGGATATTTTATCTGACCTGTTACTCGTCTGAGACTCCAAGTTGATATTCCGGGGCAAATTCAAAACAAAATTTTTGCTCCCTTAAAGGGCACTGATTCGGGGAGGGTACGCCACTCAAAACCTTGTTCCAATCCAATTGAAAGTGAGAAAATGTATTGGCCCTTCCCTATGAAGCGTACATTCATACAGTAATTACGTTTTCCCATCAAAGTACCCATTTCAAGGGCTCTTCACCTCGGAATGAGTAGGGCATATGGAGGATCACTTGCGGTTGGAATCCACCCCCAATCTGCTGTAGTGTGCACTTTTAAAAGTACCTCTGCTTAATTTTCTATAATAGGCAGGCAATTTTCAAAGAAATCTCAAATAACGATTAACTGTTATTAGTGAGATTATTACAAGATTTTATTTAGTTTTATTTAACTATTTTAATTTAATTATTAAAATGTCTCCCCTTTTTCTTGATGAACAGAAGGGCACCTTTACATTTGTGAATGAAAGGGGCAGGGCCTTGCGCCCCTGCTGCCCTCTTCTGTGCAAGCCACAGCCGACTGCATAATCATGCACAGCTGACGGCATGCTGATTATGAAAATGTGCCGGTGCAGTTGCCAGATATTTAATCTGGGAATCATTTACTTCATACATGAATAAGACATAGCATTTTTTTGATGACCGCATCCATTTTTAAAGTATCCCAAAAACACAACCTATGTTATTGTCTTTTCAAATTATCCAAATTTGTTGTGAGACGCGAAACTGACAACACTGCACACACCCTGCTGCTGTTGCTCTACAGGAAGAGAGAGTATGTAGTGTGCACTTGTGCGCTGTTAAGAAAAACTGTTTTTTGACAACTGATTGACAAACATTTTCTTACACATCTGCTCTAATTGTGTTCATTATGAGAGAAGTATTCCAAAAGTATTCTACAAATTTTTTTTGAAAAGTTACTGGATTCTGAAGACAGTTGCTTGAAATATAGCTTGATGCTGCTTTGGTTCTGCGTAAATGAAATGCAACATCAGAGCAGCCTTAAACTATGTTGTCATGATAGAGCATATCTTTCATAATTTAGTTTCTTATTTAAAAGTATTATTTCATTTTTCCATTCATTTCCTATTTCTAAATTCACAATTTTATATTTTAAAACATTCATCTAATAACATTGTTTATGCAGTTGTAATTGCTGTGTTAATGCATTTATGCCACCTCTGAGCAGCATTAAACAGTCTGTGTAAATACTACAAGCACTTCAGATTCACCTTCTGTGCCACCTTTGCTCATTTAGCTGGAAATCACCAGCTAGCATTGAAAATGATTGACTGATACCTTTTTTATACTGCCAGTGACTTGGTCGATGCATGTCATCAGTCACTGTACCTGTTGGGTGCTAGTAGACGTTCCAACTTCTGGTTGCCATAGTAACATTTATGTTCATAAGTACAGTTTTGATGTTGTTGTCGTCCATGTCATTCCATGTTGACTTCGAATCAATTTTTATGTCGTTAAAATTAAACATTCTGAAAGTAAAATGTATATATAAATTGCACTAGTGCATAATGAATCATATCAAAGATGAATGTGAATCAACGCATGCTGTTGGTCCTTGTGGCCGTCTATTTGTGATAGAAAGCGCAAATGCCGGGCTGGGTCTGGGTCCGCAAACACGCAATCAACTGTCATATATGCAACACCCATCTCATGTATGCTTTTCCACACACAATGTTTTAATATTTGCCAGCATTCGCCAACTCTTTACAAAAAATAAACGAGTTCCGGTTGATATATTACGCATGTTGCTGGTAGCGCAAAAAGGTTTCTAAGGTTGTCCCTTGACTTCAGACATTTAGCATTTTCCCCTGACTCTAGGTAACTAACACAGCAATTTAAAAATGTTATGAATCAAATAGTTCTTCATAACCAACACATCATGTGAAAAGGTGTATTGTCATTTAGAACAAAGTTTGCTCAAAACAAAGGTGTTTTTGTGTTTGTTGCAGTGGTAACAGCTTGCTAGAGCAAACTATAAGGAAAACTTGTGCCAGCTGCTAAACACCTGGAGTTCCACCTACTTTGAGGCTGATAACTAATTCTGGTTACATTGTCAGTTAAGATCAGTCAACATGAACACACCAATGTGCAGTTATTTGCAAGGTGGTGCAAACTTACTTACATCTGTATCATCGTTTGCATAGAAACATTTCCAAGAACATGTCATGCCATTTTTTTGTTGTTGTTTTAATTAGTCTACAAAAGGAGTTCAATGTACTCAAAAACTCTGAAGTGCCCATTCACACTTTTGTTTGTTATGCTGCTTCACTCATGTGCCATCTGCAGCTAAAAGCCATTCACACATCTGCCCAAAGTGATAAATGCCTATCATCATTCTTTTGTCTGTATTCTATCCATTTACACTCGTTTATACACCATCTTTACTCTAGTATAAGTGTCATCATAAATTACAATAACAAACCAGTGCATATAGCTAGCTAAGCTATCAGCTACTCAATAGATAAAATAGTTAAGATAAGCTAAAAGCTACACCTCAGAGAAAGTATCAAGTTACACTACAAGCTATACGCCAAAAATAGCTTTCTATATTTACGCTACTTTTGTCAACCAGATGCACAGAACATACTGTCAAAGACAAAACATCTAAAAGACTGATTCACATGATGTTTATTAAATGTATGCGCTGGAAGCTGTTCAGAGGCCAAATTCCTTGTGTGTGTGAGCATCCCTGGGCAATAACACTCCAATATTTGATGGTATCAGATGGTAATACCATGATACTCTGATATACAACTAATATATTTATGGACCAATCTGTATATACATGGTTCTTCAAAATACTTCAAAGAAAATCATGGTAATGCCATAGTACTTTTATATACGGTTACCATATTCATAGTATTGTTTTTACATGGTGCTTCAAAGTTATTGAAAGTATACCATGGTAATGTGCAATGTGATTACTCAAAACATTGTATTTACAGGGAGCTCCCTGGTAATGGTACTTGTCCAAAAAAAAAAAAAAACATGGCAATGCCATGGTGCTTTTATGTGTGTTTTGATACTCTTAGTTGGAATATGTCTTTACCTGCAGTGCCGTTTACAAGCTGCACACGTTTTAGTTTACACTGGCAAACAATAGGACGCATTTGCAGGTTTCGTTTCCTTTGAATGTTGACAGGGTCAGACTGGCCACAGGGAGCACTGGGCGTTTTCCTGTTGGGCCGCTGGGTAATTTTGGCCGGCCTGCTGTTGCACAAGTAACGGCCCATCCTTCAGGCGATATAGGCGGCCGCCCTGGGCTCAAATATGCCTGCGCAGACCTCATAACAAAGAGAAAATGTTTTAAACTCTGCAAGACAAGCCAGTTCAATGGCTTTTATTGTGAAATAATGTAATGGCTTTTATTTTGAAATTATTTTCACATCGGAGTGCATACAGTGGTAGCCATAAATATTGGCAACCTTGGTAAATATGAGAAAAGAAGGCTGTGAAAAATATATACTTATTGTTTATCCTTTTGGTCTTTCATTCAAAATATTCACAAAACATCTATCCTCAAATAGATATCAAACAATTCCAAACACAACACAAGTTTTATCAAAAACATATATTTTTGTGGCAATACATTGTGCAACCTCCCTTTGCCAAGATCTGAGTCTGAGTCTTCTCCTATAATGCCTAATGAGGTTGGAGAACACATGGCAAGTGATCTGAGACCATTCCTCCATACAGAATCTCTCCAGATCTTTCAAATTCAGAGGTCCACTCTGGTGGACTCTACTCTGCGGTTCATTTCACAGGCTTTCTATGGGGTTCAGGTCATGGGACTGGGATGGCCATGTTAGGACCTTGATTTTGTTGTCAGTGAACAATATTTGTGTTGATTTTGTTGTGTGTTTTGGATAATTGTCCTACTGGATTATCCAACCACTGCCCGTTTGAATCTTTCTGGCAGAGGTAATCAGGTTTTGATTTTGTATCCGTTGGTATTTAATAGAGTCTATGATGCCATGTGTCTGAACAAGATGTCCAGGACCTCTGGCATAAAAAACATCCCCACAACATTAAAGATCTACCACCATATTTAACCGTGGACGTGAGGTATTTTTCCAAATGGCTACCTCTCTGTGTGCACCAAGTTCAACTATGGTGTTTGCTGCCAAAAAGCTTTATTTTTGTTTCGTCTGACCATAGAACCCGGTCTCATTTGAAGTTCCAGTAGTGTCTGGCAAACTGAAGACGCTTGAGTTTGTTGTTGGATGAGAGCAGAGGATTTTTTCTTGAAACCCTCCCAGACAACTTGTTGTGAAGTAGGTGACGTCTGATTGTAGGTTTGGAGACTTTCTGACCCAAAGACCCATCTTATTCTTGCAATTCTCCAGCTGTGATCCTTGGAATTTTTGGCCACTTGAACCATCCACTTCACCATGCGTTGAGACAATATAGACACCCATCTTCTTTCAGGCCGATTCATAATATCTCCAGTTGATTGGCACTTCTTAATTATTGCCACGATGATGGAAATGGGTATTTTAAATGCTTTAGCTATATTCTTATAGCCACATCCCATTTTGTGAAGCTCAACAACCCTTTGCTGCACATCATAACTTACCCATTGTGATGAATGACTTGAATGAATTTGGCCTGTGTGTTACATCATATTTATACCCCATGTGAAACAAGAAGTCATGGCTGAACAATTTCATGAACCTTGTTCCCCAGGTGTACTAAAAAAAATTAAATATGAATGGGAATATACTTCAGATATATTTTACTCAAGAATTTCTAGGGGTGTCAGTAAATGTGGCAAACGTCTTTTAGACAAAAATATTTAATTATGAGATTTATTTCCCCCTTTCAATTAGCTTACTTCAATTAAAGGTTAGATTTTTATGAACATTTTGAATGAAAGATCAAAAGGATAACAATTAAGACATATTTTTCACAACATTCTTTGCTCATTTACCAAGGGTGCCAATATTTTTCGCCACCACTGTATCCTTATGAGTATAAGTATTAAGAGTATATATTAAGTATAAGATGTGCTCTGAATAAATCACTAAATGACAAATAACTGCAAGTTACAACAAATACAATAACAGTAGTGTATATAAAATCTGCAAACAGTAAAGCTATGAGCAGTACATTAGTGTTTTCCAACCTTTTTTCTGCCACGGCACACTTTTTACGACTAAAAAAATTCTACGGCACACCACTATCCCACATAGGCTAATCATCATCAATATTTTTCCTTTTCAAGAACTTGTCCATGTTTTCTGTCAGTCTTAGTAACGTGTTTACTTGTAATGTTTGAAATTCGGCTATGCAAAAAACAACAAACAAAAACAAGTCACATACAGTGTGTGCGTTAGACTATATCATCGTCCATCATTTTGACAAACAGTGTCTCAAAAATTCCATAATAATCTATTATTACCCATCATTTTAATTTTCATATTTTAATGATAATAAGATATTTAATAGCTTTTATTTTAGTTCACATTTTGAATCACGATCTTACAGGATGAGCATAAAGCAGATTATATATTTATTTATTTATGAAGAGAACAGATGAACAACAGAGACACCACACGAAGCAGATGAATGTTTTTTTCCCCGCAGTGACAGCGGAGGCCACTAAAACACGACATATGAACAACACAATTGTGGCAGGGCGGAGGGCGTGATCCTACGCACCCGGTCCCGTATTAGGCTAATCAAGCCTCCGAGGTATAAATGTCGACTGCAGAGTGTCGTGCGGGAGAGAGAGAGATCGTTAGCGGACAAGTCCGTCATGTGTGTGTCTTCTTTTAAGATTCTCATTAAAACTATTATTTATATTGAAAAGCCGGTTCTCGCCTCCTCCTTTCCATTGAATACCGTTACACTGGTGCCGAAGCCCGGGAAGGAGGAGGGATACGCCATAGTAGAGTTCTCGCCACTACCGTCCACCCCAACGGAGCAGCCGCGGCCATCTGCTGGGGGACGAGGAGCCCAGCCGCCTGAACGTGGACGATGGACGCCGACCGCGAGGGGAGAAGGGGCTCCTAGCTGACCGCCTGGAGCGGTCAGGGCCGCTGCCAGGGGCGCAGGAGTCACCTACCAGCCGCTGAAACGCGGTGGGGTTTAAGACCGCCGACCGCGAGCGGGGAGGGGCTCACTGGCGACCGCCTGGAGCGAGAGGACCTCTGCCAGGGGCGGGGGAGACCCCTTCTGTTCCCCGAGAACGCGCCGGGGTGTTTTGTCCGCCAGGGGCTGGAGGACTGCCTCGGATCCACCCGGAGAGGCGCGGCTGTCGTCCAATAAAGGGTGGAGGAGTGGCCGAGGAACAAGCTGCGGCGTATCGGAGAACTGGCGAGTAAGAGTTTTTTGTTTTTTTTCATCTCTCTCTCCTCTCTCTCTCACTGTCGCTCTGCGTTGGCCTTTATCCTCTTTTAAATTGTACAGTTTTTGGGGGGTACTACACTGTTACATGATGTACCCCCCATTTTAATTATTTCTGTTTCCCTCCCCTTGTCCCCTCCCTCGTCCAGGTAGATGGGGATGACCTGCCGGCAGACAGCGCGGAAGGTGCGCCCTCCCCCAGGGAAAGGGGGGGAGGGGTGTACGTCAGGCCGGGGGCTCCCCAGCCTGAGAGAACGAGGGAGGAATGTGGCAGGGTGGAGGGCGGGGCCGGGTCGTGATCCTACACACCCGGTCCTGTATTAGGCTAATCAAGCCTCCGAGGTATAAAGGTCGACTGCAGGGTGTCATGCGGGAGAGAGAGATCGTTAGCGGACATGTCCGTCATGTGTGTGTTTGTCTCTTCTTTTCTGAAAAGCCGGTTCTCGCCTCCTCCTTTCCATTGAATACCGTTACAACAATATTACAAAAACAAATACAATTGAACTATGAACAAAACACGTAAAAAAATTTACTAAAAAAGAACTCAATCGACAACTCAAACCTTCCGCCTGGTCTGCGTCGACTTAAACGGTGTGCTCACTTGTACGTAATCAAATGCATCGAGGGAGACTGATGCTGAGGCAATTGTCATTAGATTTTGTGTCTTTGCCTCGGACAGACGACTCCTCGTGTCAGTTTTAATTTGGTTCTGGAGGCTGAACCCCACGTCAAACACCGCATTGCCCTCCACATGACAAGAGTTGCAGAAAGCATCACAGAGGGGGCGATTTTACGAGTTTTACTAAAAACACTTAACACATTAGTCATTGCGCTTCACAATCACAAAAGTGACCGATTATGGTTTCAAAATGGCACATTTCTCTGAAAGTTTGGATCCCTGAAATTAATATTTTTTTTTCACGCATTTATTTATTTTGTGGAATTTGATCATTTTCCATGGCACACCTGACAATCAGTGGTTGGGAAACACTGCTCCAGACAGAACTGGTGTAACCGAGTCAGGTTTTTAGGCCTCCTTGCTCGCACATTCTTTTTCAGTTCTACCCACAAATGTTCTATCGGACTGAGGTCAGGACTTTATGATGGCCACTCCAATACCTTGACTTTGTTGTCCTTAAGCCATTTTGCCGCAACTTTGGAGGATGCTTTGGGTCATTGTCTATTTGGAAGACCTATTTGTGACCGAGCTTTAACTTCACGGCTGATTTTTTAAGATGTTGCTTCAATATATCCACATCATTTTCCATCCTCATTATGCCATACATTTTGTGAAGTGTACCAGTCCCTCCTGCAGCAGAGCACCCCCACAACATGATGCTGTCATGGCCATGCTTCACATTTGGGATGGTGTTCTTCGGCTTTCCTTCAAACATAATGATGGTTATTATGGCCAAAATGTAAAATTTTAGTTTCATCAGACCAGAGGACATTTCTCCAAAAAGTAAGATCTTTGTCCCCATTTGCTTTTTTTGGCAGTTTTGAGCAGTGGCTTTTTCCTTACTGAGCAGCTTTTCAGGTTATATCAATATAGGACTTGTTTTTACTGTGGATATAGATACTTGTCTACCCGTTTTCTCCAGCATCTTCACAAGGTCCATTGCTGTTGTTCTGGGATTATTTTGCACTTTTCATACCAAACCATGTTCACCTATAGGAGACAGAATGCATCTTCTTCCTGAGCAGTATGATGCTGTGTGGTCTCATGGTGTTTATACTTGCATACTATTGTTTGTACAGATGAGCGTGGCACCTTCAGGCATTTGGAAATTGCTCCCAAGGATGAACCAGACTTTTGAAAGTCCAAAAGAGAATTCTGAAGTCTTGGCTGATTTCTTTTGATTTTCCATGATGTCAAGCAAAGAGGCACTGAGTTTGAAGGTAGGCCTTAAAATACATCTACAGGTACACCTCCAATTGACTCTAATTAGCCAATTAGTCTAATTGGCTAATTACCTAAAGGCTTGACATAATTTTCTGGAATTTTCCAAGCTGCTTAAAGGTAGAGTTAATTTAATGTATGTAAACTTCTGACCCACTGTAATTGTGATTATAGTCAATTAAAAGAGAAACAATCTGTATGTAAACAAATGTTGGAAAAATTACTTGTGTCGTGCACAAAGTAGGCTAAATGACTTGCCAAAACTATAGTTTGCTAATATGAAATCTGTGGAGTGGTTAAATTTTATTTTTTTAATGACTTCAACCTAAGTGTGTGTAACCTTCTGACTGTTCAACTGTAATATATTATTATTATACTTGTTGTTACCACAACAATAGTTTATTTGCACTTCTGGAAAAAAGTTGAAAGGTGATTAAGATAAAAAAAATATTTTGAAGATATATTGAAGAAAAAAGTCTCCAGACATATTATTTATCTGAGCTATAAATTGCTTATTTTAGTGCTTTCTCTAAAAAAAATCCACTCATCACATTTACAGTGGTTTTATAAGTTTTGACAATATTTGCACTGGTGGGGCCCATTGTCATGACTATCAGTCAATAGAAATTTATTTTTTCCAACATAAAAATTTGAAATTGAGCCTGTGTGTTATGTTATGGTGTGGTGTGTTGTGTTGTCTGGGCCAATTTTTTGTCCCAGTCCGCCCCGATTGTAGGTAAATATCTACTGCACTCATCTTTATTTTTCACGTTTTAAAGTATTTCATTAGTGTGTGGGCGAGTGAAAACTGCTGGAGATAGTAAACACTGGGTACATGGCATTATGTAGTGGTGTAGCTTTTATCAACACTACATCACTATCTAATCAATAATATAGCTTCGCTTCTGAAAAACTACTTGATCTTAAAACTAGCAAAGCTACCACTTCGCTACTCAGAAATGTAGTTAAGCTAAAAGATTCACTATCTGTAGCGCAGCTACTGCCCTTCAAGGCATACTATGGCCATGTCTAAAGTGCAAGCATATTATTTCCATGAATGTAGAATGTAAACATGACAAATGAAACATTATCTACATCATTAATTACTTTAAGGCATCATCGATTCGAGTGGTTAAAACAATATCTTCTGCCGATCTTGTTTGAATTCTACTTATAGAATGAGGCATAAATTAATTGATAACACATTTTAATGTTACATTAATAAGGTTTTACATGTAATGTTGTGCATCCTCATATTTAAATGATCCTCTGAACACCTACCACAGTGGCATGGTCAGTGTCAATGTTAGCAAACAGTAAACCGTTGCCCAGCTGTTTTGAACGTTTTTTTTTTTTGTCTCTGAGTGAAGAACGAAGCGTGAGTAAGCCAAGGCCTTAATAGAAATATCACCACTGTGTCAATTTTGGGGCACAAACAAAATAACATGCTAGATATTTTTTGTGTGTTTTACACCTGTCAAAGTCTTCATAACATTTTTATTGATACAAGACTAACAGGGCTCAAACAGATCTAAAAATGTACAGCTATTGGATAACTAGTTGGTCATATCTTGACCGTTTTAACAATTGGATAGCATAGCAACACTTTTGTGAATGCAAGTCCTTATCGGGTATCTTTGGTACCATCACTCAGCTGTAGGTGTTCCTAAGCCCTTTGAGGCTGGAGGATTGGGCCAAGAATGGGCAGGCTGAGGAACAGCTGGGATCATCTTCTCCAGGAGGTTCATCATTCGATCCTGAAGCTGGAGGCTCTGCACCTGCAGGAAGTTTTGCTGATGCATAACACGGCGAACTTCGTGACATGCCTCTTCTACGGCACGGCTTAACCTGCGTTGTTCCTGCAACATTGCGTCCAGGACACGCAGCTTCTTTCGTCGCAGTGACACATGTGACAGTCTCCGCCTCTTGCGTGGCTGCGACCTGCAGAAGTATAACCATGTAGTTAACATTCCAAGATCATATATTTATGAAATGTATCTGTGATGTGAACTTGATCAATTGTTACCTTTTCTCAAAAGAACTTTCAGAGTTATCTGTTAGATCTTCGTTCTCATCATTGATGTCTCTGTCTTCTGAGGAACCAGTGTACTCTGGTAGAAACCCACTTGGTAGAGCTGACTGGGGCGCAGAAGATTCAAGTTGGGAGGTGGAAGGGCCAGATGTTGGAAGATTCTGTGGACTCATTTGGCTTTGCTCTGGTATCTTTGACAAGATCCTCTCAATAGATTTGTAGTAAGGCCAGTCAGGTACACCATTCCCACCACTGGCTGTGTACTTCAGCTTCCTGTTAAAGTGTTGTTAAAATTTTTCTGGGGTTAAGTACAGTACATATTTTGTTTTTTCTGAAACAGAACAGAGTATAAATATTAGGAGTCAGTCATTGCTGCACCAATTGTATTGCTCATTTGGCTGTTTGCCCTGCATCAATATTTAAAGTTCTATGCCATAGTGACTTTTGTGTAACGGTATAAACGTTTTTTACTATGGTATTTTTGGGAACTTGCAAGGTGATTGGTTAACCTTAATAACCAAAACTGGTGTGAAACTGTATCCTAACCAGACGAGATAAGATTCCAGCAACAAGCCATTTTTCTTTCTACACTGGATGCAATGTAGCTGCGCGATGCGGTGGGGATCTCTGACATTTTCATTCCACGACAGTACCCAAAGTGCTAAATACTAAATCACACACATTCGCAGCGTCCTTAGCGGCCTGACTTCCCAGGCCCGCATCATGTGTGGGGAAGGCGGCCCGGCCTCTAGCCTATCGGCGGTGAGCATTTAATCCGTCTGGGGGTCCAAGGTGTGGGTCCAGCAGCGCATCCACTCGTCTGAACCCTGCCAGCTTTGGTCCTGGGTGTGCAGGGATGCCAGTGTGTGCTTATTATGCACCTCTTCTCGCACTCCTGCCCAACTCCTGTCGTGAGCCTGGCTGAAGGGCGGCCCTAAGAGGCGGGGTGACAATGAAGAGGTGGAGGGGTGGGTCATTCTGCCACATCTCCCCCCGCCCAAGCGTCACCCCGTCGGCACCTCCTACCATGCTTGTATCCAACTATGGAGTTCAGAGCCGGAGGTACACACTCTTTAGTCGCCCACACATGAATGCTACTTCCTCAACCAGGCTCTACAGTTGGCGTGGACGTATGTGGGATACCTCTCCGGGCCAGCTCTCACTCGCACCCGGGTGGGAACAGAGAAAAACACGAATTAATATGACCACCTCAGCCAGCCACAGGGTAAATGCTTATTAAATGCCACTTACCCTTGCTGCTGCAGCTAGGAGGCCATCCCTTTCTTTTCTCTGTCCCATTCCGGGCTTTCCATCTTACCGGCTAATGAGAGGAAAAGTGACGTCACTGTTGGTGCCCAACTGTGCCGTCTCTGCACACAAAAGTACCCGCAAACTCCACCACTGGTGCGGGGTGAGCAAGAGACAGACACAGTGGGTGTGGTGTCCAGCCTCAGAGAGGTATTTATTGGAAATAATAATAAATGTGAAAAGTCCATAAAGGGGATAGTAAAGTGTCCAGGTGGGAAAAGATGTTCATAACAAATGGGGGAATCTGGCATCCTCGCGGTGAGATGAAGGGCGGGGTAGTGTCTATGGAATGGCCCAGACATGAGCTGGGTCCGTCAGTAGCTCACGCTCCCCTCCAGGGTCCACAGCGTGAGGGGCGGCGGCATCCTTGGCGGCCTGACTTCCCAGGCCCACGGCAGGTGTGAGTGGAAGTCGGCCCGGCCTCTAGCCCATCAGCCGCAACGTGAGCTGTTCTCCCCCGGCAACTCATTGAATCCATCCGGGTGTCCGATTAGCGGGTCCGGCGGCACGTTCACTCATCCGAACACTCCCAGCTCTGGTCCTGGCCTTGCGAGGATGCCAGTGTGTGTACCCATGGAGATTTGAAGCCGGCTGCCTGAGAAGAGGTGTGCTCTGCATTTTAAAGACAGCGGTGATGAAGCATTATTCACATCAGGTGTGCTGCTTTCACCGTTGTCAGAATGAGGCTTATTAATTATGCACCTCTTCTCGCTCTCCTGCCCAACTCGCATCGTGAGCCTGGCTGAAGGGTGGCCCTAAGAGGCGGAGCGATGATGACGAGCCGGAGGGGCGGATCATTCCGCCACATTATGTCAATCAGGCAACGGAACAAACGCTCCCACAAAATCTTTGCCAAACGGAATTTGCACATCGCAAATTTCTGCCATAATCAATGTACACAAACATCTCTTTTAAGTCAAATCAGTTTACTGCCTGCTTTCTTTGGACAGTAATAGCGCAATGCTTAATGAATGGGTCACCCCAAAATGAAAATTCTCTCATAATTTACTCACCATCATGCCTGTTTATGACTTACTTTCTTAAAAGATTTTTAAAATAATATTTCAACTCTGTATGTCCAAACAATGCAAGTGAATGGTGACCATAACTTTGAAGGTCCAAAAGGCTGCATAAAAGTAATCCATAGGACTCCAGTGTTTAAATCCATATCTTCTTAAGCAATATGATAGGTGTGGGTGAGAAACAGATTAAAATGTAATTCCTTCTTTAAATGTAAACATACACTTTCCCTTCCACATTCAGCCACCTACTGGTTGGGGCTGGTCAAAAGTGGAGATGTAAATATTGATCTGTTTCTCACCCACACCTATCATATTGCTTCAGAAAACATATGGATTCATATGGATTACATTTAGGCCCTTGTTTTTCTGGTCACCATTCACGTGCATCGTGAGGACCAACAGAGCTGAGATATTGTTCTAAAAATCTTCATATGTGTTCTGCAGAAGAAAAAAGCCATACACATCTGGGATGGCATGAAGGTGAGTAAATGATGATAGAATATACATTTTTGGGTGAACTGTCCCTTTAATTATGCCAGGCAAAAAGCATGGAATTTCATGGTTTGAGGGTAATCTAAACTTAATCTAATTTACATAGAAAGGAGGTGTGTTTGCACAGAAAAAAGGACAATTACTTAATTTACATTCTCAAGATGCATCACTAATTCAGCAAGGATTGATCCTGCTGAAACTAGATTGCAATGGGTAGTGAATTTGCACTAAGACACCAAATACAAAAGTGACAACTGTTATGTTAATTCACCCCTAAATCTGCTAAATAAAATGGCTAGTAATGAAGCTCCAGTAGTCCAATGCCAGCCCTATTCCTTGCCCTTAACTGATGAAAGTCCTTTTTTTTTTTTTTTTAACCGTGCATTATATATTTCCTCCTGATCTACTGGAGTCTACAGCAGAGACCACTTAAGAGGTGTAGCCAATACTGATAATGCATCACTGAAAGCAATGTCTATGTGCCTGAGAAGACAAACAAAAGCATATCTTGGAGTCACAGTTGTATTTGTAAAGTTTACATGATATATTGCATACTGTGTGTGCAATATGTATGTCAGTCACTAACCTACAGCATTTTTTGCACAGTAAGGTTACATCACAATCAGTAGGTGATGTAACATGAAAGTGATTTAAATCACAAGGAGTGCTTGGTTGAATATTTTCATTCTTTGTTGCTACAAGAATTCAATTTGATATAGACTTTGTGGAGTTAACATTCAGTTAAACGCTGTCAATGTATAACTTCACTGCAAGTTCATCCAGTTCAGAAGTCCACAATTGCTGTCCTCCAAATGCTTTCCTCTTGCTCAAATAATTTCTTGTTCAGGCACATTTCGACCATTTGATAGGCCTACTAATTACAAAGTTGTTAAAGTAGACACCTTAGTACTGAAAACCATGTCACTGAAAAGTATGATTACAAAGTCTTTGAAAGTGGCTTTTACACAGACAAAAAGATGCACTTCCACAATTTACAATTATTATAAATACTTGCCTGAATTGGAAAGTCATGTTGGTGATTTTCATCTTGATCTCCTCTCTGTGCCGATGCTCCCCACTTAAATCATAAAGTTGCTTAGCCATTGTCTCGTAGATCTTAGCATTGCGCTTAGCCTTCTTTAGCTCTGTTACATACTCTTCCCAAATATACACAAGAGCTTTCATCTCTGAATCCGTCCAGTTACGAGCTCTCCTGTGCTTCTCATTATATCCTGGCACAGTGTAACTATAAAAGTCTTCAGAAGCCATTTTAAACAGACTATGTTTCTTTCTCTCTGGTTTATGATTTAAGCTGGTTTCTTGCTCAGAGCTGTCTGTTTTCCTGTGCTTACTTTGCTTTCTCAAGCATGTGCTTGTGTGTGAGAGAGAGAGGCCTCTGCAACCCTTCCCCCCATGCTTAGTTAAGAGGCCTCAAAATGGATCCTGGAAGGCTGGAGCAATCGCTTTAAAAGCTTTTAAAGAGGGAAGTTCGTCACCATGATGTCAAGTTACCCTGGCAACAGCCCGCTAAGGCCCTCCTCTTCAAACCAAACCCCTTCCCCTTCTCCTGTACTCTTTTGTCTCTGTCAGTCTGCAGCAAAAAGCTTTTAGCTGAAAGCCAATGAAGTGGGTCGGGCATGCGGAAAATCTACATGTGAAATACAACTCCTCTGGGGCTTAAAGCACCAGAGTGCACTGTTGCCTAGGCGACGGGTTTCACTCCAGGCCACTTAGTCCATTTATGAGTTTAAAAGCTTTTAATAGAGATGGACTGGACTGATGTTGGAGACAAAGTGCATTTCCACAATGAAACGAAAGAGTCATTGAAAAATGGATAGAAAAATAATCATGTCATTTCAAGAAACATCTAAATATCTCTTCACATGCTGTGCAAACGTGGCTCAAAATTGTTAACATAGTTTCTGAATGCAATATAAATAGCTTATGCTGTTTTTGAAAGGAAAAAAAAAGAATACCTCTTTTTGGTCTTATTAGTGAATAAATGAAAAAAAAATATATATGTAAAAAGCAAGCAATCATGTCAGCTTGGATATAATACATTTGTAAAAACCTATCAATATAAAGTCCCGGGGTTCTACAAAATCTGTTTTTGAAATGTGCATATCTGATTTCTGGGCTTGTTGCTGAATGAGGCTTGTTTTGGTTTACTGAAGACGGTCCCACCACTTTCTCTCCAACCCCACCCAAGTGTTTTAGATTACCTCTTTATTCACAAACGACGGGGATCCTGGCACAAGCATTGGGGGTAGTGCTTTGGGGGCAGGGTTCTCTTGTGCACCTTTTTACGGATTACCAGCTGATATGACACATGGTGGATGTTTGTCTTTATGGCTTACTCCGTGTTAACTGCATTATGTACTTTGGCCCATCTGTCTTGACGTATCACAACCAAGTTGTTAACACCCTCAGCTTCACATCCAACTGCACTCAGTTAAGGGTTAATGATATTTTTGGGGAAAGTAATCACTTTGAATCTATCCTATGAAATTGTTTCCTTACAGATGCAATTGAATTCTTAATTTATACACACACACACACACACACACAGATGTTTTTCCCCCAGAGACATAAGCTTCCAGTGCACAAACATTACCACAAGTATTTATAGAATACGCAATAGGACAATAAATATGTATATATATATATATATATATATATATATATATATATATATATATATATATATATATATATATATAAAAACAAATCTGTTATAAACAGAAGCAAGGGAATGTAATTACAGAAGAGGTATGGTATGTTGGATAAATATAAATAGACTTAACTGTGTATTGCACATAATTATTGCTCAATGGGGCAGTTTTAACTGTTCATGAGATGGATCGCCTGATAGAAAATAACTGTTCCTGTGCCTAATGGTTCTTGTGCTCAGAGCTCTGTAGCACCTGCCAGAAGGAAACAGTTCAAAAAGGTTGTGGGCTGGGTGAGTGGGGTCCAGAGTGATTTTTCCAGCCTTTTTCCTCACTCTGGAATTGAACGGTTCTTGAAGGGGGGCAGGGGGCAACCAATAATCCTCTCAGCAGTCTGAACTGTCTTTTGTAGTCTTCTGATATCCAATTTCGTAGCTGCACCAAACCAGACAGTTATTGAAGTGCAGAGGACAGACTCAATGACTGCTGAGTAGAACTGTTTCAGCAGCGCCTGTGGCAGGATGAACTTCCTCAGCTGGTGAAGGAAGTACAACCTCTACTGGGCATTTTTAACAATGTCAATGTGGTTCTCCCGCTTCAGGATGAGATGATGGTGACCAGGAACTTGAATGATCCACTGCTGCCACAGTGCTGTTTAGAATGGTAAGGGGGATCAGTGTTGGGGTGTTCCTCCTAAAGTCCACAATCATCTCCACCGTTTTGAGCGTGTTCAGCTCCAGGTTGTTTTGAATGCACCAGTGAGCCAGCCGTTCAACCCCCTTTCTATATGCAGACTCATCATCATCAAGGATGAGGACGATGACAGTAGTGTTGTCTGCAAACTTCAGGAGCTTGACAGAGGGGTTTTGGCAGTGCAGTCATTTGTATACAGGGAGAAGAGTGGTGGGGGAGCACACATCCCTGCGGGGCACCAGTGCTTATGGTAAAGGTGCTGGAAGTGAATTTCCCCATTCTCACTAGCTGCTGCCTGTCCGTCTGAAAGCTGGTGAGCCATTTAAAGATAGACGTGGGAACAGAGAGAGTTGGTGTAATTTAGTTCTGGAGAATAGCTGGGATGATGGTTTTGAAAGCCGAAATGAAGTCCACAAAAATGATCCTTGCATATGTCTCTGGTCTGTCCAGATGTGGCAGGATATGATGCAATCCCATGTTGACTGCATCATCCACAGACCTGTTTGCTCGACAAGCAAACTGAAGGGGATCTAGAAAGGGTCCAGTGATGTCCTTCAGGTGGGCCAACACCAGTCTCTCAAATGACTTCATGACCACAGATGTCAGTGCGACAGGTCTGTAGTCATTAAGTCCTGTGATTTTTGGTTTCTTAGGGACAGGGATAATAATTGAGCGTTTGAAGCAGCATGGGACTACACACTGCTCCAGTGACCTATTGAAGATCTGTGTGAAGATGGGTCCATTTATTTAGATATTTTTCTTCTTCTTAAAGAAGAAGTTTTGTAGCTAATATATATATATATATATACCAATTGCCACAACATTAAAACTGCCTGTCAAATATTGTGTAGGTCCCCCTCGTGCTGCCAAAACAGCACCAACCCACATTCTGTGATGATATTCTTCTCACTGCAATTGTACATAGCGGTTATCTGAGTTACCATAGAGTTTGTCATCCTCTCTCATCAACAAAGCATTTCCATCTGCAGATTTGCCGCTCACTAGATGTTTTTTGATTCTGGCACCATTCTGAGTAAATTCTATAGACAGTTGTGTGTGAAAATCCCAGGAGATCAGCAGGTACAGAAATACTCAAATCAGCCCATAAAAATATTTCTACTTTTAATCATCCTAATTTTAGTCATTGGATTTATTTGTCAATGACCCATGCACATTACTGACTAGGCCAGCTTGGCTTCATAATCATCTAATTCAAACCTCTAATTCAGAGCATATAAATATATCCAAGGAATGTTATATAAATCAGTATTGATCGATGAATGACATATAGGAAGAATATACTGCTTCATTTATTCACTTAAAAAAAAAGGCTGGAGATGACTTCATATCAACCCTTTGCTCTTTGAATTTGCTCCTGCTTCAGATCCAGTGTGTTATGTAACAGAGCATAAAGAGTATTAATTAGGAGGTTGGCCTGTAGAGGGAATGTCCTAGTCTAAGGAGGGAGCCAGATGAGCTGTTAAATGTGTCAAGACAAGAGTGAACATTTGAATTTACTCATAGAGAAAGACAGCAGTCCAAATTTTATTGTCACCTTGATGGCTTCGATCCATTTTAACTTTAGATACATTCAGGAATTATGCATAGTGTAATTATAACACACTAAATATGGTTTATGTACATTCTTTTAATTTGCTATGTAGCAATAAATATCCGTTGCATGCTTACCCCATAGACTTCTATTGTAAGCAAAACTGTCTGTGCATTGTTTTTTTACAATGATGATTCTAAATAATTTTCAATTGGAATTGACAGCATTTGTTGCATAGACAAGGTTAAATACAAGTTGAGCTCGATTCCTTTAAGATCCTCTTTCATGAGGGCCTAATAACAGCTGAACATCGCCCCCTACTGTGTAGTATACTTTATGGCCCACAGATGTATATAAACTATATGCAAAAAAGGGCCCATATTTTGAATATGGGTGTTTAGATGTGAGAAAGAACTGCAGCAATAAATCAAACCAACAATTATTTTTCTGAGTACCTTTAATATTTATTCAGTATTCCAGCAGCTATTTAATATGCAAGAGTTGTTTTGTACATTTTATATTATACAGCAACATTAGTTCTCCTAGCTCCATCCCCAGTCTTATCTTCACAGTTTTCTTCCTGGCAGTAGTGCCATTACACTGTTGTCTCCATAGCAACTAACATGAGGAACTTGGCTGGACAAGTGCAATAAATGAGAGTAAAACTTCACAGTGGAAAAAAAAAAAACCCTAATAGCTTATAAAGAAAAAAAAAGTTAAATCAATTAAAAGTATATTATAAAAATGATACAAGAAAGAAAAACACTCATTTACTTCCACAACATGCTTTTGGATGCAGGGAAAACAAACAGAATTGTGTACATAAAACACATACATACAGCACATCAACTATAAATGTAAGCTTACACATTTGCATGTACACACATGCAGTAGTCTCGTCAACAGCTTTGTAAACAGGTCCATTATAGACCTACCAAGGACCGACCAGAAAGGCAACCGGAGATAGTTTATCCACTCTAACAGATAGATTTCAAACCTAACAGGGCAAGTTAGTTGCTCTTAGTAACCATTTAAAAGGCCAACATCTTCAACTTTGGAGATTCTAAATCATATTGTCTCCTGTAGTTCTAAACTGGTGATGTCACAATTCTGTAAAGGTTCTGTCTCTGGCAGCACGTCTAATCACAGAGAAAATGTGTTAATATGTTCACTTCTTGAGAACATAAGTCAATGAGAGGCTAGAAATGGTAAAGTATAATTTGTGCATTGTTCATCCGCTGGCCGACAGCCTCAACTGGCTCAACATTTCTTTAATACTGATTAATGAACTAAGCAGTTGGAGTTGAATGTCTCTTAACTAGATTATCATCAGTCCTGGACAGAGACAAAGATTTGTTTCTATCCCAAAATCAATAACAGCACAGGAGTCTCCTTTCAACAATATAAAATAACGTAAGATACGATAAAATAAGTACAAATATAAGTGGTTAATGTAAATACTGCAGACATTTAGAAAACTATGTTGTCAAATAAATACCATGGTAATTACTGGAATGTATATGTTAACAAGTGCCACTATGGGGCAGTAAACATTCACGTTCCGTCGTCTAAAACTGCAACTGGAGCTTCGATGTTAGCGACAAGTGGCGGCCTTGGTTATACCAAGGACATAAAACTCTCTGCGCCAAAATGATACAACTACATGCACAGAAGTACCTTTGTTTTGCGTATCCTTCACAGAACTACAATACATTAAATGGCTGAAGAGATGCCGAGCCGTTCACAAAATTGCACCAAATCTAGTTTTTGTGGGAAGGGTGCTAACCTCCCCACAGTTCAAGACTTTTGTATTATTACAGCACTTGCATCTTGCCCTCCTAATTCTGACAGATGTCTTTAACAGCAAGAGGGCTGATAGCATTGAAAAAGAAATCCTTTTGAAGTCCTTAAACTTCATAGTGTTTAATTTCGCAAGTGACTCAGGAATCGGAGAAACGATAGCTGGGAATTGGATTCAGATTTGGCAACACTAACACGAAACATTCAGTCTTTGTGGATGGACCCCTCCCTCAGTCCCTCAGACACTCTTCGTCAGTGATGCCTTGCGCCCTCAACTCCTCCAAGACGTTGTCGAGGTGACCGGAGTCGGGGTAACCGTGGCCGGTCAGGTTGGAGCCGAATTCGGTCTTGTGATGCACCTCGTTCCAAATGACTGTATCCGTCTCACCTGTAGTGCTGGACGTGCCCACTGAGAAGATCAGCCGGCGGTCCCATGCAACCAGCAACAGCTTCAACACCTATTAGAGCAGAATTAGGAGAGAATTGTTTAGAATAATAGCAGAAACGCCTAGCAGAGTTAGGTTTCTGTTGTTGAAAGTAGAATTTTGGTATATTGTTCTAATGTTAATTAATAAAGCTTATAGATGCACTCAGTAATGTTTTTATTATTTTCTTTTTTAAGTTTTACACAAAGAAATGACTGGTACTAAATCATGTTCATTCACATGAGATAAAGGCTCAAGTCATATCATTACACTGACGCACACACCACAAACACACATACATCAGCGATTCTGTGACAATGCTCAAGTGCTGGGAAAAGGACCTCTTAACCGTAATTTTTTGTACAAGCCCAGAATGAACTTGTGATAAGTCTTATTCACATAACTCACTGGAGTGAAGCAGTGTTGTGCTTCCGTCTACCAGACAATTTGGATGAAGCATTTTTCATGTGGAGTGCAAAACAGCGCAAATTATGTAAATGTGGTGTCAGGATTGCTGTAGCAAAGTGGATAGCCACGATTAATAATGTGGAGGATTAGGGTTTCTCTCTAGTTCTTTCAATTAGTCAACCTCCCACTTACACTTTGGTGAACATGAAATGCTAATTGAAGTACCGTAGTGCAATTTTACTGCACTTCTGGTTTTATTCCGTGGAATGCTTTGTTTGGAAAACAATAAAGAGAGAGTTCACCCAAAAATGAAAATTCTCTCATCATTTACTCATCTTATGAGCCATCCCAGATGTGTATGACTTCCTTTCATCTGCTTAACTGAATGGGTGCCAACATTTTGAAGCTCCAAAACTCACATCAGTCAGCATTAAATAAATCAGTCAGTGGTTAAATCCTCCTCCTTGTGTTTTTGGCGATTCACAGTCTTAATGCATATCACCCCCTACTGGGCAGGGAGAAGAATTTATTGCAAAATGTACTTAAAAGAGCAACATGCAGGTTGAATTTATAACTGAATTAATACTTTATATTGTCTGCAGAGGTCTTTTAAAAACACATATGTAGAAATTACTAATGAAATCTCATTTGATGTAGAGATTTTGATGAAAATGTGCTAGGCTCTGGAATACGCCTTTCCAGCTATCAACGCGTCATAAGACGTAGTGCGAGGCAAACAAAAGAGCTCGCGGTCAGCTCTCATTGTGGGTGTTGATGTAGTTAGAGCAGTAGTGAGAGACAGAAAGTTTTAGAGAAGCCATAATGGTAAATTATTGTGTTTGTGCTGGTTGCACGAATTCCAGCCTGTCAGGACATCGTGTCCATCATTTTCCTTCTAGAAAAAACAAGGCTTTTCGGTCTTGAGTGCGTTTTGTGCAGGTGAAGAGAGCAGTCTGTTACCACACACTCGGTCGTTTGTGGCGCACACTTCACTCCGAAGAATTATCGACCTGGAGATTTGTTGGAGTCTCGGATGGGATTTCGGAGTAAGGACCACGTGAGGCTGATTACTGATGCTGTTCCATCGGAGCACTCGATGGAATCAAGTCCACCGTCAAAGTGTACACCGGATTTTGGCGCGGGCTGGACTGGAGGACAAAGTGCTAACGTTAGCAGACATTCTGTGCAACGAAAACGAGGACTTAGCAGAGTAAGTCTTACTTTTAATAACTTTAACTCTTAATTTGCTCATAATTATAGGCCTGTGGGCCATCATAGGCATGTTCGTCCACACCGGAGAACTCGGTTTCTTCATTCGCATCCATTGTAACCTGAGCTTGAACTTGACCAGACTCCCTCGCCCATCGTCACTTCCGGTTAGTGCTTTATAGACGCGGAAGTTATTTTATCACAATTTATCTCAAAATATCGTTAATGGCTAAATATATATTACTCCAGTTCAGAAAATCTAGTTGTTTTATCATCAACATACACTATGCTATATAGGGGTGTCCAACCTGCATGTTGCTCTTTAAATATTTATCTGTTTCTCACCCACACCTATCATATCACTTCTGAAGATATGGATTAAAACTCTGGAGTCGCTTGGATTACTTTTATGCTGCCTTTATGTGCTATTTGGTGTGTAAATATTTTGGCACCCATTCACTTGTATTGTATGGACCTACAGAGCTGAAATATTCTTCTAAAAATCATAATTTGTGTTCTGCAAAAGAAAGAAAGTCATACACATCTGGGATGACATGAGGGTGAGTAAATGATGAGAGAATTATTATTTTTGAGTGAAGCATTTGTTTAAAAAACATTGTTACATATAGTTGATTTTCTTTTCCAAGAAGGAACTAAATGCATTTTGACAGGAAAAGAAGTATATCTTCTTCTTTCAGTTGCTCTCGTTAGGGGTCGCTGCAGCAGACCATCCGTGATCCACATATTTGACTTGGCATAGGTTTTCGACGCCCTGGATGGCCCTCTACTCTGGGCACTAGAGCTCAATCCTTAACCTGCAGTTTGGACTTGTGGGGACTCTCACTCACACCTACGGGGCAACTTAAGAGTCTCCAATTCACTTAACCTGCAAGTTTTTGGACTTGTGGGGGAAACTGGAGCACCCGGAGGAATCCCACGTAAACACGGAAGAACATGCAAACTCCACACAGAAATGCCAGGACTCGAACCCGGTGCAAACCACTGAGACACCATGCCGCCCCACAGGAAATGAAGTATATAAGGAGTTTAAATTTCATAACTTTTATAATTTGCGATTAATTGCGTTTAACTATGAAAAAATCATGCGATTTACTAGTATTGGACAGCACCAGTATTTTTACAATAGCATAATTTGAAAATATTTGCTTCTTGTGGGATCCTGCATCCAGACAGCTAGGTGTCAGTATAAGTCGAAAACTACTGCAACATCGGCCAGCACACACACATTTATTTTATTTTTTTTACTGCGTGCACCATTAAGAAAGAAGTTAATGTTTTAAAGGAAGTAAGATGATGAAATAATGATTGTGTTAGTGAAAGTAGGAATACTCACTAGGCGGCCTTTCTCACTGTCAGGGAGGTAGCAGTGTCTTGGGAATCCACGGGCTGTAAAGGGCTTCCCGGGGTTAGGATGTTCAGGACCCTAAAACAAATACAGAGAGAGAGCAGTTTAGACCAACAGCGCAGTTATATAAATGCAAGCATTTAGTTATATAACACTGCAGCAATGTCATATATGATGTAGGTGGCATGAAATGTATGATCTGAGCAATGCAGTGTTTTTAAACACAGTTCCTATATGTGTCTATAGTAAGATAAGACTTACCTGAATGCCAGGGGGGATGTTGTAGATAATCCGGATGGATTTGCAGTCAGGGTGTCCAGGAAGCGAGTGAGGAATGACGTGGTACTCCATCTTGCCAGGTGGCTGGTTTCCTGTTTTAACACCGTAGATGGTCTTGCAAGTGGGGCACTGGAGGCTGCCATCTTTGTTCCCGTTGTTGTACATGGCCACCAGGCACTGCAGGTGGTACTGGTGTCCACACTGAGACAAACGACCAACCGACTCTGCCCGAGAAATGCCACCGACACCCGGGCCTTTATAGCCAGAGGGGCCACAGAGAGACTCCATACAGATAGTACAATCCTAAGAAAGGAGAGGAAAGAAATTATCTATGGTGAGCTCTTTTAACTCTGGTGGGGGAAAAAGAATGAAAAATACATTATTATTGTAATTGATTCTGATTGGTCATTCAAGGCATTGTGTGGTCAGATTTATTTGTATAATAGACCTTATTCACAGTAGCACCATCTTTGAAAACAGCGATCTGAAAATTACAATTTTCAGCATTTACTCACCCTCATGCCATCCCAGATGTGTATGACATTTGTCTGCTGAACACAAGTGAAGATTTGTTTAAGGACATTTTATCTCTCTGTAGGTCCATACAATGCAAGCGAAAGGGTGGCAACATTTTGACACTCCAAAAAGCACATAAAGGCAATATAAAAGTAATCCATACGACTCCAGTGTTTTAATCCATATCTTCAGAAGTGATGTGATATGTGTGGGGGGAGAAACAGATCAATATCTGTTCTGTATCTGTCCTTTTTGGCTAGAAATTCTTCTCCCTGCCCAGTAGGGGGCGATATGCATGAAGAATGTGAATCGCCAAGAACTCAAGAAGAATGTGAAAGTTTAAGTGGAGATTAACTGAGTGGGAGGAGAATTTATACCAAAAAAGGACTTAAATATTGATCTGTTTCTCACCCACACCTATCATGTCACTTCTGAAGACATGGATTTAACCACTGGAGTCTGTGGAATACTTAAATGTTAACTTGTGTGATTTTTGGAGCTTCACAATTTTGGCACCCATTCACTTGCATTGTATGGACCTGCAGAGATGAGATATTCCTCTAAAAATCTTCATTTTAGTTCAGCAGATGAAAGAAAGTCACACATCTGGTATGGCATAAGGGTGAGTAAATGATGGGAGAATTTTCATTTTTGGGTGAACTATCCCTTTAAAGGCCGTTCAGATCGAACATATTCTTGTGTTAATGGAACAGAATAAAGGTGGCTTTAAATGTATTCAAGTTCAATTACTTTTAACATTACACAGTATTTCAAAAACATGGTGATCATTACATTTCTGAAAAAACTTTTATCAAATAAATAAAATTCCATTCATTTCAATATAGAAAAGAAAAACATGTATATTTACCTCCTCAGGTGGGTTGCGGACCTTCTGGAGATATCTTCTAACCACTTCCTCTGAAGTTCTACCTGTTCAAATGAAAGACAAAATGAATTAAATGGAAGGTCGATTTGGAAAAATAAGGCATTCATCACAGTGTTGTGAGAGAATGTGTATATACATATATATATATATATATATATATACATACATTAACAACAAACACAACAGCGAGACAGCATGTCAATCATCATGTGCTGGAGATAAAACCTTGTGGCAGGACAGAGGGCGGGGCCAGGTCGTGATTATATACACCCGGTCCCTTATCAGGCTAATTAAGCCTCAGAGAGGGATAAAGGCCAATTGTGGATGGTGGTGCGGAAGAGAGAGATAGTTTACGGACATGTCTGGTGTGTATAATCACGACCCGGACTCGCCCTCCGCAATGCCACAAACCTTTAATAAAACTATTGCTGAAGGGACTTTGTGGGACATCACTGAATTCCTTCTCACTCTTTTTGTAAGTCAGAATTTTACCACATAATCATGTCAATTATTTCTGTTGATGCTCTGCTCAAATGTAATAGAATTTCAACTTTGTACCCATTGCCGCCGAGCTTTTGAAGTGTCAGCTAATGATCACCGGACGGTTCGGATGATTTATCTTTATACTGGAAGTGCCAGCGCTAAAATCAGAACAAGACGCTCTTTTCATATTGAGTTCAATCTAGCACTTGATGCCCTGACACAAATTATATGCATTTCAGATCTAGAGTGAAAAGACAGCCTGCCGACTGATTAATATTAAATGCGCATTTCAATGAATACTAGTTCTATTAGTCAACATCCAACTTAGATCTTGGGAAATGTTTAATGTTGCTTGAATTGGAGCTATTTTAGTGAATTTCTGTCTTTATACATTCGAGTTTGGAAAATGTTAATAAAGCATTTTGTTACATACTGTATAAATTTGTTCTATTTTGTTGTTCTTTCCAAAGAACAAATAAATGCCTTATGACAGGAAATAAGTATATGTAGATTCAAATTATATTACTTTTAAAATCTGAGATTAATCGCGATTAATTTTGAAAAATTATAAATTATGTGTGTATATATATATATATATATATATATATATATATATATATATATATATATATATAGTATATGTGTATATACAGTATGTGTATATATGTACAGTACATTTTTCAGTATAAAACCGTACAAGCATGTGTGTTGCTGACCTTTGCGGGCCTGCTTCTTTGTGGTCTTGCGGCAACAGTGGCCGAGGCCGGGCACGGGTTTGATGTCACTCTTGCTGACAGGTGGGGGATGGAGCACCAGTTTGGGTGGGCGAGTCAAGCAGACTGGGAGTCCAGCGGCACTCATCAGAATACCAGTGATACCTGACCAATGAGAAGAGATATGTAAACCTTTAAATGTTTAAATTTAAATGTAATAAAAGCACTGGGCAGGTTTTTGTTCCATCTATTTTTAAGTTAAATGTTGATCGTTGCAAAATGTATTCTGAATACACTCCTACATTTAATTATCAAAGTCGCTATTTATAACTTGTTTGCAAGTTGTTTCTAACCTGCCAAAGCTGGGTGGACGGGGCTGGATCCATTTAAGTTCTTCACTGGGACAGTTGGGACTCTAAAACATAAAAAACCCCATAAGACATCAAATAAAACACATGTTCCCAAGATGGAAGCAACCATTCACCAGATCATAGCAACAAAACGAACTCACACAACTTAATTGTCTTATGTATAATCATAATCTGGATCCAAACTAAAATAGCCATGTTGTTGTCATGGCTACACCTGCTTGCGTATCACTCTCCCCATCCTGACCCGATGATATGCCGAGTCACGTTGCAGTATGGAAACCAGGTCGCTCCTTCAGTCAAACCCACAGCTGCTAACAATACCTCTAACTGGCACTGAGTCAGCAGACAACAGCAGTGTGTACCGCATAAACAACCTCACATGGCCAGACAATCTGTTTCCCATTTGTTGGATATTTAGCTCACCACTGTCTGTACTTGTTCAAACATTTCAAGGGAATCCCCATCTCAGCATAAGAGAACATAAAATCAGTATATCTACTAACCTTTAACCAATAGTGATATTTAGAACATCCAAAATCAACAAGTGTTCAACAGGCAACTAATGTAGGCCTACATTTTTTTCAATTGTTAAAGTAATCTTAGACAAATTAAATTACATTCGATTTCACGAGTTTGCTGGTTCATTAAGTCCTGAACCGCATTAAAGGTAAACATATTTACAGTGTTGTCCATTATGGAGGGGCTTGAGCATAGGACTGGTCATGAGCTCCGAGATTCCCCCCGGAATATCTGACTAATGCAAGCAATAGAAAGACAATTAAAAAATAATCGGTGTAGGCGTTATTAAATATAAACGTGGAACTAGGGATGGAGGTATGCTGGAAGAATTGTCGACGATGCGAGGGAAGCGGTCGCTTATGTATCCTTTGGATTTGATTGGCAGGCCTAGATTAACTTACTTTTAAAACTTCAGTTTGTCTTTTCTAGTAAATTTCACAATAGGCTTATATGTTTTATATATTTTTAAAAAGCATACGTTTTTGGTAAAAAAAAACAAACAAACAAACAAAAACAATTCTACACCATATATACCTCAGGGACGTCTGTTAAAAACAGTTTGAGAACAATACTTTTACAAAATGTCTTACGAATTTGTGAAAAATAAGACAAGTAGAAAAACATGTTCAAAGAAACTCACTGTTCGGCCTTGAATACTGTCATGTTTCAAATATTCTGACAAGCTTCAAAGAAAAATTAGAGCAACAGTTCTGTCCTTTGGTTATCCCCAAAATGATTCGTTTCCCCCTTAAGAAGCCTGGAATCAATGTAATTTTGTCTTGCAGATATTTCCGGTCTTTGTGTTGTTCTCTTGTTGGATACGGTTGTCTTGCCTCTCTCTGTCAGCCGTCTCTCTTATAGTGCTAATCCTCCAGTTTCCATCTGTTGAAAAGCAGCTAGGAAAAGAGGTGATCCACGTCACAGCAATCGGGATTACCTCTCAACATCACACTCTGACACACCGCCATAAGATTCCATCACACCGGCACATAGGCCTAGGGCAAGAATGCTCTCACACACATAGCTATACCGTGTGTGTGTGTGTGTGTGTCCTGCACAAGTTGAAACGTTTTGATCATATATGTACATGCAAAACCATTGACTATATTGACACATAAACATAATATATAAACACCGGACCACTGGAGTATCACCAAACTTATCAGCACAAAGTATCACTTTGAAAGAAAGTGATCAGTGATGAATCTTTTATTTAATTCTACGTAGTGATCATTAAACACTTTATGATTAAGATGCATGATATATCAGTGGTGGCCATGTTGATTTTGGCCAATATTAGACATTTTTTGGTTGGTATCGGTTTTATATTGGAAGCAGATAATATCAGGGCATTTTTTTTGTCCAATTCCAAAAAAGGTTCATCTTTTCTACTGCATGTTATAGAGTTTTAGATGTCAGCATTGTCTGAAAGTTTCAAAGGTTTTACAATTCTTACAGTGTGTAAAACTGTCATGTCAACATGATTACTGGTATCTGCAAAAATGTCTGTGTTGGTGCATCCTTAATTATGATGTCATAATTGTCACAGTCATTCCTACGCATCTGAATGCGGTAGACAGAAAGCGCAAGCTCAAGTGAAGAAATGTTTTCCTTTGCGTAAAAAAGTTCACATTTGGCAAACTCTTACCTGCAAAGTCGCATGAGTAGAAGACACGCAGAATATCACATCCCACATTGACCTCTGGCATAATGTAAAGAATACATATTTCAAAGCTGCATTTTTTTTCTTTGTGGTTTATATAATAGAACTAGATCCCTCGAGTGTGACATCATATCCTGTCCATTGCAGTGTCCGAAATAAATTTGTATGCTTAAAGACTAGTAAAACCATGTTTTTTTGCTGAAACCTAGCAGCGAAGTCTATGGGATTTTTCTGAGGTTTGACTATATGCTTAACTGAAACCGTTAAAGCCTGAAATTGTAGGCAAATCGGAGCTCGCTCCCATGAACGACGAACGCAATGTAGGAACTATCAAAGACGCGATCGTTGACACGTCGCCGATGTCAGCGAGATATCTAGAATGCTAAATATCTGGACCTGTCTGCGATTCCAAATGGTGCAATGGGAAATGTGTTTTGACTGAATACAACTGCAGAGATTCGTCATGTAATTTGAAAAATCTACGACTTCCATAACAAGACAGACAGTTGTGTAATATGAACGGTACCACGATCCGACGTCTTTGAATGTCGTGTAGTGTGTAGGAGGCATAAGTCGAATCAGTTAGCAAAGATCTAGCACACCAAGTCAGAACAATCTGAAGGTCTGTGCCAAATTTGGTGTGTGTAGCTTGAAAGCTCTAGGAGTTAGAATTGATAATTTTAGTCCTGGTTTAGGGATTCTAGAAAAGCCCTAAACCAAGTCTGTACAATAACAGCCTGTTGGCTTTGCCCATCAGTATCTGGCAAAATGTCTGTATTGGTTCATCCCTATTTATGATGTCATATTTGTCATTGAGTGTGTTAACACAGATGATCTTATGCCATTTACACAAAGCAAACTGACAGTGTGTATGTGGTAAACTGTGTTCTTTTAATGGATAAGATTTTAACAAAAACAACCAGAACACACAGTAACTTATTATCCCAGTAACCACTATTACCAGCATTCTGGCAACTTATTCATTATCTTGTGAGCTTGTCCGTTTACGTTTTGATGAACAGTCACTCTGTTGCAGACCAAGTACAGATATGTATTGCCACACATTTACAAAATAGTGGGAATGTGTTTAGGATTATACAAGCTGTTCACATATGAGTGTCATCCAATTTAGTGAAACCTCAAAAACACAGATCAGTGTGCCACCACTGGATACACTGGATAATGCATTCATAGTGAAGTGTGATGATATGTGGTGCCATCAAGGTGAACAATTAGTGGAGGAGGAAGAGCAGGATGTTGGCATGCATGTGTTGTGTGGGGGTGAAAGAGCCTATCAGCAAATCTTCAGTCACGTTTGCTGCTGGCTAATCTAGCGGTATTAGCACAAAACCCATACGGTTGCAGTAATAAGCACAACTCACCTAATCAAACCATAGCCAGATGTAGACACTTCTTGATGAACTTGAAGAGCACAATGAAGCCAAGAATGAAGAAATGTGGACCAGGTGGAGAAAGCTGGAGGCAGGGAATCTCTAATATCAAGAGTTCGCTCGCTTGATGACAATGATGTAAAATTCACTTATGACTTTATTTTCTGGCTCATTTGAAGAAGGCGCTGCCAGTGAATCTTACTTGCCAGCCATTTTGTTTTTGTTATAGTCCAATTTTGACTTAGTTATGTTATTGTTAACAAGACAAGAGCTAGACATTCCTCACAAAAAATAAACGTGGTGGTACCATGGTTGAGTTATGGTTTCAGATGGTAATTCTAATGGTTATCTTTGATATATACTATAGTATTATTTTGAATGGTTTATTGAAATCTATCTTACCATATTCATGTCTGAAGGTTTTTTACAAGGTATTCAATAACAATGTGTTTCAATAGAATACTTTGGAACCATGTCTTAAAAACACATGGTATTATACCATATCCCAAAAAAAATAGAGTATTGTTTTTGTTGTAAGTAATGATACAATCCAATTGAGTTGAAACAAATTAAAGGTGCACTTAGTAATTTTATTTTATGTTACAATGACGGTGTAGCATCATGCAAAAGCATTAGATTTCAATTACATATGATTTTAAATACATTTTTCAGAAGCACAGTTCGTTTCTTTGTGTTTAAAATGTTTTAATGAGAGAACGATTACTGAGTGCACCTTTAAAGAAGCCTCTACATATTTAGTGCAAATCCTATTATTGCCCTTTTCAATCCATAATACTGGTGTAACAGTGAATCTGTATTAACCAAAAGTCAAGTAAGCATGTAAGTATGATGGAAAATGCTGTATTTTCTATATTGTTGAGATGCACCGATATGGAGTGTCTCAGCCAATACCAATTACCTATAATTCACAGTTCCTTGTGGCTGATACCGATACTGATAACCATTAATAGCTACTCATTTGATAAATCGTTGTCATTTAAAAGTTTGGAAACACTTAACTGCTGATATTTAAAGTTTGCCAGATGTAGCCTAACATGAACCAGAAATGTACCTATGTTACAGATGTATGCTGATTGTAAAGAGAATTAAATAATACGCATGCATACATTTTTAGGTGCCCATTTATACAAGTATTTACGGTAATCCTGAAGATTTGCTCACAGAGAGAGAATAATTAACTTCTAACAGATTAATCCATTAAACCAAAATGAGACCATAATTAAAAGCATGTAACGAACATTAAACAACAAAACACAATAAACTCAATATAACTTATATGTCAGTGGTGGTTTGTGAATGTTGTGTACAGTATGTGTTTCACATTCACAGATGCTTATTAAAGTGCACATCTAAGACAGTTCCAATGTATTACTTGTGAAATGTGATCATAATGCGAATAAGTAAAAACATCATATAGATGGAATAGTTATACATGAGTAGTTAGAAAAGTCCCAACTCGTAAAATACAAGCACATTAGTTTCACTCACAAACTGGTAACTACCCGAGTCCCTCCCCGAAAGAGAGAGGCCACAGGCAAGTCAGAGATTCTGAGCCGCAAGCAATTCAACCATAGCAAATTATTGGCGGTAATTCCACTTTTGGAGCAAGTGGAATGATATATTAGCCGCCTTTATATAGTGCTACCCTACTGTACAACATAGTCCAGAGAGAGAGAGGAAGATCTAATCTGTGATGCCAGACTTAATTACTGTCCAGTCAGAGGAGCCACCTGGGATCCAAACAACATGACTGAAAGAGGAAGTGAAGAACTGCTGAGGGGGTATAAATATTCCACTAGTGGTAGAAATGAAACTGTAGTGGAATTAAAATTAGAATATGCAACCCTACAATTACCACCAACAACTAATCATTTTCACCCTCAGTGAAACACTTGAACAACAGTCAGACAAATTAATGATTGAGGACAGAGTTTGTGAATGCTGTACGAGACCAATCCAAGGCTGATAGAAGAAGCTGAACAACAAAAATGTTTTCGCAATGAATCTTTTAAATAATATTCAATCATTGAATTTTGAATGAATAGCCATTTTTAATACTGACAGTTGAGAATTGAAGTCCAGATAAGCAAAGATTCAAATAAAATATAGAAATATTACACTTAATATAATGTAGATTTAGAGAAAATAATAGAAAGTAATTTAACTTGTCTGCTTTGTTTTCTGGATTTGTAGATGTAGAATTGCACCAACATATTACCAGACATTTCCAAGACTATGATGAAAAGATTTCTCTAATGCCCTCTATTGGTTTAAAATAGATCAACGCTTGTGGCCTATTGGAACATCAACACAAGTGAAAAGTAGCCTAAATATAGCCCTGCTAGTCTATAAGCACATGAAAACTACAGATATAATGGTACATACTACAATACGGTATGTGATGATATTTAATTAGTGGTGCATGCTAAGGCTACTATCGCTCACACTTCGAGTTAGCCATTTGAACAAAACACTTAACCTAAGAATGAAACTTTGGTGCATTACTCGTCCAACACTGTTGGTGCTACAGGCATGAATAAAGTCTTAATACATGTGGTTTGATGAGAAGAGGAAGAGCTAGCCTATAGCTTATCAAAGTAACTCAATGCTTTTCAACTCCTTAACAATACAACAAGCAAAACAGAAGGACTTGAGCCATATCTAGAGACTGGGGGTGGGCTCTTTGGACTCTGGACACTGAAAACACCCTAGAAACAAAAATCACTTGGATTATGTTAGCAACCACATAAAAAATTACCTAGAATTGTGGTGGTGACTTTTGCACAGGCAAGCACTGCTCGTGCTCTTTTTTTCTGTTATAGTCAGAGACTGTCTTAATTATTAACAAGATTATTGACAAGAGCTCCACAAGCCTCACAAAAATAACAATGATGGACTCAACAAGGTACAGCGCTGGTATCTGATGGCACTTTTACATGGTACTTTGATAAATGCCATTGTAGTATATTAAATGGTTTATTAAATTGAATCTTAGAATATTCAAGTACCATGGTACTCCAAAATAATACCACAGATAAGCACTATTTACATTTTCTTTAGAAAATGAATTCTAGGTTTTTTTTTTATTTATTTTTTTATTTCACTCAATACACATCTACAGAACTGTTAGCCGATGCTGAGGATTCAGAATTTTCTGAGAGCATTCTAGATATTTCTTTGGGTATGTGCATTTGCAAAAAGCTTAATAGGGTTCCCACTCTCTTCAAGGCACAATTTTATTGTAACCAACAAGTGTAATATTTAAACAAAAACACATGCATCCATTTAAATCGAGCTTTTATTTTGACAGTAGTTTCTCACCTCCAAACAGTTTGCAACATGGTCCAGTGTGAATATCAATCTCCATAATGTGATTTCATTAAATAAATAGTCTGTATCAGTGGCGTAACCCAAATGAAATACAATTATGATGATTAATAATAGTAAGTAGTGGTGTAAAAATCCATTGATATAATGCTGAATCTTCTATGCATCAATTACGGAATACAGGGCTCAACATTAACACTTGTCCGGGACAAGTGGAATTTTTTATTAATATCTCAGTAATGAATGTTAACTCAATAGCGCGAGATTGAGCACAATTTTTATAATTTCTGCATGTTTCACTTTAAAAATGCAGGGAACTCCCTCTATTGCGTCGCCCTCTCTCGCTCTTGCCTTCACAAGCGTGCAGAAGCTTGTGAGTGCGAGCAGTGGGGAAGTGCGTATTTACTGAACTTTAGATTTTACATCTATAAACGGGTATAAACTAGGGCTGTCAATCGATTAAAAAAATGTATCGAATTAATTACATGGTATCCCGATTAATTAATCGCGATTAATCGCACATACAAATATTTGCTGAGAAAGCCCCTCATATAACAATAATTCAATATATAAAGATTATACATATTTATATCAATATATAATTATACATAGTTATCTTTAAATGTTAAAAATTATATATATATATATATATATATATATATATATATATATATATATATATATATATATATATATATATATATATATATATATATATAAAATATATTCAGATAATTAAAATGCATTACATTATTGTGGCAGAAGAGTTAATCATTGATAAGACGATACAAAAAGCGGCTTTAGAATACAATGTATTGTTTACTACCATATTATTGATCATAAGTCAATCATTGGCACACAGTTCACAGTAATCCATTTCACAAGTGAATTTGTCAATCAGTCTGAGATTTAATATGAGGGCTTGTTTAAGAACCCGTCTATTTACACCTGAGTCAGACATGCTTGTGTCGCGTCTTGGGTGTGTTGCGTCATAAACATAAAATGTTTAGGTCACTGTGTCGAGTTAAATATAGTTTAATACTCAATCTTTAAACACATCTTGAAATCTCTTTGATCGGATTTGTGCTCCAAGTTTTTTGAACGCAAGAACGTAACGCATGTTTTTGTTGTTCTGCCTACTGAAGTGTTTTCTTCACTGTATAAATTGCGCATTGCCACACAGCTGAAATTTCACTTACTGCCCTCTGGAGTAAACAGGTGGTACTACAAGCTGGTATTTCTCAGGAATCTTCCTTATTATGGTCCGGGGGCATGCGATTAATTGTGTTATTTCTTTTAATGCGTTATTTTTTGTTAAATTAATCGCACTGAATTAACACGTTAAATCGACAGCCCTAGTATAAACCTGTTAATTGGACATGTAAATGGTGTTGTGCCACATCTCTATAAGTGAGCGATGCGATAAAACTATTGCTCCTGTTTATAATCAACAAAGCTGTCTTCATCGCAAGCACGCAAAGTTGGAGAGATCTAATTATGTATCGTCACATTGTGGCGCTCCCTCATAATACAGCAAGAAAGGCAGAAATTCCAAAAATGCTTTGTGTAATAATACCATCTGTAAAGTGAGGAGAAATGCTTAAAACAGACTTATGCACCCGTTACATCTCTCGTCTTTTTAGAGCTCCATCTAATGGGTGTATCCGAGGTATTTTCTCTGCCATGTGAATCAGTCAATTTTAACAAGTATTTAACAATATACATTATAATAATATTAACGCTATAACATTAATAAATTACACACAATGAAAACATATTATCTATCTTTAATATGCATATCTGTTTTGAATATACAACATAATGCATTCCATCAATATTAAACAGCCGTTTTTACTGCAGCTAGTGAGAATTTAACTCAAACAGACGATTTAGAAATGAAAATGTGGTAACACTAAGATTGATAAATGCTGTAAAATATTGTTCATTTATAGTTCATGATAGTTAATGCATTATCTAATGTTAATGAATGGAACCTTATTGTAAAGTGTTACCAAAAACACTGTCATCATTACTCACATTTACTATGATGTTCCAAACCTGTCTGACTTTCTATCTTCTGTGGAACTCAAAAGGAGATGTAAGGGAGAATGCTAGTTTCAGTCTCAATTCACTTTTATTTTATTGGGGAAATAAGCAGTGACAGTGAATAGTGACTAACATTCTGCCAAAAATATAATTTTGTGTTCCTCAGAAGAGAGAAATTCATACATGCTTGAGGTTGAGTAATGATTTACCGCCTTTATGCACTGTGTTCTTAATCCCTATTAGGTGTAAATGTTGACGATGGAGCCTTTTCTTTTTTTCTTTCATGTTTTTGTCTCCGGACAAGTAAACTGAATGACAAATTTACTTATCCGAAGGACAAGCACATGACCGTGCTTAAGGTCAAGCCCTGGAATATAATAATCGATTGTAATGACTATACTTATACCCAATGTGCAACAGAGGCCTTCTCAGATTACACGCATGCTCTCACAACAGATACAGAGCATGTGAATCAGGACAAAATGCATGCACTTTAAATTAAGAACGTTTATGCTACAGAGTTCAATTTTCTGAGTCATTATTCTTAATTGCGTGCCCCCCGTATGAGCAAAACATTGCTAGCTAACTGTTGTTATTTGCTTCCCCAATTATGATATATTATGTATTTTATGTAATATTTGGAGAATACAATAAAATTGTATAGGAACACGCCTTTACTCGTCATGATTGTTCATAACATGTGTTATAGGCTTCCGCCATTAAGTTGTTTATACTTTATACATTGTATTTCAATTATTGATTAAATATAGTTCCTCTGAGATTATATTAAAATACATTAAGCATATTCAACAGTCTACCGTCTGTTTCATAGTTTGCATCAAGTCAGACATGATGTTATCGCCCTTTTCATGAATATCCTTTTCATGTTAGCTGACTAATTAATGCAACATTAGCATTATTATTTGATTATTTATATTTCCAGTCACACATGTACCAAACCTCCCTGCACTCCCTAAAATTATTTAGGAAACTATTTCTGAACAGTTAGAAAAAATTTATTGAATTTTATGACTAAATATAAAGCCTAATATTTAGATACGTTAACAGGATTACCTACTCCATTTATAAAATTGCCATTCATATGTTTAGTTAAGTCATTATAATGTAACAAAAGTCATTATAATGTAAAAAAAAAAAATTAGAGGTGAAAAGAAATGAATGCTTCACTTCTTGCACTCCAAGTTTTCCCTTAGCACACCCAAAGCCTTGTTTCTGGCTAGGGGCGTAGCACCAAATTTTGGGCCCTGGGTACAAACCATCTTGCTGGGCCCCCGTACCAAATATGTATGTATAGAAAACTGACTTCTAAGGGGCCCCCCCCTGCCTCGGGCCCTGGGTACTCGGTACCCTTTACCCCCCCCAGTCCGACGCCCCTGTTTCTGGCTACGCCACTGGTGTGCATGTGCTGCACACTTCAAAGTGCTCTGCTTACACATACATATAAGAGCACGTGTGATGATTGTGATGAGGCATTTTCAGTGTTTGAGCGTATTAACATTTCACAATTTTTATTTGATTGTGCAAACATTCATATTCATCCAAATATGTAATATTCCATGACATTCTGGGTTTTATAGCTAATGTCATTTTTATGACAAGATTCTGCGATTCCATCCGTGTTTTCCACATACTGCACGTGGTAACAGCGGTATAAGAGGATTCCGATCATTGAATTATTAAGAATGAATTCACATCCCGATGTGTAAAGGCCGAATCAACATGCTTCCAATGGGTGTGAATTTGTAATTTTTTTACAAATGAAATACAAAATTTAAAACGTGGTCCGAAGATCATCGTGGTCTTAAGTTTATAATTAAAAAAAAATTTTTGGTTAACATTACAACAATGTTGGAATGAAAAAAAAAATGGATTTTGTACAATTTCAGTACTTAAAATATTTTGTTGCAGCAAAGCAGAGATATAAAGTTTGTGACTGGGATTTGTTCATGACATGACGTTTTTCACGATGTGGAGCCGCCGGGAGTGACAAAACGATTTTGTGTATTTTACTCCTATTCCGAGTCGTGATCTTTACCATTGTTTTTTACATGTAATAAAACCCTTTTAGCAACAGTCAAACAGTTTTATTATACTTAAATATTTTCAAGGACAAATAATAATTTTCCTGTATGTTTAGGCATTTTTCAAATTTTCCATGACTGGAAAACTGCATAGCAAAATTCCAGGTTTTCCAGGACATGTGAGAACCCTCCTAAACCTCAAACTTATTGTGATTTATAAGTAAGCAAGAGCACGTCTGAATATATCTGCTGGCTCATTTCAGTTTTCATGGCTCTATCCCTGTTGTTTGCCACTTCACCTAAACTTAAAGCTGTGCTACTCCACAGTGTCTGAGACAGAGTTTGTGTCTAAGGGACAGCATCGGATTGTCACACGCAAACACACAGCCTCAAAACAAACACTTGCTCAGTCAAGCAACTATTCCCAAACCTACTTCACACAGACTACCAAGTCTTATCAGCCTCCTCCCACTTTCTACTGACATCCCCCATTTAACTGCTTTGTGTTGCAAATACAAAACCCAAGCTGCTGACTGCCAACAAAGGTTGCCTTGGATACGCTCTAAGCACACACACACACACACACACACACACACACTCACAAGCTCTCAAAAACACACAATGGGGCTAAAGGGGCCCCCAGGAATGAAAGGAGCATGGGAAAGTAGAACAGGCAGAACAAGACTGAAAGAAGGCGGGGGCTTTAATGAACAAGACTGACCTGTTGACACTGATGGTGGACTCCCATCTAGAGTCTAGAACACTTCCTTTCATTTCCTTTGCTTCATAACTATAGTCTCGCCTTCTCACAATGAACCCACAGGCAAGACACACTTTTTTAAAAGTGATGGGTTTGTTATTTACAAGACAACTGTTTGTGTTTTGCAATTTCTAATTCAATAAATACAAAATGCAATCGCTAGTACATGGGTACTTTACTCATAACATGTCTATGAACCTTTTTGAATCATCAGGATCTTAGGGCAGAATTAGAATGAATATCCAGTGGAAAGTGTAGGCTATATTAGGTGATGTGACTGGTCCCCAATTCTTTTTTCCCCATTTTCAACATTTAATCACCCCTTTGCATTAGATATGGTCCCCCGGTGTGAAAAAATTCATATTTTAAAGTACATACAGTGTATATACAGGTCCTTCTCAAAAAATTAGCATATTGTGATAAAGTTCATTATTTTCCATAATGTAATGATAAAAATTAAACTTTCATATATTTTAGATTCATTGCACACCAACTGAAATATTTCAGGTCTTTTATTGTTTTAATACTGATGATTTTGGCATACAGCTCATGAAAACCCAAAATTCCTATCTCAAAAAATTAGCATATCATGAAAAGGGTCTCTAAACGAGCTATTAACCTAATCATCTGAATCAACTAATTAACTCTAAACACCTGCAAAAGATTCCTGAGGCTTTTAAAAACTCCCAGCCTGTTTCATTACTCAAAACCGCAATCATGGGTAAGACTGCCGACCTGACTGCTGTCCAGAAGGCCATCATTGACACCCTCAAGCAAGAGGGTAAGACACAGAAAGAAATTTCTGAACAAATAGGCTGTTCCCAGAGTGCTGTATCAAGGCACCTCAGTGGGAAGTCTGTGGGAAGGAAAAAGTGTGGCAAAAAACGCTGCACAACGAGAAGAGGTGACCGGACCCTGAGGAAGATTGTGGAGAAGGACCGATTCCAGACCTTGGGGGACCTGTGGAAGCAGTGGACTGAGTCTGGAGTAGAAACATCCAGAGCCACCGTGCACAGGCGTGTGCAGGAAATGGGCTACAGGTGCCGCATTCCCCAGGTCAAGCCACTTTTGAACCAGAAACAGCGGCAGAAGCGCCTGACCTGGGCTACAGAGAAGCAGCACTGGACTGTTGCTCAGTGGTACAAAGTACTTTTTTCGGCTGAAAGCAAATTTTGCATGTCATTCGGAAATCAAGGTGCCAGAGTCTGGAGGAAGACTGGGGAGAAGGAAATGCCAAAATGCCTGAAGTCCAGTGTCAAGTACCCACAGTCAGTGATGGTCTGGGGTGCCATGTCAGCTGCTGGTGTTGGTTCACTGTGTTTTATCAAGGGCAGGGTCAATGCAGCTAGCTATCAGGAGATTTTGGAGCACTTCATGCTTCCATCTGCTGAAAAGCTTTATGGAGATGAAGATTTCATTTTTCAGCATGACCTGGCACCTGCTCACAGTGCCAAAACCACTGGTAAATGGTTTACTGACCATGGTATTACTGTGCTCAATTGGCCTGCCAACTCTCCTGACCTGAACCCCATAGAGAATCTGTGGGATATTGTGAAGAGAAAGTTGAGAGACGCAAGACCCAACACTCTGGATGAGCTTAAGGCCGCTATCGAAGCATCCTGGGCCTCCATAACACCTCAGCAGTGCCACAGGCTGATTGCCTCCATGCCACGCCGCATTGAAGCAGTCATTTCTGCAAAAGGATTCCCGACCAAGTATTGAGTGCATAACTGAACATAATTATTTGAAGGTTGACTTTTTTGTATTAAAAACACTTATTTTATTGGTCGGATGAAATATGCAAATTTTTTGAGATAGGAATTTTGGGTTTTCATGAGCTGTATGCCAAAATCATCAGTATTAAAACAATAAAAGACCTGAAATATTTCAGTTGGTGTGCAATGAATCTAAAATATATGAAAGTTTAATTTTTATCATTACATTATGGAAAATAATGAACTTTATCACAATATGCTAATTTTTTGAGAAGGACCTGTATATATATATTCAAATGAGATTAAAGCTGTTCAAGTTGTCTTAATTAAGTATTACTTGAAATGTCAAGTTTTGGACTCATTACTCAAATATTAAAGTTCATTGAACTTATTATTAATAAAAATACATAGACTTAAGATTTGAAGTGTTAATAACTGAAATTACTGAATACAAAATTGAGGCTATGGGGAATACCCACAATCCCTTGCTACTTGAATTATTTTTCCTTGGTCCATTCCATTGGAGGGACCAGATTGGGGAATTGAAATCATTGTTATTAAGAATTCATAGATGTTTTAGCTCTTTTGTTGTATTATTTATGCTTTGTTACAAATCGTTAGGGTGATCTGTGTCTCTTTGGTCAAGTTTGACCCTGGTCACACAATCTCAGTTCTCTTTGTGCAGCTGAATTGCATATATGCATTTCTCTAAATAATTATTTAATAACTGACCTAGAATCAGTTATCATCTTTATTTGGGCTGTGCTGTTGTTTGATCTAAAATGTAATCAATTCAATTAAAATGTACAACAGTAGAAACAACAATATTTAAATTAAAATCTGAGTTAAGTCTACTTGCACGTAGTTAACTCAACTTAAATAGTTAAGTTCACTCTACTAATTTAATTGAACTTAAATACTCAAGTTTTGGGAGACACCATTACTCAATGGAATTGAGGGAACGAGTTTACTCAATCAAATGAGTACAATGAACATATTATGGTTTTCAGTGTATCCACATTTTGAAGTAAATCAAGTTTCCATGTATCCAATTAGTGTTGTCAAAAGTACCGGTCCATCGGTACCAAGTCGATACTACAATAAAAACGATGTAACGATACCAGTGTTTCTGCAGTACCGGTATTAACAAACACCGACTCAATCCAGTACCAGCGCGCAGTATGACTGACACACAACTGCTTTAAAATGCTCACATTTTTAATGCATGCTGTTACTCCTTAAACACTGAAATGGACAATTAATCTAATTAAAATCGTGACCTGCCCTAGTGTGATTTATTAAACAGCTAAAGGATGCAATCTTACTGTGGATGAAATTGTACTTTAAATAAATTTGTCCGTTCATCCACTAGAACTCCACAAACATTGAGAATCATTTTCGTTGTATGAGATGACAAAGCAGAGCATTTATCCATTGTGAATTATGTAATATATATATTTATATAATTAAAATCACAGCATCTGCGCTTTAATCTCAGCACAGCTTTATTTATATCGCATTTAAAACAACAGAGTTAACCAAAGTGCTTCACAGTATAAAAATTTTAAACATAACAACATTTCAAACTGACCACATACACAAACACCAGTAATCTAAAATACAAACACTGCAAAACTGTGTCCTACATTTCATTTGCCAGACTCAAAGGCCAGTGTAAACAGATGAGATTTCAGACGAGACATAAAAGTCTTCAATGATCACACTGCCCCGTGTCATGAACTGTTTATCCAGAAAAGTTAGGCTTACTGCAAAAAACACGTCATAATAAAAGCACGATTCAAAATAAAAGATAGATGCCTGAAATTGAAGAAATTGAATAAAAAAATATTACAACTTTATAGTAAAATTTTATATTCTATGTAATAATAATAATAATTAATCAAAGTATCACAAGCAAGACATCTGTTGAATAAATGTTTGGCAAAAAAAATGCAATGACATTTCTATTTTCACTTGTTAATTGTTTTAAGAATTTATTGATTAGACAACATTTTGATGATGAAATTAAATTAAACAAATAATAATTATTATTAAATAATTAAAAATAACTAAACTGGTGTTCAATAGCACACAATCATATTAGCATATTTTTGCTGTGGTATCGAAATTGGTATAGAGAACTGTGAATTTTCACTGGTATCAGTACATACAACTGACATTTTGGTACCATGACAACACTATATCCAATTAAAGTTCAAATCATGACCATTATTGGGAATCAGTGTTTCCTCAAAAGTGCTAAAAGGATTGTTAATGGAATCGTTCAGGAACCATGATCATTAAGTGGAACTGGAATCTGAACAAGAATCGTTAAATTCCTTACTATTTCCATTCCTAGATTTGGTGGGAGTACTAAATAAGAGTCTCTAAAAAAATTTTTATATTTCAGGTATACTTGATACTTGCCCTTTTTTTTAAATAACCTGTATTACAGAAGTGAAACCCATACTGTTTCCTATCACAGTGCAGAGTGGTTTCGAAGAGATAAACTAATAACCTAACCCTTTTAATCCACAAAAAAAGCGAACAATTTTCATGTTTATGTAACTTCACGTTTACTCTGTTCCTTGTGGTAGAATCCATTCTAAAAGAGCAATAAATCTGAGCTAACTTTCTTTGCATACACAACCCAGAGTGAGACTATTTTAAATATTAAAGGGTTTACATTTGACAGAGCAGCGGTTAAACACAAGCTGAAAACATTGCAAAATCTCACACCCACTTCACAGAGAGTTGCAAGGGGCTCACAACATTTGGTCTAAGCAACCATTCACAGTTTTAACATCAATAATGTTGAAGCTTGTTGAAACTTGGTTCTCATCCATCAAGAAACTCAAGATCATGTTAGTGACATATAGTGATATATGGATGGTAAACCTCATTCTGCTAAACTCGTGACATTTGACTGCTATAAATGTTAGGGTTACTCCAAATTAACATACTGAATGAAGGTGCCATTTGAATCTTACAAGACTTTCTGCACCACAACGGTTACCATCTAGACACAACCATGAACTTCAGAAGTATCTTTTCCTTTATAACCACATATGGATGCAGTTGTGGCAACTTACCCTGATGCAATAAGTGCCCGAGACTGTGCCATGGCGATTCTCTGCAGGGCGGGGCGGCTTAGGCCAGCCAGACTGCTGCGAGGTGGCACTGGGGCGGCACAAGCTGCTGATGCTGTTGAGACGGGCCCCAGAACACGAGCAGAGGGTGTGGGAGCGCAGGTGGTTGCTGTAGATATAAGGACGTTGGAGGGTGTTGGTGCATTAAGGTTGGGTGGGGAAATAGTAGTGTGGGGTGTGGTAGAAGGAGGTGGGGGTGGCGGTACAGCAGGTGGAGGAGGACGGTTGGAGGATATTGACAGGGCGGCAGTGGCTGAGCCCAGGAGAGACAGGGATTGTCCGAAGCCTCCAATGGCACCCGAGGTAGAGTTCCTGTGTGGGGAAAGTACTCTGGAAAGGGAAGGAGGATGAGGGAGGGTAAGAGAATATGAGTGTCCCCTTGATACTGCTTTGGGGCTCGGTGGTTTGGGTGCCAGCGGTGGCTTCCGCCCAAGAGTTTGTGCCATACTAGGGGTCTTGACACCCAAGACTAGCATACACTGTTGGCAGGAACACGGTTGACCCAATGACGTAATAGCAGAAGCCGGGAGAGCTCCACTAGGATAGGCACTGCCATTCCCTCCACTCACCCCAGACACTCCCACCCCCAGGAGTCCACCACTTCCAGCCGAAGACCACGCATGGGGCTTAGGCAGAGGGCCAGAGACAAGCGGGTAGGCCAGGTCCGAGCGCCTCTGGATTCGTCTGCGCCGTTGCGTCTGTCCATTGATCTGTGTCATACTTTGCAGGTCTATGAGGTAACAGAAGCCCAATGGTGTTAAGTCCAGCCAGGGCTGCTGCCGGTCACGAGCTGCCTGAATGGCAATGCTAACCTCTGTGTCATATGGAGTCCATGAGCCAGAGTCATTCTCCCATTCCCACACCCAACCTTGACCCGGTGCAGACCGTGGATCATAAAAACTTCGCCGCACGGGCCTAAGTGTACCTGCACAGAAGAATAGAGACATGTTAGCCTAGCAAAATAGACAGACATTGTACAGTTTGAAGTTTTTAAATATCAAAAAGCACTTTGATTTTGTCACAAACCAAACAAAACAAAAAACAAAGTCAGAACCTTTGCAAACACCTGATGTTCAGAAAGGAAATATATTATGTGTTTCAGTGCAACTGAACTGAACACTAAGCTTGTTTACATGGACATGAGTAAGCCATTTGTTGTTAGAAAGCAGCTTAAGAAATGGATGCGCCATTCGCGTTTACATGCTGCAAAAGTGGGGTTTCCCTCTTATGTCATACTCCAGGATTCTTCCTGGTTTATCTTCAAAAACCTATAAGAACATCGCTTGTGTTTACATGGCCACATTAGCAGTGTTCTCCGGCAGAAACTTAGGTGTGATAAACAGATTTCCATGATTTGCTTCATGCTTTTCAAAGCAGATAGTATTTTTAACTCTCATGCTAGAGAGCATTTAATTGGACAAAGTGTATGTCGGTGCATACAAGATGACTCGTCAATAATAGGTTTTGTGGCAGAATAGCTGAAATAAAACTTTATTTTGCCAAGTTTTAAGAGTACACTAACGTATACAGTAAATGGCTTCTAGGGATGCACAATATATCGGCAGCCGATATATTATTGGCCGATACCCATGAAAATGGAAATATTATTATCGTGCTGATAATGGAATTGCCGCCGATAATTTGCTATGGTTACTTGTGGCTAAAATTCTCTGACTGCCTGCGGCGTCTTTCCTTTAGGCAGGAACTCGGGAAGTCTCAAGCCACAGTGTGAGTGCGCATACATGGCAAGTTTATGTTGCTCTGTGAGGATTATTTCAACATCTCTGCACCTTGTTACACTGTTTTCGGCTGGTTTTAGTCATCTGCTGTAAGTAATTATGGTATTTCCCATATTCTGTTTGTTTCATTAGGCAATAAAAGAAATGCGACAAAAACATATATGTTACATGGGGTCTATCGTTTTCATTTATTACTTTATGAAACATAAACAGAATGTGGGAAATAGCACATCGCAACTTACAATGCATCATTGTGATTAAAACAAGTCCAAGCACAACCTAAAATGGGTTATTTAATAAGTTATACAGTGGAACTGTTTGTGAATGAGACGTGGATAAGCACAAGCCTAGGCCATCACACATACCACGCTGAACTCGCAGTCTGGCTGCCGGCACTTACACTCACCTAAAGGATTATTAGGAACACCATACTAATACTGTGTTTGACCCCCTTTCGCCTTCAGAACTGCCTTAATTCTACGTGGCATTGATTCAACAAGGTGCTGAAAGCATTCTTTAGAAATGTTGGCCCATATTGATAGGATAGCATCTTGCAGTTGATGGAGATTTGTGGGATGCACATCCAGGGCACGAAGCCAGCACGGTACCCGGTGGGGTCTTCTGCTGTTGTAGCCCATCCGCCTCAAGGTTGTGCGTGTTGTGGCTTCACAAATGCTTTGCTGCATACCTTGGTTGTAACGAGTGGTTATTTCAGGCAAAGTTGCTCTTCTATCAGCTTGAATCAGTCGGCCCATTCTCCTCTGACCTCTAGCATCAACAAGGCATTTTTGCCCACAGGACTGCTGCAAACTGGATGTTTTTCCCTTTTCACACCATTCTTTGTAAATTCTAGAAATGGTTGTGCGTGAAAATCCCAGTAACTGAGCAGATTGTGAAATACCCAGACCGGCCCGTCTGGCACCAACAACCATGCCATGCTCAAAATTGCTTAAATCACCTTTCTTTCCCATTCTGACATTCAGTTTGGAGTTCAGGAGATTGTCTTGACCAGGACCACACCCCTAAATGCATTGAAGCAACTGCCATGTGATTGGTTGATTAGATAATTGCATTAATGAGAAATTGAACAGGTGTTCCTAATAATCCTTTAGGTGAGTGTATAATACACCATGTATACAGAGATTAGGGTTTGTTTTGTGTGTTTTGTAGTTTAATATTTGTTACATGCAGTTTATCACCTCATTTTGGTTTAATGAATTATTACAGCTGTTAGAAGTTAATTATTCTCTATCTGTGAGGGAGTCACCAGGATTACCGTAAACAACTACATAAATGGGCAAATGCATTATCATTTATTTCTCATTTAAGCCACCATACATCTGTAATATAGGCACATTTATGGTTCATGTTACATCCGTCAAACTTTAAAAAGCAGTCCAAATTCCTAGCTTTTATATTACACCTTTTTTAAAATGAGAAACTTTAAATTAATTTGCAAGCAGTTCCAGGTTGAAGAATGAAAAAAAATAAAATAAAAAAAATGTATATCGGTTATCGGTATCGGCCACAAGGAGCAGTGAGTTATCATATCAGCCCAGAAATTCCATATCGGTGCATCCCTAATGGCTTCAAAAGCACACAGACCCTAAGTCACAAAACTTGTTAACAGTGCAAAAGGCAAAGATAAACGTGCCAAAAATGATAATAACTGAGCCACAACTATGTTCCACCAATGAGATTTGTTATGTTTTACCATTACAAAACCACAACAATTCAATTAGTAGCTTGTTACGCATGTTCCAGATTCCACAATATAAAAGACCTAGGCATTAGTTCATGAGTACTAAAGTATTATAAGTCTCATGAATTTGACAGTCCATAAACTGCAACACAAGGGTTATACATTCACCCCCTTTAATGACCTCACTCTGCTATCATTAATTTCTCCATTTCCACGTCCTCCCTCGTGTTTTGGGAGTGATGGGTCGCTACCCATCACCGACCCTATTCTTTCCGTTCCTCCATCTTCCCATGAAGTGTAGTCAGCTTTGCACAATGGCTTTTGTCAGCGTGGGTGATGGAGTCTCCCAAAATTCTGACAGCCAACAATCCAACCCTTTGTTTTGGCTTCACGTCACCCGTTTCAATTTATTCCTTCCTTCTCGCCAGCAAAGCCCTCATGTGTGTTAATAAAACCATTTCTCAATCATTAAGGGTTAATGGCAGGCCCACTTGAAATCCAAAGTCCACATTACTTGATAGTACACTACAAACATGAAGCTTAAATATGATGTAAGTGAGATGGCTTGTGTTGAAATAAATACAAGCAAGTCATTTGAAATTTGGGTTTAAGTCCCAGCTATTCCATTACAGTGAGCTTTCAAAGCATCTGCAAATGGTCATGCTTATACCATAAAAATAGAGCAGTCATCAACCAAAAGGGGTTTTCAATGAATCCTGTTGATATCTAGAAATTAGGGTGGCAGAAGGCCGATATAATGTTGTTACGTTTAATGCCATGAGACATCCACAAAATTGTTGAACCTTTATTTTGCACAATAGTCACTCAAAAATACACTCACCATGCAATTTATTTGGAACTCCTGTACACTTAAATATTCATGTGATTATCTAATTAGCCAATCGTGTGGCAGCAGTGCAATGCATACAATCATGTAGATACGGGTCAGGAGCTTCAGTTAATGTTCACATCAAAAATGTGATGTTAGTTATTTCGACTGTAGCATGACTGTAGTTGTCAGACATGGCTGGTTTGAGTATTTCTATAACTGCTGATCTTCTGGGATTTTCACACACAATATTCTCTAGAATTTACTCAGAATGGTGCCAAAAACAAAAACATCCAGTGAAGGGCAGTTCTGTGGATGGAAAATCTACAGTAACTCAGATAACCCCTCTGTACAATTGCAGTGAGCCGAATAGCATCTCAGAATTCCCACCAAGTCCAACCTTGAAGCGGATGGGTCACAACAACAGCAGACCACGTCGGGTACTTTATTAGGACCATAGTGTTCCTAATAAAGTGCTCGGTGAGTGTATGTGCACTATCCATCAACAAGGCTGTCGTATATTTTGGAACTGACACAAGGAGGAACTTAAAATTTTTCAGAATTTCGCCATGAGGAGGTATGTGTGACCACACCGATAGACAAATTTTGTACTGGGCAAAATCTCTAGTCTTTTATCGCTTATTGTGACATGTTAACAAACGGCCGATATATTGCCTTTGCAATGAATCTTAGCATCCGATAAAGTTCTGGCAGTGTCAGAAATTCTGCGTTTCCGTCATGAAGTTTGGTCCTAAAATGACCAGATGTCAAAAAACACCCATCCAATGGTCAATCAGAGCGATTGAGACCGAAGTCTTTTCTAGTCTGACATAATGTCACTGAGTTTGTCTTGGCTTTAACACAAGATCTCACCATATCATACAGTCTGACATGCAACAGTCGTGAAGGATCTTAAAAATCGTACAGTGTGCACACGGCTCAGGGTTAATCTGCCAAGCAGGCACAGTTACTGGCCTTTTTTCAAAATCTCAACATTATTATCTGCCTTTTCCTTTAATCTCAAATAGGCCAATTATCGGCCTGGTCGATATTTATCGGTCTATCTTTACAATCCAGCACTGATGTGCATTTAAATGATCTCAAAGCAACCAATAACAATATATTAGTAACATGCTTATAAAAGGGATAGGAAAAATCCGTCACAATCGTTGAGCATGAGGCTATGATGTCGTCTGAAAAATCGTCTCACCGGTATCTTGCCTAAACTGGTGCATAGACTGCAGGTCAATGATGTACGGAGATAGACGCGAGTCGACCTGGCCCAGCACCACGCTCCCGGCGCCGCGAGGGTCGCTGCGGATCACCGCTTCGATGTGATGGGACACCGCCGGACTGTAGGGTCGCCAGCGCCCGTGCTCGTTCAGCCATTCCCAGACGACCACGGCCGAGGCTAGCAACATCTCATACCTGTGCAAAGAAAAAAAAAATCACGTCCACAATAATAATGTCGTATGATAGAGTCTTGTCTCAGTTCATTATTGTGCAGCGACTAATTCCCGCTCGTGCGCAGGTGCACATTTACAAGCACATGATTCATATGACTACAAAGAGAAAATTATATGGGCAATATTAAGTTGTATGCCAGACGTTTTAGTAATGCATTTCAGCTATTGCATCCTTAAAAAGCACCATAAAGAAATCTGCAAGGCGGATCTTTAAATCTGATCGTCACATCACATAACCTGAATCCGATCGATCGTCCCCCTCTTCAAATATAAAATGGTAGCGGTTCAGTTTGTGATGGTGGTTGTGTCGCTCGTTTTATGTGTGAGTTATAACATGTTATAACAACCCATATTTTCGGACTGACGTTGAAAGTGCGAGATGCAACAACAATGCAAAGCAAAAGGCCCGTTTTCACCAAAACGCGATGAAAAAAGGCATGCAAGCACTCACCAGTGAGAGATCGTTCGTGTTTACGCGGTTGCATTCAAAACATAGACGACGGAGGTAATTCCGAGGGTGAATCCATCTTAACTTCAGCAAAAGTATCCGTGCAATTTAACAATAGTCCCAGATTTTTTCTCTCTGAGGAAAATTATAATTTGATTATTGCATTATTTTGCCTTAAAATCCTCAGCCGACGCGGGGCCCTGTTAAAGACCACTTAAATGGCGGGACTAATTTAGCCTATTTCTCTGTGAAGGCATTTAAACGTTATTCTTATTCTAGTAATGAATGTGACATTTTTGCAGGTTTCTTCGATCGTTTGCGTGCGTCTGCCTATGGCCACGCCCACCGATGCTAAACTGACCAATGGCGTGTCGAGTTCTACGCCCACTAAAGCTTAACTGACCAATGATCTGCGCAAAAGTACAACTTCCGAATAATAAATGTCTCCTCCCCACATTTTTACAACCGTACGTGCATTCGATGTTTTTATGTACTTACTATATACAACTCTGCATATTCAGCCTTTGCTATAGCATAACGATAATATACCGAGATTTAAATTAGTTTCATAATTGTGAAGTGCGTTGTTGTCAGCTTTTGTCTATGTGAGAGAAAAGATGAGTGGAGATGCCGGGGATTGAACCCGGGACCTCATACATGCGAAGCATGCGCTCTACCACTGAGCTACATCCCCTATATGAAATATAAGGAGAAACTACAGTCTAAACATTGAGCACTTCTGTAGATTTACCCAATCTCGAGAATTTATGCGAATTCATAAAACCATATTCGCAGAAACCTGTAGTTTATCAACTGAGCCATCTTCAAAAATAAAATCCTTAAACCAATACAACTTGATAGATTTTTTTTTTTATTATTGTTTTGAAGCTCTTCCTAGAGCTCCAAGCTACATCCACCTTCAGACCTTGGGACTGTTCTGAACAACAGTTTGTGCATAGCGGGCCATGAAAATAACAAATATTAAATCCCGCCGATTTAAATACAAACGGGCCAACGGAATGCCTGTTAATCGTAACTGTCACAAAATAAATAATTAAAATAAACAAACACACTAAGGCTTTTATGTACAATACAAAATCTACCCATCTATCTTTCTGAAGGTTTACTTGACTGTCTATATTTTTTAAACCTTCAGACAAACATTTTAAACTTACTCGAAATGTTCTGGAGTGGTTTCATGGGTGCACCCCTAAAATGGTTGGTGGTTCAGTGCCTTAAAGGGATAGTTCGCCCAAAATATAAAATTATCTCACCATTTACTCACATTCATGCTATTTCAGATGTTTATGACTTTCTTTCTTCTGCAAAACACAAACTTTTCTAAAGATGTTTAGAAAAATATATATTTTGGGCCATAAAATGCAAGTGAATGGCGATCAGACCTCTGTAGCTCAAAAAAAAAGAAAAAAAAAAAAAACATGGGAGTAATCCAATTGACTCCAGTGGTTAAATCCATATCTAAGGTGTGGGACAGATTAGATCAAAATTTCAGTCCTTTTTTTCTGTAAATCTCCACTTTCACTTTCACATCTGAAAGTGAAAGTTAAAATGGAGATTTAGAGTAAAAAATATTTAAACATCGCTCTGTTTCTCACCCACACCTATTATGTTGCTTCTGATGATATATATTTAAACACTGGATTCGTATGGATCATTTTCACGTTTCCTTTATGTGATTTTTGGAGCTACAAAGGTCTGGTCACCATCACTTGCATTTTATGGACCTACAGAGCTGAGATATTTTTCTACAATCTCCGTTTGTGTTCTGCTTAAAAAAGAAAGTCACACACATCTGGGATGGCATGGGGGTGAGTAGATGCATTTTTGGTGAACTATCCTTTAATGTTAAAGTATATCAACAGTCTTGATGTTAGTACTGTAGAGTCCAGAGGAAACAATAGACATTTTCTTAAGTGAAAAGTATTTTTTTATTGTAAACATATTTACATATAAGTTTATATATCAAATGTCTTTTTTTTTCTTTCTTTCTTTTTTTACATAGCATTTGCAGAAAAGGAAAGGAAGATAAAAAGCCTTACAGTTTACAAAAAATAACAAAAAAGGTGTGGAATCGTGCACTCTTACATACAACATTTTTTTGTAACACTTGAACCCACTGGGCAAAGGCAAATGTTTTTTGGTTTATTCATTTCTAAGCCCATGTCTTTGCACATCTCTGTGCTTTTCATAAGGCAGTCATGTCATTTCCCCCATCTTTGTTCTCCTCAGACCAAATAGCACTACCTGAAAATGGCTTGAGGTCTACAAGCAACCCAACTTTCTCCTCGTTCTTCTGCTCTTCACCCTGTTTATCCTCCTCTCCTGCTGCTGCCTCATTTTTCTTCTCCTTCTCCTCCACTTCCTCTGCATCACTTTTCTTATCCTCTTTCCTCAGGTTCATGTTCTCCCTCAGGTCAATGCTTGAATAGTCATCCGAAGTATCATCTTTGACATCATCATCTTCCTGTTCTTCATCCTCATTGGCATGACTTTCATTCTGTTTGTCATTATCATCCTCCTCCTCCTCATCCCTTCCGTCATCACCTGTAATGACCTTCTCCTCTTCATCATGGGGTTGAGGCCAAATGTGTACACCAAATCTATTTTCCACAGACCCAACTCCTTGTCTCAATCGGTCACGCAATCCACCTTCGGCGAATACTACGCGTTGGACGGTGTACTGTCCGTTTGTGTTAGCATTTAGTCTCTTATATAAGTACACCAAAGCCAGAACAAGTATGACCCATATGAAGAGGAGGGCAATGACAGTTGGGGTGCTGTTACTATCAACAGTATCAGAAGTCATGGCTGTAGTGTGAAAGAAAGGGAAGCACATGGGTTGAAATAATGAATAATGTCAGCAGATTATACATACATAAAATGTAAGTCAATGTAGGTTAAAACTTTGCATAGATGTCAAGATTGTACACTGAAAAATTATTTACATTTTGGTTATTGCTCACCAGATTAACGGTTTGCCTTAAGAAGACTTTAAAAAAAAAACAACAGGAATTCTGGACTTAATGCTAGATGAGCATGAATACTTACTTTGAAGCAACCCACATTGTATTCCTGAGCTTTAAGTGGGTTTTCACCAAAAGTCATCTATAGAATCTAAAATTAACTGACCAATTTGCCCATGTGAACATTGTTTCCGCCATTCAGTGTTTGACAGTAAACCTGCTGCAGTGCACTAGCACACAGGAAGTAACCATGCTTGCAGTGGTTTTTGAAAAAATTGAAAAATTAAAATTTTATTTTTCAACATCATTACAATGCAAAGGAAAATTTTAATGCATCGCCCTTCGAGACTAACACAGCCTATTAACTGATATTTTTAAATAAGTTTCAAAGCACTTAACAGCGCTTACTACAATTCACAAGTTTTGCTGATGCAGCTGTAAATGCTATAAATGCGGCAAAAGTAGGATGATGGAAATTTTTTTTATAATAAGACTATATAACAATAAGCGCCTAAATGAGGGAAAATGTGCCTAATAAATGATGTTTGAAGACAGAAATCACCTGAAATTTCCTAAAGCCATGCATAATATTCCACTAAAACACTGAATTTACATACAGTAAGTACAAATATATAAATAACATTTATAGACAGAAGAACAAAAGACTGTCAGAGGTTGTATGAGTAGCAGGTATTTATATAAGGCAAAAATAAATATATCTGTGGGTGAAATGGAAAACGAAAAAATATGGGGGGAAAGAAAAACAACAAATAAAAATCATATGAGGTATACCGTAATAATAATAATAATAATAATAATACAGAATACTTTGCAATAATAACTTACCTCTATTCAACTCTTCTTACGCCCATAGCCCATGAGAGCATAAAATAGAAAATTCAAATATGTCAAACATATAGGCAGGAAAGAGGGGCGGGGAGTGAGCGAGAGAGAGAGAGAGAGAGAGAGAGAGAGAGAGGCTACATGTAATGAAATGGGTGTGGGAGGTGTGTTTCCTTAACAATCAACAAACCAAAAAAATGGAAAAGAAAATGTTGATTTTGATGTGAAACATAAATTCTAAATTCTGGAGGTATTGGGTAAGTTACTCAAAGTATTGCTCTACAAATGACTACAAAGAGACTTTTCAGCTGTCACAGAAATGCAAACAGACATACATTTTATATAATTCATGCGTTAAATATATACATACAACCCCGATTCTGGAAAAGTTGGGACAGTATGAAAAATGTTAAACTGGTGACGCAGTTGTGTCATAGGAACCTCCAAAAACAGCCTAATCCTTCAAGATCAAGGATCATTCAAGACTTGTCAATTTGCCAACAGATGATTCAACAAATATCCAGCACTTTGACAACAATGTTCCCCAAAGATAAATTGTAAGGATTTTGGGCATTTCACCCTCTATAGTGCACAATATAGTTAAAAAACTCAAGGAATCTGGTCAAATCTCGGTGTGTAAAGGGCAAGACTAAAACCTCTTCTGAATGCGTGTGATCTCTGATCCCTCAGACATCTCTGTATTAAAAATCATCATTCATCTGTAATGGAAATCATGAATATGGGATTGGGATTACTTTAGTAAACCTTTGTTAGTCAACACCACTCGCCGCTGCATCCACAGATGCAAGTTAAGACTTTACTATGCAAAGCAGAAGCCGTACATCAACACTGACCAGAAGTGCTGCCGACTTCTCTGGTTTCGGTCTCATCTTAGATGGAAAGTAGAACAGTGTTTTTTTTGGTCCGAAGAGTCTACATTTAAAAAGGTTTTTGAAAAAAGCTGTTATCAGCATCAGGTCCAAAAGCCAGTGTTTGTATGGGTCAGGGGTGTGTCAGGTGCCCATGGCATGGGTAACTCGCCCATCTGTGAGACCACCATGAAGGCAGACAGGGTAATGCAGATACGTACAAATTTTGGAGCAACATACTGCCATCCAGCACTGTCTTTTCCAGGGAACTTCCTGCATTTTCCAGCAGGGCAACTTCAAACCACACACTGCCTGGATTTCTAGTGCATGGCTGTGTAAGCAGAGAGTGTGGGTGCTAGACTGGCCTGCCCGCAGTCCTGACCCGCCTCCAATTGAGAATGTGTGGCGCATTATGAAGCACACCATACAGCAATGAAGACCCCGTACAATTGTGCAGCTACCTCCATAATGGATGACTGTGGAAAATTCCACTTTCTAAACTTAAACTTGTGTCTTCAGTGCCCAAATGCTTAATAAGTATTATTAACAAATGCTAATGTTTCACAGTGGTAAACACTCGACTGTCCCAACTTTTTTGGAGCATGTTGCAATCATCTGATTTGAAATTACTGTACATTTTCAAACAACAATGAAATTCACAATGACAAATCATACAAGTGCAATTTAGCAAAGGGTGAATTTAAATGACAAATCACCGCTTTTTGTTTTTATTAGCATTTTTCATACTGTCCCATCTTTTCGGAATGGGGGATGTACATAATATTATTTTAGAAATGTGGAAATTTAATCTGACTTTCTGTAATCTGATTTAAATATTTGAACTTGTTTTTTTAATCTTTAAGTAAATGCAGTCAATTGAAGTCAGAAGTTTGCACACACTTAGGTTGAAGTCATTAAAACTCATTTTTTTCAACCAATCCACAGACTGAAAAACACCATTGACGAGATGCGGCGGGTGTGCAAACTTAATCGTACAGCTGTGTTTGAGCGTTTTTAACAACCAATCGGACACGTCTGTGAAGGCTCGCTCCTCGCTAGGGGAAGGGGAGGCGACATCTTCCGTGACCCAAGCACCTGATGATTTGAGGGATAAAGCATCATCCCCAGTGTCACCAAACGTAATGACCATGCACTCCAAAAGAGTGCCGGAGCTCATCACATGCATATTGCACAGGAGAGGACACTCTATCTGATGCTACGGGGGCTCGCGTCACCACAAAGTCCTCATCCGAAGCATCCATCTCTACCTCGCGGTCCCGACGTGTCTCCCTGAGTGAACCAGCGGGATCTAACAGAAAGATGTCCTCAGTCTTGAAGGAAGGACATTATGAAGAAATGGTGTTGGTGCACCTGCTTATATAGGCCAACTGTGCGCCTAAAGGGCAGAGTTTAAATAATATTGGCAATCACGGGATTGGCTCTATGTACAAAGGTTTCGTCGGGTAAGAAATTCAATGTGTAGCCTAAGTTAAATAAATCGCTAGGAACTTCTGTTATTTTTGCCTTTCTACTTCTGTGTGGAACATAGGAGGATTGCACCCAACACACCCACTGGCAGTGTGTTGCCAACACTGTGTTTTGTGCCACTAAACATATTTATAAAAAAAAAAAAAGCATGCAAATAGAGACTTCGATTCTGCACAGGAAGTGTACAATGACACATGATTTCCTCTAGCTGGAGATTGAGAGCTAAAGCACAAGTGTCTTTTAGACCACATCCTGTTGAACATTTTGAGATGCGATGTACCATGAAAACAAGAATTCTTTGCTCAATGCACAGTGCAAAAAAGGTTTAAAAAAACTTTTATGATTATGTCAATAGTAAACACATTTTGTTACACAAAAATAACAAAAACAGTGCAACATAAGTGGCAGTTATTGTTCTAGTGCTTTTATCTTTTTTAGAATTATTGTACATGTTCTCACCTCAAGGTGGGACACATGTGAGAAGTCGCTATGGTTAAAACATATGAAACTCATACATAGCACTAGCCTGCCCATTTAGTTTTTCACCCCATCTAGTCATGCAGCTGCACCTAAATTAAAATCTCAGAACTTCATTGCACGTGTGCTATTTTAGTTTGGAGATTTAGATTAACCTTGAGTTAAAATGTTCATACATTTCAGAGAAAAAAACAACTGTGGTAACTCAATGTTGTTCTTTGAAAAAATAACCAAGAAATGTACACACCTCGCTTACAGTAGATATCACTGACACTGCTAAACCAATGGGTTTTCATATCAAAAATTAGCCTGAAACACATTTTATTTGCATCTCTGCTGTGCTGTAAAATCTACGACTGATTGTGACAAGACTCCAAGAAATAAAAACAACTAGTAGAACTACATATGAGTAAATGTTGTTTATTATAAAGTACAGATTAAGTTTGCACTTACGTTTAAATTAACTGGGTAATTAGATCATTTACAACATATACAGCAAGTAAAGCATAACATAAAAAATAAATCACAGAGAAGGATGAGTCATACCTGAACTGTCATCCCTGATTGTAGTGCCCATGATTAAAGACTTAGAGAGAGAAAAATACAAAAAAACACCACCATCTAGACCGATCCACATCACATCAATCTTCTCGATTTTTCATGTTCAATCAAAAAGGAATGAAGCACAATTATACATCAATGGAAGAAGTGAGATCAACACGTCTCACAAAAACATTTAACAAATCCAGGTCATATTTATCCCCCCCAAAAATAATAAAATAAATTGAATTTAGCCTAAATGACGCTTGTTTTTTATTTATTTATTTTGATCATGACAATTAAGCACCCAGCTCAATTACATTAACTGTAATGAGAGTACGCTTTTGCATTACAGTATAGGAATCTAATGAGAATCACTTAGTAAAGTTACCGGACGCATAACAGTAGTGAGCAATTGCTGGGGAAAGTGTGCTCTATCACCACAATGCTAAAAATGGCAATGGTCCTTATGCAAAATAGAATTTCTCATTTCTTTTGGGGGTGAAATGTGACCTGAACTTGCTTTCATAAGAATCACCTTAAGAGATCTGCATCTGACAGTCAGCTCTATTACTCTATGAGATAATGTTTCTTTTTCTATATTGATAGCTCACAAATGCCTTCAACAAAAAATTAGTTTCTAACACATACACACGGATCTACTCACAAAACTCTAAGCACATCCAAAATGAACGCTACATTTTTAAGTCAAGAAATGGAAGAGAGGAACTATTTATGGCAGCTTAACCAAAGAACAGTGCTGGTCAATGAATATTAATATGCACCATCAAGCTTTAGTGAAAAAGGTATCAATTCAGCATGTTGGATTATTATATTTTCCTGAAGGAGTCTAATTTCATTAAGTAGATGCATACATAAATGCTGTCTTAATACATGCTACAAGAGAGCATTAAGTCTGTTTCTCATTAGTTTGCATGTTTATGCAAATGCTGACCCAACCAAATGCAGACAAGTATAGTTAGCAGAAGTCAGTACCTGACAGCCCTATTAAAAGCACAAAAATAAGCAGCATTTATGATATCAAATGTCAGTGCTTTTAAAGTGTTCCAATAATGCTCAAAGCTAAATCGCTTCTTTGTATCGCTTTGCCACATAAATGTAACTACACTTCCCATAATCCCTCAGTGAAGCTTTCTGAATCTGAGTAAAGCTATGTGTTCTCGTATTTTTGTAGTTGTCTTCACACTTCTCCGTCCTCAATGCGGGTGAATTGTCTTTCCAGTACATCAATCCTGTGGCCTTGAGCCAGAACCAGGGCACGCAGAGCTCGCACCTCCGTTAAAATATCAGAAAGTTGGTCATCCTGTGCAGGAGAGAAAAGTAAACATATAAAGTTAATATTAACATTTAGGTTGAACTTAAACAGGCAGATATACACTACTGGTCAAAAGTTTTGATCTGAAGGTGTATGCTTAAATGTTTGAAATTAGTTTTGTAGACAAAAATATCACTGTGCCACCATATTCATTTATTTCATTATAAAACTACATTTTAAATAATAATAATAATAATTAAAAAAGTTTTTGAAATTGATGACTTGGACCAAATAATAAAGAAAAGCAGCCAATAAGTGCCCAATATCGATGCAAACTCATTCAATACTGTTTAAAAGGAATGTCAGGATGATACCTCAAGAAGTTGTTTGAGTAGTGTTGATTTACATCAAGGTAGTGTATATAGATAAAGAACAGCAAATTTAGCCCGACAACGCTTGCAAAACTCATCTGCATGCTGCTAGGGTGCTCTGGCTTTTTGGTTACTGAGGTTTATTGAGTAGATGTTTTGCACAATGATATCCTGGCCCAGGTCAAATGAACCCATCCTCAAGAGTCTATGATTTTCTGGTCTATAGATTGATATTTTTATCCTTTTAAATGCAAATGGATGAAATTGATCTTCCAGGAAAAACTCATTGAAATGTTATAGCACACCATTCTGCAATGAGCTGCAAGATTTGAGGTATCATTCATTTTCATTGTCATACCTGAAATGACATGCAGAATGTATTGTAGTTGTATGCCGAAGTCATGCATAGTGGTCGAGTTGAAATGACATAGCTGCATTCAATCCCTTTAAGTTGACACTACTTCATAATAACTTACAGGAAGTAGCTTAAAGAGCAACTAAAACCTTGAAAACCAATATGACAATGACATGCCAAGTACTTGTTGAATGTCTATTCAATCCTTCTATAAAACAAAACACCACCAGGTAAAAATAAGATTCAAGGAACAGTTTAACTGTACAATTGTTTTTACAGTATAAATAAGGATTTTTTGTAAGTAGCTAATTATGATTTAACATGCATCCACTAAATTGGACATTATGCATCAGAAATATTATTTTGGCCAAGAAAAGGTCTATTGTTTTAGGTCAAGTCACTATATATATCAGCTCAAAGATCAAATCTAAAACTTTAAATACTGCAGTTAATGTTGTTACATCCATAGCACAAAATATAGATGTAGTCTTTAGTACCCATTTAGGATTGTACTGTATGTAGTATACTGAATATTGTTCATTATCACATTACAACTGGTTTTCCCATAAATAACTGTTCTGTTCATTACTCTCATAATATTTATCACTTAAATGCACGCTGTCACTTTAAGTGGATACATTAATATCTTTCTGAAAAATCAATGTGATACAAAATAAATTATTTTAGTGGATTTTTCTGTCCCTGAAGAAACAACTACACTAGACGGGTAAACTTTGATGTTGGCCTGACAAATCCTTGTCTGAATGTTTAACAGTTGGGAGTAAAAAAAACTAAAAAAGTTTGAAGGTAACAGATAGACAGATGGATGGCAAGTAAGAGCTATTAGAGAGCAGATTAAAGGCCTCGTTTACATTTGAATTTTGAATTTTTGGACATTTGGAATTTGAAAAGTCTTGGTCCATTTGAACATTCTGTTAATGTAGATCTGTGGGTTTTGGAGATTTAAAAAAAATTGTAAATATGTTAACAGTTAGAGTTTGAATAGTCTTGGTCACTTTGAACATTCCTTTGATTCGTCCTTCGCCACCTGGATTGAGGTGAGTCACTAAGCCACCATGAGGACCTAGATCGCATTGGGAATTGGGCATTCCACATTGGGGAGAAAAACAAATTAAAATAATTATAAATAAATTCTCATCAGAAAGTTATACCAGCTCGAGGCAGAATACCCTGAAGGTCTGAGACCAGTTTGGTGGACGTAGCATGAAAGCTCAGAAATTTTGGTTTAGGGACTTTGAAAAAACTTTAAACCCTGTCTGTAGATTAACAGCATGTTGGATGGATAATAAAATAAAATCCTGATCCAGTAGGTCATAATTTATGCATGAAAGGGATAACACTCTGGGTGAGAGCAATTGCCTTATCAAGCACCACTAATAAATATAATTTGTAGTAATGGTACAGGTACAAAAGAAGCTGAAATTTGAGGCCTCTTTGCACATTTTCTTTTTTTGCAACTAATGTATGAAGTTCATCCAGCAATATCAAGTAAAGGAAAACCATTTCACCAACAGTTAACAACAAATTCTCGCTCACCTCTTTCTTCACTCTCTCGTTCCCTCCATCCATTTCCCTCCCTCCTCGTCCATGGCCCACCGCCTCACTCTCCATCGCCACTGCCACAGGGTTTGCTGGTGCAGTCGTGCTGCTGGGACTAGTGTTGGTCTGAGAAAGCAGTTTGGGTAGACCCCTGAGCGTGCCGCATTTGGATGGAGGGGCTGTGTAGCCTCCGCTAAGAGAAATGAGGGTCGGAGGAGCATCCTGACCTGCTATCCAATCTTCTGCCAGCAGAGCAGGCTCTAATCCCGCTGTATCCGGGTACAGATCCCCTTGAAACAGGTCAGACTGATTTTGGTGGGAAAGAAGATAAAGTGATTTTGATGGAATTTAGGAGGAGAGCATCATCAGATTTTTTGCTATTGAACAATGTGGGCTGATTTGTCAAGGGACAGTTTAAATTGTATTTTTACTTCCTCTTTCCTAGATGACACAAAGCTTCTGAAAATCACAAAGCTGTGATTTAACTGGAGAATTAACAAGAATTGCATAAAAAAAACCAGAAAATTGCTAATTATAGCAAATATGCTTATGGTTCCTGTTTTATTTTGGGTTGACTTGAGGTCTCGCTATCAAACAATTATTCAGCTCTAAGGGCAAAACATTTGCGCATGGTATATCAGCACAAACATCTGTCTTTCTCACTAGCCATCGGCAATCTAGTTTAAGCAGACGCAAGCAGCGCTGATTAAGCTAATTATAATACATTCTTATAATTATGGAATATAGACTTTGTGCTATTTATTCTCAATCTATTTAGTTGGTTTCAAGAGATTTCCAAAGAATCTCAGAACCAAGTTTAACCCAAAGTTCATGTAAATGACAACATAGAATTACTAAACAATACAAAGTAGCACGATTTATTTGTTGAGACCTAAGTATAAGTTCCCCAATAAATTTCCTTTCTGACTCACTGTACACACACAGAAACAAGCCTGCGTGAACAAACTGTTGCTTTGATCTGTTGACTGAACATACCTTACGAGGCACAGTCATAGAAATGGGCTCAACCTTCCTCTCATGCAGCTTATAGAACCTGTTGAAATAAGATGATTTTAAACAAAAAGTGAACAGGGCTTATTGAATTAAAACAGGTTGATGAATGATATTTCAAAAAATGTTCTGGGTTCAAAACAAGAATCTGTGGTATGCTGTCAATTACCACTGAAAATTATTTTGACATCCCTCAGTCAAAAACAACAGTCTGGTTCCAGAAGTGAAAATTCCATTCATATTCTACACAGGCGACTTGATTTGTTTTAACAATAATTTATAAACCTTTACAGACCTACAGTGAGCTCAAAGTGTTTAATAGCGCAATTTCTGGTGAAGGACTACACAGCCCATTATTCTAAAGGGAAACGATCCACCAATCAGAGAATCACGACAAACAAAGTGCGCCAAAAGAGCTCTGTAGTGACCGCTCACTCCCTTGTAGGGTTGGGTATCGAGAACCGGTTCCATTTTAGAACCAGTTTCAAATTTCCAAGAAATTTGGATTGGATAAGATACGCGCATTTCGATTCCTCACTTCGGTTCCTAACTTTATTAATCATGCTCGCGAGGTGAACAGCAGTGAGCATTTTACAGTCGTATTGATCTCCCGGGACCTAATTTCATTACGCACAAGCGCAGTTCATTACATTCGGCACCATGGCTGAGTCTGACCGCTGCAAACGCTCCAAAGTTTGGTTAAGCCAAGCTAAAATTTATAACAACACCGCAAAATGCAGTAAAAGGATTTTGTGCAAGGGAGGAAGCACCTCCAATATGATGAAGCATTTACTTCAACACAGCGTGAATCTAAAAGGAATGTACCGTTTTTGCCGCACCAGATACAGCTAATATTAGCAGTAGCATCTCACCCTCAGGTACAAAACACAGATGAGCAGACAGTCGCATGCTCAGTTTTTCACAGCAAAATCAATGGACTTAAGCCTTGTTTGATATTCTCATGTGTCTCATAGCACATCAGAATCAGAGCTAGCTAACAGAACATTATATTCCATGTAACTGTCCATTACATATTTTGTTACATTCTATTTTTTGTGTTAAGTTTTGGTTTGTAATTGTTTTTTCTTGAAGTTTTTCTCTTTTTCTCCAAAAAATTATTGGAATCGGAACCAAGATTCGATAAGAACCAGATTTGATAACCAGAATCGGATTCAATAAAATTGAAATGATACACAACCCTACTCCCTTGACGCAATCAAGTCGTTCTCTCCCAACACTCTCAAAACTACTTATTTAATTGTAAATATCTGAATATTTTGCTAGAAACTTAAAATATGTTGTTTATATACTTAGAAAAGTATAAAACTATTGATTTAAAAGGTGTTGATGCTATCATTTTTATTGTTTTATTTGTTGACATCACTTGCAATGCTTCATGGGATTGTAGTCCATTCCCTCATGAAAGACGGCAAGTACACATTCTTGTACCTTTGTCTTTTTGTTCATTTTTCACATACATTTTTGCTTCAAATCAAAGTTTGTAATGTAGTAATTCACCTCTTAGCTGAATGTTTTTGTTCATGGCTTTTAACTCTTTTATGAATACTTTAATAAAATCCTTTTGGGAAAAGTGAGAGGGAAATCCAAGGAAAACTTCCGGAACCAAGGCGGCTGAAAAAGTGCACAGGCACTGTTGCGCTCTACAGACATTTTATGTGCATTACAGTAAACATGCCTTTTACAACTGAGGAACAAAATGATTACTGTGGTAATCTGTCAGTGCAGCTTAACTTGTTTTGAACCCACAATCTTCCCTTAATTCAGGCAGCCAAATCTTTAATTTCTAGGTTAAATATATTAGTGCAGGAGTTGTTTTAATTTCAGTTCAAATGTTAAACTGAAACAGAAATGGTCTTGCACAGAATTTAACACAAGCTTACTTTCTCATTGAGGCTACCAAACATTCTCAATTAAAGAAAGAAATGCCACTTCCTTTAGAAAGACATGTTTTGGAGAGGAACCTCATGCATTCTATATAATGACAATTTGTCCATTTTTATATATCTTTGTCAAATACACTAACCAGAAAACCTGTTAGGTAGAGCAAACAACTTTGGCACTTAATATAGTCCTGGAGTTGAAAGAATCAGTGATTGTCTAACAATGACAAATATGATTTCACTCATACAATACAATTGTTCAATTCCACACCTTGCTATTTCACATTTGTTAACATCCACTCCTCGTTTGCTGAGGAAACCTGCACCTCTCTGTGGCTCCTTACTGCTGTACAGACTTAGGAAGTGAACATACGGTGACTCATCTGTCACCTCAAAGTAACGAATGGTACAATCGCCCTGTGAGACAGATTGTGACAGATGAAGGAAAAGCATTGAGGACAACTGCCTGTTAAATTCCTTTCTAAATACCTGGATATCAATTATGTACAATACAATATTGTATGGTATGAAACTATGCTGTGAACATGAATAGAGCTTTATGAAATCCACCTAAACTAATGCATTGGAATACAATGTATCAAATATGGGGAAAAAATAGGGTAATCATTAAGTAGCATAGTATTACCCTTTGATGCCATCACTGTACCATGTTACTTCTACAGTACTTTTTAGTGAAGGTCATGTGCCATAACATTCAACATTTTGAGTGTTATTGCATTAATACATAACCAAACTTTCTGGAATATTGTCAGATGAGGCTGATCATTATCCCAGGCATGGGCATAACAATGTTTCTTGCATTCCTATGCAGACTCTTCTCACGTAATTTACACTTATCCATTTGGTAAGTAGCTGTGTACATTCACATTTATGCATTTGGCAGATGCTTTTATCCAAAGCGACTTACAGTGTACTTAATACAGGGACAATCCCCCCGGAGCAACCTGGATATAAGTACCTTGCTCAAGGACACAATGGTGGTGGCTGTGGGGATCGAACCAGCGACCTTCTGATTAACAGTTATGTGCTTTAGCCCACTACGCCACCACCAATCCATGTGTAATAAACAAATAGTGTACATAGTGTCAGCTGCTCATTCTTACAAAATAAATGCAATTCTGACCAGCTGACCTTGCATACATATGTGTTCATGCATGTAGGGAAAACTACCCTAGGTACTGATTGTGCTGGACGAGTTTTCTGTAAACAGTACATGTTCCTGTGTAAGTGTATATAGCTGTTAGGGTTGTGGGAGAAACTTTTTGTCCAGTAGTTAAAGGTGATAGTGTATAGCTGGGTAATCTTACCTTCCCACACAAGTAAACCATGTTGGTGTCTGGGTCATAGAATGGAATTAGAACTCCGTTACTGGTGTCCATTTCCTGAGTCACCATTGGCTCTGAGAGATCTCTCTAAAATACACAGAAAGAGACAGTATCGACTTACAAACCTACAAGTACTCAATATTTGCAACAGACATGCAACATCTACATTTTATTCATATAAGATAGAAATATCAGAAAGGTTCTGAATGAAGAAATAGTTCACCAAAATTTCTCTCATCAACCGCTCACTACAATTGCAGTGAGAAGATTATAATCTCATAATGCTATTCTGAGATGGGGGTTGGCGCTTCTGGTTGGTGTTTGGCACGAAGGAGACCTACACAATAGTAGGCACATGGTTTTAATGTTGTGGCTGATTGGTGTGTATATATATATATATATATATAAAATAGTCTTTCTTAACTGTGAATAGATGGCCCGGTCACAAATCCCAGATGCAGTTTATTGTGGAACTCCAATTCCAAATAATAATAACCAGAAAAAGACTCCTACTTTTAATTATAAACAAGCCCGAGATACACAGCGAGCTCATATCATCAACAGAAAGGATGAAATGTGGCACGAGACACATTGGTGCTCTAAATATGTATTCAATAACTCACAAGATGATATCTGAAGAAACCACATATGAAAGCACACATCCCAACTCTTGCCGATGGTGACTAGATTTTTAATTATTGTCGCAATCACTTATTTTTGGTCGCATTCTGGAGCTCTGTATAATTGTTTTAAACCAGTTAAGAACAAGAAATAAGAATAAAAGTAAATAAAATACATTTAAAAAAGTAAATTTATGAAAAATTCATAAAACAGAAATCGAATACAGAAATGAAATTATTCAGTGCAAGTTTGATTATGGGTTCTAGAGATATTTTACAACTCTTAGAATTTAGGGGGCCTGGGTAGCTCAGCAAGTAAAGATGCTGACTACCACACCTGGAGTCACAAGTTTGAATCCAGGGCATGCTGAGTGACTCCAGTTAGGCTTCCAAAGCAACCAAATTGGTCTGGTTGCTAGGGAGGGTAGAGTCACATTGGGGTAACCTCCTCGTAGTCGCTATAATGTGGTTCTCGCTCTCAGCGGGGTGCGTGGTGAGTTGTGGGTTGATGCCGAACAGAATAGTCTCCACACGTGCTAGGTCTCCGTGGTAATAAGCTCAACAAGCCACGTGATAAAATGCGCAGATTGACGTCTCAGATGTGGAGGCAACTGAGATTCGTCCTCCACCACCCGAGTCACAACGCCACCACAAGGACTTTGAGTGCATTGGGAATTGGGCATCCCAAATTGAGGAAAATTATTTTTTTAATAGTAATTTTTCATGTTATTAATGTCCTGACTATACATTGTGATCAGTTGAATGCCACTTTGGTGAATAAAAGTACATTATTCCAAACTTTTGGCTGCCAGTGTGTGTGTATATATATATATATATATACACAAAATATATGTTCACTTGTGTTCTACAAAAGAAAGTCATACCCATCTGAGATGGTATGTGTGTAAGTAAATAATGAGAGAATTTTCATTTTTGGGTGAACTATCCCTTTAACAGTGTTGACTTGAGGGGTCTCAAACTACCATCTGTGATAGTTTCATACCGCTCCTCAAGTGATAACAGATTATTCTTAAATCCAGCTCCCAAATCAATATCTATCAATGCCTTATTTTATAAATTTGTTTACATTTATGTCATATGCCATATTAATGTAAACGAGGAACTGTAACCTACAAAGTTTATTTTGTGTATTGCGGTTGTAAAAACCTAAATTTTTTGTTGTTGCTCAACTTTTCTAGGGAGAACACCACCTGGCTAGTGGGCTAAACACACCGGCTTTAAAAATGACTTGAACACACTGCCATGGATGAAATTATGTTATGTATAAGTACACTCACCTAAAGGATTATTAGGAACACCATACTAATACTGTGTTTGACCCCCTTTCGCCTTCAGAACTGCCTTAATTCTACGTGGCATTGATTCAACAAGGTGCTGAAAGCATTCTTTAGAAATGTTGGCCCATATTGATAGGATAGCATCTTGCAGTTGATGGAGATTTGTGGGATGCACATCCAGGGCACGAAGCTCCCGTTCCACCACATCCCAAAGATGCTCTATTGGGTTGAGATCTGGTGACTGTGGGGGCCATTTTAGTACAGTGAACTCATTGTCATGTTCAAGAAACCAATTTGAAATGATTCGAGCTTTGTGACATGGTGCATTATCCTGCTGGAAGTAGCCATCAGAGGATGGGTACATGGTGGCCATAAAGGGATGGACATGGTCAGAAACAATGCTCAGGTAGGCCGTGGCATTTAAACGATGCCCAATTGGCACTAAGGGGTCTAAAGTGTGCCAAGAAAACATCCCCCACACCATTACACCACCACCACCACCAGCCTGCACAGTGGTAACAAGGCATGATGGATCCATGTTCTCATTCTGTTTACGCCAAATTCTGACTCTACCATCTGAATGTCTCAACAGAAATCGAGACTCATCAGACCAGGCAACATTTTTCCAGTCTTCAACTGTCCAATTTTGGTGAGCTCTTGCAAATTGTAGCCTCTTTTTCCTATTTGTAGTGGAGATGAGTGGTACCCGGTGGGGTCTTCTGCTGTTGAAGCCCATCCGTCTCAAGGTTGTGCGTGTTGTGGCTTCACAAATGCTTTGCTGCATACCTCGGTTGTAACGAGTGGTTATTTGAGGCAAAGTTGCTCTTCTATCAGCTTGAATCAGTCGGCCCATTCTCCTCTGACCTCTAGCATCAACAAGGCATTTTCGCCCACAGGACTGCCGCATACTGGATGTTTTTCCCTTTTCACACCATTCTTTGTAAACCCTAGAAATGGTTGTGCGTGAAAATCCCAGTAACTGAGCAGATTGTGAAATACTCAGACCGGCCCGTCTGGCACCAACAACCATGCCACGCTCAAAATTGCTTAAATCACCTTTCTTTCCCATTCTGACATTCAGTTTGGAGTTCAGGACATTGTCTTGACCAGGACCACACCCCTAAATGCATTGAAGCAACTGCCATGTGATTGGTTGATTAGATAATTGCATTAATGAGAAATTGAACAGGTGTTCCTAATAATCCTTTAGGTGAGTGTATACAGTACATGGTATCTGTTTGTAAACCCAGTATAAATGATCTATTAATATCAGTGGATGATAATGTCATTTATGTAATCCTATGTAGCTGATTTTGAAGCAACAGCTTCCAGCTGGATAATAATTAGGGCTGCCCCTGACCAAAGAATTTCCTTGTCGACTAGTAGGTGTTAATTTAAGCCATTAGTCGACTAGTCATCACATGTTTATGATATTAATTTAATTACTTAAATATATATAATTTGGGGGGCATCAGAAAATGGTTTAGGGCTGAGAAAGATTGTTATAAGTAACATTGCTAACACTGTTATACATTACAGAGAAATACTAAACCGTAATACTGAGCCTTTCAAATATACATTTTACACGAAGTGAGCCGCAGCGCAAAAGTGGTAATGATTCCACTATACACTATATAGAGAAATGCATCTCGGGATCGATGATGGACAGAGTGATCTCCAATAACTGATGCCTTTGACCATGTCAAGACCATATTTGGCTCATTTTCCCATTAATGTATTAAACTATTATTATGATTATTATTATTAGGCTATTATCATTATCAAATTAATATTACAAATCATTTGACCTTAGGCACACATACACGCACTTGAAGAAACACATTTTATTATATTATTAAGAACAGATGACAGAAAAGCATCTACATGTTGTTTGCACGGAGGTGTGCAGTCTCATGGAACAGGCGCATGTAAAAGGTTCTCACTCTTTCTTTGTTTACTTTCAAGAACAGTTTCATCTCTGAGTGCTTCAAATGACCTCAGACATCTCAGCTCAGGGGCTGCTTTGAGTTCAGTTCACTTTATTTCCACAGAGCAGTTTATTGTGAACGCAACTCTGCAGCCTATTCATCTGTGATTAAAACATAAAATAATACAAAAACACGCTCACCTCCAACCATGATTTATATTTCAGTGATTATTACCATCATTCTAATTATTATTTTTACATTTATAAATTGTTTTTATGTCTTTATTTGTTAATAATAGTAATTGTCCAACTGCATGTTTAGACAGACTTGCCTGACGGGAAATGGAAAGGAATATATATATATATATATATTTTTTTTATCACTTCATTGTTTTAAATGCTTTTTCGTTTCATTTGGAGTGCAATTTGAATTTAGAAATTTATTTGATTTCAGTTTTTCATTTTTTAAATACATTAATTTTCAATGCAAAATCCCTGAAGCAAGAACATTCACTGATCCCTCAGCTCAAGGATTGCCGATGTGTGTGTGTGTGTGTGTGTGTGTGTGTATATACATATATATATATATATATATATATATATATTGTGAAAGAGGGAACAAAATGAATGTATTCACACACGATGTATATTCCCAGACAACAAAATACCGACCGGCAGAGAATGCACAGACGACGTTATTTGCCAAAGAGATGTTGCCCTTCACAACTGTTGTAAAACCATCTTTCAAAAAGTTGAACAATTGAACACTTTTTAATTACACATAATTTTTAGTTAAAATATATAAAAAATTAAGTTCATAGTTAGAAATGAAGTTGTCTTGCTTTATTGACTTAACCCTAACAATGCTTAATGACAATTACCCCATAGTACCACCTAGAGTCCACCAGCGGTAATATCAGTGTTCATCAGTTTCCTGTGGAGTTTTTCTGCGACTAACTGACCAATGAAAACTTGGCCGACCAAGACTCTTTTCATTGACTAACATTTGGTCAACTATCAGGGGTCAGCCCTAATAATAATAGTCCATATGGATGGTTTTATGTCAGCTAGGATTATTAGTGAATATCTGATAACTGATGTAAGAGTACTGAAGCTTCCAATTTGAGGGAATATTTTCATAAAACAAAAGCGAAAATAAGTCTGTCCCCAAACATGGGCTCTTTCCAATCAAAGACAAAAAACTAAAAAATCTTCAAATAAATGAGACTCAAATTTTTTAAAGGGATAGCTCACCCAAAAATGAGAATTCTGTCATAATTTATTAGTTGCAAACTTGTATACCTTTTTTCTTCCATGGAACACAAAGGAGATTTTAGACAGGATGTTACAGTCAGATACCATTCACTTTAAATGCATGGAAAAAAGATGCAATGAAAGTGATTGGTGACTGAGGCTAATGTTCTGGCCAACATCTACTTTTGTGTTCCACAGAAGACAGAAGGTTATATAAGTTACATGGGAACAATGTGAATGTGAGGAAATTATGGTAGAATTTTAATTTTAGGTGAGCTATTTCTGTAACTAAATGTTTCAAAGTGGTGTTAAGCACTCAGAAAACATCAAGACATCTAGAAACACGTTGTAAAAGTGTTTATACTACTTTCATTTGCATGCTTAACATGCACCTGCTGTACACAAAAGGGATGTCTGAGATATCCATGTGTGGAGAAGAGACGAGTTAAGTGTAATGCTTACAGACTGGTACCTCCAGTTTTAGGAGTACAGATGATGTTAAAATAGGGTTAAGCCTAGAATGCATATGTGGGTCAAAAATTGCACAGCTGTCTACTTTCTCACTTTTGATCTCCAAGTATTTCTCAATTAAGGTGTCTTTGATTTTTATTTTTTTTATTTTTTTATTTAGTTGAATATTCGATTAATTATAAGATAATTTGCATCAGTACCCCTACAATGCATTTGTTGGTCCTATATATTGAGACGTTTAATATTTTACCACCAAATTTCTGTCATACAGCCTTTTTGTAAAAAATGGTAAATTTGGTTTTACAAAGAAAATCATCGAAATCTCACCTGGGTCTTTTTTTGACCCACATGTGCATTTAAGGGGGGTAAGGTTGCATACGTGTTCTACGGTTAAAAGAAAAATAAAGCAGTTCACTGATGACTCAAATAACACAATGGGGGTCTTAAGAGACCACACTATTTTCCTCTGAAAAATGCTCTCACCGTATCCCAAAGGGCGAGCTGTCTCTCACTCATGCGACTGAATCCGGTCGTAAGGATTTTCCCATCAGCCAGAAAGACGGCCCTCATTGGCCTGGTACCCTCATGGACCTTTTCCCGCACCTAAGTGTAACATCAAATGATTGCAAAAAGTAACAATGTGTACTATTTTGTTATCAAATGCAATGAAAGTCATACATTTTTGAACATGGAGTTAAGTATTCATTATTTCTCTATTCACACATATCTGTCATATCTGAATTTGAATTGAAGATATATATATATGAAACAAAAGATTGAGGAAACAGTAAGGAACAGGCTAACCTTTAGGACAGTTCCACGCCGGGGGTCAATGACACGCAAGGCTTTGTCTTTACAGGTGGTGCAAAGCGCACTTCCATCACGATTCCAGCTAACGCTGTATATCAGGTCTGGATGGGCCTCACTCAGCTGGTACACCAGCTCCCCGGTGCCCACATCCCACACACATAGAACATTATCACACCCTAGCACAGGGACAAATGAGATCATAGAGCAAACACAAGCCACAAGTGAGCAAAACAACACCAGGCCAATTTAAGAGCAAGGATTTGCATCTCAGATATTTACATACAAACAAATCCAAAGATGCCTGCCTTTGTGCTAGAATGTCAAGGATCTGCAAAGCCGTCATTGCTGCATGTGGAGATTTTTCATGAGAACTCTTTGAAGTAGTTTAAGAAGTTCTGATGATTTTTTTTCAAATTGTAATACCGGTAGTCATTATTCACATTATTAATGTCCTGACTCTACATTGTCATCAGTTGAATGCCAATTTGGTGAATAAAAGTACCAATTTCTTTCCATCAAAAATCTATACATTATTCCAAACGTTTGGCCACCAATATATATATATATATATATATATATATATATATATATATATATATATATATATACACATTTCTGTAGCAGGAGTCAAATAATGTTTATTTACATTTAAACGCCTTTCCTTTCAGCTTTAACACACATCATAAATGTCCACAAATTCATCAAACAACTCCAGCATCCAAAATTAGTGCTTGATAAAGATATAAAGCAGATTTAGGACACCAAAATAAGAGCAAAACAGAGTGCACCAGAAAAGACTTAATCCAACTTCAGCACGTTACGCAGGCAAAGCATATACACAGGAAGAGCTTACCTGCAGTCAACAGGATGTTGAGAGCAGAAGGATGCCAGGCTAGGATGCCCACTCGTTTACTGTGGCCCTCAAGAGTCACAACAGCTTCAGACATGGGTGTTGCAAGACCGCCATCAGGAATTTGCCAAATCTATTGATGCAGAAATACAATGCAAGTTAATGATTTCTAACCCAAAAGCTTCTGAGAAAAAGACAACAAAAGGCCTAATTCTGAACATAATGACTGTTTTCAGCTAAATTGACTGCTTGAAAAAGTTACAGAGATGCAATGTACTATATCATCTATCTATCCATCCATCCACCCATCCACTCACCCAGTCATTACAGCAAAATAAAGCCCAACAGGGTGATCAGCGTGATCTTGAATCACCCAGAGGGGGTTTATTTATTGTAATAACCAGCGAACGGTACATTATCCCACTTATGACACGGCTACTTATGAAATAAATAAATAAAATGGACATTAAATGTTGATTCGAATTGCAATTATTTTAATATGTGAGAAGATATAGACCCTGGAGTTATACAAGAGATATAAAACTTGTACGGTATAAAATTGCCTGGCTGGGACAATGGTCAATTTTGGACTTTAGCAGTCATTTTACAAAAATATTTTATTTTTCTGCAAAACGGACAGTTGTCGGAGCTTTGTGGCCCATGCAAGTGCACTCACATATTAGACTGATCACACTGTGAATTCAGCAACAGGAGGTCGAAAGTTCTTCTGCTGAAATCGGTCTGTAATTACCAAAATTCAAAGCAGTAGTGCACTGAAGCAGTGAATGAAGCTAGAAGTGTTGAGAGGTGAAACGTCCACTGGGTGGCACCAAAAACGAGTTGTACGAACAGTCCACAGGAATGGATAATTTATTAATCATACTCACTAGCCCAACACCCAACCCAAACCTAACTGACAGTGGAGTATTTTAGAGCTAAAAAACAAGCTCTGAATCACGCTCACCATTGTTTATGTGAATACGACTACTTTCTGCAGAACCTGAAGCCGTATCTCAGAGATTGTTTATGAGACGTGCTATGAGTAGCACCACAGGGAAAGATAAACATGTTTTAATTGACGCTACATTGTGCAAACCATTGTATATGCTTACACAACATGCTATCAGTAGCACCACAAGGAAAGGTGAACCCCCCCCACCCCTCAAAATAAAAAATAATGCAGTGATTGTGATACAGAATTGAGATTCCAGAGCAGTGAAAATGAGAATGTTTATATTACAGTAAATAAGTGTTTTGTTGAAGCGAATGATACAAACCTTCACAGTGCAGTCTTCTGAGGCACTGGCAATAACATTGTCATCATGTGGGCTCCACTGCACATCTAGCACTGGAGCGGCGTGACCGCACACAGTCGGGGTGTTTTGGTCCACTCTACCACTCTAGTCATAAAAACATTGTGAGTTCAACTGGTTATTTTTATAAAAGGAGAAGGCTAGACACCTCACTCATGCTGATTTTTGAGAATATGGAGAGTAATGACATCTTTTCATCTAACACAGAAAAACCTGCCAATTTCAATACTTGCTTACTGGAAGGCCCAGACAGAATATTCAGAATTCTTTAGGGGGAAAATCTACAGAATTCTAAATGGAAGGGATTTAAACAAGGTAAAATGGTGAATTAGCTGTATCAAATATATAAAAGAACATGCAAAGAACTACCGTAAATATCTAAAAACGAACATCCAAATTGACAAGAGTTACGACACAAAAACAAAATTGTTGTTAATTACAAACATAACAAATATTGCAGGTAAGCCAACCTTGGAAAGCGGCAACACAAGAAAGGATCCGCCCCCTCCAGCCTCAATGATGACAGCGATAAACTTCGGATTGGCAGCACACAGCGGACCATCCCATGTCACGCGTGACACTCTGACATCATCAAGGCAATGCTCAGCCTTCCATGCCTGGGCAAATACATGCCTGAACTTACTCTGTCTGACAACACCCCTCCTGAAGGACATGGCTATAGTGGGAGAAGTTTAAATATGTACAGTTAAGAGGTGTGACAATCAATCAACCAACCAATCAAAACAATCAATCATTCTCTCAGCAAAGATTAAGGGAACCCAAATGACTACGTAATAATGGTCAGAAGTTTTGTAATAGTATTTATAATAGCAATTGCAATCAATGGTGATAACATTCAGCAATAACACAGAAACAAGTACAATGTGCCCAAGTTAAATATAACCTGTAGAAGTTAGAACATCATATCTAAAAGGTCAACACAAATCCAGAGCCATATATAGAGAGAGTTGTGACAACTCCATTGACTCCAATGGAACGTTTTTTTACAGCAATGGCGGCTCGTGGAGCCTCTCAATAGTTCCCGGAAGTAGCAGCAAACACCGTAGAGATGCAGCAGAACAAACCGTTTGCGACGCACTTTTAAAAGGTGAGACGTTTAAAGAATAATATTATCTTATTCTGTATATTATCAGTACATCTAAATAAAAATAACTTGTAAATTAAAACCTTATAGTTGAGTATAACTCATTAAATTAGGAGATAAGAGATGTTATCGGATAACTAACAGATTAGGCAAGGATTGGAGCTGGATAAAGTTAGTAACGAACACCCTATTAATTGTAAAATCTTTGCAAATACCTCACACATTTTTTTGTTGTTGTAATTTGTATTTATATTTAGATTGCTCCTGCTGACTTGAGCCAACAATTTTTTTCTCCTCTCCATGTCAGTGGGGAAGCCATACATTCAGCACACCTTTCTCTGAGCTGATTGGAGCATCCCCATGCAGCACAGCAAACCATGGTGAAGACTATGCAACGACAACATGAAAGAAAGGACACATACAAAATGCTTGGCATGCTATTTAATTAATTAGAAATGTATTCATGAATTGCTGTAAATAGTTATTGCATTTATTTGAATAAAAATACAAAAAAAGTAATATCAGTAATATATTATTACAATTTAAAATAACTGTTTTCTATTTTAATGTATTTTAAAATGTAATTTACTCCTGTGATGCCAAGCTGAATTTTCAGCCTCATTACTTTTGAACGGCAGTTTATATACGAGTATGCTTAAGTTGTTTTAAAGCTGAATATAATGTGTATATGAATAAGTATTGTAAGAATTATACATTAGATATATAATATTTATAATACATAAATAATTATATGACTATATACAGAATTGTAAGAATTGTAAACAATAAGCTTCATTTCACTAAATTGTACATTTACGTAACTGCTGCTAATAGTTAATAGTTCATTGACCCATTGTGCGGTGCGAGCTGGAAATCACCTGTCACCAGCCTGTCTCTGTACTATCTGAAAAGTCATAAATATGACATTAGTTACCATGAGATTAGTGAAAACAATGAACATGAGGTAACATAAAAAGGCAACAGAAACCCTAGCCTGAAATAAGTTGAGGCAAATAACGGTAGCTGAACACTAATCCTCAAATATTAGCTGATTTGATCTTTAAAAAACAACATCGCTGTAACAACATACTCATGCTACATACATATGTCGGTGTGTTACATAAATATATAACATAAATGCATTTATTGACTACTAATTACCAGAAATCGCAGTTCTGTCACTCTACTCTAACAGTTTGGAATGACCGCAAAAGCACTTCCTGGAACTATCTGAAGTCTACGTGAATCACGTGACGATCAAGCATTTAGAACTTCCATTGTCGCAACTCTCCTTTATATGGCTCTGCATAAATCAAATGTATTTCCAAGGGAAACAACTAGAAATAAAGGGATAGGTGACTTCAACAGATAAGGAAAGTCGTTTCAGAGGCGACAAACACTTATGCTTTGGAATAACATGTGCTGATGAAACACAATTACAATGAGACCAGGAACTTTTATTTAGACAGTAAATAAAAAAGGAGATGTTCACAAAATTGCTGAAATGCAATCAAAACATCTTGGTTACAACTATTACCTTGGTTCCCTAAAAGGAGGGAAAGAGTTCCTGCATCAGTAGCTGACGCCATGGGAACTCCACCCAGGAGTGATGATCTCTGAATCCCATATATAATCACGCCAATCCCACTGGCAGATGGCACTTGACTTTCCGCCCCTTATGCGCGTCATTGCAGGCATATGCACCGGAGCACATTCCAGAATTTTTCGACTGAAGGGAGTCATTTCTCAATCCCTTTACAGCGAAAATTCAGTAGTGCTGCTGGCTATGCAGCATCTCGTTCCTCCCTTTCGGAGAACCAAGGTTACAGTCATAACCGAGACATTCCCTTTCAGTTAATTAACTTTGATGCTGCATCAGTAGCTGAATTGTATACCATAACACAATGCTACGGATTCACGTGCACTAGAAAAATGCCCACTAGCCAACACTAATTCTTTTTTTTTTTTAAATAACCTCACCTTCGTATTGACAAAGAGGCAGGAAGAGAAAGAACATTAAAATGGTTGTGTGTTAAAAAAATTACAACAATGCCACTAGTCAATCAGGGTAAATTATAACATTGTAAAGAAGCTACCCTTTGCAGTAAAAATGAGAAGATGGAGAAAACACCCAGGTCAAAGACATATTTCAACAATGACTTTAGTCAACAGGCTAGTGAACAGGCATTGACAAATCATTGACCTTTTGCAATCAAAATCTGGGAAGAGTGTTATCAAACATCCAAGATTTAAAACCTGGCAACAGTGTTAGGGGAAGCCCAGCCTGCTTCCAGACAGATATATTCTAGAGACAGTCCCTCTGCCCAAGCCCAGAAGGACTCCATGCTCCTGGTGGATTGGGCCTTAACACCATGAGGCAATTTGTATAAGCGAGTGGAATGGCATTAAGAACTCTGTGAGAAAGTCTTTGCTTGGAGGCAGCCAAACCATTTGCACAGCCTCCAAAGCAGACAATGATCAGATCTGACAGCCTTAACTGACACTTTTGTTCAATATACATGCACAATGCCCTCACAGGACAAAGCATGTGCAGATACTTAGCCTTGTCTGATTCAAACATAAGAGGGGAGAATGCCTGTAAGGTGACAACCTAAGCCTTGAAGGGAGTAGCCAACACTTTGGGCACATAACCTCCCTGGATTGAGGACTGCCTTCGACAAGCCTGGTATGAACTAAGCAAGAGTGTTTGACCGACAAGGCATGAAGGTTGGCAACCTGTTTGACTAATGCCAAAGCGAGTAGCAGCACAGACTTCAAAGAGTGTATGTATAAGATTAAAAAAAATGGCGACATTTGTAGGCATAGAGTGGCCTTTAGTAGGGGGCTCTAGCCTGTACTTTGGTGTTGAACGCTGGCTGCGACAACCCCTGACTGTGAGAATCCCAAATCCTCTGAACTGTCAGAGGATATAGTCTGTATACTCCTGGTCTCCCTGATGCTAGAGCAAGTCTGCCCTGCAGCTCAGGTGACCAGGGACATGTATAGCACGTATTGAGAGGAGAAAAGACTCACTCTAGAAGAACATTTTATGCATCAGAACCATCATTTGGTGTGAATGCAGTTCTGTTTGGTGATTTATGAGCCCTACATGTGCTGTCCACATGGACCAGAATGTAAAAGCCTTGCATGTCTGCCTGAAAAACTCTTAGAGCCAAGAGAAGTGCAAGGAGCTCTAGAGGATTTACGTGCCACATAATTTGCAGACCTTACTAGATGGGGAAGGACATACGACCGTTGACAGTGCATACCTGCAGAAATTGGACAACGTCCTTCACAACAACCTTGCATCTGACAACTAGGCCCAGTGAAACACTTCTTAGAGAATTGACTTAATGCTAGAATCTGTCAAAAGTGCTGACATGCTCAATGAGTCCATTTTCCTTACCCAAGAATAAAACCTGCTGACTGGTCACCAACACGCTATTTGCCCAATTGACTGCGCTTAGAGCAGCAATTATAGGTTTAGTTAACCCAAAAATGAATGTTCTCTAATGATTTACTCACCCTTATGCAATCTAAGATGTGTATGGCATGATTTCTTCTGCAAAACACAAATTAAGGTTTTTTGAAGAATATGTAAGCTCTGTAGATTACACTTCCTGCTAGGAACTGTAATTGAGCCTGAATTCATGATTGTGCCAAGAGATTGCAATAAGGTGTAGTGAATTTAAAAGAATATATTTTGGTCTGTCCTCAACCAAAACCAACGGAATCATTTCAGAAGACATTGATTAATCTACTGCAGTTGAATGGATTACTTTAATAATCCCTTTATCTGCGCTTTGGAGCTTCAAAGGTCTGGCCACCATTCACTTGTATTGAAATATAATGAGCTGAAATATTCTTCTAAAAATCTTAATTTGTGTTCTACAGAAGAGAGTCATCCACATCTGGGAAGGTATGAGGTTAAGTAAATTATAAGATCTTTTTAATTTTTGGGTGAACTATCCCTTTAAAGACCAGTAGGCCAGAGCCCTCCATCCTTCAAGCTAGAAATAACTAGCGGTCGACCGATGTGGGGTTTTTAATGGCAGATGCCGATGTACAGAGAGCAGGGTGGCCGATAGGCCGATAGAATGCCAATATATCACACAATTTAATATAGTAAATAACAAAATACAATAAATTGCTTATTTAGGACTATATATAATCAATTTCACACAAAACTAAAAAAATATATTGTATTTTAAATGGTAGATAGCAGTTTCTTCAGATTTCTATTTAGTACATGAAGAAAATATTAATATATTAGAAAGAAGGAAATAACAGTAGTTCAGCAACCATGGATGACATGTCCACATCATCAGTCACATTTTCTCCAAAAATACAGAATCAAACCAACTGTACATACAGTGCATAGTGAATAAGACATTAACTTATAGCACACGTGAAGCGCTTTTACCTTGGGCTGCATCCGAAGATTTATGCAACTGACTTGCTACCATGCTGCTTAATCAGTTAATGGCTTAACTGACAGCTGTTTTGAATGAATGGAACTCTTAAGGAAACTGGTCTCTGAACCTTATTTTCATCGTACCTCCGTATACCGCCTCCGGAGGCAACGTTTTCCTGGTTTTGGATGCAGCCTTCATTTTGCAATCACCTGCTCATGCGGATCCAGCATGAGCCTCAATCTCCTGACAGTTTAAATGGCCTTGATCGCCTGCTTGGATTGTTACGGAGTGACCATCATTATTTGTGAATGAGAGGAACTTTTGATCCTGAAGTTTTTGATTCTGGATGATAGAATACATGCTTCAGAGGAAGATATTAGATGAGCACTCGACTGGATTTTCGTGAGGTTCATGAATCACAACATATCTGCATATTTGCAAACGGTATTTCATACAAGTTTTATTGATATTTGCCTTTTATCATTAGAAAAGTTACAGGGAACTGTTGAAGAGAGACTGTTAGAATACGTGCTTTAGAGGTAAATAAAAATGGAAACGGGGAGAGTGAGAAAATTATTTAGGTGACACCGGAAAGTGGTGTTCTGTATGCTTTAGTCCCTGTTTTAAGGTCCTCGTACCATCAGGAAATCTTGCCTTGCCCAGATGGAGGTTTTCTGCTGGAACGAGAGCCAGACAGCACAATTCTGTGTTTTGGCCATGGCCGGCTCAGTTTACGCCTTCTGGGGGAGAACTAAAACCTCAGGAGCACTCCGGTTAATGGGACGCTGCCCAGAAGAGGACCGTGAGCAAACCGACTGCACCACAACACCACCTCGCCTTGACAGGTTGTACTTGTAGGCAACCAATTGCTTCCTGGACTACTGGTACTTCTCTGTGACTGCACTCATGACATCACCAAAGAGTCCCTGCAGCGACACCATGCAACTGAGGAAAAAGGGCTTGTCTTTGTCTTGTATCTCTGACATGTGCAGCCTGAGGTGATGCTCAAAAGACACCTGGAGCGCCAACTCCATGGCATGGCTCAGCTCTTTGAAAGTCTCGGGGTCTGGGCCGCTTTAGTCCTTTTCCTTTAACAACACAGTCATGGTTTGCAGGGCTGAACAAGCCTGGCCCACCAAAGCCTTTTTTCTCATCCGAGTGTACAATTTGAAACATATTTTTCAAAAGTATTATTATTTTCATTAGTGGTAATTTTTAGTGAGAGCCCCTCTTGTTCTTGTTCAACTCTAGAAGCCTCCAAGCTCTCACATGTGTGTATGTTACTAAGCAGGGATGAACGTCACACAGCTCAAGTCAGAAACCACAACCCATCAACATTTAAAGTCCAGTGTTCGGTTACCTTCCATTACACATTCATATTCTAATGAGACATTTTGACTGGGAAATATCACTACATGGTTTTGGACAAACTCAACACTCCTCTCAACACAAAATATAGGAGCTTTTAATCTAAAGTAACAAAAACTTAAGGTTGTTCCAAACAGTAAACACTGTAAACATGTCACTATTACTAGCTTACAACTTTGTTAATCCTAAACATGTGACATGGTGTGAGCTTTGATCTAAAGAGAGCATGCTTTGCTTAAATATTATTTCAGAGGAGTCCTCTGAACGAAACATTCCAATACATCTCCCACTCGAATTTTTGGTAAATGCAAAATAATTTAAAATAAATGTAATATTCAATATTAATTACGCTTAAAATATGCAATATACACATTAAAATACGAAATATGCAAATACATGTATATTTAGGTAGGTAAAACCACAGTGTCTGCGACCACTGCGGAAAAATAGCTGTGTGATATTTATAAGCATACATGAAAAAACCATTATCTTGTATCGAGCTGGCATAAACGCAAAAGGCGGATGACGAAACGCGTTCTAGAATGGTTCTTTACCTGTTTGTGGTTTTCCTTCTTCCTTTTCTTCCCTTTTTCTTTCTCAGAACTACTCAAATAAATCAAACGATTCGGCATAAAACAAATTATAATACAAAATAAAAATAAAATTACAAATTAGCTTTATAAATAAAACTATTCCTTGCAGTGTGTTGTTTTCGCCGGAATATTTTGCATGGTCTGGTGGAACAATTAAATCTAGTCAATCTTAGCACTGACGGAGAAACTAATCCACATCATCACGCCAAATTTGACCCTATTGTATTTTTTTACAGATGCAAATGACTATTGCACAAAAATGTACAGTAAAGACTGTATGGTACTGGAATTAACCGGGAAAGGCGTCGACGCCGATGGAGGAGGAAAGATGATGGGTGTTCAAATATCTAAACGAATGTGCCTAGAATTAAAACCAGCGATGTGTGAAGCTCGCCATGGTAAGGAGTAAACAAAATGGACGGTGATGCACTGTTCTGGTGTAATAAAAGTTCATTCCTGTGCTCTTTGAGATCATTTTAAAATGTATAATTAATTATTTAATTAACTATTCGGTAGAATATGGTCAAATAAAATTAAGATCTAGGCCTAAAACGTGTTTTTATTTGCAAAATTATAAACTTACTATGACGGAAACTAATTAGTTGTGATTACCGTTTTCTCATTATGCTTAAAGAAACATAAAAATAAAAAACTTACACGCACACACACACACACCATCCGCTATCAGTGTTAAAATGGCAAATTTACCACAAATGAATACATGTTAGTGAGAGAAAACAATACTAAATTAATAATTATAAATACCACAACTTGTCTAGAGGACTGACATGGCACCAAATTAAAATTTGGAATGACCCAAATGTATGTAGGCAGGAGGGGGACAATGAATTAATGGCAAACTTTTATACAGGCTATCAAAGTCCATAAAAAAAAAAAAATCATAGTATTTAACAAAAACATAGTTACTGTTATTGTACATAGTCCAGTTATTGTTAATACTGCAAAACCATAATGTAGTAGCCTATCAATAACTGTGGTGGAAATGTCTAGGTTACTGTTGTAACCTCTATTCCCTGATGGAGGGAACAAGATGTTGTGTCGAATAAAGCGACACTAGGGGTCTTTCTTGAAGGCCTCGGTTACCCCTGAACTTGAGAAAAGGCCAATGAGAAATTGGCAGACAGAATTGGCTTGTCCCCGGATATACGGGTATAAAAGGAGGTAATCATGCATCTGTCCATTCAAGTTTGCACTGAGGAGCCGAGAATAAGGTTCGGCCGTTATGGTGGCTCGGTACAGCGTCGTGGCCGGGGGGGACACAACATCTCGTTCCCTCCATCAGGGAATGGAGGTTACAACAGTAACCTATACATTCCCTGTCTGTCACTGACTGGACATTTTGGCGAATGAAGTGACACTAGGGTTCTCTATTCAATCATGCCATGCGCTGCACTGTGTACGTGAGCTGCTGATGCAGGTGCAGGTAGGCACTTGCATGCCAAAGCAGCAGGCTGCATCAGACTGCACGTACCCTTACCCAACGCCCCATAAAAACGTAATAAACTTTTTTAGGTTCCCGGTATCCCCAGAGGCGGGGGGGACAAGCGACATGCCAAGCATGGGAGAAAGCTGTGCCAGACGAGGCAGCGTCTATGACCGTCAGGAACGGAGAGATAGCGACCGCATCCAGGAAATACACAGAGGCAGAAAGGCATCTTTACAAAGATACATCCTGAAAAGGACGTTCAGAGCCTGCTGTGTGTGCTCTTTTAGAGAAAATATTGTCTTTCAGAAGCGCTGTGGAAACGCCCAGGGGCAAAGCTGCACTGGCGTGCAGAGAAGGAGAAAGCAGCTGATACGCGCCGTAGATCTGCAGAGGTGAGTGGTACAGAAGTGATCTCAGCTCGCTGATCGCACAACCGCTTGAAAAAATTTCTGAATGGACAGATGCACGATTCCCTCCTTTTATACTCGTATGTCCAGGGGAGGGACATGCAAATTCTGTCTGCCAATTTCTCATTGGCCTTTTCTCAAGTTCAGAGGTAACTGAGGCCTTCAAGAAAGACCCCTAGTGTCGCTTCATTTGACACAACGTCGAGTGAGCGACAGATGGGGAACGAAGTTACAAACTTATTCACTCTAGCGCCATCTTTGAATTTTAAATGGAATAACATTGAGGCTGTGAGGGACAGACTCACAGTCTCTTCAATGGTCTGTACTGCAGTTTAAAGTGTTTTTGGATAATTCCATTATGACAAAACCTTGATGAAATATCTGCCCAAGAACATTTAGTACACAAAGAACTCCAGACAACATGAGTTGTGGAAAATCAGATGTGATCTAGGAGCTTTTTACCTAGTGCTTGAGTTGTGGGAGGGATGGGAGCGGATGTATGGTTCTTTCATGATCATAACATGGATTTTATTCACAAAATTAATTGTAAAATACAATAACAATACCCCCCCCCCCCCCCCCCAGATCTATTAAACTAAAAATACATGAAAATACAATTCACAATAAACATTTACTTGAATACACCTCTTGAGCATATTTAAAATTCATATTCATATTCTAGGGCTTAAAGTAAAATATGTCATGTGGTGTCCAAAAACAGAACAAATGCTCATTAAAAGCTGAAATTCTTGAAATAATAAATGTTAGCATGACTACTGCAGAATAATATTTTATTATTAAGCAGTGAAACAATTAATGATTCATTTTCTAAAAATGCTTTTGTCCACAAAATCAAAGTCATGGGGTGTAACCAACATGAATTTGTTGTTTATGTTGACCATAAACCTATAAAACAGAGTGGACACCTTGAGAACACCAAGACAGCGCAAAGTTTTTAAAAACATATTTTTTTATGAAAAGGCACATGTTGTTCTGGTCATGTGGTGTAACCCTGAGAAAATTTATAGATATTTTTGACAAAAAAATTCATCAGATGTACAAAAAAATAAATAAAATAAAATAAAAAAAATAAAATAAAAAGTGTTTTTCCTCTCACGTATTCAAGGTGCAAAGAAAGGATTACATTACCATTTACTCTATGGTTAGACCACATGACATTATTAAAAAGTTTAATGTTTTTGTAGAACATGCTTTAAAGGTTTTTTTCAAACATGAGACCAGTTTGAACACAAACATTTTATTTCTAAGAATTTAACCCAAATGTTTTAATTGAAACTAATAAAACTATATATTTTTTATAAATATTTCTTATTTCTTTAGACAACCTTATTTGTCAATGACCCATGCATTAGCGAACAGTTTTACACCAACATCCTCTTTGAAACTGTTTTACAAATCGACCACCAGAGGTGGGTTGTAATTCGTTACATTTACTTCGTTAAATTTACTTGAGTAACATTTTGGGGAGAATTTTACTTTTAGAGTAGGTTTAAAAGTGGGTACTTTTTACTCACTCAAGTAAACTTCTAATTAATTATTTTTATTTTTACTTCTTTACCATGTGTGGCATTACTGTCGTTACATTACTGGGTTTAATTTGAATTAATGTGTAATTTATTGAGAGATTATTGAATGGGACTTTTTTGAGAGCGAAAATTCAAAGCTGTGCGTGATGAGACAGTGTTAAAAAGAATAGTTCCGTCGTGCAATGCCTTCTTTTAACACCAAGACAAGCTGATATTTCAAGATTAAAGTCACAGCTCCAATTTAAGGCAGCAAGCTGAGGTAAGTTTTGGCTCTAATCCTAACGTGGGCTTTTCTGTGTAATGAGATGGTCATTTTCAGTGTGATTCTGTAACTGGGCTCTTATGACATTCGTTTTTAAATGTACATTTTTAAATCAGTGCAGCAACATATCACTGTGCTTTGTCCCGAATGTCATAAGCAGTATTTATATATATACTCCGCACCCTCGCGGGGGGTACTGGAAACTATCGCAGCTACTTCAGGCGGATTAACTGTATAAATCCATACAAACATAAGCTTATCGCTGCCATTTGTGCACGTGTGATGTGCACAAGGCAAACGTCGCGACGAGAGTGGCTGTGTCTGCAATTGTTCACTCATTCACTATTTCCTATATAGTGAATGGCAGTTAGTGCACTACATCTCAGCAATAATTGAATGAAATTATTGAATTCGGATGTGAGTGTTGGAGCTCTGGGGCTGGTGCAGAAATGCCACATATGACATTTTTAAATACTTGGGCCTTATTTGTTATTCTTATTAAATAATATATGAATACAATAAATCTTCATTCTGTTTGTCATTTTTAATATATACTGTGTGTTAATAAAAAAGTAAACAAATTTGATCAAATAAAGAGTACATTTTAAAATGTATCTGTATGTTATTATGTTATTTTAAGAATGCATTATATTTCAGCATTATATATAATGTCCTTGTGGGACATTTTCACGTTTTCACTATAATAATTACTAGAAATTTTTCCAAACCTCTCTTCTTATTGACAAACTCATCCAGATCTGACAAGAGCCCTTAAAGAGATAGTTCACCCAAAAATTGCAATTCTCATTATTTACTCACCCTCATGCCACCCCAGATGTGTATGACTTTCTTTCTTCTGCTGAACTTAAATTAAGATTTTAAGAAGAATTTCTCAGCTCTGTATGTCCATACAATGCAAGTGAATGGGTGGCAACAATTTAAAGCTAAACAAACAAACATAAATCAGCATAAAAATTATCCATAAGACTCCAGTGGTTAAATCAGTATCTTCAGAAGTGATGGTGTGGATGATAATTGTGGATGAGAAACAGAGAAACAGATCAATTTCACATTCTTCTTTTGTTTTTAGTGATTCACATTCTTTTCTGCATATCGCCCCTGCTGTCTAGCAAAACATTACAAATATTGATCTGTTTCTCACCCACACATCATATCACTTCTGAAGACATGGTTTAAACCACTGGAGTCTTATGGATTACTTTTATACTGCCTTTATGTGCTTTTTGGAGCATCAATAGCTGAAATATTTTTCTAAAAATCATCATTTGTGTTCTGCAGAAGAAAGAAAGTCAAACACATCTGGGATGGCATGAGTGTGAGTAAATGATGAGAGAATGTTTTATTTTTGGGTAAACTATCTCTTTAAAGTGATAGCTCAGCCAAAGTTTAATATTCTGTCATCATTTCTCTACCCTCATGTTGTTCCAAACCAGTGTGAGGCTTTGTATTATGTGGAACACAAAATATGTTAGACAGAATGTTAGGGACTGACAGTCTCAGTCACCATTCACTTTCAAAATATATACATATATATAAAAAACATTCACTGAAAGTAAATAGTGACTCAGGGAAACATTCTGTCTAATATCTCCTTATTGTGTTGCATGGAAGAAAGAAAGTCATATGGGTTTGGAACAACCTGATGGTGAAAGATGACAGAATTTCCATTAATAATAATAATAATAATTCTATAATACAGGTTCAATGTGTATTATGTAATGGAATATAGGGGAGTAAACGTCTATTGTTTCATTTGTGAAAGTAACATTACTAAAGTACGCACTACTTGAGTACTTTTTTAATTGGATACTTTCTTACTCTAACTCAAGTAATTATTTATGTTAGTACTTTTACTTCTACTTGAGCAATTATGTTTTTGAAGTAATTGTACTTTTACTTGAGTACAGTTTTTGGCTACTCTACCCACCTCTGTCAACCACAGTACCATTCGTTCCATTGAAGAGACTGTAAATCTATCCCTCACAGGCTCGTTGTCATTCCTATTATAAATCAAAGATGGCGCTAGCGTGAATTAAGTTGTAAATATTTGGAAGGGAGTCACCACACCCCAGATACCTCTGTTCATCTGCCAAAAAATGTCAAACCATGCAGTTTTATATCCAGTGTTTACAGAAATTAGTCAAACATAGTTACATACAGTAGATTTAATAACTGGCTGTTAAAGCCACATCCACACTCTGTTGTAACAAATGATATACTCAAATAAAATGAATACAGTAAAATTATCATCAGGAACAAGGCATTATATTTTGTTAGGTAAAAAGAGGTCACAGCCGTGTTTGAATTTGTGGTAGCCTAACTTGTGGTAACACCAAAAGTGTTGTCAAACTAAATATGTTTAAAGCACTATTATAATGAAGTATGCACGATGTAAACAATGACAATGTCACTGACATTCTGTGAACAGACAACAGCCAGTCACAAAAGTTGTATTGCTGGCAATCTGTAATACTTCATAATACTATTCATGCAGTGGCATTGCAAATTGTAAACCATTAATGGGATAGCTTTCAGTGGAAAAACACGTACATATGCAAAAAATATTCCAAAATACCAATTGTACATCTCTGGATTACAAACATCAAGATCCAAAAGTCACAGTGAAGGATTAACTGCCCAGACTGTGAAGAAAACAGGTATATCATGTAGTGTTTTTCTTCCAAAGCCGGTTGCATACAGTATAAAAATCAAATCTTAATTCTCTCTCCCTGTTCATATGAGAAAGCTCAGGTCGGGTGGTCTCCAATGAATCTGTAGCTGAAAGACATGGTGTGCCCCTTAATAATCAAGAGGCCCAGTTCCAGAATACATTGTGGATTATGCAACTGAGGTACTATGCGAGTAATGCTGATACTGTTCTTTCGGTCCGAGTTCAGTTAGATCAACCCTTCTTAAACCCTTGGGGTCCATTGCAAATAACCAGAAAATTCCTTGTATACAAAAGTTCATTTTCTCCATAGGCATTTCAAAATATTCTTCGATGAAGAATTATAATCCTGGAACCAAACCAGCCAGCTCTCAGAATCACAATGTAGATTCAAAGCAACAAATGTTTGAAGACTGTGTATTTAACCAGGGTCCACAAACACTTTAGGGTCACGAAAGGGCTCCTTAGCTCCGAAAGGTTTGAGAAACACTAAGTTAGATGATGGCCTCACAGTCATTTGGTCCACATTTTTGCCACCATGACAATGTATTTGCATAAAAGTTCAAAAAGTTGATAGCTATGACTGTTTATATTATACGTTTGAATAAAAGGCACCATCTAAATGAAAAGTAACTTTTTTAAATACTTTGATATGTTCTCTATGCAAAAATATGATTTGTACATCCACTTTTGGGTTAGCGTTCTGAAAAAATGTATGTGAAAGTCTTTATCTAGGGTCTAGACACCCCCCTGTTGGGAAGTGAAGTTACAGAAGACCAAATCCTTCTGTTTCATATTCAATGTGTTTATAATAAATTCAAGATTCTTTTAATGAAAGACATTTCCAAAAACTGAGGCCAAAAATACAAATCGAAGCAGTTTAGAGTCTAAACGATCTGAGCTTTGTGGATAGATGAGCTATAGGGAGTGAGGAGCAAGGTAGTGCTGTTGGCGGGGAGCAGGATGTTATTGGGTTTTGACTTGGGCCATAGCGTGCCATTACTTTGCTCAAAATGATTGGATAGCGCCTCCGATATCTGAGAACTCGCCGTCTCGCTGCCGCCATTTTCAAAACCGTCAGGCTCCATTATGCCTCTGTGAACGGCTAAATCTTCATCTATAGGGCTAACAGAATCTTCCTCTTCATCGGTAAGAGTTGGGTATGTGGACACTAAAGGTGAATTATGACCTCGGCTGCCTCCTCTGCTACTGCCTCCTGATTGCGTTGTCCCATCTGCAAGGAAAATGGCACAGCCGTTCCGAGATCGGAGAGGAGGGTGGAGTTGTGTTTCCTGGATAGGAAAATTACATTCATTACATCCTATTTATGTTGTTATCTTTAGTAATTTTGGTATATGTGCTTTAACCCCATGTGTTGTTGTAAATGTGCAATGATTTGATAAATCATATACTAAGTGTGTCCTGCTTCCGCATTACTAAAGCGTTAAAGGGTAAGTATACCCAAAAATGTAAATTCTCTCATCATTTACTCACCCTCATGAAATCCCAGGTGTGTATGTCTTTCTTCCCCAGAACACATTTTAAGAAAAATAGAAAAAATATCTCAGCTCAGTAGGTCCTTAAAATACAAGTGGATGGTGATCAAATTGAAGCTCCAAAAATCACAGACAGTCAGCATAAACGCCATCCATACGACTATGACAGCTGTTAAATGAATGTCTTCTAAAGTGATACAATCACCTCTGGTGTGAAAAAGATCAATATTGAAGTACTTTTTAATTATAAACCATCACTTACAGTCAGCAGCAGTATGCGCGTGTGACGTAATTGCATTGAATAGTTCACGCGCAAACTGACGCATGGACGACACAGCCGGAAGAGCAGCGAGTAGGACGAACGCTGTACAGAAGCTTTGCTGGTTTTGGTTTAGATCTGTATTTGTATCTGTTTCTTTACTCACAATGGTGAGTATAATATAGTTAAAAAGTACTTAAATATTGACCTTTTTCACACCAAAAGTGATCATATTGCTTTAGAAGACATTCATTTAACAGCTGGAGTCATATGGATGACGTTTATGCTAACTGTCTGTGATTTTTGGAGCGTCAAATGTCTGATCACCATCCACTTGCATTTTAAGGACCTACTGAGCTGAGATATTTTTCTATTTTCTTTTCTTCAAACATGTTTTGCTGAAGAAAGGAAGTCATATACACCTGGGATGGTATGGGGGTGAGTAAATGATGAGAGAATACAAATTTCTGGGTGAAATATCCCTTTAAATGCTAGATGTGTTGTTAATCATACTAGCTAATATACAAAATAGTGTTTTTTTTGGAGTAGTTGCATTATATACAGTATATACCCGATGGTGGAAAGTCTCACAAAATTAATTTCATACCTGTGCCATATTACTGCCCCATTCAAAAGACTCCATCAATCGAGTGGAATCTCTGTCATCTCTGTCTCTCTCCATAACTTTGTCTCTACATCTTCTGGAAGAGTTATGAAGTGCAGGACGGCCGAGGAAGTCTACCACTCCCAGAGTGGAACGACTATCCCTGGAGTTAGGACGATCCTGGGAATGAGAACGTTTAGAGCGTTTATGTGAGTGCCAGAGAGAAAAACATAACATGAGTTTCCGAAAGAAATGAAGATAAGAAAAAACAAAAATACAGACGAACCAGGGAGGAGAGACTGGTGCGCAAGGTCCCCTCAACTCTTAAGTGATGATCGTCCTTTTGAAAGAAGAGAAATGCAGTGGATTGAGATGGAGGGAGATAATAAAACTGGCATTCAACATACACACTTGTGTACATACTGTATATGCTAAATCTGTCCATTTCATATATCTAAATCAGACCCACTTTATATTAGGTGTCCTGAACTAACATGTGCTTAAGAATATGATGCAATGTACGTATTATGTACATAAGTGTTGTTCTTGTGTGTCTTTCTTTAGGTGGTGGAATATGACCTAGACATGTTTCCGTGATATTCACCCATACTGTACAATGAAGCATCATGTCCTCAAATAAAGACATATTAAGTTATATAGCTAAAATAGGCAGGTAAAGAACTAGAAACACAGTGCGGAGGTGTTTGTGTGTGTATTTGTACCGAGTATCTGTTGTCTGCGCTGCCTGAGTTTACTCTCCTAATCGAGGCTTGTCTTGATAGAGTGCTGATTTCTTCCCTTAGAAAAAGAGCAAAACAGAAAAATTGACATGTGAAAAATGTGCAGAGTTATCAGTCTTTTCAATTATTTTGTGTTTGAAATATAGACATATAAAAAAATACTGCTTACTTTTTTGCGTCCAGCTCTATGGCCAGATGTTGGTTTTTGCGTTTATAGTGCCGATTTACGGAAATGATCACTATAACAAGAGTGAGAACAACCACTGAGGCCACTCCACCAATAATAATCATCAGTATGTGGTTAACTGATGTCTGCTGCTTAGATGACTCTGTAACAAACACACATGCATGCACAACTTAGATTTTGCATGCTCACCTTTTAAGGAATGTTCCAGGTTCTAAACAGATTAAGCTATAGGGACATCAACTGTGGCATGCTGTTAATTATGACAGATGATCATTTCAACTCATCCATTGATCAAAAAGTCTATGGGGTCTATATTAAAGAGATCTGAACTCAGTCATCATGTTGGTCCAAACTCATTTGACTTTCTTTCTTCCATGGAACTCAAAGGAGATGTTACTTCACCATTCACTCTCATTGCATCTTTCCGCCATACATTCAAAATTAAAGGTGACTGCCAATTAATTTCTGTGGGTGGATTTTTCTCTATATAAACAGTCTACTTTTGCACATATAATAAAAGTAATGGATGATTTATTTGCTTTACATGGTCATTGTAAGTAAGCACTTTTATCACAATAGTCACATATAAACACATAAGATTACACATAATGTTATAAAGAAAAATGTATCATAATAATCATAATAATAATATGTATTTTAACATTTATCCCTGGGCAATGCCTTGCCCCATATACTTCCATTAGAAGTGCATTACTGTAAAGATGATTTATATTTGTTTTAACCAACTGAGTGGGAAATGAACATTATTGACTGTGATTAATTACAGCATGCCACAGATGCTTTTAATTGAGCTTAATTGCTTCTGAATGCAGAACACATGCACTCCCATAACATTTTAATTTTATGGGTGTGAGCATTGCCTAATAACTTTCACTAGATGGCAGCACTATGCATTACATTTCAATGTTAAACCAAAGAGCATATGTGGTTATAGAGAGACATTTACCTGATATAATTATTGCAATCTCCACTTTACCAGATCCCACCTGATTGGTGGTCATGCAGATATAGTCTCCTTGATCTGTCAAAAGGAGGGGCCTACTAAAGTGAAGAATGCCACCATCCACGGTCACACCCTCTGGTAGAACTTCACCTTTCCTGTATAAACAAGGAAATAAGGTTAAAACCTAAAACCAGAATCATCCAACAAAATGTAAAAATTGCAATCTATAGTAAAAAAAAAAAAAGTTGCTGGTTGCACTTAAGAACTCATTACAGGCAGGGGTTGGGTTAACCGAAAAATCTCCATAATTTACAGATTTTTTTAAACACTGATGGATAAATCCAAATGCTTTCAGTCATTTTGACAGATTAAAAAAAGACACTAGCAAATCATTTAAATCTAGTGCTTCTGTTTTGATTTCACGTTCTCACTCTCTCACTCTAGTGGTGTGTGTGTGCCCTGCCCCTGTTTAGTGCCTGGCAATAACATGTGTTTAGGGCAATCACAAGTGGACAGATGGCATCGGCATTTACAGACATCACCAATTACATCTGATCACAATATGCAGCTCTTTTGGCTCGGATTTCATGATTGCATAATTACATCACGTCAGTATGTCACTGCATGATAATTGCAAAACAATATGTGCTTGCTTCTCATCAGTGCCACTTTAAGTTGATATCAGACAAATTGAAGTTCTGTGAAGTCTTGCGCATGAATGTACGAGCTTTTCAAATTTTTGGACCAGACGGTTATTACCTTTTAAAGCCGCACGTAACCGATAAAGTTTAAAAAGCTTGCTTTAGCTCAGTGGTTGATTAACAGTTGATCTTTCACCCTAGAACACCTCTGGTTTCACCAGACTCATGCTTGAGTCAAAAGTATATTATATATATACTGTCATGTTTTGTAGGCCTTTTTACCATTTTATACCACGGGGCTGTTGAATGCTTGATTCTGATTGGTTGACAGACATTATAAGGTGTCCAATTATTTTTCAAGTAAACACCCAGCTATGAAGTAGTTCCATGTCATGACCGCAAACGGTTCTATATCACTTCACCAAATTATTTCAGTTATTTCAAAGAGCCATACAGGCTACCACAACAAAATAACCAATTAAAACAAAGACAGTGGTTAAGTACATCAGATAAGATTGACAAACAATGTTTAAAATATCCAACATATATTTAAGTTCAATTGAAAAGCATCCTTGCGCTCCCACTCTTTCTCTCTTTCTTTCTTTCTTTCTCTCTTTCTTTCTTTCTTTCTTTCTCTCTTTCTTTCTTTCTTTCTTTCTTTCTTTCTTTCTTTCTTTCTATTCTTGTTTCACACACACACACACACACACACACACACACACACACACACACACACACACACACACACACACACACACACATACACACACATACACACACACACACACGTTGTGTTTCCATGTTTTATGGGGACTTTCCATAGATATAATGGTTTTCATACTGTACAAACTTTATATTCTATCCCCTAAACCTAACCCTACCCCTAAACCTAACCCTCACAGAAAACTTTCTGCATTTTTACATTTTCAAAAAACATAATTTAGTATGATTTATAAGCTGTTTTCCTCATGGGGACCGACAAAATGTCCCCACAAGGTCAAAAATTTCGGGTTTTACTATCCTTATGGGGACATTTCGTCCCCACAAAGTGATAAATACACGCTCACACACACACACACACACAACCTTGTTACTCTTGTGCTGAAAAGCAGCACATCCTCCGTTGCTAGTTCTAAAGTGACATTTTTGAGCTTTATCAAAGTGAGGTTAACTTGTTCAATACAAAAGTTTATTTTTTATCTGAAATATCTGTGGGAAACACCCTTGTGCTCCCCCTCTCTTAAGCTCTCACACACGTGGACACACATATTCATACACATTACGCACACACTTACTCATGAGTGAAAAATAGAGCCGCTATGTCAGAGCACACCTGCATCTCAGTGGGGTTGAAACACACACACACACACACACACACACACACACACACACATACACACACACACACACACACACACACACACACACACACACACACACACACACACACACACACACACACACACACACACACACACACAAAAGCACTACTTTATTACTCCAGTAAGTGCTCCAGTAAAGCAGTGCAGTCCTCCGAGTACTAAAATTACTTTTTCGAACAAGCAACTATGCTGTATAAAAGCAAGATGCTGAATTCGTGGCAGAAGAAAGTAGTTCCACTCACAAGTGTTTTAGGGAAGAAAAGATTAAACCCTGAACAATGTCTTAAGGTGGGGTAACCTTGGTATAAGTGGAATAATTCACTCTGGCCTGTTGAATTATCGAAAAATAAAACTCTGCTGTGCGTCGTGACCGCATTACCATCTAGGGTGTGCATTATTTTTTGATAATTCAACAGTCCGTCTAATTAATCCTTACATAATGGATGCTACACACCTGAATATAGCCTCTGTATTTATAAAATGAAAACAAGTTTGACAGATACAAATTTTAGATCTTAGTCCGACAGAGTGACAGATAACGACTTTTTTCTAGCACAATCTCTGGTTACAGCTCCATGCTTCTTGCTGTGCTCTGAAATACATTATTGTGGAGGTGGGGGCGTGGTTGAGCGCCGATTTGTGAATTGAGAGTGAGACCGTGAGATGAGAGTGGTAAGGAGTTACACCTGTGGGCAATTTTAATAACAACTGTTCTGTGTTGCAGTGAGAGGCAATAAAAGGGAGCTGAGGGCCACAGAGGAGGAGAGGAGTGCCGTTCTCTGTGTGCCTATTTGTTTCCATGTCTCAACCTCGGGACTTCTATCCTGAGGTCAACAGAACCGGACGTATCTAGCTCCATTCCTGCTTGTTATCAGACTCAATTGCTACACGTTGCTGTGTGATGATGACTAATAGCAGCCGGTGCCAGTCAGACATCACTTCAGTCTATTATGATGGACTTCAGAGGATGAACTGATGCCATTCTCCAACCATAAGATATGGGATACTTCATATGCCACTGCCTGAACCTTGGATTTATGATAGACCACACCGAAATTACCAACCGGTTGAACTGCGAAGCACCTCACTGATCTCGGCCTGCATCACCTCGGTCTAATAATGGACTACAGTCTTGAAACGGAATACAATAAATTGCCAACAAAAGCTTTTTATACAAATAACATTTTTATACACATAAAAATGGCTTGACTAGTTTTGTTGTCTGCACTGAAAAGTGTAAAGAGAAACTGAATAAATACAGAGAACAGAGAATTCACCTGGCTCGCCGTTTCCTCGTTTAAGTGAAAAGCAGGACCCTATTACAATGATGTTTGTCCCACAAGGACAAGCATGACATCTTTAGTTAATTAACTCTAAAAGAATATACAGTACAGGACTAGTTAATACTGGACAATTCTGGATACACTATGAGGGCTAGCCAACTCTTAACACTGTATAGATCTTAAAGTATTCAAAGTACATAAGGCCTTCAAACTGCAAGGATTTGTAAACGTTTTTAAACTTTCAGGCAAGATTTTGTCAAGTATGCCTTGACAAAATTTCTTTTACTAGTTTTATTTGTGGAATGTAGACACAAATGTGCTGCATTCCTGAAGACACAGCTTATATGAGGAATTGCATCTTGCATGATTTTCATACGGCACAGCATAATTTGCATGTGACAGAGATAATACATATCCCATAAAACACATATAAACACGTAGGCAAATACCCCTGACACCCTCAGCTCGTGTGTAGTCATACTGTAGGTCCACTAATCACCCTGTTCTCATCCATCCCCCTCTCTCTCCCTCTGTGTGAAAGTGCACTCTGTCTGTTTGCTGCACAAGTTGCAACAAGACACCAGGCAACAGTTACTTCATTTAGTTTGCATTCACACCAAGCAGCCAGAAAACAGGTTCCCCCACTCGAGGCAGAGAGGAGGATAAACGAGAGAATGTTTGTCCAGAGCCTGAGCTCAGCAGTGCGTGATCTACGAAATGTTCATGTCTACACCCCCTTAGTCACTCCTTCCAAACATGCAAGAAAATAGGTGTGTGAGTGTGACTAAATATCTCATAACTGTTTGTCAGTTCCTAAACACAAAAATTAACTGGAGTGTAATTAATTACATCTCGGTATCTGTGGATAAAATATTACTTCAAAAGAATTGGGAAATCTGATCAACTGCATTGTCATTGAACCTCTGTTCACTTCCACACCTACAGATTAGTCTGGCATGCAGATAAGGATGCCAACCAAGACAGAATTAAAGAAAAACTGGTCGTAAATCAGACAGAAAGACAAACAAACAAAGCAGATCAACAGGCACAACTATAGGATTGGAGGAGAGACAAATAGGGTGAATACAGTTAATGTGGAACAGTAATTCGATTTTTATTGAAGCAAGGGCATGAAAAGAAAATTGCAACTATATTGAAACATGCATCATCAGAACTTACGTTGCACCTCTAACTCCATATCTAGTGAATAATAATAAACCTTATTCCTCATGAAAGCTCATCTTATGAAATATATATTTATATACATAACGCTATACCTGTTAAATATAAAAGCTATAAAAAGCTTAAAGAGATAGTTCAACCAAAAATGACAATTCTCTCATCATTTACACACCCTCGTGCCATGCCAGATGTGTATGACTTTCTTTCTCCTGCTGAACACAAATTATGATATGTAGAAGAATATTTCAGCTCTGTAGGTCCATACAATGCAAGTGAATGGGTGCCAAAATGTTGCAGCTCCAAAAGGACATAAAGGCATCATAAAAGTAATCCATACAACCCCAGTGTTTAAACCCAAGTCATTAGAAGTGATATGATCGGTGTGGGAGAGAAAGAGGTCAATATTTAAGTCCTTTTTTGCTAGAAATTCTCCTACCTGCCCAGTATTGGGCGATATGCATGAAGAATGTGAATCACCATAAACACAAGAAGAAATTGAAAGTGATCTGTTTCTCACCCACACCAATCATATTGCTTCTAAGACATGGATTTGTCCATTGGAGTCTTGTGGATTACTTTTATGCTGATTTATGTGATTTTTGGAGCTTCAAAATTTTGGCACCCATTCACTTGCATTTAATGGACCAAAAGAGCTGATAAATTCTTAAATAAAATCTCCATTTAAGTTCAGTAGATGAAAGAAAGTCATGTACATCTGGGATAGCATGAGGGTGAGTAAATGATGAGGCAATTTTGAGTTTTGGGCGAACTATCCCTTTAATTTGGTAAATTAGAACAATAAACTGTATCTGGGATCTTATTTTTTTAACATTCTATAAATCGATTTTAAAAACTATCGACCCGATTAATCGGTTATCGTCACAGTACCATTTTAGATGGCTAAATTTGTTAAAGAGAAGAAATATTAAATACAAAAATGCCCCCGTAAGTGTCCCACTTTACCTGTATTCACCCTAGATAGACAGTTGTTCATATTTTACCTAGTCCAGTTGAATTGGTGAGGTTTTGGATTTCCTTGACCAGTACATTGTAGCGTGGCATCTAGCATTTCAACATGCCAGTTGTCATCATAGCCAGATATCAATGCACTTGGAGGATCTATACATATGCACACACACACACACACACAGAGACAAACACAAGTTATAGAATTGATCTCATAATTGGGTGTGTCTAATTCACATTCAAGACTTTTATTTGAACTTGGGATGAACTTCCTATTTGACCAACAAGTTCATCTGATCCTTCAAGTTCTTGACACTATAAAAACGTTATTATTAATAGCATTAAAAATATGATTAATAATATAATTCATGTAATTATTGGGATTTCATGCACTCATTTAAGTTTCCCTTCATTCACCTAAAGCACAGATCTTTTTTCAAGCACAGTTCAAGGAGCGATGAATCAGACAGAAACAATGTAGTCATAGTCTCGATCAAATCCATAAACAGATGTTGAAAAGCAGAGCTCACAGGTCAAAACACATCTCAGTTAAATATGTAGAAAAAGAGCTGGGAAGACGGTTTCATCATATTTAAATCAGGAAATGAGTTGAAATTTAATGCTTACACTGAAACTTTCACAATCATTCTGAGTCATTCACAGACACAGCGTATACGTTTGACTTGTCTAGATTGTTCTAATATGTCTCATGACGCAACACACAGCAAGAAAACAACATTAAAGTCTATTATGGCAAGAATGTACTTAGCAGTTTATGTGTGATCTAATTGTTTGCACTAGCAAGTAAAAACTGCAGATCAAGGGTGCATCTCATCTCACTCCCTAGCTCCCTAAATTGTGAATCAGTATATCGTGAACACAAATTCAGGCACTGGCAAGGGTGTTCATCCACTGAACATAGAGACATAGATGACTCAATTACCTGTGACACGATGACAAGGTTGTGCTTTTATACACAACTGGTATTAATCAACAGGGTTGGGAGGGTTACTTTTGAAATGTAGTCCACTACAGATTACAGAATACATGCTGTAAAATGTAATTTGTAACATATTCCGTTAGATTACTCAAGGTCAGTAACGTAACTTTGGATTACTTCTTCAGCACTGGTAGATTTTTTCACTTGTTCTGACTATAAAAACTGTGTTGTTATAAAGGATGAATGTCATTTATATGAAGATTAAAAAATTCAAAGGAGTGCACATTAATATTCATCTAAATCATTCACATTTTGGATGAAAGATGATTCCAAACAAAATCTCTTTAACTGAGAAAATAAGGCTTTGACTTCATAATTTTACACTTGCGCTTATCCTCTAACAACTTGAGACTTCAGAAGACATGATGATATTTCCAGTAAGCAACATAGTGAGCAACAATGCAACCTGGTGTTTACGGTGGATTCTGGGAATATTTAGGGAACGAATGTTTTAGTGCGCTGAAACACTTTTGCGAATGGGACAGCTCTGGCGGACTCCCTGGTCAGTGATCTGACTACTGAACTAGGGAGCTGACGGAGACGCACCATGTAAGGAATGCCCAAAGGAAATACAGAGAAAAAAAGAGCAGCAATAATGTATTCACGTCTGCAATCCATTATAAAATGTACTAATGTGGGAAAATGAAAGTTCAACCTAATGTAGAAACTGGTTGGGTGAATCTCATGAAAACTGCAAAGAAATGTCCTGGTTATATTTAACCCCAAAATCAAAGTAAGAACTGAGAAAGTATATTTTGCATTAAGGAAAGGACAGATTCTTTGCATTGTGACATTATTTTCACGACAATTAAGCTAATTTAAACCTGTCTAATCAATTCACAGTAACCTACAGTAGGCTACTGTGAAAAAAAATCTCATTTTCATCAAATCATATATTATTAAAACTGCAAAGTACATTGGTACAGTACAATTGCATAAATATACACTCAGTGACCACTTTATTATTTACACCTGTACACCTAATTATTAATGCAATTATAATGCATAAAATCATGCAGATACGGTAAGGACCTTCGGTTAATGTTCACATCAACCATCATAATGGGGGAAAATTGATTGGATCTAAGTGATTTCGAGCGTGGCATAACTTTTGGTACCAGACAGGCTGGTTTGAGTATGTCTGTAACTGCTGATGTCCTTGGATTTACTCAGAATGGTGCCAAAAACAAAAAACATCCAGTGAGCGGCAGTTCTGTGGATGTTTTTTGTTGTTGATGAGAAGGGTCAACAGAGAACAGCCAGACTGTTTTGAGCTGACAGAAAGGCTACGGTAACTCAGATAACTGCTCTATACAATTGTAGTGAGCAGAAAAGGATCTCAAAATTCACAAAATGACAAAACTTGAGGCAAATGGGCTACAACAGCAGAAGACCACATCGGGTTCCACTTCTGTCAGCCAAAAACAGAAAGTCAAGGCTGCAGTGGGCACAGGCTCACCAAACCTGGACAGTTAAAGACTGGAAAAACAGACTGTTCTGATGGATCTCGATTTCTGCTGAGGTACACAGATGGTATGCCCACTTCTCTCAGCAGTTACAGAAATAATCAAACCAGCCCGTCTGGAATAAAAAATCATGCCATGGTCGAAACCACTGAAATCAAAATTTTCCCCATTCTGATGGTTTATGTGAACATTAACTGAAGCTCCTGACCAGTATATGCATGACTTTATGCACTTCACTGTTGCCACACAATTGGCTGATTAGATAACTCCATAATTAGGTGTACAGGTGTACCTAATGGTAAAAATAAATTACTGAGTCACAGTAGTAAATATCATATTTATTTTCCCCATGACAGATTATTTTTTATTTTTTTTCAGAGAATGTGTGCTTAATTTTCATGAAAGCAAAGTCACAATGGTAAAAAAATCTTAATAGTCAAAGAAAGCCTTGTAGCAAAACTACAATATGTTTTCTCTCTCCTATCATGTTGGATGAAGTATTACCCGGCCTGTTCTTCGTGAGGATCACTCATTTTAGTACTACAGGTATAGAATGAGAAGGGTCACTGGTATAATGCTGAATATGGCAGCTGTCCTGCCTTACTGTTAAAACATCCAATGTCCTTTTTGATCAAGAATGGGCATGTACATTAAATAGACTATAGAAAATAATAGTGCTCTGTAGCTTTAATTCCAAGCAGGCTAAGCTCTTCTAAGCTTGCTTATAGGCATGCGCAAGTGAGAGTAACGGGTGAAGAAGTTCGATATTTGTGTGTTGAGCTCCTGCATCTCAATCAGTAAAGATATATGTTGTTAAACGTAATCTTTGCCTTGCCGCTGGTCATTTAACATGGACCAACCTGAAAAATAGCTTTTTTTGTATGTGATCTAAGCTAAGGAAGCACAATTTATGGCACCATTGTTTCTAGATTTTACTGCGGATTTTAAACATGCTATTTGATCCAAACCTTGACCAGACATTTAGGAGATTTCCGTCTTTCCCCATGTAAGTTGATGTAAGCTATTCTTATATCCTGCTTGTGTCCATATAAAAGAGCAGAACGAACATGGCTGCCGAGTGAGCTGGCTTGCCTTAAAGGGACTTTGTTAGATCCTAGTTTTTAGGTGAAAATGTACACAAATAAAAATCTAACAGATTAAGACTCACAGTGTACTACAAGGTTATTGCTGATCCTCCGGGGGCCGTTTTGAGATGGGTGCCAGACCAGGCAGTCCAGCTTCTGACCATTCATGCCACGGAGAGGGTGGAGGGAAAACTGGATAGAGGCCACCCCATCATCAAAGCTTCTGTTCTGGCTCTGACCTGGCAGGTCTGTATCCCAGGAGAGGCCTGCTATTGGCTTAGCCACCGAACGGCATGTAGCGGCCACACGGAATGACTGGCCCTCAACAAGGATGACTGGCTCCAGGGATGTGATGGGTTTAGCTGTGAAATTACATGATCAATGGTATATTAAAACAAAAAGAAGCTAAAGACTGACAAGTCATGAAGTATGTGCTCTTATGGGAGTGTGAGAGAGCATGCAAACAGAGGTAACCGTCCACACACTTTTCAGATTGAGTGTGATTTCGTTGCATTGCACAGCATTTTTTATTTCAGTGTGGACAGAAAACGTACTTGTCTCTGGAATCGTGCTTTACCTGGTTAGGCCACAGTATGATAGTAATACTCATCTAAATACCACCACTTTTGAATGAATATGAAACATATTCATCAAACACTGCATGTGCCTTCATTTAAAAAAATATCAATGATCCTTCTTTGTAATGGCATCTATTAGTCACAATGCTACCAACCTGTAAGCCCGGTTGCTAACAGTCTAGTTGAACACAATCATAAATAGCACTTCTGCAAAAGAAAGCTGCTGCTATTGTCTGATCCCATAATAGCGCCGACAATCAACATGTTAATACCTCCATCATCACTTACATTGACGCAAACAATGCTAGCTTGTTATTCTTCCCAATAACAGAATACATCTGGGCAGTGCTAGCCTTGTGGTTAACGGGTTGTCACAGTATATGAAAGAAACCTTTAATCAAACGGCAAAGGAAATGTTACAAGAGGAGTACTGTATCCTTGTCTTGTCCTATCACTATGGGCAAAATCACTGCTAACTGAAACTGGATCACTGTAAACAAAGACTCAACTCTTTTCTCTGTTCTCTATATACTGTATATAGTAATGTAGATTTCCTAACTCAATAAAATTGTGTGAGGATTTTGGGAGGGTTTACTGAGGGTCAGGTCAAAAAGTATATAACACAAGTATGTATGCTTTACACAATTGTCAGTGCTTGGCATACTTAAAGGTGGGGTATGTGATTTTCTTTTTTGACCATTTTTTCAAAATAACTTGAAATCCTATTCCTAACCCACTTACTGGCTGTAAATTAGAAGCACTGAAATGAAAATTAAGCAATTTAATCATCTGTGGAACGGGCAGGACTCGAAAAACTCCAGCCAATCATTTTCAAGACCATCTAGAATCATTGGACAGAAAATGTGTCAATCAAACGGTCGTACCATGCCCCCCTCCCCCCACCACCCTGGTGCGCGTGTCCCGTTCGTGCGCATACTCAAAGCTCGTGACCCAGTAACAGGAAGCGATTGTATTTATGTATGGAGAATAGAGCTTTTATAGTGCTAGTGGGGTTGTTCCACATTTCTATGAATCCTGTTTTGAATAGAAGACCGCTGTACAGACGCCAGGGCTGGCTATGTTCTTTTTTTTTTACAGTTATGAGAAAATCAGCTCTACACCTTTCAAGAGTGGTATGCGAACCCCTCCTCCTGCTGTGTCAACAATTTGCTCTGAAAAATTGTCTGACAGGTGAATGCACTGTTTGACTAGTGAGTCTAGAACACTGCTAGAACACTGCGCATCTGAGTTTTCGCTCGTGCATGATTGCGCGTCCATGTTTTTCGAATGGGTGGAGTCAGGGCCAGCGTTGGAGGAGAGAAGGTAGGACCTTAGAGTTGTGTATTTTCAAAATCTGCCGGCCGTTTTGCAAATCACATACCCCACCTTTAACGTGCATTCTTGCAATCTGTGCAATTACTGTGCAAGTAACCCAAGAGTTACTTTCAAATGTTGAGATAGTTTCATATAGTTTGCTATAAGCATGTGACACAGTTTAACTAACGAAAATAGAGCACCTTAACTTACTTCTCAGCAAATTCTCTTTAAACTGATGCTCAGCCATGAGAGCAGTTGAACGAGAAAGAGAAAACTGACTATATAAGATTCAACGCTTCATATTTTTGAATATATTCCAGAAGTAATTACATTATTATAACCCTAACCAAACCCTAAACCTAACCACATCATCAGTACCAACAGTAATGAGACTGAGTACTGAGATGTTTTTTTCACTTCATAGAATGGATGGGATTTTCTGAAATATTCAATAGTAATTACATTAAAGGGATAGTTCACCATTATTTTTTAATTCTCTCATCATTTACTCACCCCCATGCCATCCCAGATGTGTATGACTTCATTTCTTCTACAGAACACAAATTATGATTTTTAGAAGAATATCTCAGCTCTGTAGGCCAGTACAATGGAAGTGAATGGGTGCCAACATTTTGACACTCCAACAAGGACATAATAGCAGCATAAAAGTAATTCAAATGACTCCAGTGTTTTAATTCATGTCTTCAGAAGTGATATGATAGGTGTAGGTGAGAAACAGAGAAAAAGTCCTTTTTAGCTTGAAATTCTTCTCCCTACCCAGTAGGTGGCGATATGCATGATAAATGCGAATCACCAAAAACAAGAATGTGAAAATTATCTGTTTCTAACCCACACCTATTATATCTCTTCTGAAGACATGGATTTAACCACTGAAGTCACATGGATTACTTTTATGCTGACTTATGTGATTTTTGGAGCTTCAGAATTTTGGCACCCATTCACTTCCATTGTATGGACCAAAAGAGCTGATAAATCCATCTAAAAATCTTCATTTGAGTTCAGCAGATGAAAGAAAGTCATTCACATCTGGGATGGGATAAGGGTGAGTAAATGATGAGAGAATTTTCATTTTCAGGTGAACTATTCCTTTAATACACTCCTAACCTTGACCTAAACCCTAAACCTAACCCTAACTCTAACAGTACAGAGACCAAAGCAGTATTATTTTACTGATTTCTGTGCTAATGTAGTTTCTTGCTTGCCGGAGATCAAAAGGGATGTGACGTCAAAAGCACAGCACTGGCAATTTCCGTGTCATGAACAATGGAGGCATGCTGGCACATCGGGTCCCGATTTTGAGTGCAAAAAAAAAAAAAAAAACGGATCCTCAGATTTCTCATGTTGCTTAAAATTTTTTTTCATTTTTACAGAAGTTCATGTTAATGCCTCGCAGAAGCGCAGAGAATGCAACTTGTTCGGACAGTTTGTAATGCAACAACGCATTTGCATCTACATACTGTATATGTGTACATGATACAGTATTTCATGTCTATAAATATTAAAGAACAAAAATACTCTTCTTGAACTTCTTCTTTTAGTTTGAAGAATGGCCTTAGATGTTATGAAATATAAACAACGCATCATCGGTGCATAGACAATAATAATAGGTATTGTTTTGCAATGTTTGGCCTGAGGTATTGTGTTGCAATGTTCGGCCTCAGATGTAAGGTCTAAGAGACCAAAGGTGTAGAGTGAATATTCAGAATAGTGGGTTAAACTACGAAGGCACGTTTAGCTCCCAGATAACACATACAGAGAGATAGAGGAATCACACATACAAAAGTGCTTTTAGAACAGATTTGGGTGTGGCACCGTGATATGATCTGAAGGACGGATTAAAAAATATGTTATGTATCAGTTGCCTTTTTTTGACCCTGTTGAGTTCAATGCAAGCACTGAGGATCAAATGAATGGCTCTCTTGGCAGATGCCTACTGTCTGAAGCAGTAGGCACAAATGGCAAGAGTTGGCAAAAACTGTTCTAATCTGATTGGCTGGCAGCTATGCAACTTTCAGGGGTCACTGTGCAATAGTTTTATTATTAGTCTACCAGGAAACAAAGTTACCATGCTACTACAATAAGCACTACCAAGGGAGAAGTTTTTGCTAGATTTGCCAAAGTTTGCAGTTTATGCCATCAAATGATATAACATAAAATATATTTCAAGAATTTTGTTTGAAACTGTTAGTTGCAAGTAAACAGAATACTCCTAAAGCACAACAGTTAATTCTTTATCTGCAGAGTTGTGTCTGCGTTATTACTTTTCGAAAGGAAGAAAATCCTGAAGTCAACACACATTTTACACTAATTTCTTCTGCCTAGTTTGATTTCTTGGTCCGAAACCATGTTTTATTCCACCACAAAACATGATTTGCAGTGATCTTCCATTGTGCTGTACATTGCATTAAATAAAGACATTAAATAAAAAGTATGTTGCCCATATAGCACTTCATAATGGTGAATGCACTTACTCCAAATTATGAGAGAAACCTCAGACTCAAAGTTTCCTGTGGGGAAGGTGGCGACTTTGCAGATGTACTTGCCCTCATCTGAGGAACTTGTGCCCATAATTATCAGAGCAGAGTCTGCTATTGGGTCGCTGGTCTCGAACCGCACACGCCCTGCATATGCAGCGTTCTCTAAGAGAGAGAGAGAGAGATTGAGAAATTTAGATAAGCTTCAGAGTAACTAAATAAAGTATTTTAGCTGGAAGTGTGCTTGTCACATTGATATAGTGACAGTAAGATAGTTTGAAGATGTAATCTTGAGCAAAATCTTAATAACACATCAAAAATGGTCTGCAGATTCTTTGAATCCCAAGATACTTACAGGAAAGTACAGCTGTGACACAAAAGAGTAATCATGCAGCTAAAAATGTGACACAAAAAACATATTCTCCTTTTTTCTGTTTTATCAACTTTTCTGCAGTTACTGTCTACTTCTGCTCTAACTATGTACACTTGGTTTATTATTTTCAGCTAATATGTTTTACTCCAATATTGTAAGTCACTTTGGATAAAAGTGCCTGCTTTATGAAATTATGTATATGTAAATAAATGCAAGATGAGTACAGAATGTGAGCGTCAATCCTCTATTGCACCATGTTGCTTTAGGGTAACAAACACATTTTCTTCACAGAAGATGGCAATGACATTTTCTTTTTCTTGGTCACTCTATATTTTTTGCATGGTGCACCATGTGAAAGCTGCACATTTTGCATTGGAGAAGTGCCCTCAGAAAAGCATTGTCCTTTACTGTCTTTTTATTCGTATTCTGAATGCTGCAAAATTGATAGTCACTCATTTTCAACTCAAATATTAAATGTTTTACTTCTAAGGAAATGAATTGTAATTTTGAAACATATGTATAAAATCATGACCGCTCACACGAGATGAGGACAGTAGACATATCAGTAACCTTATGAAAGTTGTTTTATTCTACATGGGGCAGGGGCGCCCTCATGGGGGCTGCCATTTTAGCGTCACATGACCAGCTGAATACGACTCGCTTAAACTCAGTAACCGTCTTGTTATTGGACACTTTCACTCTTGGATTAAATTCATCAAGGCTGACTGTGAATAGTGAATTTCTACAATGGCATCTGCAACTGAAAACTATTGATTTGGAATGATGCTGCATCCACACCACTAGGTGTCACTGTAAATAAAAGATGACATAAACAAAAAGTTACTGAGTGCACCTTTAATATGTAAAAAAACAAAACAAAAAAACAACCTTGTCATTGGTTCATTTATTTCGATTGTCGCACAATGTTACCTCCAATCAACATGCCTAAATCTATTATCCTCAAATAATTACTTTTCTGATTTTAATAATGAGGTTCATTTTATGTAAAAGTTTTTTTTTTTGTGGCAATCAACATTATGCCACAAATGCTTTCGATTGAGCCTAACTTGTACAGAACCCAGACAGGGGTGAAAATTTCATCAAAATGTTGGGGGGGACAATAAACATAATTCTCAAGAGTAATTTTTGAAGGGGACACCAAGGGGTTTTTTGTTGTTGCCCCGTTTGCATTTGTATTATTTAATTTCTTAAACAATTATTTTAAGAATATATCATTATATTATTTACAATACACATATTTTAATGATATTTTAGGGGATGACCCCCCCCCGGCGATTTCCGCCTATGAACCCAGATTATTATCAAGAAAGCTAAGTGAGCAAACAACATTAAACCACAAAGCACTGATTAGAATCAACAACTAATACAACTGAAGTTCTGCAGAATAAGTAGCTTAAATGACTCTGGCATTCCTTACGTATGGAGAGGATACTGTCAAAGTAAGCTTTTCCATATATTGTCATGTATTGAAATGAATTCATTATTAAGTGCAATAACACCTTGTGATATCAAGGCATAACAAGCCAAGAAAGGTGCAGAATACATAATGTGTTCATGTAATGTATTATACAATGTTTTGGAAATGCATGATTTTATTTGTTAACGACAATATTAGTAATAGGAAACAACATAATGTACAGTATGTTCACAAATATTTAACAATTCATGCATTGATTTGTGTAAAGTGACAAAGATTGTTGTTAAAAAGTGTTTTACCTGTCTGGCCATCACTGAAATGAGCAGTGATAATCTGTTCTTCATCTCCATTCGAGTTCTCTCGAATCCACATCACCTGCACCACCTTAACCTCATTGTCTGATACATTGAATCGACAGGGTAAGCGTGTGCCCTCCTCTGCCACAGAGTACAGAGGCCAGGGGCTGTGAGGGGGGTCTAGAAATTGGTATCCACTAACACAAACTGCTAAAAAGAGAGAAAGAGAGAGTGATAGAGATGAGAGACTTCAACATATAAAGCAATAAGCCATTTGGGGAATCATCAGACAAGTTTATTATCCTGCTAATTACTGTATATTGAGAGAACTGCTTCACTGATTCATCCTAGACTTCAATTTTAAAAACACATCTTAAAAAGATCACAGACTGTTATCATGGAGCTTATTGTTTTATTCTACAATGTAAACTAGGAAAGGAAATTTCATCAAAATAATTTTTGACGCTGGCTTGACAAAAATTTACGCTGTGCTTGTTGAACACTACTTTTTAGGGATTAATCCCACTCTTTGCTGCAATAACATCTTGCACTCTTCTGGAAAGGCTTTCCACCTGATGTTGAAATATAGCTGCATGGATTTGCTCCCATTATGACACGGGATTCATTGAGGTCAGTCACTGATGTTGGGCGATGCGACCTGGCTCGTAGTCTGCGTCCATTTCGTACCAAAGGTGTTCAAGGGGGTTCAGGTCTGGGCTTTGTACACATGGGCATTTTTATGCTGAAACAGAAAAGGGCTCTCCCCAAACTGTTGCCACAAAGTTGAAGCACGCAGTTATTATTATTATTATTATTATTATTATTATTTTCCTTTTTCTCTCCAACTTGGAATGCCCAATTCCCAATACGCTCTAGGTCCTTGTGGTGGCGTAGTGACTCCGGGTGGCGGAGGACGAAACTCCACGTCTGAGACCGTCAATCCGTGCATCTTATCATGTGGCTTGTTGAGCACGTTACCACGGAGACATAGCGTGCGTGGAGGCTTCACGCTATTCTCCGTGGCACCCACACACAGCTCGCCACGCACCCCACCGAGAGCGAGAATCACATTATAGCAACCACGAGGAGGTTAACCCATGTGACTCTACCCTCCCTTGCAACCTGGCCAATTTGGCTGCTTAGGAGACATGGATAGAGTCACTCAGCACACCCAGGATTCAAACCTGGATACTGTATGAAGTGGTGGTGGCGCAGTGGGCTAAAGCACATCACTCAGAAGGTAATCAGAAGGTTGTTGGTTCAATCCCCACAGCCACCACCATTGTGTGCTTGAGCAAGGCACTTAACTCCAGGTTGCTCCAGGGGAATTGTTCCTGTAATAAGTTCACTGTAAGTCGCTTTGGATAAAAGCAAATGCATAAAATGCATTAAAAAAAAATCTAACAAAATGTAAAATGTGAAACATTTGTTCATCTCGCTACTGTGTACATTAAAAACAAAAAAATCTCATTGGCCGAACTTCATTCAATCATGGAGAGTGGTTCCACGTTTTTGAAATTATATTTCTGAAATTAAAATAAACAGTTCATTTCAACATAAATATTTTATAGAGGGAACCTAACTGAATCAAGTAAACTCAAGTAAAACAATTTAGGGAAGTGACCCAATTAAGCCCACCCAAATCTAAGTTTGACATGTTTTCATGTATTAATGTTAACAGATTTCCAATAAAGTGAGCATTAAATCAAAGATTCATCTCCCATCTAAAATCTCATGTTATGTTTTGTCATACACTGACAAAATGAAGTAACTTTATTTAACTGGAATTGTGGAAAGTCTGGAGGGGGCTTATCGTTTACATTTATGCATTTGGCAGATGCTTTTATCCAAAGTGACTAACAGTGCACTTATTACAGGGACAATCCCCCCGGAGCAACCTGGAGTTAAGTGCCTTGCTCAAGGACACAATGGTGGTGGCTGTGGGGATCGAACCAGCGACATTCTGATTAACAGTTATATGCATTAACCCACTACACCACCACCACTCCAAGCTTATTAGGAACATGTGTACCATTTAAGACCACATGTGTTCTTAATAAGCCCACTATGATTTTAACATTTATAAATAAACACTTGGAGAACAAGTATCAGTTGCCTGCACTTCTGAGACCATCAATCTGTGCATCTTATCACGTGGCTTGCTGTGCATGACACCGTGGGACTCATAGCATGTGGAGACTCATGCTACTCTCTGTGATCCATGCACAACTTACCATGTGCCCCATTTAAAGCAAGAACCCCTATTAGCAACCACGAGGAGGTTATCCCATGTGACTCTACCCTCCCTAGGAACCGGGCCAATTTAGTTGCTTAGGAGACCTGGCTGGAGTCATTCAGCACATCCTGGATTCGAACACGTGACTCAAGGGGTGGTAGTCAGTGTTAATACTTGCAGAGCTACCCACCCCCCCAACAATTTACTGCATCTATCTTTGTGAGCATCACTCAGATAGTGTCCTGAACTAGCTCCATAAACTCATAAAATCCATCTTTTCAAATACGAAGTATTTCTATTATATGCAAAGACAATAAATAATATCAAGTATCATTTGATTTATTAATCTCTTCAGTTTACATTTTTATCATTCGTTTGCTAGTTTGTTCACCTGACTCCAGAAAAACTGCTTTTTTTTAGGTCATTTCATAAAAAGTTTTGGAACAACTTCCAAAATGGCCGCTGAGCAGTGGCAGCGCATGCTCCCAAATAACTCCAGAACGAAACATTTGATTGGCTACAACTGATACCAACAATTTTTCTCTTGCTTTCTGTCTTTTTTAGATTTCAAAATAGAACAGTATGTGGACCTTTAATGGTTCATCGGCTTAATTGACTTTGATGTCAAAATAACTAATGACTATCTTTTAGTGATATGCTACCTACTGACAGCTAATATTAGTATGCTAAACATAGTTACTATGTTATGATATACACAGCAAAAGCAAAATGTAGAAAGCTCAAAATGAACTGTATTTGTCCTCAAATAGTGCTCAAGATCCACACTTCACCATGATGGTAACCCCCAAACCTGCAACATAACTGAAATTCTTCTAAATATCCACATAACAAAAAAACCTTCATACTTTTATATTCGTTTTGCACAAAGGCACATATTGTTACACTTTATTATAACATTTACTCTCCCTGTGCAGTCCCATGCAAAGCATGCTTGGAACTAGAAATCCTCTGCCCAGTTTCAGTAAATCAAACTTTGAATAAGTGAAGCTGACAAGACACTTTTTTAGTTGAATCAACTCAGTTAAATTAAGTTTCCGTGGTTACATATATTTTTTGAGTAATATGATGATGGGAGGATTGAGTAAAACTGACGTAGGGAAAATTAATACAATTTTTTTGAGGCACAATCAAAGGAAACAAATCACCACAACAAATTCCTTGTCAAAACAAAACCTACTTGGCCAATAAATACAGCTTCAACAGCTCATTGCTAAGACATTCCATACTGAAATGCATGATGTTACCATGACTTGTGTGCATATCCCCGATATGTAAGCACAGCGTAGTTCTAGTGGGAAGACTAGAAGGCGTACTTCATTGCACCATTAGTTGGGTACCTCCTAGCCAATCACATGTAAGCCATCACTTTATAAGTCTGCATACAGTCTATCACATTGCTGTATCAGTGAGCTAACACGGCAACCTCCACCACCCCACAACCACCAGTTGAATCCCATCCTGCATGGGGGTAGGTGCCACGCCCCTGCCTCCTATCTCCGGCAGGATATGACGGTTTGAGTACAACTTCTTCAGACTGCCAGACAGGGCTTACGCCAAAGAGAGACATTACTTTTCTGTTTTATATTCATCAAATACGTTTCTGAGTCTTCCTGATAGAAATATCACATACCAAGCACATTTGCACATGCACTTTATATAGGTATGTTATTTAGTTTGTGTAGTCTCATGTGGTTCTTTGTTTGTCCTATGTTGTTTTTATGTAGCACCATGGTCCTGGAGGAACGATGTCTTGTTTTGCTGTGTTTTGCTGTGTACTGTACTAACTGTATATGGTTGAAACGACAATAAAAACCACTTGAATTGATACCAAAACAGAGTTCAAGCAGTGGTTTTCAAATTGAGAACCACATCTTTAAGTGAAATTTACTGGCATTAGACAAAGAGCAGGATTTTCATGAATGGACGCAGACATGGGAAAAGAAATGGAGGACAAAATAAGAGAAAGGAAGAGGGTGAGAGAGACAGATTTTGACAGATTTTAAACAATAAGTGTTATGATGTAAAATTAAGATTATATTTGTAAGATTCTATTTCTAAGTCACTATCAAATAAGCACATTTGTGACATTGATATGAAGGTAAATCAGTAGCAAACTCGAGAGTTTGCATATTTGGATTTGAGAACTTATATGAACAATACATATTTGTACTCATAAGTTGAAATTTACACACATCACAGCACCAAATGTAAATTAAACAGTTGAAGTTGAATGTTGAAATCTGCACTCAAAGACAATAATTCAAAGCTTGTGCTTTTCACAATTGCAGAATACTAGTCACAAATGTGTAAAATGCAGTTCACATAAATACAACAACTACAGACACAAACTAAACATGAATAAACTTGTAGTAAACATTAACTTTTGTACTTTCATTTATTTTCGCAGTACAAAATCGACACCTATAACCTCTCAAATCTGGCACTGGAACTTTAAATCTTCACACCTTGACTTTTGCAACTGCGAAAAACCTGCAGCAAAACTCACTTGCGCACTTGCAAAATCCTGATGCGAGAGAGCAAGACCAGTGTTTGGAGGTGGAGGGGGCAATAAAGTCGTTTTATTGGTTAATGCCTAGCCAATGAATCGGGATGTTTTTGTACATGATCACGACACAGTGCCAGCCCACACCTGTTTGTAATGGCAAAGTGAAGGAGATTCTTTACTGAGTAAAACCTGTAATAAAAAATGTATTCATAAACTACTACAATAACGAAATTGGAGGAAAATTATTCTGGAACTCTGTCATCAATAACAGAAATTGGAGGATAACATGGTTTTTCCCTTATAAATATTGCATTATACTAATAAGTGCATTTGATTGTGCATTTTTAAATCTTGCACAAAACCCTTGTATATATCTTGTATTCTGACGTGAATAACTGTGTTTTTGTGTGTGTGTGTGTGTGTGTGTGTGTGTGTGTGTGTGTGTGTGTGTGTGTGTGTGTGTGTGTGAACAAAAGTAAAAGTCTTTCTTTTGTGATCTTGCTTGATCTGCTTTTTTGGCATGATCTGGCACTGTTTTTCCAAGTTAAAGTTAAAATATGATTTTTGTGTGAAATACATTATATTTTATTTTGAAAACAGATCCCTGGTGTGGGTGAGGTGTGGGTGAGTGATGTTTTTCTCACCCACACCTATGATATCGCTTCTGAAGTCATGGACTTATCTACTGGAGTCGTATGGATTACTGAAATGTTATATACACAAACAGAAATTTCTTTAAAAACGACCTATATTTGCAGAATTAATGGTGGAAATCAAATGCTTAATAAATGTTAAGAAATGTATTAGTGATAAAAAAAGATATGTGTTCTTTGCATGTTATGATGAGATCTTTCCTGCCTCATGAGTAATTCGAATTTGATTAATTTTTACTTTTTGTGTACAAGTGATGTAAGTGTATATTATTTCACTACAAATATGCAAGTATGCATTGATACTCCTTTATTGCACATTTCATTGTAATCTTTTTTTTTCTTCAATTTAAAAGAAAGAATTTTTTTTTTAAAGGCGGTCAACGTGATGGAGGGATCTAAAAATCAGAGGGTACTTTTTAAATAATTCATTAAATAGTATTTAAAAACCTTTTGTAAAACTCCCACACTTATCAATATTTTCCTTCAGTGATATACTAACGTATATTATTTATGAAAACTACTTTCCACTCGACAATGTAAAGTTTTACCAGGCATCCAAGTATTGTACAGGAAGTTAGTGTGATGTCTAAATGGCCAACATTCATTATTCTTTTAGCTGAAGCAAGTTCACTGATGATGATCAAAAATGAAGGATAAATGTACAATATCTTAAAATAAACCATGACAAAGTGCCCAGGGCCCCAATGCAAAGCTGTCTTTTATCACACTGAATGAGGTTTATTTTAAGATAATGACAGGCTGATTGTCATTAACTTGATGTGTCTGCTGAACACACACACAAAAAGATTTTTAGAAGAATATTTCAGCTCTGTAGGTCCATAAAATGCAAGTGAATAATGCCAAAAATTTTGAACCTCCAAAAAAAAGCTATGTCTTTCTCACCCACACCTATGATATCGCTTCTGAAGACATGGATTTATCTACTGGAGTCTTATTTATTTTCTTACTTTTATGCTGCCTTTATGTGCTTTTTGGACCTTCAAAGTTCTGGACCCTTTTGACTTGTTTTGATGGAGCAACAGAGCTGAGATATTCTTCATTTGTGTTCTGCAGAAGAAAGAAACTCATACACATCTGGGATGGCATAAGGGTGACTAAATGATGAGAGAAATGTACTTTTTTGGGTGCACTATTCCTTTAAATGAGAAAAAAATGCAAAATAGATGCAATGGTCACTGGTCTCAGACTGTTGGGTAAATTGGGTAAATGCAGAAATTCCTTGATCATAAAACAAGCACAGACAAGGTTGTCATTATGTTGATTGGGTTTGTATCTATTAATGAAGCTGTGCATAATGTACTGTATATTGCTAATGAGCTTCACTCATGAAACTGAAGAACAAATTTTTGGGGGTAAACCTTGATGCCATAATGGGAGCTCAATGTCAACGCAGGTTTAAGAAATATGTTAATCTCTATTAACTGGACACTAAATGGGACTGGGCACTTTGCTTAAGGTGCTGTATGATCATAGACCAGGTCGTGACCCTGGCTGTGATCCCTGTAATTCTTCCGTTTCTGAGTCACTTTCTCTTTGTTGGATTGAGGTTGCAACCTTAGCTGACAACCTTTGTTTTAGCAGGCAGATCCTTGGCCTTTAGGCTAAAACCCAACTGTCCATTTTGTGACGACTGAAGGATTACATGGCAGAAAAGAAACACCAAGCACCTCAGACACATACCTGAAGATCAGTTAATACATTTATGTGTGTAAATGCAGAGCTGTAAAAGAACCTGCATTCACAAGATTACTGCCACAGACACTCGACTGAAACAGCATCCCGTCAATCAACTTGACACCTTTAGCGTCCGAAAGCTAAGGCAGCTGCCCAGTCAGTCATTAGCACATGTAGGCACCTCAATGGATAAGGAGACTGGCTTTGGACAGTCTTTTTTTAAGTCATCATACCATAATGTCTAATGACCTTACAACCAACCAGTAAATCGCACACACAGTATTTTGCCATATAATGTGCAGTGAAGGCTTTGTTTGCTGCCTTCAAAAATGCAGGCATCTCAGTAAACAGGAAGTGACACAATTATTGGATTCAGAAATGCCTTGATTCCTTCCAACCTCTGTGTGAACAGACTCCAAAGGCAGCATTTTTCAGCTTTTGGAAGTAGCCAGTTGGATCTCTGCAATTAAAACACAGATCTACCCCAATAAGTTTCCTAGTTGCTGTCACTTGTTGCCTAAACCTTTCCCTAAAATCAGTGGCCTGAATGGAATGATGTTCCAGGCCCTCTTCCTCACCCTTACTCTAAGTCTAACCTGACTTAATGATCGGACGACTAAAATGTTGTTCCAGGCCCTAAAGGATGTTAATGCATGCAGGAAAATGACTTAGATAGTTATAGTTCACCACAAAATTACAATTCTCTCATCATTTATTCACCCTCATGCCATCCCAGATGTGTATGAATTTATTTCTTCTGCTGAATACAAATTAAGATTTTTAGCAGAATATTTAAGCTCTGTAGATCCATACAATGCAAGTGAATGGTGATCAGACCTTTGAAGCGGCAAAAAGCCATATGAATCCAGTGGTTAAATCCATGTCTTCAGAAGACATATGATAAGTGTGGGTGAGAAACAGATCAACATTTAAGTCTTTTTTTTTATATATAAATCTTTGTTAATTCACATTCTTCATGCATATTGCCTGGAGAATTTATAGCAAAAAAACAAAAAAACAAACACACACACACACACACACACACACACACACACACACACACACACACACACACACACACACACACGTAGTGTTTCCATGTTTTATGGGGACTTTCCATAGACATAATGGTTTTTATACTGCACAAACTTTATATTCTATCCCCTAAACCTAACCCTACCCCTAAACCTAACCCTCACAGAAAACATTCTGCATTTTTACATTTTCAAAAAACATAATTTAGTATGATTTATAAGCTGTTTTCCTCATGGGGTTTTACTATCCTTATGGGGACATTTGGTCCCCACAAAGTGATAAATACACGCTCACACACACACACACACACACACACACACACACACACACACACACACCACACACACAAAAACACTTAAATATTGTTCTTTTTTCTCACCCACACCTATCATATCTCTTCAGAAACATGGATTTAACCACTCGAGGCATGTTGATCAATTTTATGCTGCCTTTATGTGCTTTTTGGAGCTTCAAAGTTCTGGCCACTTTTCACTTATGTTGTATGGACCTACAGAGCTGAAATATTCTTCAAAAAATCTTTGTTTGTTTTCAGGGGAAGACATTCATACATATCTGTGATTTCAAGATTGTGAGTAAATAATGTGAGAATTTTCATTTTTGGGTGAACTATCCCTTTAATTGTGTAAATCACTAAGCCACATGCTCAGACCAAAACACTGAAAAATGTAAGTTACGTTGACAACACCCTCATCTCAATCACACCCTTATTCCCATAAGACACACAACTGAATTAGCCCAAAAACACTCCTTAAGACTTCGCACAAACCGCACAGTGAGTGAGTGTGTATGTGCGAGCAGGGCAACGCCAGTCTGTCACTGAATCACACACACACTCACAGGACTGTCATCAAAACCAGTTCTTCCTGTAATATCAGACAACCGTAAAAGTGTTGTGAAGTGCTCTACCAAAAAGTTTAACCCCAAATAGTCAAGCAAAGTGCAAAACATGTGAATAAGCTGCGGGGGAGAAAAACTTTAAGAGAAATACATGAACAATATATTTATGGTATTGGGCCTATAAAATAACTCACCTGAATTCCAAATGATCAAAACAGCAATAATTAATGAAACTGTCTTCATCGTCATCCAGTTCAGTATGCGACTTTTCACCTCAGCCCAATTTATCAATTTGGAGATTTCAAAATGATGATCATTATCAAAATACTAAAACAGTGTCCAGGTCAAGCACTGGCTATATTCCCAAAGAAGTCAGTCATAGATGTCAACCCCGCAGATGTTGGAGAAGAGGAGATTCCCACATGAAGAGAGTCATAAAATCCAAAGCATCACAAAACGACAAAGCTCATCTTGTTACGAATCAACATATCAACTATAGCTATTCGTTCATCTGGTATCCATAAAGTCAATAGCAAATGATATCAGCCAACAGAAGGTGTTTTCTCCGTGCGTAAATCTTCAAAAGAGCGCACAAACTACTTTCGGTCCAGTAAAAAGTGTTTTCGTCTAATTTCAAGCCCTAATAAAAAGTTTTAGCACTGTCCCTCAGACGTTTGTTTGAATTTGCTCGGAGAGAGGGAATTTCTTGAAGACACCTGTTGGAGAAATCTCCTTTGCGCAGTCGCGCACATGTTGTTACGCGCACTGCAGAACTCAACTTTCCCGTTTTTAATCCGCGTGTTTCCTCCCAATCTGCTGATTCAATCTAGCTACTCGTTGGGGATTTTCATGCATCTTTAATGACCGTTTGAGTTTATCTTTTAAGCTATATACATTTATCATAAAGGGAAATAATCCTATAGGAATGCAATAAGAAATGTGTACAGTATTTGTTAGAATCTGGAACCAATCACAGAGCACCCTAAATTATTTTTGTTTGTTGGTTTGTTTGTTTTTAGATTCAAACAAGAGTTTTCAAATAGTTCCCATTTATAATTATAATTATTATAAACCTGCCCCTGTAAAACATATACAGACTAAAGTGAGTTGAGGATTACACAATATCCATTAGGGAGATTCTAAAAATCCTGGATTCATATTCATGGCATATCTGATTAAATATGCAAGTGTGGTCACATCTCTGGAATTAGTATGTGTATGAAATGGCTAAATGATTGTTATTGATCTTTAATCTAACCTGAACTGCAATGCATCTGGTTACATTCTTTGCCTAAAGGTGAGGGAGCACCAAAACTGTAAACCTGTTCTCCCTCCTGAAAACAGTTAAAGCCTCAGGCGCTTTAATGTGTTCAATGGAAAAGTGTTCCAGAAGAGCATATTTGTGCTGAAAAAGACTTTATATTATAAATATAACTAGAATTATATTATAGTCATTATAAATATAAAGAGAGGTCACTGTGATGTGCATATCTGCCAGTGTGCTGTATGTTGCCTGCTATTGGTTTATTTGTTAATTTATTTAATACCACTTAAAACTATTATTGATATTTGTACTGGGCCTGTGCCAACATTGTGAACTAGTCATTTCAATGAAGCACTTTGAAAATTGAAAATTGAAAAATGGATGTAGACACATAAAAAGCTCATTTTGAATACAGAATTCTTATTTGAATCAAGATGTACTGTGAAAAAACTTTTTATAGAGAAAAACTAATTGAATTAAGTATTGTAAGGGCTGTTAATCAAGTTACCCCTAGCATACCTTTCAATTCCCTGTTCTTGTTTAATTAAAATACTAGTTCACTTTTTTATGAAGCCTGTGCTGGTGGTCACAGTTAACTGTGTATGATGACAAGGGGAATGATACCATCTAGAGGAAAATGTGAGAAAGTTTCAAAATGCATAGTTTATTGTTTGAAGTGCACCAGTGATTCTCTCTCTCTCTCTCTCTCTCTCTCTCTCTCTCTCTCTCTCTCTCTCTCTCTCTCTCTTTTAGCCATGCCCCCATTTAAAAAAGAAACCATTTTGATTCTGAACTTGTTATCACTAGGCCTACAATGATATGTAATTTTCTGTATACTTTATGTAACTAAAATAAAGCATTTCAAATACTATATATACCTCTAACAATATCCATAAGAATGAAGAGAATAAAGATGATAGAAAAATTATATATAGAAATGGAATAAATAAAAGAGTGATATTGCTTTGCAGGAATAGCTCACCACAAAATAGCATTTCTGTCATTATTAATGCTCCCTTGAATCGTTCCGAACCAGTAACAAATGTTTGTATTTTTATCCATGAAACACAAGGATGGGGGATGAATAGATTGCGAATTTGTGACTGACTGTCAAGCTCCAACATCACATCAAAGCACCATAATGGGCATATCACCCGTGCACAGTATCGAGTCATCCGAAGCCATAGGATACTATGTGCCAGGAACAGACCAAAATTCTTAAAGGAATAGTTCATCCAAAATGAAGTTTCACACATCATTTACGCACCCTCGTGCCATCCCAGATGTGTATGACTTTCTTTTTTCTGCAGAACACAAACAAATATTTTTAGAGGAATATCTCAGCTCTGTAGGTCCATACAATGCAAGTGAATGGTGACCAGAAAATGTGTTGCCACAAATATCAGGACTCCAGTGGTCAAATCCATGTCTTCAGAAGTCATATGATAGGAGTGTGTGTGAGAGAAACAATATTTAAATCCTTGTTTGACTCTAAATCTCCACTTTAACTATCACTTTCAGATGTGAATATTAAACTAAACAGGCACCTCACGTGACATATGTAAAGTGAAAGTGAAAATGGAGTTAGATTTAGAGTGAAAAAGGACTTACATTTTGATCTGTTTCTCACCTACACCTATTATATCACTTCTGAAGACATGGATGGTTGTCACTGGAGGTTTATGGATTAATTATATATTTCCTTTATGAGATTTTTGGAGCTACAAATGTCTGATCAGCATTCACATGCATTGTATGGACCTACAGAGCTGAGATATTCCTCTAAAAATATTTGTTTGTGTTCTGCAGAAGAAAGAAAGTCATACACATCTGGGATAGATGAGGGTGAGTAAATGGTGAGAGAATTTTCATTTGTGGGTGAACTATCCCTTTAAGTTAAATGGAATAGTTCACCTAAAAATGTTGTTCCAAACACATGCAGTACAGTTATTACTAATTACCAGTTAATGGACATTATTCATGAAACACAAGCATGCAGTCCTACATACACTGTGGCATTCAATTCAATGGGACAATTTACGTAAGAATAGTTTTAAATATTATTTATACTGAAATTTGTTATGCTTGTGTTCCACGAATAATTTTTTCTTTTTTTTTACTGAATCATAACCTACTGTATATTAACAGTTTCTGAAGGTGCTGAAAGTTATTTATTTATTTACAATAATCTATTTGCAGATGGTTTTAGCTACCCTCTGATAATGTACAACCACTTTCATAATGATTTAAAGGCAGACAATCCATTGTACAACACAAAATGAAAGAAGTGGGATAAGCAATGGGGCAAAACAAAAAGCCACAATTAATAATGGGAGAAGAGTGGGTGATTTCATAATCCTGATGACTGTTTGTGATGAAGGAGATTGTGATTCCAAAAGACAGTTTAGTAAAAATGGAACAAACCGGACACCAAATCAGTGAGAAGGTGATGGCTTTTGTCTCCTGTGTAAAACAAAACAAGAATAACATTAGAAACTGAGAACTTGTACATTTCATAAATACATATTTTTCAGCTGTCAGTCATCAGTTAACAAGTTATTTATTCAGGTCATACCCAAAATCAAGCATGATCGTGAACCATCCGTTGTGTGCTATTAGCTGGATTATTGGTCACTAAAAGTTTGCAGTTCAGGCATCTAACATTACTCCCCATGCAGCCTGAGGTCACGTCCACCGATTTGTTTATATAAGAACCCACAGCCAAGGTTTGGCCCGCCTCTGGGTCTTTCCATTTAACATAAGGTTGTCCTATAAAAAGGTGACCCCTCTGTGCCCCAAACCTCTTAGGTCGATCCTTGATGTCCAACAGCAGCTGTCCCAACACTGTATCAGCACAAACACATGCCACAAACTGGCTAACCTTTCTCTCCTCCCACGACTATGCCAACAATGCCACGCCTCTTCCCTTCTGCCCATGAAGTGTGTGCAGAAGCTGTGCCACTCTCTGCTCTATATTGATCTTATCATCATATATTATGTATCATATCACAGATATACAGTAGCTTAAAGACTCAACTCAGTTGTGAAGTATTTGATAATGATTCTATTTTATGAATGGGAGCAGATTTCATACATACTTTACATAAGCGAGACCGGGGCTAGTTGTCACACAGGTAAGTTATCACAAGGGCTATATCTCAGAGTCAAAACTCCAATTGTGCAAATGTGTGTTTTATAGCAGATGTTTTATATGTTGGTTTCAAACACCTATAGATTAAAACCTTCTTAAATTATAATTATTTTGGTAAATTTCACTATCATCATATTTTTGTTATAGCATTAAGTGAACACAATCAAAACACTGGTTTACAGTATGGCTAGGGTTAACTGTATTCTAAAAGCAGATGTTTACCAAAAGAAATAGTTCACTTAAAAATGAATAATCTCTCCTCATTTATCACCCTCTTGCCATCCCAGATGTGTATGACTTTCTTTCTTCTGCAGAATCCAAATGAAGATTTTTAGACGATTTATCTCAGCTTTGTAGGTCCATAAAATGTTAATTGTTAAAAATAAATGTTGACCAGAACTTTGAAGCTCCAAAAAGCACAAAAGGGCAGCATAAAAGTAAGACTCCAGTGGTTCAATCCATGTCTTCTGAAGTGATATAATATGTGTGGGCGAGAAACAGATCAATGTATAAGTCATTTTTTACTATAAATCTCCAACTTGACTAGCCCTGACCAGTAGATGACGATATACAAAAAGAATACAATAGAAGAATGTGGAAGTGAAAGTGAGAGCGGAGATTTATAGTAAAAATGTACTTAAATATTGATCTCTTTCTCACCCACTACTATCGCTTCATGGATTTAACCACTGGAGTCTTATGGATTACTTTAATGCTGCCTTTATTTGTTTTTTGGAGCTTAAAAGCTCTGGTCACCATTCACTTGCATTGTATGGACCTACAGAGCCAAAATGTTCTATTAAAAATCTTTGATCATGTTCTGCAGAAGAAGGAAAGCCATACACATCTGGGAAGTGTAAATGATGAGAGAATTGTTATTTTGCGATAACTATCCCTTTAAATTTGTGTTTTTGGGAGAAAGGTATTTTTCATGAAAGTCAGAGCGAGGCATGTTGTCACATTTTTATTAGGGCAGGTTGGTGTCATATGTGTTATAAATGTCATACATGTATACATCAATTACAACATTTGTTGTCCACAACAACGTTTTTATATTTTTATACTAAGTTTTCTAATTCTGGTTTATGAATCGTTTCAAACTGTCACATTGGTTTCAGTGCAAAACGTGCAATGACTTCTTGGTTTAAATACATTATATAACTGAGATGAGGTTTATCACAAATACAAAACTTTCAAGACAGCATGAAATAACGTTCGCAAAGCATCTAACTTCAGTAATACCACATATTTCCAGCTGAAACTGAAAATTTAGCAGGAAATAATGGAAGGTGGCACTTCATTTTATCCATCAGGATTTGATTGGATCACGAATGCTAGACTGTGTTTTTATTTATTTTATTTTTTTACTATTTATCCCCTTTTCTCCCCAATTTGGGATGCCCAATTCCCACTACTTACAAGGTCCTCATGGTGGCGCAGTTACTCACCTCAATCTGTGTGACGAAGGACAAGTCTCAGTTGCCTCCACTTCTGAGACAGTCAATCTTATCACGTGGCTCATTGTGCATGACACTGTGGAGACTCACAGCATGTGGAGGCTCATGCTACTCTCCGCGATCCACGCATACCTTACCACGCATCCCATTGAGAGCGAGAACCCCTAATCGCAACCACAATGAGGTTACCCCATGTGACTCTACCCTCCCTGGCAACCGGGCCAATTTGGTTGCTTAGAAGACCTGGCTAGAGTCACTCAGCACACCCTGGATTTGAACTTGAGTCAATACTCGCTGAGCTACCCAGGCCCCCTAGACTGTGACTATAATATTTTTCCCCACCCACACACACCCTCCAAACCCAACAGTCCAAAATAGCATGAGACTACTAGCTTGCAGCTAAAAAACATTTCTAAATAACCCATAAACAACAGTGGCAAGAGATGCAATGGTTTTGTTTCTCCCGTGTAATTGGTCATCTATTAGTTTACAGCTGAAAAATTAAGCAACCATTAGTCTATTCCTCTCCAAGTGGTCAAGGGGAGGGAATTCTTACATATTAATCATCTAATCACTGCTGACAACTGAAGAAAAGTAATTTGAGTTCATCAGCATGCAAACTAGCCTCATAGAATGAACATTATTATAATTTTTGCATTTTTACACACCCTGTTTGCATTTTGTCACAGTTTCCTTGTGAAATAATCACTTGAGACACTACAACAGCTGTGCGTTTTATTTACTTTCACACAAATCATGACAACAATGACTGATTATGACTAAATTTTGTTTTTATTTTTCACATTATCACTCACACACGGCCTTGTTATAATATTGAAACACGTTTACTCTGACTCATCATTAGAAAAACTATACGTTTTAATGCTTATATTACAGACACCTACATTTACACACTTATTCCAATGTGATTAGCTTCCATGGTAGCTCACCTCATAGAGTGTTATAATTTTTGGACCAAACCTGCAAGCTGACACCAGCCATTATAAAAGCATTAAAGTTAGTTTTAAGTTTGGCAGGAACGTTTTACTGATTAAAACCTCCATTTATTATTCACATTAAAAACCTTGTCTGATTACAACACAATATTACTCGCTTTTGGCGCCCCCTGCTGGACGTTTCATTAGGAAACTACAGTGAAATGTGTAATTTGGCACGTAATTTCATTTGGAAAAGATATTCGCCATGGTCATGTAAAGTTCATGATGTCAGGCTGTCAGGAGTATGATCCAAGCAGTTTGGTCCAAGACCTACAGTTTTTGAAATAAGTAGACTGTTAGACAACTAGTGCTTTAGATTATGGCAATCTTAAATGACCCAGATTATCAGAGCACCTTGCATTTGTGTTAAGATACACATTTACTTGCTGAGCTAAAACAGTCATTTCTAAATTCCAAAAACCTTATATACTTTCTGAGCATCATTTCCTAGGTCTGATGGAAGATGGTATGTAATGTAAATCAGATTGAGATATGTAGCCTAATTGTTTTACACTGAAAATATTATGTATTTTACTACAGTACCTTACAGAGTTTGAGAGCTTCACTGCAACAGAGTTTTATTTAAATTAGGGTGCTTTTTGTGCATTTATTTTATAAGGCAATATTTTCCCCAAAACAGTGTTTTAAAGTGTCCTCTGGCATTATATGTAAGGTTGTACATTTTCAATATTCAATAAAAAAAAAAAAATATTTGCATTACTTACACTGTAGGTGATTGGGGCTTTACCTATGCTCCACCACAAAGCTCATGGTGGTGCCATCAAAGGAGGGGGGTGCGATGATCCTGGGCCCTTGCTGGGAGGTGATGCTAATGACAGGCTGATTGCTGTTGGCTACCCTGCTGGTGGTGACGTGTTGAGCCATAGAGGTGGTTTGGAATGACTTCCCAGATGGCATATAATAAGGACTCTCCATGTAAGCACCATCCACCTGCTGTCCCATGTGTGAATGGGATCGATCCCCATCATCTGCTTCTGACTGCATGGAGAGCTGGGACTGAATGGTGCTGGTGGGGATCACTGTAGTTGGCATGTATCCTGGATACAACATGTAGGTATGGCCATATGCTCCTGGACCGAGGGCGAGGGGGGATATTGGCAGGGGGACGGAGGTCATGGGAGACTGCTGTTGCATAGGGATGTCCACATACTGCCCAGTCTCTGGGTCAAAGAGACGTCTGGTGGCTGGCTGGACTGGAGTGTCCACCAGGTAGTAATTACCTGTGGTGGGGTCCAAGAGCATCTTTCTTTGGGTCCGCTGTAAGTGCTCAGTTGGGACTGGGGAAGGTTGAACTGTAGGGGAGAAGCAAATGACTTGAGGCTGAGCAGCTTGCATTGCAAAAGGCATGGGTGTGTGGTAAATAGTGGCAGTGGATGTATCTGGGGGCCGTGTCTCCATAACAACAGTTGATCGTTTGAGGGATTGATGGCTCTCTTTGTGAGCGAAGTAAGGTGCTGGGCTGGCAGTTAGGGTTTTACCTCCTGCGGCTGGGATCCCATAAACTGCTGTTCTCCCTAGTGCAGCCACGGTTGGCTTGAAGGCGGAAGTGGCGAGAGGCTTCACGGGTATGGTCAGGTAGTTCTCTGCATCTGCAGTGGCAGTGAACTGTAAAGGGGCGAACTCTGCCTCACTACCATTTGGCCTCTTCCTTTCCTCCATCACTTGTTTCGCCTGAGATACCTCAGGTAGTTTTGAAGATTTTGGCATCCCACCCTTGGAACTAAGCGATACTGGCAATGAAACATGTGATTGTGGTGACTTTGTGGAACTTGTGGCTAAAGGTTTCTGACTGTGACTCAGAGATATGTTCCCAAAGGGCGTTCCTGTTAGTTGCATGAGCGATTTAAGGACGGTTCTCTCATCCTGGGTGATAGGGGTTATCAGTGACTTTGGTGGATCCTTTTCCTCTTTTTTAGCTGGCATCTCAATATGGGTTGATGGAGGCCCTGCAGAGATTTTTTCAGGGATTGAATCTCGTCCCACAAACTTCTCCATGCTTGTTGTGGGAACCGAACTACCACTTTCCTGCTCCTCAACAGCATCCCCATGTACGTCTCTGGCAATAAGTGAAAGCACGTGGCTATCTGTTATTGGTTGTGGGTCTGATTTTCTCTTCCATTCATTCTTGTCAAAAACATACAACTGCTCCATTGTTTTGACAGCTGCTTGCAATTTCTCCAAAGCAGCCTGGTTGGCCATCTTGGGTTCGGATATGCTCTCGCTCGTGTCACACGTATTATCTTGTCTAACGGTGCTTGTCTCAATTTTCAATCCTGTTGGCACCTCTTGCTTTGAGTTACCTAAAGGAAATCTGTTAACTTGTTTCTGGATTGGCGTGCTCCCTTTTTTGGGGCCCTCCACAGGAACCTGAGGAGATGACCTGTCAGACTCAAATATATCCTCTGGAAATCTTCGCTTTGCAGGGTCTATAAAATTTCTGGCTAGCTTCGCATTGCTATTTGTATTCACTGACTGGCATTTAATGACTATGGGCGAGAGAGAGGCCGAGTTAAGATATGGGCTCTGCTTTAATATCTTGTGCTGTCTGTCTGGGGTCCCCTTTTTACACTTGTTTTCGTGACTATCTAAAGCCACAAAGTGGTAAGAACTCTTCACCAATTTACGCACGTCTCTAACCTGGTGAATAGGTGTCTGTAGCTTACACCTGTTATCTCTAACGTCTCTGACTATGAAGTGAGGCGCTTTGTCAGAAGACTCACCCTTAAACGCTGCGGAGAGCGCTTGGCATCTGGTGTCATCAGCTGTCTTTATCTGGCTCGCCGCATTACAGCCTATATTGGGAGTCAGCAGCTCTGCGATATTGAACGGGTCAATTTTGTTATCCCTTATGCTCCGCAAACTTATTTTAATTTCTGGTGACTTAGATGTGACAGCGCTGCGCGTGGTATCTGTGACATATAGGGTGTTTGAGCGCATTCTCATACCTCCTTCGTTGCGCATGGAATAACTCCTAATCGGCGGCGGATTCCTCGGTTCCCTCTCACCGGACGGAAGTTGGATACTTGGCACAAACAAATGTGACATTTTAGTATGCTTGCTCGTCGCCGGATCGATGTATACGTTCGTTTCCCTCGGACACCGGTCAGTCGGTGGCAGTTTCCCTTCAGGAGTTTTCTCGTTTTTATGTTCCTTTTGAAACCCTAGCTCACCGTCCCTCCAGGATCTGAATGCGCTATTTTGGCTTCGAAGCAGCGTGCTTTTGGATGCTTCGAATGCTCCTTTTTTAGCATCGAACGCTGCTTCATTCGCCGTCTCTAAATTCGTTTCTGATACTCTAGTAGAAGCCTCTTCCTTGCGACTGTCGTCTTTGGCATCGCTTGAATTGCTGTGCACTATATGCCCAAATTCATCCACGCAAACGAAAGTGAGGTCCGAGTCCGCCTCGGAGAATTTCGAGCTTTGCCTGTGCAGTCCTTTGGAATTTTTCGTTGTCACTTTCTCCTTCTGCGCTTCATGTTCGTGCGAAACAAAACACGGAGAGGGCGCGTGGTGGGTCTCGCATATCTCGCCCCTCTCCATTTTGCGCTCCTGCTCAAACTGAATTTTCTTGGAAATGACATTTTTTAGGAGACTCGACGCGAGTATTGCTTTCTTGTGCGCGTCTTCCATGGTTTCCCCTGCATTGCAGGGTGGCTTGCTGGCCTCACACCCCTGAGCGCTTGGCAAGGTGTCTGTAACTTCATCTGTGGAACGTGATCCTCCAGCATTACGCGCAAATGTTGCGCGCCTTTCGTTTCCAGGCTGGCCGGATTTGACATTGTATCGAAAATTTAACGTTTCGGTCAGTCTTATGACCCCACTTTGCCCCTGGGCAAACTTCCCCATGAGCTCGATCTTTTTTGTCGTTGATGATGCGTTTTTGTGGCCAACTAAATTGCTGTTCAGAGCAAATATCTCGACTGGGGGCGCTCTCATACTTGTCAATGTCAACCCCGTTATCCCCTCACCATCTCTCTTTTTGGCAAAATGGACATTAGATGTGGTGTCTTTGTGAGCTGGAAGCACCGCTGGAATACTCGTTCGCGTCCTTGCTTTTCAGTTTTCTGCCAAAGTGCAGGCGCCCGGGCACAGCAATGAAACATTTGGCGTTATCGCACGCCTTGTCATTCTTTGCATCTTTCCCTTTCAAAACTTGTTTGCCAAGATCTTGGATGGTGCATGGCTCATTTCTAGCACGGGAAGTGGCTTTGATTGACAGGTGAATCTGCCCGGCTGTATTTAGTTTTTTTGACAGGCTTTCATCTGAGCTGGCACATTTGTCCGTGTCACAGAGATTGCTTTCAGGCTTACTGCTGACCACTGCTCCGCTCGTGTTCGACTGCGCCTGATTGCGTTTCATACCTGCGTCTTTTGCGCACATCATTCCATCACTGTCAAAAGACGCGTAATCGACAAACGAGTAGACCTGTTGATCGTCTTAGATATCCCAGCTGGATCCCGTCTCAAAGTCGTAATCCACATCATGGTCCAACTCCAAAAGCTAGATTTCGTGGGTTGTGATATAATGAGACTCATCTTCGTGGATTTCTGGCGTGCCATGGTCGGAAAGCACCACTGTAACCTCATCGTCCGACTCACTTTTGCTGCTTAGATAAACTTCGTAGTTCCCAGTGTTTTCGCCTGCGCTTTGTGTCTCCAACTTTTCTTGTGCGCTCTCCGATTGGGGGTCTCGATCAGTCTCCTCAGCAGAGGATTCGGTGCAGTCCGTTTCGTTTTTGTTGATCCGAGGTGCTTCCGAAGATGCTCTTTCAAAGGAGCTGGTCTTTTCTATATACTCCTCTAGATTGGCGTGCCTGATTTGGTCAGTTGACGGACTGGAGGACCCCCGGTTACCCTCGCCTTGGAGTTGCGCGTTTGAATCTCTCATGCCACTGATACTTTTAATAATTGCCAGTTGTCTTACGTCGCCAGACAATGTCAATTTTACTGTTTTTGTATCGTCTAATTTCAATTCCAGCGAGTCGTTCAAATCCACATAATTCGTCTCTTCCTGTGTAGCTGTCAAGTGCAAATCCCTGTTGGAAAGCAAATTCTGGAATGAATCAGTGTCTTCTCGGTAAATGAGGGGTTTCTCCAATGCTGCCATTGACTTTGTTGGTGATCAAGCTGTAGTTCTACAAGCTCATGCTTTTTAGGAGAAACACCAGTCCCCAGGAATCCCTTCTGCTTTCCCTGTTGTCCAATCCTAGTGAAGTTGTGGCTCTGCGCTGCCTTCCTCACCCACAGATGTTACTGTGGCATACTTGAGCCCGTTATTTACAGGCGCGCCTGCGGAGACAGGCACATGTCCGCAACCTCCTTGTGCGCAAGGTGCGCAAATGCAATTCTCACTTTAATATCAGTAATGTCCGAAACAACAGCGCTGACTTTCTCCGAGGCAATGTCGCAAATGATCTTGTACAAATACGATGTTAGGTGTTTATCTGCACACAAACCGATCCCAAGTTCCATGACACAGCCTGTTGTGTTGCGTCCTGACACTTACAGTTTTTCTCAATTGCTTTGGCACATTTTTCGAAACAGTCTTAACATTCTCTAAACTGTGAGTGCAAATGTCACAACTGTTTGCAGGAACTTCAAAACTTTATAGCATGTCTGCAAAATGTAGTTACTCACCCAAAACATTTAATTCATGCTTCAAAACCTAGTTATTGTGTCAATAATTTGGCCAAGGCCACCAAAATCTAAAGTATTTTTGTCATTGTGTGAGCTACACTGGTCAACATGTTTAGTTGTTTTTTCACCACAACAGTCAACCATGAAAATTAAGGGTTTACTGTAAACAAATCTCATATTTGTTGAGAAAAGTCAATAGTACGTAGAAAAAAAAGTCTATGAACATTTGTATTTTTACAGTGTTTATTTTTGTACTTCATGTGTATATACACAATACAAGTGTATTTACTGTACATGTAAAGTAACTGACAAGAGTAACAAGATTTCACTTTACATTTCATATTTGTGTATTACCACAAATACACAAACAACAAATAACATTCATGGGAAAAAAACAAAACAAACAAATTATTCTTGGTGGACATCTTGTCGCTCACGTTGGTCAGGCCAAAGATTTTCATCAACATCACATCTGATGTTTTCCATTGCCACACACCGTGGAAAAAATCTCCTTGAATGCCGCACCCATCCCCTGCAATGGTCAGCTGTGATGTCCTCACATGCAGCATTCATGGCATCCAACAAAGAAATCTGATTTTGTGGTCTATGATCATACACTTTCCACCTCCATGCTGAAAAATACTCTTCTATTGGATTTAGGGATGGAGAGTATGGTGGAAGGAATTCCACTGTTATCCTTTCATGTGCAGCAAACCAGTCCCTAACACTGTTGGTTCGGTGGAAGCTGACATTATCCCAGACAACAACATAATTAGGCAAATGTGGTCTAACTAAACCTCTTTCTTGTTCTGGAATCAGGTCTCTGTAAAGTGCATTTAGGAAGGCCAGGAGAAGTTGGGTATTATAGGGCCCAATGTGTGGAATATGTGTGCTCACACCGTTCTCTGAAATGCACGGTTTGTACACATTGTAATATTGGCCCCACGTTGGCCTGGTGTGTCAATTGTGGCTCGGTGTCCAATGAGATTGCGACCACGTCTCCGGCCTTTGGACAGATTAAACCCAGCCTCGTCCAAAAAAACAAGAATGTGGGTCGTTTCATGTACTTCTAACTCCATGATTCTCTATGAAGAAACACAGAAAAAAATGTTTTTTCTTATGGGTTTCTGAAACTTACAGTAAAGTAATACAGGCATCTTAGAAAAACAGGAAAACTCACTAAGTGCACACCAATGGTTTACCTGGACATACTGGTACCGCAACGCCTTGACTCTTTCACTGTTCCTCTCAAATGGCACCTTATAGAGCTGTTTCATAGTCATCTGATGTCTTTTTAAAACTCTGTCTATGGTGGAAATGCTGACAGAATTTATATTTGCAAAGACATTATTGTCATTTATGATTGCACTTTGGATCTCTCTTAGCCTGATGGAATTGTTGGCTATGACCATGTTGCAAATTTCTTGTTCTTGCAGTTGGTTAAATACTGCTGCTCCGCCACCAGCTCGAGGTTGTCGTGGCAGTTCTATAGAATAAACAAATAGACTTGCATTTACCTTTACAATATTGTTGTTTATACTGTAAAAATACTTTACATACTGTAAAACAAAACAAAAAAACATATTTACCTGTTTTCCCTACGAAAGGTTTGCACAATTGATGACACTGTGGACCTGTTTACATTAGGCTGTACTCTTCGACCAGCCTCTTCCATTGTTAAACCATGATTTATGACATGATCCACAAGTGTGGCTCTGATTTCATCAGAGACTCTGACTCTTCTATTTCCACCTCTTCCTCGATTACAGTTTTTCTCAATCGATTTGGTACATTTCTCCAAACTCAGGTAACTGCTCTCAAAACAGTTAACACAGCAAACTAACCACACTCTTATGTTGGCGAAACAGTTAAGTATTCACTGCACAATGAAACACAGCATTTTATTCTAGTAATGCATTTATTAAAATTCAATATTAACACCAAAACTAAAAGTGTGTTCTCTGTTGATTTGATAACAAATTCAGCTGAAGATACACAAAGAAATAAATGCAAATACATGTTTTTCCATTAAGTTCTTTAATGATGAGTCCAGGTGTATTACAATGAGTTGTCACCTCACAAAAAAAAAAAAAAAAAAAAAAAATGCAAATAAGTACATAGGTTTAAAAAAAAAAAAAAAAAAAAAACTGCATTCATTGAATCAATTAATTTGTTGATCATGCCTCTCAATTACATCTGGCCAGAGAATTACATCAACATCACAGCAAATGTTTTCACGAGTCATGCATCGTGGGAAAAAATGCCTTGAATGCTGTATCCATCCTTGACATGCTTGTGCCCCAATATCTCCACAGGCCTCTTCCATCGCTTGAAGAAGACTTACTTGGTTGTAAGGGTTGCGGTCATGTACTTTCCATCTCCAAGAGGAGAAGAATTCCTCAACTGGATTCAGGAAAGGAGAATATGGTGGAAGGAACACCATCCTGAAACGTGGGTGATTCTCAAACCACTCTCGCACTAGTGCTGAATGGTGGAATTGGACATTGTCCCAAACAACTACAAAATTCCGCACCATTTGCTCCTGATCACCCCTAGTGGAAAGAGGATTTCATTGAGGAGATTTAAAAATGTAGGAGCCTTGCTGTGTTGTATGGTCCCAAGACAGCATTGTGTGCCACAACACCAGTTGTAGAAATTGTGGCACAGAGAGTGATGTTGCCTCCTCGTTGTCCAGGGACATTGACTGTAGCACGACGGCCGATCACATTTCTCCCTCTTCTCCTTTTTTTGTGAAGATTGAAGCCTGCTTCATCAATATACAGGTACTCATAATGAGTTGCACTGCTATCCAACTCCAAGATTCTCTAGAGTAAAAAGAACACAAGGTACAATACAGTAAGTTAGTGTTTTACAGTAATGGCATTGATTGCAGTCAATACTACTGTGGAACTGTTGCTGAAGTTTGAGTTCACACTTTGACGCAGCAGTATACATAGATATGCCTAAATCTTTTCACTTACAGTAGCATGGAATAGTTTGACACATACTTAAAATTCAGAAAAAATATATCTTTGTTTTGACAATAAAATTGCAGTAATTGTGTTGCACATACTTGAACAAACTGGAATCGCAACTCCTTCACTCTAACGGAGTTCCTCTCAAAGGGCACTTTGTATACTTGCTTCATTCGGATTGAATTTCTCCTTAGAACACGATCAATTGTGGAGAGACTGCATTGGTGGATATTGTGGAACAGTTGATTGTCCTGTGTTATCCTTTGCTGAATTTCTTTGAGGCGGAGGGTGTTGTTCTGGACCACCATGTCAACAATGGCATGCTCTTGTTCAATTGAAAGAAGTCTTGTTCGTCCACCTGAGTGTTCTCGAACTTCAATTCTGAAAAATGTTTGGACAAGCAGGAACATTTACTGTAGAAATCTAGACCTATGTCAAACAAGACTACATGGACTATCATTGTAGAAGTAGAATGATATAGTTACTTACCGGTTTTCCCTCTGAAATGTGCGGATAATTGAAGCCACTGTGGATCTGTTTATATTGGGCTGAACTCTCTGCCAAGCTTCTCTCAGTGAGAGACCATGATTTATGACATGGTCAATCAGTGTGGCTCTGATTTCATTTGAAACACGCGTGTACCCTATCCTTCTACCTCTCCTCCATCCTCTTACACCTTGCCCTCCTCTTACACCTTGCCCTCCTCTTACACCTTGACCTCCTCTTACACCTTGTCCTCCTCTTACACCTTGACCTCCTCTTACACCTTGCCCTCCTCTTACACCTTGCCCTCCTCTTACACCTTGCCTTACACCTCGCCCTCCTCTTACACCTTGCCCTCCTCTTACACCTTGCCCTCCTCTTACACCTTGCCTTACACCTCGCCCTCCTCTTACACCTTGACCTCCTCTTACACCTTGACCTCCTCTTACACCTTGCCCTCCTCTTACACCTTGACCTCCTCTTACACCTTGCCCTCCTCTTACACCTTGCCCTCCTCTTACACCTTGCCTTACACCTCGCCCTCCTCTTACACCTTGCCCTCCTCTTACACCTTGCCTTACACCTCGCCCTCCTCTTACACCTTGACCTCCTCTTACACCTTGACCTCCTCTTACACCTTGCCCTCCTCTTACACCTTGCCTTACACCTCGCCCTCCTCTTACACCTTGCCCTCCTCTTACACCTTGCCTTACACCTCGCCCTCCTCTTACACCTTGCCCTCCTCTTCCTCTCTGTCCATCTCTTCTTATATGTTCTACTCTTTCTCTTTCCACTATACCATTGCCCTCCAATCTATCAATCTCTTCTCCCTCTACTCCTCTCTCTCCTCTTCCTACATCCTCAGCTCTTCTTTCTCTTTCATCCTCAGCTCTTCTTTCTCTTTCATCCTCAGCTCTTCTTTCTCTTTCATCCTCAGCTCTTCTTTCTCTTTCATCCTCAGCCCTTCTTTCTCTTTCTCCTACATCCTCAGCCCTTCTTTCTCTTTCATCCTCAGCCCTTCTTTCTCTTTCATCCTCAGCTCTTCTTTCTCTTTCATCCTCAGCCCTTCTTTCTCTTTCATCCTCAGCTCTTCTTTCTCTTTCATCCTCAGCCCTTCTTTCTCTTTCATCCTCAGCCCTTCTTTCTCTTTCATCCTCAGCCATCCTCAGCTCTTCTTTCTCTTTCTCCTACATCCTCAGCTCTTCTTTCTCTTTCATCCTCAGCTCTTCTTTCTCTTTCATCCTCAGCCCTTCTTTCTCTTTCATCCTCAGCCCTTCTTTCTCTTTCATCCTCAGCCCTTCTTTCTCTTTCATCCTCAGCCCTTCTTTCTCTTTCTCCTACATCCTCAGCTCTTCTTTCTCTTTCTCCTACATCCTCAGCTCTTCTTTCTCTTTCATCCTCAGCCCTTCTTTCTCTTTCATCCTCAGCTCTTCTTTCTCTTTCATCCTCAGCCCTTCTTTCTCTTTCATCCTCAGCCCTTCTTTCTCTTTCATCCTCAGCCCTTCTTTCTCCTACATCCTCAGCTCTTCTTTCTCCTACATATTCAGCTCTTCTTTCTCTTTCATCCTCAGCCCTTCTTTCTCTTTCTCCTACATCCTCAGCTCTTCTTTCTCTTTCATCCTCAGCCCTTCTTTCTCTTTCATCCTCAGCCCTTCTTTCTCTTTCTGCTACATCCTCAGCTCTTCTTTCTCTTTCATCCTCAGCCCTTCTTTCTCTTTCATCCTCAGCCCTTCTTTCTCTTTCTGCTACATCCTCAGCCCTTCTTTCTCTTTCTGCTACATCCTCAGCCCTTCTTTCTCTTTCTCCTACATCCTCAGCTCTTCTTTCTCTTTCATCCTCAGCCCTTCTTTCTCTTTCATCCTCAGCCCTTCTTTCTCTTTCATCCTCAGCCCTTCTTTCTCTTTCTTCCTCAGCCCTTCTTTCTCTTTCTCCTACATCCTCAGCTCTTCTTTCTCCTACATATTCAGCTCTTCTTGCTCCTTCTCCATCTCCTCTTCCTCTTCTTTTCCCTCTACCCTGTCCACCACCTCTCACTCTTACACCTCTTCCTTTTCCACTGCTCATTCTTTTTATTGTCTTTTCTCCTCATTCATCTTTGTTCTTCTTTTCTTCCCCTTTTGTAGTTGTTGTAATTAAGACAATTAGGAAATTGGCTTTTTCTGTGTTGAGTGGATTATTAACTCATCAGATATCAATTTGGGGTTAATTGAGGACATAAGGTGTGCATCTGACTATTTTACAATTCATAGAGTTTTGTTTGTTGTGTTTTGAAAATGGTACAGAAATGCTTGTGATCTTTGTGAAGACCAATGAAAAAGCTGCAAAAGTTTTTCCTGGTATATTAAAGATTTGGTTGGCTGTATGAACTGCTGTGATAACATTAGGCAATTTTGTGCACAGTGTTTTGAGAAAATTATGCTTTTGATTTGTAATTTGTATGAAATGAAGGAGAATTTACTATCTGTTTAGGACAATTATGAAGTGTACAGATCACTGTGTTAAATGTTTTGAGAGCAGTTACCTGAGTTTGGAGAAATGTACCAAATCGATTGAGAAAAACTGTATTTCTTCCTCTACCACCACCAGGTATTCTTACACGCCTTCCAATTGCTCTTCCATGAGCATGTTGCTGCAGTTCAGGGTTGTGAATGTCCTCCATTCTCAAAAACTTCTACAGCAGTGATTGTGCTGTGGGCAATCATATATATATATATATATATATATATATATATATATATATATATATATATATATATAATACTCCCAAAGTTGATTGGTTAAATGGTTAAATGGTTGATTCATATTAGAGGTAATTTGCAATTAGATTGCGAATGCAATTAGAGGTCATGTGCCAATTTAGCAAACATTACAAACAATGTCAATGTCAGATATATTTTAGAATATACATTCATGTATACTAATTATGATAATTGAATAGATCGTTTTGAATGTGATGGCTTACACAATACAAAATGTCTGAGAAGTTCTGAAGTGTTTGACAGTGTAAGTGAGAATCGAGTCATCAGTTTTGATCAACAAGCCATATGCAATTATTTGTTGTCCAAACTGCAGACATTTGTATGTACTCTTTGCACACATGTGCCAAAGCATTTGCAAGTTGCTCAAATCAATAAGAAATTCCAATCTGATGTGAAAAAGAAGCGAATTGTTCAGAGAGCTGAACTTAATGTTTTGGGAAATAAAAAAAACATTTGAGAACTGAGCCAAAGCAATTGAGAAAAACTGTAAAATGCGCTTGACTGCAAATTTAGAGCCGCTAACGACATGCGAAAACGGCTGCTTGGTTACCTACCTCAGACAAGGCGACACCCCGGAACAAAATTTGCGCTAAAAATGAATCCTCCGTACGTTTCTCGCTCCACAATGTGCGCCTTTGACACGTCACCGCCTTAACCTAAGAAATATGTCACAGTCATATTATCAATCATGTGATGGAGTAAGGA